>NC_138908.1:41004494-41604494 GCF_965231255.1 Vanellus vanellus | reverse complement strand
TATTTTTATTATCAATTAATAAAGCTCTGAATCCCTATCCTAATCTAAGCCTAGGAACATGGAAGTGATGGGGGATATGACTACTTTTATGAGCACATTAAAATAATGTGGCAAGGTTATGTAGCTCAGGGTTAGGAGAACTTTTCTATCAGAGCAGTGAAATTCTAAAATGGCTTTTAAAACAGAATAATAGGGATCTTAAACTATCTCAAGATAAAGATAATAAATTCATGGAAAAAATGTAGGAAAAGATAAGGAAGATGCTGGAACTAAAAATAAAATTTTGGATTTTTTTTTGTCAAATTTGACACATTTAGAGACACTGAAAAATATCTTGAAATACTTAAAAAGGTCTGAAAGTACCCCTGATCACAGTATGTGGTTACCTGCATGCAAAGAATAAGCCTGCATATTAGAATAGTCTCTTCATCTATAAAAAAAATGTTATTAGGAATAAACCTTATAAATTTAATTATGAAGATTTTTAGATTTTATTCTCAGTCTTTCATTTGTTGCAGCAATTGTCTTCTGTAAGATAATACTGGCATTTCCTCTGTTAAATAAATCTTTTCCTCATCCTCCAAATTTGACCATATAGTAAAATAATTCAAAGAACTATTAAACTGTTATATAAAAAAATGTGTCTGAGAGAACACCTTTGTAATGCTGTAGTAATTTTGTCCACAGATATAGTGGTCACAATGTACAGTGAAAAATTCCTGACCTCTGCCCAGCTAATAGAAATAGCTTAGTTTTGCTTGGAATGAGTCTGAGCCTATAACATGACTTAATGCTATAGAAAGAAAAAACGAAAATTTACCAATGCGATTCAAGACCAAAACGTTACCAATTGTTCAGGTACGGTTCAAGTCCACACAGAGAAGAAATAAAATAGTTTACATTTGGATTTCTTAAGGTAGTCTTTTTTTTATCTGTTTTTCTCCAGTGATATTCAAAAAGAAGAAAAAAACCCCAGCAACCAAAGAAGTGAAGGTAGAAACTCTAGGAGATAGGCGGTCAACGGCAAAAAAAAACTAAAGAGGTTGAATTAAGCTATAAAATTGCAATAAAGCAAAGAAAAAACCAGGATCAGTCACAGAGGTAGGAAAATAGGAAAAGATTAGTGGCAGGAAGAAATTTTAATTGCAAAGGTTATGATATTTTAAGCATATAAATGTCTCTCTAAAGCTGTAAAAGCCTTAACTTCTAAGTGGATAGGATCTTTTAAATGGAATTACAGTTATAACAAAGTTCTTTTAAAAATAATTATTTCTGAATTGTCAATCCACAGCAAATGAATAGCATTTTTTTTCTTCTTCCAGTTAAACTAATTGTGAATGTGACCTACATCCTTATAGATTCATTATAAAGAGTTAAAGGATTAAACTGTGTGTAACTAAGTTTACCCTGACTTTCTCTTCCTGACGAATATGTACTTTTGCCATTTTAAAGAGGGTTTTATGATCTTGGTATTTTCTGACCATCACAGCTGTAATATTAAAAGTGTGTATCAATTTATCATAGTTTTATTGCTATACTGAGATGACTCAGCATTCATTCATTCTTTACACATCAATCTTAAAGGGTTCCTACATGAAAGATGGGGAGAGACTCTTTCATAACTGTTTTAAACTGAAAGACGGTAGATTTAGATTAGATATTAGGAAGAAATTCTTTACTGTGAGGGCGGTGAGGCACTGGCACAGGTTGCCCAGAGAATTGTGGATGCCCCATCCCTGGAAATGTTCAAGGCCAGGTTGGGTGGGGCTTTGATTAACCTGGTCTGGTGGGAGGTGCCCCTGCCCATGGCAGGGGGGTTGGAACTAGATGATCTTTAGCTCCCTTCCAACCTAAACCATGCTATGATTCTATGACTCTAATCCCCTTTTCATTAATCCTTTCTTCTCCTCCCCCCCCCCCCCCCAGCAATTAATTCATCTTGCAATACTAATACTAATATTAAAAAATTCAGCTTTGAGTTTACCTGTTAGGTTGGTAAGAAAGAACTCTTCATTTAAAACCAAGAAAAGTAAACCACCAGTGTGTTACAGAAATACTGAGACATTTTCAGCAAAATAACAAGGATTTTTACATTGAATTTAATGGAAGCTGTGAAACGCAGTGCTTTTGCCTGCTTCACTCTTCAGTGGACAGCAATTGTCATTTATTTCTGTTTGCCTGGAGTTGTGAAATAGAGTTGAAAAGCAAAACAACTGATTTAATTTCTCTAGCTCAGGAACTCTCTCAGTTGTTCTTTTTTTTTTTTTTTAAGCTGTATTTTTCAGTGCGCATGAATATGAATGATTGAGGAGCCTTCATACAGGTGGATGTGCAAAATAAAGAAAATGTAAATGTCTGCATCAGGCATGGATTTATAAAGACTGATTGAAATTGCTGTTGCATAAGCAAGTCGTATTAACAGTTATTACTGTAGGGTCTCGTTTGCGCTTTCTCTCTTTGTAGGGAACATTTCTTCCTCGAATGGATCTGCTGCCTTGCTAAACCATTAACATTTGTCAGATGGTGAGATTAGACTCCTAACAACTTGCAGATGACATTCAGCCACAGCAAACCCTCTTCGGTTGTTGACAGTTTGTCTAATAAGTGTGTATACTGTTGACATTTAGACAAGAAAATATCTGTGAAATGTGTATTCTTACAGAATGTCGCTGAAGCTGATCTTAAACTTTCTGAGGCTGGGGTTTTGGTGGGGTCTGTATGTGTACATACGTATTCCTTGTAGCTTGCTTGCAGACTTTCAGAAGCAGAACGATTATGCTCTACCCAGTCCCTCAAAAATATAAAAAGTGTTGATGTATAAGTTAATTTTAAAACTGAATTTTCAGAGGATTGTAATGAATTATTCATACTGGATGTTTTGCCTCATTTTCTGTTTGCAAATTGTATTTGCAAAGATATTGTTCTAATAATATTATTCAGCTTTCTTCCCAATATAACTTCTGCAAATATCTCCTTCTTGCAAACAATTCATCTGAAACTTTTTAGATATATGAAATGTAAGCTTGTTTAATTAGAGATTACACACATTTTTGTTTCCAGATTGGCATGGTTCTAAATCAGGAGTCTACAGCATTTGTTTAAAATCCATTGCTTTGAAATATATTTCAGCTAGCAACTTCTTGCTTGCACTTTTGAGTGGAAAAAAGTCTGCTCACTTAAAAATTGCAAATAATTAGGGAAATATTTACTGAAAATTTGCACTGACATTTATTGCAAGCAAATGGCCTCCACTTCAAAAATGAAATGGCAAATATTAGGAAAGGAGATATATTTTCCTCAATTTTCAGATGTTTAATTTTTTTAATGAGCAATTTTAGTAGTTTCTGTTTTTGTGTAGATTCCACATGAACACTTTCCTTAGGCTCAATTTTTATAAAGTGCAGATTGTTGCAAATAAGAGTAGCAATATATTTTCCTCTACAAATGTATGTTGATGTCCACATAAAATAACTGACTATGGAGTCAGACACAGATTTATTAACTAGCAATGATCAAATATTCACTGATTAATTGTTCTGTCATTTTATCTCAAGATGCTTTGTAAATAATTCCTATGAAAGGTGCTTTTGAAATTCCACAATAAAGTCTTTAAAGTGTTTATTTATTGCTGTGTTTAAAACTTACTTAACTTTACAGAAACTTATTTTATTCCTTGCAGCTTTTATACCTGAACTAATAATTCTAAATATTATCTTTATTTGGTTGTATAGATGTTCAATCTGTAATTGATCTTTTATTTTTTTTCTTGTTTACTCAGATGATTTTTTACTTTTATCTTTATTAACACGGAAATCCTAAAGCATAAACTAGGAAATTGACTTAAAAATATCAGTTTAGCATTAAAGGCCCTTGAGACTTTCAGAAAAACAGAGTAATTCCCAGAGAATTTCGGCTATACATGTGTCTCAACAAAATTTTTTAGTTTCTCTTCATGCTGTGTGAAATTCCTACTATCAGGAACAATTCAGGACTGAGTAATGTTTTAAAAAGAAAATGAATAAGTTAAAATTAATGCTATTTAATTTGCTATTATTTACCGTGCAATCCTGGATACATTTTCTTATATTCAATACAGCTTACTGTAGAAACAAATTGCTTGAAAGAAAATTTTAGAATCTGCTTTTCTAAATGTGAGATGAAAAAGATTGTGTTTCACTGCCACGATGTTTTGCTTTTGGGTAGTTATGGAGTAGGAATATAGTTAGGAAAGGACTGGACATCGGATGACTGATGGACAGATTATCTGGGGAGCAGACAAATTGTCTGCATGGTGGCTGCCAGATATGCCACTCACAAGGGTTATGCTGCCCAAAACACAGATAAGGAAAAACAAGGGAAAACACTTCTGTGACCTAAAGAGATAATTATAGCTTCCAACTGCACAAATGTTTAATTTACTGTAAGGCTTTGTGATTTTATTGCAATTGAGTGTACGCATTCTGCATTATTGAATGGAGGAATAGAATTTGGACTATTTTTGACTGCATTAACTGCAAGCACAGAAAAACTTGCAAGTGTAGATGCGTATCTCCTGTTTGAGTGACTGATTTGGTCTAGGTGGGACCTGGAATGATGTATGAGATGGTGGCTGTCAAAGGTCTTGCTGTTTTAAAAAAGTTTCATGTCCAGGTCTGATTGTGGCTTTAGAAACTGTTAGTAAACATGTAATAGTGAGAAGATGGTAGCATGAGTGTCCTCTTTTTGTTTTGCCATATGGCAGCAGAGCAGCAAATTAAGTTCCATAATAACATTCAAATGAGGATGTGAGGATCACACTGTAAAAGGAATAATAACACTGATTGGCCAGCAGTAATCAAACAGAACAGCTTTAGAAGGAAAGAAAATGCCAGGGAGGGGAAAAAAAAAAACCCAAACATTTGTGGGATCAACTTTCCTTGTGGGTCATTCCATAGATTTTTCATAGTTGATGTTCACTGTCATCTCCAAACATAAGCCAAAGTACAAATCATGTATAAATATTCAGGAACTTATCCTGAAGGCTGATGCTACTTTTGCACCCCACTTCTCTGTCACAGCAGCTGCGATCTTCTAGTGTTCCATACCATGCAATTAAATCTTCCATAATGGAGACCAGATAAAGGAAAGGGAGGAATGAGTTACCTATGAGGAAAGTTAGCACCACTGTTTCTGTCTTTGTGGCAATCATTTGAGATCCAGGAGGGGTTTGTACTGTCTTAAAATTACATTAAAGGAGAGCATGTAGAGTTGTATACTACCAAAATGTAACCAGGTTTCTCAAGTGCTCTAAGCTGTAAAACATCTCATCTTTTAAAAGCCACTGGAGATTGTGTCTAGATGTAAAGTGTTAAACAAATGAATTGTTTTCAGTTCTGTGGAGAAACTTTCCATTTTGGAGCAGGATAACTTATTTGCAAGTGCACTGACTTGCCTTAGCAAAGACATTGGCTCATGTTCTCAAGTATACATCTGCTAGTGCCCTATTGATTGTTTATGTATATACTGCAGTGGGACACCCTTCTACTACTGGCTTCTTAGAATTTGAAGTCCTCTTAAAAATACAAAGCAAGTTTGTCAACTAAAGCTGGGAACAATTCTATTTTCCAATGCTTACCACCTGTTGGATTGACACAAAACAAATTTCTACTCAGTAGTTGGACTTCCTTGCTATCTGTATAAAACATCATTAAGGATGAAACTCAGCCTGGAAACAAATAAGCTACAATAAAAGCATACGCTGGGTTTTGATGGCCTGCATTTAAAAAATTGACAATTTTATTAATGACTTTCCACCATTAACACTTACTCTTTTGATACTTTTATTCTTTATTAAGGTGTAAAGAATAAAGAGTTTAATTCTCTTACAGAGGAGAAATATGCATGTCGCATCAGTGGGGTTATGGTGGTGTCAGCAATCATAGATGTGTCATGACAATTATGTTTCATTCTGGTTTCTTGCTTGCAAATACTAGATAGATGCTGTTGAGAAGTATTTAGAAGGAAAATTCAAATGTCATCCAGAGACAGTCAAAGCTGCAACCACTCGTGCATGTCCATGGAGAAGGAGGGGAAAAAAGGGGAAAACTTGGTTTTACAGACTTATTTAATGGCAGGTGCCAAGACATTTATATCAAGGTCCCAGTAGAAATTTGCAGGTGTTTTCCTTCCTCTGTTTTTTTTTTTTTTACACAGGAAACGGTGGCTGGAGAATGACATAGCTGGTGATATTCTGGAGAAAAGTGAGCAGCTGCTACAGTAAAAGTAGCAGCCTTAGTAGATAAAATCTTTAGCTATTCCCAATTATTTTGTTCATCTTTGCGCTTGACATTTAAGCTAATATTGTCACAGCAGACTTGAAGGAAGCACTTGAAGCTCTTGTCTGTAACTACACTGGGGCAGAATAATATCAAGCTGAATCAGCGATTTGCCCACTGGAAGTATGTTACTTTCAGATAAAATGTTGCAGCACCTTTAAGGAACATTTGCATAAGAAAAGTAGGTTGCAAAGAATGAGAGAACAGTGTCTAAACATGCGGAGCTGCTTCGTATGGGACAGGTAGAGGCCTTTCTACACTGACATCAAGCTCTTGGATCAGAGGAACACTGAAGCACTGTATGAAAAATTAAACTAGTGTTTCTTCTTTACTCTGTACTCAATCCTAATCTCAGTTGAAGGCTTGGGCAAAGAACAGGTTAATGCTCAGGTGACCGCTGAGGTGGCCAGCCTGCAGCATAGCCTGTCAAGCCCTGTCATGCCCTGATTTTGTTAGCCCCTGTCCATCTGGACCCAGCCCTCTCTATCCTCAGCAGTGGGAATACCCAGGTTGCCTACTTTGATACTGTTCCTAGGCTCTGTTCCTGGAGCATCTGGCCTGAATTAATGCCACTGTTAAAACATATCCTGGTACCTGCTATATCTCATCTCTCTGTCAGTGCCACTTTAACCTCAACATTGTCCCCAACCATGGCTTTGCTGAGCAACTCTCCAGAGTGAAGGTAACATATGCAGCCTGATGGTTTCAGTATTCCCTTTCACCTTATTCAGCTTTAGCTATTTTTTTTTGTCTTTTCATGGTTAAACCATAACGTCGCTTGGTGATCCCAGTGAGCTGTTGAACTTCATGTATATATACTCATGACTGGAGTTTCTTTCACCCTCCCTCCAACACCCTATGGGTGTACTCTGGGGGCCATCTTGGTGGGAGCTTTAGTGCCAGCAGCCTTCAGATACTGTTACCCTCTAGATTCAGTCCTAATCCCTGATTGTTTCTCCCTCAAGTGATCATGCTCCTGTCAGCTCTAACATCAGCTGGAACTTTATGCAAGAGCCCCATTTCTAAACATAATCACTTGACTCCCAGACCTAAACCACACATGCTGTCCTTTTCAAATTCAGTCCAAACTCTTACTCATCTGCCATATATAATCTCAGCCTGTTCCTGAATTTGGTCCAATGACTATCAACTCTATTTTAAAAAATAACCATTCGGTACCTTCTGGTGTCAGATGCGGTCTGAGTGCTACTCTCCTTTATGACTGCAGCCCTATATACGTTTCTGAATTCCAATACTATATATTTCATCTGTACACATATGGACACACAGGCAGAAGGGATTAAAGTTTGCTAAGTTATGTAGGACTGAAGCAATAATTTCATTGCCCTTTCTCATTAAATCAAGTATGTGTAATCAAAGAACAGAAATTTCGTTCAGTTGCCTGATTTTAGGGAGCTGGAAGCTTGGTGTGACACTATTTATACATTCACATTCTACACTGGAAAGCTGTCATTCCTAAAATAGTTTAAGTTTTGGTTGTTTTGAAAATAAGGTGTGGTTTTGTTTTTCTGTTGTAAAGACTATTGAGTTTTTGCAGTCCTCCTCCTGTTGTTTGGATCTGAATTGTTTTCATTATAAGCCTGTTATTGCTTTTCCAGCCTTTCTGGGGAAACAGAGAAAGGGTTATTCTACATCCCATGACAAGCTGGGCTATTCAGCAATGAAATAAATTCTTTAAATGATCAGCATTTGATCAGTTTTATAACTGCTCTTTTCCGTATTCATGCAATTTAATTTGGAATGCTGTTTACGAAATACCAAATGACCATTTGTTCTTACAGGCCAGTAGAGACCATCAGTAATAGTTTCTGATGTTTTATGTGGGTTTTCTTTCTAACTCTGTAGGAAAAAAATCAAGTTGATGCTTTTCCGCCTTAGTTTTAATTGCTAATAAATCACTCTGCTTGCACATCATGCTCTCCAGCACACATCAATTATCATCTGCTCTCTTCTTCAGAAGATGGCTAGAGGTGCCTCTGCCTTAAAAAACCAATGTTCTCTTGATCTTTAGGACTGATTCTGAGGAAAGATGTTCTAATGAATCTGTCGGCACCTGGCTGTCTTGGATGTTCTATGTACATGCTGATTTCTGTTTTATTGCAAAATGTCTTCATATGTGACCCTTTACTTATGTGTTAACGTGACCAGAAAAGCACAGCCTGAGAAAAAAGAAAAAGCAACACATTTTTAAAACATTTTTAAAGTACTGCCTGGCATAGGCTGTGTAGCTTCTATAGCCTAGGAGCTCAGCAATTTTGGATGTTTGTATCTCATGTGTCTTTGCAGGAGGCTTTAGTATTACATTCCCTGAAACAGTGTACATTTGAAAGCAAAATTAAGTTCCTTAGATCGTTCTTCACTGTATTTTTCTTTAAACAATTTTCAAAGTCTGTGGCTCCAAACATATTTATGATTAAAATAAATAATTTTATACTACCTCAGTCTCCTTGGATAGCTAAAGTTATTTCTTAGCACTGTGCCAGTATCTGGAGTGATTATGACTTTTAGCTCCTATTATGTCAAAACACAAATCTCAAACCCTCTTCAGTGGGGCGTGATGCATTAAAGAGGGAGAAGCCACAGTCATCTTTCTAACTCTTGAGAGTTAGAATCTCTGCAATTTAGGATCTTGGGAGAGAGCCCTCTCAATAAACCTGGAACCTCTGGAACACCCAGAGATTTGTGCACTGTTGTCACATAGGACACATTATTTTCTAATAATATAAACATAAATTAATATAAAAAATTTAAAAATAATGTAATTATAAATATGTTTATAATATTTTTTTATGTGTTGCAATATTAAGTGGCAATATAATTAAGCATAATGAAATCAACAAAGAAATTATGTGGACAGTTATTATTCCATTTGTGTTGATTGTATTTGAATTAGGGATTTGTTTCAAATGTTATCTATAAAACCATCCCTTAAGAGATGGTGAGAGTGGTGTTCTTATACTGTACCTCTGTGTACTTACCTGGTTATCTGTTACTTATATCTTACGGTTCTTTGCTGAAGTGCTTGACAATGTCTTGACATTTTCAGTGCACAAAAAATTATGATGTGGTTCACTATTAGCTGAAATGAATGACACTTTCTGTGAGCACCTAATTATGGGCCATGAGCAAATCAGATTGGATTACCACAAAGGTATAAGAGGACAAGTCAGTGACTTGAAGTTCTCCAGCTAACTTTTCATGTAGTCCTTCAGTGTGGTATTTCTGTTGCTCTTGTCTGCCCAGCCACTCTATTTTTGACCACCTGGCCACCTGATTTCTGCTTGGG
This sequence comes from Vanellus vanellus, assembly GCF_965231255.1. Taxonomy (NCBI): domain Eukaryota; kingdom Metazoa; phylum Chordata; class Aves; order Charadriiformes; family Charadriidae; genus Vanellus; species Vanellus vanellus. The sequence goes on along the minus strand of NC_138908.1, from coordinate 41,594,873 downwards.
AGATATGGGATCCACCTCACTAAGAGGCTCCAAAGACATTTTTGCCAGTAGGATGGCTAACCTTTTAAGGAGGGCTTTAAACCAGGAATGACGTGAAAGGGAGAGTTACCAGCAGCCCCGTGAAGAATTGATAGACAGGGTAGATGAGCAAAGGGTCTGGGATTATGGGACAGGAAGGGCTCAAAAAATTGACTATGTACCCTCTATGGCAGAAGATCAAGTCAGGGAATAAATCTGCAAACTGGACATACCTAAATCCATGGGCCCAGAGGGTGGTGATCAGTGGCAAATGTTCAAGTCAGAGGTCAGTAACTAGAAGTGTATGCTAGGGATAGGTTAATGAAGATGTTTAACATCTTCATTAATGATCTGGATGACGGGGAAGAGTGTACCCTTGGCAAATCTGCAGATGACACCCAACTAGGAGCGGCTGACACAACAGAGGGTTGTGCCGCCATCTAGAGGGACCTTGACAGGCTGGAAAAAAGTGCTGATAGGAACCTCATGAAGAAGGGAGAAGTGCTAAGTCCTGCACCTGAGAAGGAACAGACCCATGCACCAGTGTATGCTGGGGGCAGCCCAGCTGGAAAACAGCTTGGCAGAAAAGGCCCTGGGGGTCATGGTGGACACCAAGTTGAACATTAGCCAGGGATGTGTCTTTGCTGCAAAGAAGTCTAATGGTACCCTGGGCTGCATTAGGATTGTTGCCAGCAAGTTGAAGGATGTGATCCTTCCCCTCTACCTTAGCACTGTTGAGGCCACAACTGGAGTGCTGTGTTCAGTTCTGGGCTCCCCAGTGCAAAAGAGACATGGACATACTGGAGAACGTCCGGTAGGAGTCACATAGGAGGAAAGGTTAAGGGAGTGGAGACTGTTTAGCCTAGAAAAGAAAAGGCTCAGGGGGGGATTTCTCTTGTTCAGATGGGATGTTGAGAAGGAACCTCCCAACTTCAGGAAACACTTGTTTTACAGTGAGGGAGACTGAGCAGTGGCATAGGTTGCCCAGAGAGATGGTGGAGTCTCTATTCAGAGCCATCTGAATACAGTCTTGGGCAAGCACCTGTAGGTAGCCCTGCTTGAGCAGGGGGGTAGGACAAGATGACCTCCAGAGGTTCCTTCCAACCTCAACCGTTCTGTGATTCCGTGACTCCAACTTTTCTCTGCTCTCCTCAGGTGATGACTTTCATGTTGACTTATTATCCTCGTTCTCCCCCAGATCCAGTTCTATTTTCCTTTCTGATTTTTCTTATCTAAATTTATGCATTAGCTCCTTTTACTCATGCCATGTAGATTCACTTTGGTCTTTTCTCACTGCTAGGTGTATTTCTTCTGGTACACCCAGCTAAATATTCTGTCTTTCTAATCCTTGTCTCTACAGTTCTTTGCCTGTTGTCACAGTAGTTCTCTTTTACAGGACCACACAATTTCAAGCCTACCCCTGCCTCCTCTTGTCAGTTAATTTTCTACCTCTTCCTCCCTTACACCTCTTCTAGTGTGTCAGATCGGGTTTCCTTCCCCAATCCTAGACCCAGCATATGCATGCCAAACTTAGTTTCTTTTACTTTTTGTTGTTACCCAGACTGCTACTCTGGCCTATTACTATTCTGAGTCTTGAATAACCAACCTCTGTAGCCCCCATATTCAAATAATCAAATCTTTCTGTAGGGTTTGAACTTCAGATGAGACCATTGACCAGCCCATTTTTTTCTTAGTTCATGTTGTTGGATGGTGAGTCTTGCATTTGTGCAGTCTGGATCGTGCCTGTTGCATATACAATCTAATTTACTGGCTCTCTGTTAAGCATCTGGGAAATTACTCCTAAATTGTTACTAATTAATTCTGCTAATAAATTTTCAGGAGAAAAAGGATATAAATGTCTCTAACACAAAGGCTATCTGAGAGTCATTATGCCTCTAGCATAAAAAGCCTGTTGAGTTTTCAGTGAAAGCCCTTTCTAGAAAATGGCCAAGTTATTTTGGTTAGTACTTTTCATAATCCAGCCCCCAGTGGAGATGTGATATGAAAGATGTTATGAAAACTTTGACAAACTTATAAGCTATTGAAAATAAGTTTGTTGATGAGAAGTGCTTGGGATCGTTAATGACAGGTCATACCACCATCCCCTCCTATAATTACAAGTTCTAAATAGAGTAAAGCTGCCTCACGTAATATTTTTCTTTCTCAGGGCCTCCTGTAGACTAATGTTTATCAATAAAACTGTTATTATGAGATGAGGTACACTTTATTATTTGCACAGATGATTGCTTGTGTACACACAGTAGTAATTGTTCATGTACCATTATTGTTCATGTACTTTTACAATAATTGTCTTATTTGTGTACTTTATCTAAATAGCAGTTGTTGACAGCTGAATTATTAATTCTGAACTCATTCAACAACTGATATATTTTGTTGCCAGCTACTGCTATAAAGCACTGTGAGAACAGCACGCAGGTTGGTAGCTGCATTTCCTGAAGTCACCAGCAGCTAGAGAAATCCCTTGGTTTGCTGTCAGCTTGGGCCTTATTATTTATATCTCCCTGCGAAGTCTGGAAATAGCCACTGCAGAAAACAACACTAAACTTTTACCAAGGGAAAATTTCATTGTCAGATATCACCTTTTCCAATACACTTTTTTCGGTCACTTCCTCCCTCAGCTGTACACCATTTTCTTGTGTGGCTTTGCTGTTTTCTCCACGTGAAGTGGTACCCTTTTCAAGCCAGGCATGTACTTTTAAAATAGGACAATGTAAAATTTCCTGTGATGAGCAACAATCTGGGCTGCATTCTTGCTGAAGTACACAAGATCCTCATTTTACACATTTTAGATGTCAGTCAGCTTCTTTCTCTAGATGTGTATATGAATTCTAAATTTTATCCATTTGCATTTACTTATTTTAAGAGGACAAAGACTGTAAGGTTAGACAAGAATATCAAATAATTAGTTATGTAATTTTTTTGCTTTAATATTTATGTAAAGCATTCATGGACCCAATCTGTCTTTTGGTGAAGTTGTTGGGAAGTTGTGCTAGTAGCAGAGATTATCTCATTTGTTTTAATGCTGGGGAGAGAAAAATCACCATGAATATGCAGTCTGCAGACAGTGCAGTCAGAACATATACTCATATGTCAAAGAAACCACACTGTTAAAGTCAACAAATATGACAGCATTTTGATAGGGGATTCAGCAGAATAAACGAAGGTCCTATAAAATGATCACACACTAAACAATTTAGCTTTTTGCATCCAGAAAATTGCAAAAAGAAAGGAGGAACCACTTTAAGATCACTTCTATTTCCCTCCCCACTGCCTTCTCTCCTCACTCACCTCATTCCCATTCCATTCTGAGGAATAGCAAAAAAAACACCCCCAAACCAAAACCTAATTAAACTGATAGAATGAAACTGAAGTTTCAAGCTGGAGTGAAATTGTTACCTGCCTTTCATTCATTCACCTTTCAAAACACTTTAAGTCAGTCCACAGGTTGGAAAAAAGAGAAATATGTTGAATACTGATGGAGACAAGTAAGAATTAATTGGTTAAGAAGGGCACATAGATTGTTCATATTTAGAATGAGCTATGGACCTACTTGTTCTTTTCACAGAATCATAAAATGGGAAGGGTTGGAAGGGACCTCTGGAGATTGTCTGGTCCAACCCCTCTGCCAAAACAGGTTCACCTAGAACAGGTTGCCCAGGAATGCATCCAGGTGGGTTTTGAATATCTCCAGAGAAGGAGACTCCACAACCTCCGTGGGCAGTCTGTTCCAGTGCTCTGTCACCCTCAAAGCAAATAAGTTTTTCCTTGTGTTGAGATGGAATTTCATGTGTTCCAGTTTGTGCGTGTTGCCCCTTGTCCTGTTGCTGGGCACCGCTGAAAAGAGTCTGGTCCCATCCTCTTGACACCTGCCCTTTAGATATATAAAAGCATTCATGCATGAGATCCCCTCTCAGTCTTCTCTTCTCCAGTCCTAACAGACCCAGGTCTCTCAGCCTTTCCTCATAAGAGAGGTGCTCCATTCCATTGATCATCTCTCTAGTGCTCTGCCGGACTGTTTCCAGTAGTTCTCTGTCTTTCTTGAACTGAGGAGCCCAGAACTGGACAGAGTCCTCCAGATGTGGCCTCACCAGGGTAGAGTAGAGGGGGAGGATAACTTCCATCGACCATCTGTCTGTGATTTTTTTAATGCGCCCAGGAGACCATTAACCTTCTTGGCCACAAGGACATAGTGCTGCCTCATGGTCATCCTGTTGTCCACCAGGACTCCCAGACCCCTCTCTACAGAGCTGCTTTCCAGCAGGTCAGCCCCTGACCTGTACTTGTGCATTGGGTTATTCCTCCCCAGGTGCAGGACTCTACACTTGCCCTTATTGAACTTCATTAAGTTCCTCTCTGCCCTACACTCTAGCGTGTCCAGGTCTCGCTGTATGGCAGCACAGCCTTCTGGTGTGTCAGTCACTCCTCCCAGTTTTGTGTCATCATCAGAGTTGCTGAGGGTAGATTCTGTCCCCTCATCCAGGTCGTTGAGGAATATGTTGAACAAGACTGGACCCAATACTGACCCCTGTGGTACACTGCTAGTTAGAAGCCTCCATCTGGACTCTGTGCTATGGGTCACAACCCTCTGAGCTCTGCCATTCAGCCATTTCTCAATTCACCCCACTGTCCACTCATCTAGCCCACACTTCCTAAGCTTATCTATGAGGATGTTATGGAAGACAGTGTCAACAACCTCGCTGAAGTCAAGGTAGACAACATCCACTGCTCTCCCCTCATCCATCCATCCAGTCATTCCATCATAGAAGGCTATCAGATTGGTCAAGCATGATTTCCCCTTGGTGAATCCCTGTTGACTACTCCCCTTTTTAATCATTGAAAGCTTAATTTAAAGAAGCAATTTATTTGGTGCTACTTACATGATCACCATTATAAAGGCATCTTTTTATAACAAATATAATTACTGTTACAGTTGACTAGGAAGTAATTTATGTTCTAAAATGTCAGTGAAAGTTAGATTTTTTTACTTTATTTTCCTTTATCTACCTTTAGTTGTTTTTTGTATAGGCACTGAAAAGTTTGATGAGTAGCAGAGCCATATCTAACAAATACTTTTATATGTCAAATATGATACAGTGATATGGACATTTAGAAAAGCAATTTGTTTCTAAAATTCATATGTGACTTTGATATTACTTTGATATTTTGATTTCCCTTCCACCTCTTTCTGTTTCTGTTCGATTCTGTCCTGGTAACTGTAACCTATTAAGACTTCTCTTCTGTTGTACAGATCACCTTAAAGTGATTATTATCATTTACATTGTTGAAGTATCCAAATGTTGAATGTTTTGAAAACACGTGGTACAGACATACTTGAAAAATTCTTCCAAAATTGTAAAGGCTAAATATGATTGGGTAACATAAAATAAAAGGAAACTGCAGTCTGTAGCACAGAGTTAATGAATTTCCACCCTTTTCGTTCCTTCATTCTTTACTGCTGTTTCAAATATTCTCACCTTTCATTTGGAACAACCGTGGCTCAAACTTCATCTCTTTCTTTCTTTCCATATGTACTTTTTAAAAAGTGGCTGCATGGTCTGAGAAGTAAATGACTACGCACTGTCAGAAGTTTCAAATCTCCTCTCTCATTTTGCTGTTGCTTGTATTACTGAGGAGTAAGAAAGGCAAAATCATTCACTGTTTATATCTATTTTGTGGAATATTTTTTTTCTTAACTCATTAAAAACAAATGTATATAATATAACTTCTGTAAATAAATGGGTTGTATTTTTTTGTTGATACAGATGTGACAAGAAGAAAATAATGTTTATGCTGCATAAAATAGAGATAACAGAAAAAATGAAAACAAGAGGTTGTGTTGAGGTTTCTTGCTAGGTATATATAGGAATTGATGCATTTCCTCTAACTTCAGGCATCTGCAACATAGATGTCAACATCTAGTTTGTTTTCTCGACTGCCTTTGTAAACCATGCAGAAAGCCAGTCTCTTTCATGGTGCAATTTGTCTCGTTTTAAGGGAGATACCTAAAATAGGCTGGATGAATTGTGCAATTTAGAAGTACCTATTTCTTTCTATTGACTAGAAATGGAGGCAAAGAAGTTAGCAAAGATATCAGTGTCTAGAAGCCAAATGAGATATACCTCATTTCTGATGACTAACAAAAGAGCAAATAACGTAAAAGAATGGTGTCAGTTTTTTAATGTGATGATGTACTACCCTATTGTTTTTGGACGTGTTATTTTGCCATAGGCTAAATGTTATTGTTATTAAATATTGCCCTTGGAAAGTCCCGTGGAGGCTCAAAACAACTGAGATCTATTCTTTCTGAGTCATCTTTAAGTCTCTAGATGTTTGTCTTCTCTTGGTGATGGTTTATCTTGGAATTCCCTGCTTTTCATTCCTGTTATATTTTCATCTTTGTGTACTTATGAAAAGGTAATACTTATGTTTTTTTCTAGACGATAATTTATATATATTTTTTTTAAGCATTTAAAATTGTATTATAAATTTCTTGGTATTTTAAATTACATCCTAGGAGTAATGGAAGGAGATAACAAAAGTGAAACAAAAATGTTTTATTGCATTTTTACTGGTTTTCAACAGGTTCCACCAAATATCATACTTACTACCCAAGTGGGCAGCTCGTCCTTCAAGACCTAGCCTGTGGCAGTATTTCCACGGGAAGCTTTACACAATGCTGAATCTTTCTTCTAAGCCCACATGAAAATGTTTAATTCCCCTTAAACTTAATATGTGCTTCACAAGAACACAGGATAGAACTGGATTTTAAGCAAAAGCTAGCTAGGAAGCAGGAAGGATCTCAGTTTGCAGAGTGCTGAGCCTATTTCTGTCACTTCATTTAAATTCTTCTTCCTTTTGAAGTAACATGCAAACAACATTTACAGTCTACAAATGAAATCAATTAAGAAGTTACGAGTGAGACTTGAGTTGTTTACAAAACTAAGGGGCTGTGAGGTGCCAGAGAGAAGTCTGGTTGTCTGCTTGAAGGCTATGCTATCACTCTGCTAATAAAAAATAAATAAATTATAGAATGTCTGCAAAATACAATTAGAGAAAGAAGAGGGAGCCCATATAAAACGTTAGAAGACAGTTTTGATTTCCTGTTGGGATGTAGATTAATATTTATTAGTATAAGTTTAGATACTGAAAGGTCTTTTTAATCAAGGTGAGAGGCAATTTTCATTAGATGATCTTTAAAAATGGATAAATATGCATGAACAGATTAAATATCCGAGTCACAGCAAAATTCTAATAAGGATCAAAAAATATACTGCTCTGTAATCCACCGAAAGGAACAACATTGCTTTTCCCCTCAGTTGAAGAAACTGCTATTGTAATGAAGTAAAAAAAAAAACTAATGAAGGAACTGGATTTTTTTTTTTTTTTCATTAGAAAGGAAGAAGAAATATGCAGGAATAACTTAGATAGTCAGTGGACCATTGCACTGATAAGTATTATTTGTGAGCATTATTTGTGCTTACTTGCTGCATTTTAGTTCCATTCACAACGAATGCACTTTCCTTCTCATTTTAACCAACTCTTTTAAGGTGCTGTAGCTGACGGTACATGACAGAGGGCTCCTAATTTATTCTTGGAGCAAAGATATGCAAGCCACTGGCTTTGCACTAAGGATACATTTAACCAGTTATATAGGAGTGTATCATAAATTATAATAAGTTACCCATTATAATGAAATGGTCAAACAAAACCTTATAGCTCAAGATCTTTGTTGCATGTCATGGAAATTGTCTGGTGGTTTCAGAAGAGAACTGCATCTTACTCCAAACATATATTTTGACACTATCTGTTTCTCTAAATTCTACAGTTTAAAATAACCTAGGGAAAGTTTGGAGGTTATATATTGTACATTAATTGATAGGAGGATAATCTAGAATCCAGATTGCATACATTATACAGTAATACTATTACACCTTGGTGAGACATAGTTTCAATGTGATATTAATTAGAGACTATAAATTTTTTGATTCTCCCTGTTTATAACAGGGTGAGCAGAAAGAGTATAATAGCGTTTCTGACTGCAGGAGATTTGTTTAACTGGAAGTGATAGGTTGAGTTTCACTTCTAGGAAGAAGAGATGAGTAAGTTTGTTTCCAGGTTAACATGGCATCTCTGCAGCATCCTGCCTTGTGTTCAGCTCTAGAGTTTCAAGGCTCTGAGTGCATCTGAAGTAGGCTAATCAAAAGTAGTAGAGACAGGGCAAACTCTGCTGTCAGATCACAAAAGCAGTGTAGTGGAAAGACAAACAACTTATTAAGAAGAAAAATAAATAGGGAATAATAAGACTCTTCAAACTGAGGAAACTGGGGGAAAAAACCACAAACAAACCAGGTGCAGGTGGCTATCTTACCGCTTCTGCTAAGTGGGGCTGAGGAAAGGAAGAATAACCATGCCTTAATTGCCTACTCTATTTTGTTCACAGGTGTCCATGGGATCTGAGCACAGCAGCTCCTGTCTCACCATTAATTTGAGCTAACCACAACTCCTCTAGAAAGCTTCCCATATGTGCTTAGTTGTCAGCTATAATAATAATAGTTAGGCATGAATCCAGATGCTAAAAGTGAAATCAAAATGAAAATTCAGAACATTACCTGCCTGTTTACCTAACATCTGAAATGCTTCTTTGTCTTCCCTTCCCATCCACCTTGCCCTCCTCCTGACATAGGAGAAGTTCTGGAAGGAGATGGGGGAAAGCATAACTGCTTTAGCTGGTTCAAGTATGAAATCTTGACTGATTGAATCCCTGGACAGGTCCAGCCTCTTCTTCTGGTGAAGAGAAGCGACTCGCAGACTCTTCCTGTGACACGTGAACTGAAGCATGGAAACCTGCTGAGGGCCATCGTTTCCTGCTGGCTGAGTGCCTGCTCACGCTGGAGTGTTGTGCATCATGCAGATGCCTCGCAGGACTTTTAGAAACACTGACACCACGGCTAGGCAATATTTCTGAAATCGTTTGTGGAGAGAATTAAATGAAAATTGAATGAAAGTCAGTTGGTCTCTTTGTAGTCTTTGCTATATATTTTATTTCTTTAAAAAGAGACTAAGTAGTTTTGTCCCTTGAGAGCACTTAAAAAAGCATTTCTCAGAAACAATGTTGGTGGTAGAAAGAGAATTGTTCATTGTTGAAGGCGTATTTTGTCCTCCTTAGAAAATAGATGTGTGGGTTGTTTTTGTTGTTCTTGTTTTGTAAATGAGACATTTTGACTTTGTATTTATCAGAAGGAGCCTTGGAGTCTGTATTTTATGTCAAAGACAGAATTTTGGAATATTCATGCCTTGAAGAAAAGAAAAGAAGAGATAATTTTTTGTGTTTCGGTGAACTAAAGCCTTCATTAAGAACGTGGTCGTGTATCTGGAGGATGAATTCTGAAAAAAAAAAAAAAATATTCCCCCAAGACTGTTTAATAAAAGACCTTCTGCTTTCTTTAGCACCAATACTACTCAACTAATTTTTTTTGGGGGGGGGGTTTGTAATGGACCTTCTTAGCAAATCACACTTTCTGCTTAGCCATTAGCTCTTTTATATCACCGTTATCAGCATTTGCTTTATGGAATATGTTTGGGTTAGTTACCTCCACAAACAGCATGTCTTTATTTGCATTTGCAATTCTTGAACTTTGGCACTTAAATTACATAAAATACTACATACATGCAACAAAGGTATGCATGATGCATACTAAAGCAGTACAATAGGGTACACTCCAAGGCCAAAATCTGTACCTAAACTATTAGGGTCTAGTAAATCTTTTCTGAAAGAACTATGCCTGGTTATTACAAAATACAAACTCAGATAGTCTGTTACTTAGAAGAAACAAAGCTGTTGTAGTTGTTTCTTTACATCTGTGTGCAAAAGCCAGTCTTCACTTACAAATCCTGGAATCTCAGTTATTGGAACATGAACCAGATGACGGGGTGCTAAGGCATTGCAGTGCTCAGCTTTTCCTCTCATGTGACTTTTTGACACTGTAGATGTTACATGTCTGTGTAAACCTGATGAAACTGTATATGACATCACATAACCATACATTACATGTGAATTAAAGGTTCTTGATTTGAAATGTACGTTGCTGAGGCAATGGGAGGCAACTTTTTCCTAATCATCAATCATTTTTGACAAAAGATTATTAGGATATATGAGGCAGAGTAAAGGATTAGACAGTAATTTATGTCTTTCAAGACAGACTGGCTGGGTAGAAATGCGTAAATGGAATCTAACCTCTTCCAAATGTGTCACGGCACCATAAAATTTAGTCTAATCCATGGCCAGACTCTTCACTGTTTCTGGCACACAATATAGGACAACACAGAAGAGGAAGGCAGATCGATGCCTGAAATTCATATTAAGGTATTTTAGTCCATGCAAAGAACACTAAAAAACAAAAAGCAGAATCTGTTACAAACAATGACCAGCTCAGGGAATATAGCCTAACTAGTGGAAACATGTAAATGTCATCACCAATGACACCTTGTTAGTTGAATAAAGAACACCATATACCCCACTGTTAAGAGTAGGGTGAGGGGAATTAGCAATTTAAATCAACTTGTCCCTGAAATGAACCTATCTGATGATTATCTAATTTTGGTCTAGATTCTTAAATTGTGGTTGAGTATTTGTTTGGTTGATTTTTTAATATCATGCTCTACACTCTGATTCTGAAGTGACAGAGTAATGTTAAAAGTTGCATGTTTTTCTGTTTTCAACATTAGGAAGAGAAAATAAAAAGTAGTCTTTTGTCACTACTCAGAAACTCAGGTCACAATTTTAGATAGGGGAAGACACCTAATGATTGACTTGTACTCCCGGAAAAAGGAAGTGAAAATTTGCATCCAACAGAATTGTTCAAGCCAAAATTAAAAGATACGTAACCTACAGCATGGTAGCCTGTTCAAGCCAGAATGAAATGATACGTAGCCTGTGGCATGACAGAAATGTGTACACATTTCCTATTGCATTCTAGTCCACGTTTTAGTACAGATAACAGAAAATAGGTAGGAGAGAGGACAAAGCTCACATTACAGCTTATCTTGTTTGCTCTTTCTAATAGTGTCCCTTTAGTTGAACAGACCTGGAGACAAACTTGGCTAAATCAGATCATAGTGATGGTACAAAGAAATGAAGCCTTTATCACATGGGATTCGAGACTGTCCCCCAAGGAAAGGTACACTGGCTTCAATAGAATTAAGAAATGCACTGGTATATAGCTGGTTTGTTCATTGGACATTTGTCTTACAGTGATTTTAATAATACTCTTGACTCTACAAAGATTGTGGGCTTGAGTCTATGAAGAATAACAGTGCATCAATAATGTGGCTTTATAAAACACTCTTCAACACTCCAGGCCAATCAAGAAGAAAAGTATTCATAGTGTAGAGAAACATTAACTTCATGTTTGTTGAAACTTAGTTCATGAGGATTGAATTCTCAGCTGTGTTTGATCTAAGTACCTGAAAAGGGGATAATCTAGGGTTTTAATCAGAAATTTTCTTTGCAAATTGGAACTTTAGGTCTCAGGGAGCAGGACCTACTATGCCACTGTTCTAACAACGCAGCACAGCATATCTAAGCACCTGTGTTAAATTCTTAGATAAGTCTGTCTCTGTTAGGAAGTATTGCACAGGGTTAGCATGTCACTGTACAAAATGAATTGGTAAGGTAAAGTTTAAGGAAATTTAATGACAGGGATCAAAACTTCACCGCTGAGGCTCCAAAAGTCTTGTGGTCTTTACCAAATGAGACAGCTTCCTGCAGATGACAGCTTAGGGCATGAGATGCAAGTGGGACTTGTGGAAGATGAGGCCTTCAAACATCGATGGATCTTTCTCAGATTTTGTCTGGACTTTGTCTGTAGTGTACCGGCATAATAGTTGCTCCAGTTCTTTTCCTCTATCTTCATGACCTGCATACTTTTGTCCTATTTGCTCTGGCATAGTCACTCGATTTACCCTCTCTATGTGTAACATTGTAGGTATAATTTGATTTAACATGGTTGCCGTCATTTCATATCTTGATCCTCAGATTCCCTGTCTTGTCTATTCAGATGACTTCTGAGCTATTAGCCATCTGTTAACATTGGACCTAAAACAAAACAGACTGCAGGCCCATAGACTAATTACAATTGTGGGTTTGGTGTTCCACAGGGACAAAAACTACTCCAGTTTATTTCTACTGAGCTACTGGATTCTGCTGCCAACTTAACTCCTGGAGAGACAACAATGACCATTTCCATAAATATCCAGATACTTAGCAGAGTAAACTAGAATAGGCTATATGAGGCACAAGTAGTTTTATCACTTGAGGTGAGATGTTTAAAAGCAGCAAAACACAGTTGTATTGGCAATGGCTATTATAACTCACATTGACCACAGTTTACAAAAAAAAAAAATCTTCAAACTGAAACTGAGCATGTTAAGAAAGGTGCATTTGTTTTAAAAGAGGTAGAGCTTACTCTTTCATATGTTTACATGAGCACTACTATCCAACACTTCGGCAGACTCTAGGCATTCTGATTGTTAATTTTGGTTATTCTCTGATAAAATTTTCAATGTTTATTTTGCACTCTTAAAAAAAAAATCTACAGTCTCCAGAGTCCTTTTTTTTTTTTTTTTGCAATTAAAATTATTCATTTGGACAGTCTCATTGACAGTACATTCTACAGAATTGAAGATGAACTCTTGCGTCATAAATCTGCATTTGAATGTGTTTCAGCTGTTGGTAATATGGCTATAAATTAATGTGAGTTATGTTTACAAAATGTGCAACCATTTTTGTAGACAACTTGAGACTCTAAATATGTCATTTGTGTTTGCTAGGAGTAAAGATAATTTCTGAGTTGTCAACTCCAATGAACATACATGGAACCTAAAAAGGGAAAAGGAAATGAGGGGTTTTGCTTTCTTCACTTCAGAAACTGAGATAATTTGGTTTTAATTTTTCATAAGAATGTTTGGAGTATTCCACCTGACCTTCTGGAGCATGTACTGATTCATGCACTTGTGCATTTTTGAATACTAAACCGTTGGGGTTATGATGTAGTCTAGAGGCTGCTGTCTTAAATGAGGGCAAATGCACTAACCTTCTTAGTACCACAGCAATGTGCATTAGCTGTATTTATTTTTCTGTTTACCTACAAACATTGAAAAAAAAAATTGGAAGGAGGAAAAAAGTAATTCTAACATCTTTATAATAATCAGTACGCTCTGTCACTATTAATTATAATACTCAGTTTTCCTATCCAGGTATCAAAAAAACCAAAGAGGGATAATGTAGGAGAGTAAATGGCCTGTATATTAATCCTAAACTGAAACGATGCAATATATTGTTCAGATTGTGTGTATAATATCTGACATTCAAAACCTTTTGTGTTGTCAGACATAGAAGACCTATTTACCATTTTTTAGAAAACTAGTTTCCCTAGGGAAACTGTGGGCCCTCTCCAGAAGGAAACGCAAGAACTGGTTAGCCAGGACAGAGACAGAGCTGAGGTACTCAATGACATTTTGCCTCAGTCTTCACTGGGAAGGACTGCAGCCACAGTACCCATGATGCAGAACGGAAAGACAAGGATTGGGAAAATGGAGAACTGCCCACTGTAGGTGAAGATCAAGTATGAGACTACCTGAGGAACCTGAAGGTGCACAAGTCCATGGGACCTGATGAGATACATCTGTGGGTCCTGAGGGAGCTAGCAGATGAGGCCGCTAAGCAACTAGCCATCATATTTGAGAAGTCGTGGCGGTCTGGCGAGGTTCTGGCTGACTGGAAAAGGAGAAACATAACCCCTATTTTCAAAAAGGGAAGCAAGGAAGACCCAGGAAACTACAGGCCAGTCAGTCTCACCTCTGTGCCTGACAAGATCGTGGAGCAGATCCTCCTGGAAACTCTGCTGAGGCACGTAGAAAACAAGGAGGTGATTGGTGACAGCCAGCATGGCTTCACCAAGGGCAAGTCATGCCTGACAAATTTGGTGGCCTTCTACAAAGGGGTTACAGTGGCAGTGGACAAGGGAAGATCAACTGATGTCATCTACTTGGATTTGTGCAAAGCGTTTAACAGTGTCCTGCATGATATCCTAAATTGTCTAAATTGAAGAGACATGGATTCAACAAATGGACCACTCGGTGGATAAAGAACTGGCTGGACGGTTGTACACAAAGAGTTGCGGTCAACAGCTCGATGTCCAAGTGGAGACCAGTGACCAGTGGCGTTCCTCAGGGGCCCGTACTGGTACCTGTACTGGTCAACATCTTTGTCGGTGACATGGACAGTGGGGTTGAGTGCACCCTCAGCAAGTTTGCCGAAGATACCAAGCTGTTTGGTGAGGTAGACACGCTGGAGGGGAGGGATGCCATCCAGAGGGACCTGGACAGGCTGGAGAGGTGGGCCCAAGCCAACCTCATGCAGTTCAACAAGGCCAAGTGCAAGGTCCTACATCTGAGTCTGGGCGATCCCAAGCACAAATACAGGCTTGGCGGGGAATGGCTGGAGAGCAACTCTGAGGAGAAGGACCTCGGTGTGCTGATTGACGAGAAGCTCAACATGAGCCAGCAATGTGCAATCACAGCCCACAAGGCCAACCGTATCCTGGGCTGCATCAGAAGAAGTGTGGCCGACAGGTCAAAGGAGGTCATTCTTGGAGGTCTACTCCACTCTTGTGAGACCCAGTTCTGGAGCCTCCAACATAAGAAGGACATGGACATGTTCAAGCACATCCAGAGGAGAGCCACAACGATGATCCAAGGGCTGGAGAACCTCTGCTATGAGGAGTGGCTGAGAGAGTTGGGGCTGTTCAGCCTGGAGAAGAGAAGGCTCCGGGGAGATCTTATTGCAGCCTTCCAGTACCTAAAGGGGGCCTACAGGACAGCTGGGGAAGGACTTTTTACTAGGGCACATAGTGATAGGATGAGGGGGAATGGCTTTAAATTGGAAGGGGGCAGGTTCAGATTAAACATTAGGAAGAAGTTTTTCACTTTAAGGGTGGTAAGGCACTGGAACAGGTTGCCCAGAGAGGTTGTTGAGGCCCCATCCCTGGAGGTGTTCAAGGCCAGGCTGGATGTGGCCTTGGGCAACCTGGTCTAGAGAGGGGTGTCCCTGCCTACGGCAGGGGGTTTGGAACTTGATGATCTTTAAGGTCCTTTCGAACGTAAACCTTTCTATGATTCTATGATTCTATGATGTTGTTACTTCGAAGTAACAGTCTCTGCTCAGTATGTATTTGAATGCAAGTGCCACTGGAGTTAACCAAATTAGCTAAATTCTGATCCATCTTTGCTGTCATAAGTCTGACATAAGTTCGTTGTCCTTACTTATGTATAAGGAAATGAAACAGAATTTTTACTCTAACAGGAAATGCTACTTAGACTAGGCCACACCTATTTCTATTCTACTAAAGAAAAAATGGACTTTTGTGATGATATAAAAAAACTGATTAAATTTCTTTTGAGAACTGGATCAGCTCCAAATGCTCAGAGTCCTGTAAAGTTTAACTAAACAAATCTGTGTATTCTTGCTGGATAGTAAGAATTTATTCCATTTTATACCTGCTGGTGATAAATATCTGACATCTTTTTTTAACTTGTAAACCTAGTTTTTGTAAGTTTCATGTTTTGTAACTGTCAATGTCACCAACCCAGAAAACTCAAGTATACGTTGATCATACCTCAAGTATACCAAATGAGCCATGTTCCCAGGTGATCTTTCAACTTCTGTGATATTAACTGGCTGGTGGTCACGTCACTGAAGTCCTATCCTTCAAAATATTTCAAAATATCTCTATAAGCAGAAATGCCTGCTGAATGAGTAGATCAGGAAATAAATTAATATTTTTCGATACTTTATTTGCAAGATCATTTTATATCATCCAGATAATTTTTGAAGGATTGTTTCTTGTGTTCATACAATTAGCTAATGAGGACTCTTCCTGGCTCTATTCAGAAAATCAAACACGCCAGTTGTCTTACTATATATTTCCCCTTAATATGCATGGATATTGTAGCAGAAATTGCTAATTTATTTTAAAACATGTTTTAACATTTTGCTGCTTTGCACTTTGGGGTTTTTTTTGGTGGGGAGTGGCGGTGGTGGGGATTATTGCTTGTTTGTTTGGGCGGCTTTTGATGTTTGGGGTTTGTTTGTTTGTTTGTTTGGTGTTTTTCCTTCCCCACACATGTTGAAAGTAAACACAGGCTGGATGAAAAATGTGACTGTAAAACTGCATCTGTTGTATAATACTAACTGCTTTCCCCAGAAAATTTTCTACACCTTGGAGAATTTACAAGGAAATTTTACTGTATTTAATTATTTGTTGGAAAAAAATAATATACATGCAACATGTACAAATTCATCTGAATTAATACTATGTAAACTACTTGTGTAGGTATGAGTCATAAATGTGAAAGATATCACCTTTTATCTCACTAACAGCATCTCTAACAGGTAAAGATTTAAGGAAACAAATTAGGAGGTTACTAAACAGAGACATATTTATCTGATTGCTTTTTCTTAGGTAATGTAGTATTTCCGATTTATTATGCTGTATTTCTAAATAACATATTGGAAAAATAAATAGCTGAACAAATTGGAACTTGACAAGCTTCTTTGTAAAAAAATACTATAGAAATTATGGTTGGGGGAAAGCTGTTATGGAAGCCAATACTGTTATGGGTTTCTACCCATTTTTGAATTTACAGGAGGAAATTTCGGAACAACAAATGCCACTTATGACTAAATGGAAGAGATGTGACAGATTATGTAGATTAACCTTTTTTCAACTTCAGAGGTTTCACCAAGCTAGAAAATTGTATTGTAGTTTTTGAAAGGAGTGCAAGTAATGATTCCAGACCATGTTTTTCAATATGTTCTAATATATATTGACATTATATAGATGAGCCACAGAAATAAATTTAATTGAGGATCTGGCACATTTCATATAGCAATCTGAATTCAGCCCTGAATTTGAAATTTGTCCATCATTATGTTGAGCACCGGTTGCGAATTGCTCCATAGAGAAAAATTTTCCTTTAAAAGTAAACATAAAGAACAGATCTTCTTATCAGATAAATAAGCCACCTTCAGTGTCCCTATTTCTCTCTGTAACAGCTGGTCAGTTATCTCCATGATGTATAGGAGTGATTAAGATGGAAAAAAATTACTCATTTTACTGTTCTATTAAATTATAAAGATGATACTTCATATAAAGTTTATTTTACACACTAGAAAACTTAAGTCAAAATACCACTTGTACTAAATGAAGACCTCAGACTTTTTGCAGCAGTAAAACTCATAGGCAGTAAAGCTAATATGTGCATCCTACCTTTGTGACTGTGAATGTATATCAGGGAGAATTTGCACCAATAAACTATATACATGGGTGTATTTAATGTGTATACCCAGTCTTCAGAAGAAAAGAAAGAAACTAAAGAAGCACTACGTTGTTAGTGGAATACAGTCACTGTTGTTGAATGAATGAAATAAAGAAAGCAGGTTCTAACTTCTCCGAAGACTGCCACAACTACATACCAAGCAGGGTATCGACACATTAAAATTTGACATCATAAAATTGGCATTGGTAATGTATTTTTGTTGACTGAGCAGACTCCAAAAGAAAAACCTTCATGGATGTTCATACAATAATTGAACTATGAATTTAAAATAAACACAATAAGTTGTAAAAGCAGCTATCTTGGCATGTTTCTGCCGCTGACTCCACGTCTCTGCTAAAGTATCCACAGGAGCCTTGAAAATATTTTTATGACATTGACAGGGAAGCAGTGGAAATGAAGTTAAAAAGCTCATTTTCACGACACTAATCTTAAATACAATCATGGAAAAACAAGTATGCTGCTTGAACTTTGACTGTACTACAGAAATATAGGTTGGATCAGTTGTTGAAATCTGCTCTCAGAAGTGTTATTTTGTTGTTGATCATGGTCTGTTTTCCAAGAATTTATTGTCTTTTTCCTCCCAACTTAAGTTCACTTATTCAAACACTGAGTAACTGCATTGATTCTAATCTGAAGCTCTGACTTTGGGGTCTTCTTAAACAGGCGGCTCACTTTAGACATTTATCATGAGAGAAACCAGATTTCATATGTTATGCAAATACTCTCTAAGCTGTAGCAGATTTAATGTAACCGGTGGTTACTGTTAGTTTACCTTGAGTAACTAACATTCATTAGTTCCCTAAACAGTGATTACAAATAATATTTAGTGTCTAATATTTGATAAATTCTCAGTACCAGTGAAGTCAGTGGGACTATGCCATGAAACTCACTTTTTCCAAGCTGTTAGCATGTCTACTGTATAAAATAAGCCATTATAAACAAAGAAGGATTTATTTATTTTTTTTTTTTAGTCAACTGTGAAGATTCAGGAGCTGGTTCAAAAAACTTGTGGGCTGGCAGTGAGCTGCCTACACCATCTTGTGATTCATCATTGCAGTATTACCATGTTCAAAACATTGCCTTTGAAATCATTATTCTATACTCTCTTTGTGTTAAGCATGTGTCATCTTCAGGTGATGCAGCACTTTCAAAAAAGGCAATTAATCACTGAGGACTGCTAGGCAATTCAAAGTTGTCTATGGGGAGACAGTATCAAAGACACTGCAAGCTCTAAAATTAACATCAAAGTTATTATATCCAAAAGAAAGACTTGTACCTACTACTGCTTTCACAGCTGCAAACCTTTTCATTTAGAACTTTTTGTGTATCTCATGGTTATGTTGTTCACGGGTTTTCTAAAAGTTTGTTTGTTTTTCTCCATGGAAGCAAGTGATTATTAACAGGAGATTAAAAAAACAAAAAGTCATTTAAGTGTGCATATCTGTTGAAGTCTGGTTGGAAGTGACCCAAAAGCTGCTGGGTAATGGATTTTTGAGCCTATGCAATAATTGTAACTCTTCACCAGTATGTTATGCAAGACTGCAAATAATGGTTCCGTCTGAAGAATTATAGAATTATCCAATCTTGTCATCACTAAGTAAAATTCTAATTCAGAATGCTACAGTGAATGGAGGCCCAGATGTGCAGGCTTACTCTTGTCAATCAAATATCATCTGGGAATATTTTTTGGACTGTTATCAAACTTCATTCTTTTGATTCTTTCATATGCCATAGTTAAAAAGTTCTTTACTCAGAAAACAAAACTGATTACTGATCTTGTGACTGTGAATATAATTTTAATGACTGCATAAAAGATTAAACCCAGCAAAGAACTTGTTTCAAAACAACTGAGAAAGTCCCCAACTAGCACCTCATCCCCCTGCACCCCCTGTTTTTTAACTCAGCACTGCCACATAGGTTGCCTTTTTTGTTTATATTCTTACTGGTTTGTACCCCTGTAGAGACATTTTGCTTTTAGAGTAACAACTCATCTTTAAGACACTCTAGTAAAGTCCTTGAATAGTATGGTCTGTAGAAAAGTTGAGCCATTTGCACAGCACAGTCTGTTTTGCAGGTGCAGAGGAGGGCCAGTATTTCTCAGGGAAACAGACAATATCAATTGATTCTGACTTCTGTTCAGAGCGAGTCAGAGAGATAATGATACAACATACTGAAAGAAAGGGTAGTCTGGGATTCCTCCAGAGGAACAGAGATGAGAAAAGGGTCTGGATTCAGACAGATATATGTTAAATATGACCCAAAACTTAAGTTCAGTATTTTCGTGCTAAATGGACAACACCTGGACAAAATCTTACAGGAGATTATAGTAGATGAAAGGAAAGATTAAAATTAAGAACAAGATAAAGGACAAATGATTAGAGTGTCTGATTCTTAAGATTTTCATGCAAAATTGAATATACAATATTAGTAGTTACTCCATTTTCCTGGGAGCTGTATCCAGAAGATCTATGTTTACCACCACATCCCAGTTTAAGTGTATCTTCCTAGTTATTATTTAAACATAATTTGAAGTACTGTATTATGTCCTTAGTGGGTGACACTTGTTGTGTTTAGCTGTGATATTGATGTGAAAAATTTCTTAGAGTTATTTCTTTTTCAGCAAATATTTATGCAATATGCAAAACAAAGCCATTTCATTGAAGTTAGCAAAAAGCGTACACGTTTGGAAGAGTTGTCTCAATCAAATTCACAATAGTATTCTCCTTGGAGGCTGAAGAGAGTGGCTAGCTTCGTGCTATGTTGTGTTGGGTAAATTTTTCTACTTCTGTTACTTTCATCACAAAATATTTATCTGACACAGTGCAAAAGACTCATGCAAAAAAGAAGACATGTGGTAGCTGGTTCTTGATTTTCACCGATATTTTTGGTTGATTTTGATTAAAAAAAAAATTGTTTGCTGTTATGATGTTCTGATAGCAAATTTATTGCATGCTAAAGTAACAACTAAACTGGACAATCATTTCTTCTGACTGTATGCATCTGACACACATACAAACACACAAATGATTTAAAAATATCATCAGTGCAGAGCACTGCTGAATGCCAATATAAAGTGATTAATTATCTGCAGGGAAAATTTTCAAAATCACTAACGTACCCAGGAGAAGAAATTGAACTGAAAGTTAATGGCACTTGTATTCTTAAATCTCTTGGGTGGTTTTGAATGTTCAGCTTCTACATGAATATATTACAAATAATGATGTTGGAATGCTTGGAAAAATCTGTTTTTCAGTTCTCCCTTTAGTGCTCAATGATTCTTGTGATCCACATTTGCCTTAAAGTGTGTACACTTTTAAAATCATTAAAGTAAGTTTATTATTTTGCCTTGCTATTCCTTAATCAACCTGCGGATTTAATTTTCTGGACATATGTTGAAAATATCCATAGAAGATAATGTATTTTTTTTTCTGATGAGCTTCTGAGTTCTGCTTGGCTTGGATGTATTCATTGTCATGAAGAGAGATTTTTCTTGTCAAACTTGGTATTCTTTATGAAATGCTGCTCAAGATGTATATCTCAAGGCTAGAAATTCAGCCATCAAGTCTACATCTCCTTAAAACAAGGAAGAGTTTCAAACCCAGTATCTAAACTCTGTGAGAAGATTAGTCTTGGGCACAGCCAGATTGTCTCTCTAACTCGGCAACGTGGTACGTCTTCTGAGCATATTCTGTTGGAGACCTCAGCTTCCAGGAAACCTGATACTGTTGTCTTATTTGATGCTTGTGAGATTTATGGTTTTAAATGGTTTATTGCTTTTGACATATCCCCAGTGGCTCTCCTTGTAAAATACTGAAGCTATGTATTCGGCTTGTGTCGAGGAGCTTTGGGGATAACAAAAGCTTGACTTGTTTCTTGTTTTCACAGCCTTGATGATTTTGGCCTACAATGCTGTGTAGGAAGAACTTCAGTGATTCAGTCTGGTCAGCTAGTGCTGTATTGGTATTAGTCTGAAGTCATGTCTGGCGGCCTAAGTCACTTTAGTGATGAACAGTCCCCCTTGCATTGTTTCTAATACTTGAGGGATTAATATTTCTTCTTGCAGTTTTACCTTATATGTAATTTCTGTTGTTTCAACTGATTTCTGTGGTCATTGACAGTAAATTTTCACCACTTCTGTTTTTGGTAGGAAAATGTCACTTAGATGTATTCTGGGGTGTTTTTTTTTTTTTTTGTTTTGTTTTCCTTGGGACTATGCCAAATGTTTTGACAAACATTTGGACCGGAAGGATTTTCATAGGACAGAATTTCATGTGAGGAGGGATTTGATTCAAGAAAAGTCAATACTGAAATATGAACCAAACACTCACCTCTTGAGAGTGTCTGATTTAGATGTTTAATCAGACTTCCGAAACATTTGCTAAGTGGCCTGACGATTATGTTACAAGGTAGACTTGGTCTGTCTAGCTACCTGAATATGTAATATTTTAAGGAGTCGAGCTGCTCCAACAGGAAGAATAGATATAGATTGTTATACTTCTTTTTTTTTTGGTGTTTTCGTGGCCCCTCCCACTACCCACCCTCCTCCCTGGCTTTATTTTTTCTCAGCTAGATCTGTTGCAAAGCATACAAGCAAGTGTCTGGTGTGGCTGATTTTTCTGACTGCACTCTTTTGCCATTACTGGCTGTTGGAATATTCCTGTGTCTCTGTGTTGTGTATGTTCATTTCCAGAATTCTTCTCTGATCAAGAAGAGTCAGTATTCAAAAGTTAATAGCAAGCAAATTCATTTTCCTTAGGATATGGGGAACATACAAGCCTTGTAATTCCTTTGTAACATATTTTGTGTTAGAATGGATGTGTCTGAAATCTGACTTGACTACGCAATCATGGAATGGGATACTGACAACACTACAGCATTATATTTAATTAGTGAAGACAAGATCCTTCCTTTTGAGAGTCCTTAATTTGTTGTATTGATCAGCTCATAGCAAATTCAAGGGCAAACATGATTACGTCTTCTGTGTCAAAAATCTCTGTCAACAAATCCATTGCTGTTTGTAGTTCCTGAACCTCTGGAATTTGACATAGACACAGCGTAACGGAAAGCACATAATTAAAATAGTTTCATTTGAGTTTATTGGCTTTGTTAGTCAATGGTAGACCATTTAATGAAGTTTTTGAGATTCAGTTTTTGTGAAATATACTTCGTTATAGCATGCTACATAAAAATACATATTTTAATAGAAAGAGAAAAAAAATTATAAGCAATGTATAGAAAGCAGTTTCTTATAGACAGCTCTGTTAGTGTAATGACTAGAGCTGAAATTTCCTGTCATACAGTCCTTCAAGCAGCCTGCCTTTGATAGTAAATCAATGCAAGATCACGTAGTGGTCTAATCTCATTGTTGAATAAGCAGTGATTGTAAATTGAATATATACTGCAGTAATAATCCAATAACAAAACAATGTGTATTTTTAATTTTTTTTGTTCAATATAACGAACAAACTTCCTTTTGGTTTATATAATGATTTCCCTGGCAATCACAGGACATATAATTAAAGAGGAATATCAAAGGAATAAAGTTTCTGTGTGCCAGATGTAATCTTAGCTATGAGTCCTCAAACAAAGACAGAATGAAACTTTGAAAATTATACACCAAAGATAGAAATTCATTAAAGACTAGAGATTCTATCTGATACTGTGTGTCATTATGTTTCTGTTTTTTTTTCTCCCCTTATAATGCCTTAGTAATGTGGAATAGTCATGCTGAGGCACAGTCTCTCCCTGTACCTTGAGAGGACACATAGTTCTGTCACCCATTCTGTGTGCCAGACTGTGATTAGTTATTGATAATTAACAAAGTGTCTTTCAGGTGTCTGCTAGGTTTACTACTTGCATTATGCATATAGGGGAAACCTTTTAGGCAAACAGGTTGTTGAATATATACATGCAATACTTATGAGGGAGGTCATTCTCCCCCTCTACTCGGCACTGGTGAGGCCACAACTGGAATACTGTGTCCAGTTTTGGGCTCCCCAGTTCAAGAGGGACAGGCAACTGCTGGAGAGAGTCCAGCGAAGGGCAACTAAGATGATTAAGGGCTTGGAGCATCTCCCTTATGAGGAAAGGCTGAGAGAGCTGGGACTCTTTAGCCTGGAGAAGAGAAGGCTGAGGGGAGACCTTATTATGGCGTACAAGTATCTAAAGGGTGGGTTGAAGGAGGATGGAGCCAGGCTCTTTTCAATGGTTCCCAGTGACAGGACGAGGGGTAATGGGCACAAGTTAGAACATAGGAAGTTCCGTTCAAATACACGGAAACACTTCTTTACGGTGAGGGTGACAGAGCACTGGCACAGGCTGCCCAGGGAGGTTGTGGAGTCCCCTTCTCTGGAGATTTTCAAGACCCGCCTGGATGCAGTCCTGAGTAATGTGCTCTGGGCATTGCTGCTTTGGCAGGGGAGTTGGACTAGATGATCTCTACAGGTCCCTTCCAACTCTGAAAATTCTGTGATTCTGTGATTCTGTGAAATGGTTGCTGTTTTGCATGAGAAGAGATCTAGGTTTTCCAGACTTAAAGGAGACCCTGCGTTAGTTTCAAATAAAGACTCAGCTCTCTGCAGACAAGCACTGTAAGTGAACATGTTTTCTAAAAGCTAGCATATAATGTAATGCAGCTTTTAAAGTGTTCCATTTATTTTCATTTGCAAAAGGCACACTTGAAAAGGAAGGTTGTTAATATTGCAAAAACAAATACTTAGCAATAAGGAGATGTTAACTAACAACAATATAGTCACAGAATCACAGAATGGTTAGAGTTGGAAGGGACCTTGAAGACCACTTAGTTCCAACCCCCCTGCCATGGGCAGGGACACCTTCCACTAAACCAGGTTGCTCAAAGCCCCATCCAACTTGGCCTTGAATTCTTCCAGGGATGGGGCATCCACAACTTCTCTGGGCATCCTGTTCCAGTGTCTCACCACCCTCACAGTAAAGAATTTCTTCCTAATAACTAACCTAAATCTACCCTCTTTCATTTAAAAGAATTACCCCTTGTCCTATCACTAAAGTTCCTGATAAAGAGTCCCTCCCCATCTTTCCTGTAGGCTGTAAATACTGAAAAGAAGGATACTATAAGGTCTCCCCTTATAAACTTCTCTTCTCCAGATTGAACAAACCCAACTGTCTCTGCCTGTTTTCACAGGAGAGGTGTTTCAGCCCTCTGATCATCTTTGTGACCCTCGTCTGGACTCACTCCAACCTGCGTGTGTCTGTCTTATTTTGGGGACCCCAGAGCTGGATGCAGTACTCCATGTTGGGTCTCACGAGAACAGAGTAGAAGGGCAGAATCACCTCCCTTGACCTGCTGGCCATGCTTCTTTTGATGCAACCAAGCATGCTGTTGGCTTTCTGGGCTGTGAGTGCACATCACTGGCTCATGTTGAGCTTCTTGTCAACCAACACCCCCAAGTCCTTCTCCTCAGGGCTGCTCTTAGTCCTTTCTCTGCCCATCCTGTGTTTGTGCTTGGGGTTGCCCTGAGCCATGTGCAGGACCTTGTTGAACTTCATGAGGTTGGCACAGGCCCACCTCTCCAGCCTGTCTAGGTCCCTCTGGACGGCATTCCTTCCCTCCAGTATGTTGACCACACCACACAGCTTGATATCATCGGCAAACTTGCTGAGGGTGCACTCAATCCCGCTGTCCATGTCAGCGACAAATATGTTCAACAGCATTGGTCCTAGTAAAGACCCCTTAGGAACACCACTGGTCTCCACTTGGACATTGAGCCATTAACTGCAACTCTTTGAGTGTGGTCATCCAGCCAATTCCTTATTCCTTTTTCCAAGATAATGAACTTGGCTTCTTAGTTACACTGTCAGATACTGTATTTTCTGCTAAACTCCTGTGTCATGAGAAAGATGTTCAAGATATTCAGCTTTGACCTCCATTATTCACTATGTAACTTTACTTATTTATTGCACTTCATATGAATCCTGAACTTTATTAATTCCCTTGTTTGTTGTTTTTTTTTTTTTTTTTTTTTTTTCCAGGGCGCTTATCAGCATAGTCTCTGATTACCTAACAAACATTAATAAACTGATCTTCTCAATTGTCCTTTGAAGGTGAAACTGGTAGATCTTTCTGCAGATGGACAATCCTAGTCCAGTGAGAGAAAAGGTAACATCTTCAAGTTGTCAGGAATGCCTGACACTTCAATGCTGAGTACCAAATCCAAGGCCTTTCTCTTAGGTCTGTGCTAAATTTCAAGTAATTTTTAGAACTGGACATATGGGTAATGTGTGTACGCTGTAAGGTGATGGAGTGCTCTGAGGGCTTTCTAGCTAAAAGAGAAAGCTGAGGTCATTTTAGGGGCCCAGTACTGCTTTCTTTAAGGGTGGAAGGGCTTTCTTTGAAACACACATTTGAATTGAGTTCAGAAAGCTCACAAGAGGGAGATGGACATGGAAAATAAGGTCTATAAAATAATCCAATCATGTCTATTTTATCATTGTGTGTAGCTGGCATCAAGCAATAGTGTTTGTGGCCAACGTGAAAGAGGAAGAATGTTTTCCACTACCTGTATTCTGGCAAATAATACAAATAATGGTAAAGAAATTTTGTAAAAATAGAAGTGGGATTCTTAATAACTCTTGCTGTGCTTGTGTGAGACACAACTAAAGTAGAGTAAATGTTGGATAAATACCTTTAACTTCATTACTTTTCACTGTGTTACACATCTGATTTAACCTTTTTCTAGAGTAGTTTTCCTGAGGACTATTGGGCTCCATAAAATCATTCTTACACTGGAGTGTTTTCCATACTTTCATTTTTAGACTTCACCTTTTATAATGCTTTTCTGTAAGCCTAGGAAACCTCTTTTCAATTACTGCTAATTGCTGCAAACTTCCTGCTTTGAGACAGTAAATATCTCTGTCCTCTCACTGCTTTTTACATGACATTTTTTCAGAATGATAAAAATCCTGCTTATAAAAGTAGCAAGATTTTTTTTCTTATCTTTAAAATATCACCATTATTTTTTCCAGGACAGAGTGGCTGTGAATAATCATAGTCATTTACGTAGCTGTAAGTCCAACAGTGAACCTAGAATTTGGATGTTTTTAAGAATGGTTAAGTTTATGTAACCAAAGACTTTTGATTTATTAGGACAGATATGTTGTTCAAATAAAGATATTTCTGTAATTCACACATTGAAGACAGTGAAGCTCCTTTTCTGTAAGATTTTTCCATTTCTAGCCATGTAGATGTATTGATTTTGTCTACAATCCCATTGTGCGTATGTCTGGATGTACTAATGAGACAAGCAAACAAGGACAAGTTGCTATGGAACAGGAAGGTGATGAAGTTTCCAAACCACAAAAGTTAACATATTTACAAAATACCAAAGGAGATGGAGTGGTTTTAACATCCAATTTTTTTTTTTCCCTGCTTTGGTAACTTTTAATTTACATATTTATTAACTTATGCTAAATCAAGTATTTGTTAAATTGATAGGCACAGCAAATAAATTAAATGTAATTATTTTTATTGTAGTGAATAATAAATGAACTTTTTGATAAGCCACTTGTCATAGAATAGTCTTATTACTACATAGTTTTACTCAGGCATCAATATTTGCATTTTAATTTGAGAATATTTGCACAGTATTATTTTACAGTATTCCTGTAATCTTAGGAATGTGAAAATCCACTGTTTAGGTTATTATTTCTTATAGATTTTAGTTGAGACAACTGAACAAATTATTCATTTTCTGGAAGTTATGTATTTTCAGTAAGATATTAACATCCCAAAAGATAAGCCAGAGCAAAGGTCTGATTACAGAACAGCTGAGTTTGGCAGGGATCTCTTGAGATCCTTTATTCCAATCACCCTGCCCAAGCAGGGTCAGTTGGAGCAGGTTGCCTGACATTAGGTCCAGCTAGGTTTTGAGCATATCCCCAGGTGGAGACTTCCCAACCTGTCTCCGCAACCTGTTCCACCGTTAGACCACCATCACTGTATAAATGTGTTTTGTTGTATTTAGATGGAATTCCAGTTTTTAAAACATGTGGCTTCTTGTCCTGTCAGTGGACACCACTGAGAAGAGCCTGTCTACCTCTTCTTTATTCCATCTTATTAGGTATTTATACACACAGATAAGATCCCCCCAGTCAGGCGGTTCTTCAGGATGCACAGTTCCAGCTCTCTCAGCCTGTCATCGTATGGCAAATGCTCCAGTCCCTTGATGATATTTGTGGCCCTTCGCTGGAGTCTCTCCAGCAGGTCCGTACCTCTCTTGTAGTGGGAAGCTCAGAACTGGACGCAGTACTGCATGTGTGGCCTCACCAGTGCTGAACAGAGAGGAAGGATCACCTTCCTTGACCTGATGACAACTCTTGTTAATGCAGCCCAGGAGGCTGTTGTCTGCTTTTGCTGTGAGGGTGCATGGATGGCTCATAATCAGCTTGTTGCTCATTAGGCCACCCAGGTTCTTCTCTGCAAAGAAAGGAAAGCAAAGCTGCCTTCCATCTGGTTGGTCACCAGCATGTACTGGTCCCTGGGGTTATTCCTCCCAAGTGCAGGACTCTGCCTTTCTCCTTGTTGAACTATGTGAGATTCTTCTCTGCCCAGTTGTCCAGCCTGTCCGCCTACCTTTGAATGGCAGAACATTGCTCTGGTGTATCAGCCACTCTTCCCAGCTTTTGTTATCTATGAACTTGCCAAGTGTGTGTGTTGCCCCAATTCTCACGTCATTAATGATGAGGTTAGACAGTATTGGCATAGGTATTGACCCCTGGGGTACACAGCTAATGACTTGCCTAAAACTGGATATTCTGCTGCTGAGTACGACTCTGGGTTTGGCTGTTCAGCCAGTTTTCAATCCACCTCTCTGACCACTTGTCTAACCTTTACTTTGTCAGTTTATCTATGAGGATTATGAGGATATGAGGATGCCTGGAGAAGAGGAGGCTGAGGGGAGACCTTATCACCCTCTACAACTACCTGAAAGGAGGTTTTAGAGAGATGGGAGCTGACCTCTTCTCCCTGGCGACAAGTGATAGGACAAGAGGAAATGGGTTCAAGTTATGTCAGGGCAGGTTTAGATTGGATATTAGAAAGCATTTTTTCACTGAAAGGGTTATTAAACATTGGAATAGGCTGCCCAGAGAGGTGGTGGATTCACCATCCATGGAGGTGTTTAAGAAAAGGGTAGATGAGGTGCTTAGGGACATGGTTTAGGAGTGGTGGTGTTTTTATCAGGGTAGGTTAATGGTTGGACTTGATGATCTTAAAGGTCCCTTCCAACCTCACTGATTCTATGATTCTATGATTCTATGATTTTACAGGACACAGTGTCAAAAGCCTTTCTAAAGTTGAGGTAACTAACATCGTTTTTACCCTCATCCATCAAGCTCTACACCTCTTTGTAGAAGTCTGTAAATTTGGTTAAACACGATTTCCTCCTTATAAACCCATGCTGACTACTCCCAATCAACTTCTTGTCATTCATGTATTTGGAAATGGTTTCCAGGATTAGTTGCTCTACCACCTTCCCAGAGATTGATGTGAGAATTGTCTGTGGTTTCTCAGACCTTTCTCCTTGCACTGCTTGAAGACAGGAGTGACATTTGCTCTCTTCCACCCTTCTGAAACCTCCTCCAATTGACATGACCTTTCAAACATAATTGAGGTGGCATCACAATGGTATGAACCAGCTCCCTCAGCACTCGTGGACGCATCCCATTAGGCCCATGGACTTGTGTATGTTGTTTAAGTGTCCTCTAACCTGGTCCTCCTCCACTGAGGGTAAATCTTCCTTCCTCCAGACTTCCCCTCTGGTCTCAACGCCTATGGATACATGAAGGCTGATCTTACTGGTAAAGACTGAGGCAAGGAAGGCATTAAGAACCTTGACCTTTTCCATGTCATTTGTCACTGGGTCCCCAGCTCCATTCAGGAATGGGCCCACATTTTCCCCAGTCTTCCTTTCTGTTGATGTACTTATAGCATCCTTTCTTTTTCCCTTTGGCATTCCTTGTCAGACTTAACTGCAGGTGGACTTTGTCTTTCCTAACCCCATCCCTTCACAACTGAACAGCATTGTTATACTTCTGGTTCATCTGTCCATCCTTCCACCTCTTGTATGCTTTATTTCATATCTGACTTCAATCAGGAGCTCCTTGCTCCTCCATGTGGGCCTCCTGCCACCTCTGCTTGATTTTCTGCTTTTTGGGATGAACTTTTTTTGAGCTTGGAGGAGGTTATCAACCAGCTTTTGTGGACTCTTCTCTCTAGGATTGTATCCCATGGGATTCTTCCAAGCAGATCTCTGAAGAAGTTTACTTTCCTGAAATCCAGGATGTGATCTTGCTGTATGCCTTGCTCTCTCCTCTCGGGAACCTTAACTGCGCCATCTCATGGTCACTACAGCAAAGGCTGCTCGCAGCTTTCCAATCCACAGGTGGTTTTCCCTTATTGATAAGTATGAGGTCCAGTTTTCATTGTTGGCCGTCTTGATCACCTGTGCCAGGAAGTTGTTCTCAATACACTTCAGAAATGTCCTAGATTGTTTGTGCCGTGTGGTGTTGTCTTTGGACCAAATATGAGGGTGGCTAAAGTCCTGCATGTAAACTAGGGCCTGTGAACGTGAAGCTTCTTCCAGTTGTTTGAGGAAGGCTTCATCTTCTTCTTGATCAGGACCTCTGTAGCAGATACCCACCACAACAGTAACTGTGTTGGTCTGCCTGATAATCTTGAGCTGTATGCTCTCGACTGGCTCCTGAAAAGTTCTAAGGATAGGATGCTCTCCATGCACCTCCATGCATTCCATTGCTCTCTCACATGAAGTGTAATACACAGTTCTTCGCAGCGTGTGGTTCCTAAAGAGCCTGTAACCATCCATTGCAGCACTCCAGTCATGTGAGCTGTCTCACCGTATCTCTGCAGTCCAAAGGATGTCACAGCCCCGTAACTGCACACAGACTTCTAACTCCTGCTGTTTGTTTCCCATGCTATGTGCATTAGTGTAGAGGCACTTCAGAGAGGCAGCCAAGTCTGCTGATTCCCCAGAACAGGCTGGACAGCTTTCCCTGTTACATTTGTATTCATTTCATTCAGGAAGGCATACTTTGCTTTCTTTTAAGGAGCGTAGGATTCTCAGCACAACTCTGTGTTTTGGACTCCAGGTTTAGGTCTTCTTTTTTTATATGCCCTATGACATATGCTAATGTAGACTTCTTTACTCAGATAATAATTTTATGATAATATTTTTAAAACTAGGAAAAGTTTCAGGAGCAGGAGTCGAACAAGGTTGTTAGATAGCATTGATCTCAAGTATGTATGTGATTTCAACCCTTCGTGTTAGTTGAGATGACACATTTGACCATGGTTATTTTAAACAATAGTACACTAAAATTTTCTGGCTCTCACATCTAGTGCTTGGTTGCAGTTTACTAACTTTCAGACATACAAATTTTTGAACTAACACAAATTACGTTAAGTGTGAATAATTCTGGCCTATTTGAGTAGTGATGGAGGACCTTGTTTAAGATTCCTTAGGAAGTTTTTTATTTAAATATGAAAGAAAAAAAAAAAAAGATAATGTTTACAATCCTTTCAGTCTCTTCCTCACACCCCCCACCCCCCTTTCCTTTCCTCTATTTTCCCACTATTTCAGCTACAGGTCAAAGATAAAATTCAAATTACTGAAATGAGTGGAAAATTTCACTTCTTTTCAGAAACTAGAATTTATAGACTTGAAAAATATGAAATTTGGAACTGGATTATGTCTACTTTTTTTCTACTTGAAGCACCTAGATATTTCAGAGGCTAAACTTGCGAACAGAAGTATTATTACTCAGATAACCAAAATGCTGATATTCTCTCTGTAGTCAGTACAGAATTTTTAAGAAAGGTTGTGAGATTTTAGAATACAACTATACACATAGACCAATGAGTTTTGATTTAGTGTATTCTTTGTCTCCATTCATCTATTTAAGAAAATGAAATGTCAGTATGCAATAGTGTCTCAGTTTTTACATACAGAATTAAAAACAATTACTTTGAATACTTTCTATGTAGGTTATGAATCTCAGCCCCCTAACAAACAACATCAAGTAGCAGATATTTAAACTGATGAATATGTTGCTGGATTTGCTTTTTTAGGAATGATGAGTTGTTTTGTGTTGTGAATTCTGGAAAACCTTCTGTATTGTGAGCCTTGCAGAAAACATTGTACTTGAGGAGTTACATCTGCTCTAATTGGCCTCGTACTTAGGCCTTGAGAAACCTGTGTGTTATTAATTGAGGCTGTAGCTTACAAGATCTTTGGGAAAGATAAACTGTGTGTGGATCAAGGGGTGGAATGTAGTGGTCCTAACCAGAAGACCATTGCGCTTTCAGGAGTCGGTGATCCACATCACAGTTAACCTCTTTCCATGGAGGACATGTGTGCTGCATGGTATAAGAAAATCCATCCGGCAGTTGTAGGAATGAGGGGGTTACCAGTATCTGAAGGGACAAAAGATTTACTCATTGTCTGTATTCCTCTTTTTATTTTATCTTATTAAACAGCTATTTTATTAAGTAATTTGTTGTTGGGCCTTTTTTGCTGAGAATCTCTCTCTCTCTCTCTCTCTGCCTTCTTTCCCTTCCCCCACTGTCGCAAAACACCTTTTTGACATTTTTCCTAAAGACGAAAAACCACGTTCGTTAAATGCCAAAATGACACTTAAAATGGTGTGATTTAAAATTAATTTTTATCTAATTAAATGTAAATGTTTGAAATAATCCTATAAACTGCTGGTGCTAAACTTGAAAAAGAGGTAAATTACTAAGTCAAGAGTGTGACACTGGATATACTGAAGGAAAGGATTGTATTTTCAGATAATTCATTAAATTTTTGAATATGTTGGAGTTTGTCAATGGGCTGAATGAACCAAATTCTGAACAGTGAAAATGACAGTAGTATACTGTATTCTGTAATTTCTGAGCAACAATTGGGTAATTTAAGGGTGTGGAACAAGATTTTAATTTCTTCAGTAATAGTAGAGTCAAATATAATTCCCGTTATACTGATGAAGTGCAACATGGTGTTGTATTTAATCCTAAAAAGAGTGTTAATGCAAAGCCCATTTATCATTTAAATATAAAGTTGAACTGGAACAGCTTTACTGTGCAACTTTCTGTACACAGTTTTAAATTGTCCATCTTCCGCATCCTCATTCTTAATGTAAATGGAGTGCTAAAAATGCTTTGTGAAATCCCCAGTATTGCTCTGCCCTTAGAGTAATTAATGAGGCATCAGGTGATCTGGGTTCAAGCGTTGGTAGTACAAGACAGTTTGGAGAAGTCCTGACTTCCAAATCTTTTGTTAAATCTCTGTACCTCAGTGAACACTTAATTATTGTTTCCTTCTCTTGCATGTGAGAAAACACATTGGTTTTATATTTAAGAGTAGTCAAAGTAACATGAAACTCTGGAGTTACCTGATTTCTTTTTGTTGCTTTAGAAGCTTTACCAGGGTAATAAAACATCTCCCTCTATTCCAAGTTTGCTGTTTTTGAATATTTCCACAGCTTTCCAGTGTATGGATATTTCATGTAATTTAATTTCAATGACAGAAGCCTGATTTCTTTTTCTGCAGGTAAGTTGGAAGATTTCTTTGATTTCTAGAGGTGATGTAGTTTTAGAGTTCTGCTGTAAAAATAGGGACCATAAAGGGCAGGTTCTTTATATAACTAAAGCAAATTCAACATCATTGGTTATAAATTTATTCCCTTTTTTTTGGTCCTCCATAAAAAACAGTATCTGCGAATTCATGTCACACAGCATTGCATTTTTTTCTCTAGCTATTTTAGTAGCATATAATAAAGAGCTTAAAAAGAGAAATTTTTTTAACAATGTCATTTTTTTACTAGATTTCTTACATTTTCCACTTTCTATGTCACAGTACAGCTTAAGAAACAACTAACTTCTAGTCACGAATGATAGACTTGTGAAGTTAATGTTGTTACAGCAATTAAGTACTTTTATCTAGACTAGAACATGGTAAGAAAATCATTAGACAGATTTGCTATGCATGAAGAACATAAAAACTATTTGTAGATGATTCCAAGAGGGCAAACATTAATTGGAAGCAAAGTATAGCCTTGGGGTATTGTAAGAAGACTCTGATTTCAAGCAAATGATGTATTTGCTTTCTTTTGCTGCTGCTTTTCCTTTAAAAAAGAATTGAAATATAAAGGTTTTAAAGACTAGGGACTCCTCTTTTTGCAATGCTGCATCTGGTGATTCAGCAGCAGGGTTGCTACAGTTGGAGACAGCATGTTAGTGTCTAAAGTGGATAAATAATTTCCATGTTTTTGGGTTTTAAATAAAAATGTACTCTGTTATTCAGTACTCTTCATTAACAGTGGAAGTTTACACTGTAAACATATATGTATGTATATTTACAGCTGAGAATATATAGAAAGTGACTAAGACCGAAGTTTTGTGTTCATGTAAAAGTGACATATTTCTAAAGCATAGAGGTGATTGCTGTTGATTCTTTTACTTAGATTTCACTCTTCTCTCTCTTTATCTACAGTGTATGTATATATACATAGACTGCACCACAGTAAATAAATCTGAAAGTGAAAAACCTGTCGAGAACAGAGCTGATGTGAAAATAGCACTGACCAGAGTCATTCTTCTTATTTGAAAGAAGAGCTTTTTACAATATGAGAACGCTGTAATGAGTAGTCTTTGAACATGACAGCTTTGGAAGAAGAGTTCCTTAACATTCTGGAGAAATAGCATTTACAGCTCAAAACTGATCCAACATATTTATACAGGCCAAAGGTGGATTGCCCATGAGATCAGAGAACAAGCATTCAGATGAAGATACCTGAATGTGAGCAGGGAAGATATTTTTCACACTATGAGAACATTCAGGTGGCTTACTAACATTTAAAACTTACCCCTGATATAGCTGTAGTCTTTTGTAGAGATTAAGACTGTGATCTGCTCAGATTTGATAACTGCAAACATCCTGGTGTGTGTTATACATTTGCATTTCAGGACCGTTTTAAATGTGCATCGAATGCAGATTCTGGATCTGCTTCTCCTCTGGTGCAGACGGCAGAGCAGGGAGAAATGCTGCAGATTGTCTCTCTGTGTGGGAGCAGACCCAGCCAGAGTTTGAACTGGTGGTGCCCCAGCGTTGTCTGCGGCCTGTGGGACTTGCAGCAAAGTCCACTGCAGTGCAATTAAAGGTGGCATTTTCACAATTGGCTCCGCTAATCACAGGCGTGTTGGTAACCCACACGTCATCATCCAGCAACCCGAATCTCAGAGAGAGTAAGCCTAGTTAAGTAAAGAGAAGACATTGCTGGTATAAGAGCTGTTAGTTTTGACCCTTAAAGAGGAGGTCTTCGTAAATAAAAGTAGGCTTAGTTATTACCTAGTCAGGCCGTAAGAGCTTTAAAGCCCTAGGCAAACAAGAAAACGTCTCTGCAGCCTGGCATCTAGGGAGGCATGCAAGCAGCCAGCAAACATTTTGCAGCCCTGCTGTTTGGTTGCCCTCAGCAACCAGCTCTTCCCGGACAGTATTAGCAGTCCTGCCCACCACACAGCTAAATAACCTGTGAGATGGCACAGTCTCTCCTTTTACTTTTATGCGTATATTACGTGGAATAGAATTAAGTAGTAGACACCTTCACAAACAATTATTAGGTTTATTAATTGTTGGTTTGTGCTCATTTGGGGTAAATACTTCATATAATGGGATGGGGATTATTCTTGTGGTATCAGTGTGACAAAAATAAATTGTTGGATACAAGATAGAAAAAGTGTCATTTTAAAATGACAGTGCAGTCACCCTATACTTTAACATCCTTCTTCCCCTTTGAATCATGTCTGAATGCTGAATACTGAGTAAGTACAAAGATGATGTGTTAGAATTAATATAGAAAAAATAATGACAAGTGTTGTCTGCTGCTTTTGTCACCTTAGCATGGGTCTGCAGAACACGCAGGATGTAATGTCACTGACAAATGGCCGATGGTGGAATGATTTAAATTCATGACTTGTAGTTTTAGCATGTTCCAGATATGATTAGCCAGTAGGATACCGGTTCAAGTGTGTTAATTTTCCTTGAGTGACCAAATGATGAAGGTCCCCAGACAGACTATGATCAGAGGGGATTGTTATTGAGAGCTTTCCCTGTGCAGAGACTTTATGGTGAAGAAGGGACAATTCTAAATCAAATGATTTTCATTTGAAAATTTTATCCTGGAATTATGCTAATGAAATCATTTTCGGTTTAAAAATGTAACTTTGCGCCTTTTGGTCAACCCGTGCAATTTCTGGAGCAGTAATAGACAGTCTTTGTGAAAACTATTGGGTTTTTTTTTTGGTTAAAAATCCTATTTTCTGTCTGAAAGAAAGACGCACAAATACTTGTAATATACTCAAGCCTAAAGAAAGTCAGATGATGAGGAAGGAAATAACAGCATAATAGTTTTGTTCTAATGAATGCAAAGAACTTTTAAAGTTTATTTTTATTATTATTATTATTTGCCTTCTACTGTTTTCGGCTCTTATTTACAGTGCAAGGTCTAAGATTCAATTGTAAGTCCTGTGGGTCATCCACTGAGTCGTTATTCATATGTAAAGTGCATAGCCTTATTCAGGTCCTATATGTACAGTAATTGCAACAAAATTCAACCTTGACTTGTTGGAATATAATTTTCTTTGATTATAATAAGACCTGTGGCTATATCTGCGGTTCTGAGTTCAGTCTGACATCCATAGAAAAAGCTTATAATCACCTTCCCTGTGTCTACAGAATGATCAGTCTTCACATGCAATTTTATTTCAGCATCTGACAAAAGCAAACAGCAGAATGTTATAAGTAGCTGCATTCTATTTTCCAGAAAGAAAATTTAATTTCTTATAATATTCATCAGACTGGATTTGGCTGGGATAGAGTTAATTTTCTTCATAGTAGGTCATAGCGCTATGTTTTGGATTTGTGACCAAAGCAGCACTGGTAACACAGGGATGTTTTAGTTATTGCTGCACAGTACTTGCACAGTGTCACGGCCCTTTTTGTTTCTCACCCTGCCCCACCAGCGACCAGGAGGGGGCTTGGCAAGAGGCTGGGAGGTGACACAGTCAGGACAGCAGACCCCTAATTTCCAAAGGGATATCCCATACCATATGGTGTCATACTTAGCAATAAAATCTGGAAGGGAAGAAAGAGGAAGGGGTTGCATTTGAAGTTATGCTATTTATCTTCCCAAGTCATAATTATGCATGATGGAGCCTTGCTCTCCATGAAATGGGTAACGACCTGCTGGTCTATGGGAAGCAGTGAGTCAATTCCTTATTTGCTTTGCTTGTGTGTGCAGCTTTTGCTTTACCTCTTAAACTGTCTCTATCTTGACTCCCAAGTTTTCTCACCTGTAGCCTTCCAATTCTCTCCCCTGTCCTAACGGGGAGAAGTGAGCGAGTGGCTGTGCGGGGCTCAGCTGCTGCCTGTGGTTAAACCACAACGCAGGTAACTGAATGTAGTATACATAGTTCTTGACTTGCTTTTTCCATCCTTAGTCATTGCATTCCAGTTTTATGTAGCTTGATTTTTTAATATGTCAGAGAAGCCATCTATGATAGAATCCATAAATGCATTCACGTATTTTCTCACAGGAAGCACCAATATATTTGATAGAAGAACTGCGGTCCAATCAGCAAGAAAAAGTGGTGTCAGTCCTGTAACATAAATAATAATAAACCCCCCTATTTAAGAAGCTTGAAAGCTATGTCCAGAAATAGCGATAAGTTTTGACAAAAGGCACAAAATATACTGCCTGTTAAAGGAAAATAATAACATTTAGGTTCTGTGTTGTTTTTCAAGTGCACGCCCTATTTTTCAACCTTCCACATCCCTGCTCACAACTCCCTGAAACATCACAGTATTTTCTGGCTATAGTTTGCCAGTTTTTTCTTTAGTTTATTGTGAAAGCTAGCTATGCGCATCAAAGCAACGTGCATCAGTTAGTTCAGAAGGGGAAGAATTTAACCAAGGTACAAGGTCAATACAGGCCCTAGGACGAAGTACTAATGCTGATATTAATGCCGTCTATAAATGGCTTACTTAATCATTCAGTGATATATAGCTTCCTTTATTGGAAAACACAGAAGTTGCTTAATAGTGCATTGCATCAAAACACAATGGTTCAGAGCTCAGAGTTGGACTAATGTTGGAATGTAAATGTAACAGATGTGTTTTATTGGAGTCTACCCTGGAAGGATTATTGGTGTACAAAGATGAAGGCAGAAATTTGGCCAGAGAATAAAGAAATTTAATCCTTTTGGGATATTATAAGTATGCAGAAGAAAAGCTGGTGTTAACTGGGATAGGAACAAAGAATACCGTATTATTTGCTTTCAAAGCTCAATTTATGTGGAGGCATAATAAGACATCTCATCTCATATCTGACAGAATGAATTATTTTGAGAAATGCTTACCACGTAAAAATGGTGCTGGTTACAACATAGCACATAAAAGTGTATGGGGTAACCATGACAATTAGAAACATGAAACTAATTAGATGTGCAGAACGTTTTGCTGCAAAACTAGAATGAAATAAAGCTCAGGTAGTCAAGATACCAAAGGGTTTCTACACTAAAGTGTTTGATTGGATCTCTAATTATCAAAATGGATACATATAAACAGACAACAAAAATATAAAAAATGCTAATGAGCAATACAGTTGCAATTGCAGAAGCAGTGGCAGCAGCACTGTGATTAAAACTAGAAAAAAACCCCAAAATATATCAAGTTATGCACTTGTTATATCATGTTTCCCTTTTTCTTTTTCCTTCGTCATCATGAGAGTTACAACAGAAAGTGATAGCCTATGGCAATGGTTAAGAGAGATGACACTGTCAAGTATGGAAAATGTCAAATCAAAATATGAAGTTTACGTTGGGGAACTTCTGTGATAGTCAGTTTGCGTTCAGATACAGCAGTTAAGGCATTAACAAGAGAGCCAACAAGGAATTCCTAACAAGTTCTGTATTCAGTGTTAAAGGAACATTTCACACTCATAATTATCACTTCAGAAATTTAATGAACTTTTATTAATACCTTGATTATATTTGATATTGATAGTCAAGATTTGGTGAATATTTAGTTTAGCTGAGACAACATCTAAAGGGCTTAACTGTAATTATACCTGTAAACTCATTAAGAACGGAAGGAAGAATATTTTAATATATCTAACTGAAGTAATTTAAAGTAGGATAGTATGAATATATGGAGAAGAGATGGATGAAACATAATGAGAGAAAATAAGACTTCTCATTGTGCTTTTTTATTGCAAGAATAAAGACATTCAAGGATTTTTGGAGAGAATTACATGTGCAACTGATAAAAGAATTTTTAAAAAAGCTGCACAGTTCAGTTGCAGAAATTACTGCACCTAAATATTTTCAAAGTCACAACCTTGGCATAGTTTAAAAGGGATATAAGTTAAATGAGGGCAAAAGGAATATATACAATATTGTATTAAAAATGTTAAATACAGAAAAGGGAAAGAAATCCACCTGATTTAATGGTGATAGAAACAAATAATTTTCTTTCTGTGTCTTAGGAAGAAACTGCAATTTGGCCTTGTGGGATTTGTGTACCTTTCTCTGAAGAAAATATTCTCTGGAAATACTGACTTGAAAAAGATCTTGCCAACAAGGTATTCACTTTTATATTGTGCTTTTAGTCCATAAAAATAACTTTGGCAAAATATTGTGCCCTCATTATTTAAATTTTTAAATCAACTTTCCAAGCTTGACATATAAAGTGTTTCAGATATGGAGGACAAAGCACTTTTTTCTGTTATGGATATTATGTTTGTGTTAGCGGTGAAAGTTATCAATCCAGTTTGTACCCAGAAAGAGACTGGAACAAGAGCTTTGTTTTGAAATCTTAATTTATCAAATGTGAACTCGATGGATCACAAATGAGATCATTGCATTACTTCTGTACTCTGATAGGTAAACTATGTGAAATAAGGCAAGGGTAGGACCTTAAAACCTACAAAAAAATTGTGATGTAAATCAGGGAATTGAGAAACCCTGACACATGCTTTAGAAACCCTTATTAGATAGTTTAGAAGGCAGTTTACTGTTGTGAATTAATTGGATGCTTATTCCAAAATACATTATTATCACTGACATAAATATATATACAACATTACTCTTAGTTTAAACATGAAGGGAGCATGGCTATAAGGCGAAGCAAAGCTGAGCCCTGATGTATTCAATTTTGGCCTGATTTTTACAGCAGACTTATAAACTATTGAAAATAGGATTTTTAATGGAAAGGCTTACAGCCCCTTCACTGCAGTAATGTGAGCAGCAAATCCATAATGCAGTGTTTATAAGACTATCAAGCATTTTGCAGTGGTTTGTTCAGTATTTTAACGTATTTAAAACATATTTCCTCTTAACCTGGTTTTAAACATGGCAATATCATATTTTTACCAAGTGAATGCAAAAAACCTACTTACTTTATATATTTCTTTTGCTGAT
The DNA here is from genome assembly GCF_965231255.1 of Vanellus vanellus. Taxonomy (NCBI): domain Eukaryota; kingdom Metazoa; phylum Chordata; class Aves; order Charadriiformes; family Charadriidae; genus Vanellus; species Vanellus vanellus. The sequence goes on along the minus strand of NC_138908.1, from coordinate 41,554,909 downwards.
ATCCATAAATCAGATATGCTCCAAGCAAAAGCAGTATTGGATTGAATTTGTATTCAACCTTTGAAGACCTGATTCACTCTAGTCTGATGCCAAATCACGATTGCAGGAGTTAGTCATGAAGAAAATAGAGAAAAAGAAAAGGGAAAGTCAACCTGCAAAAGATCATCTCAGTTACAGAGCCTAAGTGGAATATTATTGTATGGTTTAATTCACTAAGATCATATATGAGATGGATGGTGCATTCTCAACGCAAAGTTTAAACAGCATTTTAAGCTATTATATAGTTTGTACCTTAGTGAGAAAAACCTTTCCTAGATCTGAAAGAGTTTTAGAAATGCAAATACAGCAATTGTGCACTACAGTGACCAGGGTCACAACATCATTTATTCCTCCTTGAGCGTAGCCTGATAAATGCAGTGTAAGGCCTCCTGCTCATATTCTGGTGCCCTCTATTGTGTGTTGCATTTATTATAAGGAATTATCTCTGAAATCGTTGTAAACAAATTGATGTTAATCTAGGTATTAATTTTATTCATGTTGTTACATTTCAATATATGCACAAGAAAGATGGTTATTATCATGTCTTAAAACTGTAAAGAAAAAAAAAAAAGGTCTGTTCTTGCATGAAAAGTTGTCCTGAAGCTTTCTATAGTTCATGAGTTCTGTCCATCTGAATGTGGTTCTAAGTCTGACATTCATTATGGAAAGCATTTAGCTACAAATGAGGTCTCTGAAGCCATGTTTCTCATATAATCACCCTTCTTTCTCTGCCCTTTCCTGTCATAGTTTGTTACTCTTATGGTTTTCATTCAGTCTTAAATTATTGTGTAAAAGCTGGGGCAGGACTCTGTTTTTCTGAAATGGAGACAAAGAAATAACCAAGAATCTTACTAGAGATGGGACTTCAGTCTGAGTCTGATAAAAGCTTACAGAGCTGTCGTCAGTAATATAAGGTTCTTATTTTATTATACAAGACATTTCTATATCCTTCTCCATAGTTTCTGTGATTCTTTGCAGCCCATAAAAATGCTCTGTGACATTTTGATGCTTGTAACTGGCTGTTTCTAAGCAATGGAGCATGCAAGTTCTGTGGTTGTGGCCAGCAGCTCTGGTTCCTCCCCCATCCCTCACTCCCAATCTAGTTTTGGGGACTGATTTAAACATAATCTGGCCCTCTTTTTTATTCTTCCACTCCAGGGAGAAGATGCCATGCTCACACTCAGATCCTTATCGTTACGTGCAGCCAATGTCAAACAAGAGCTCTCCCACCAGTGGGCCAGGAGTAGAAGAGAACATCTCGTTCCTTGATTTAGGTGAGCCAAACTTTCTGTTTTAGTAAAGCTCTTCAGCACGTGCTGAACTCATAACTTTTCAAGGAAGCAAGAATATTAAACATTGATCTCTTCTTGAATATAAATATTTTCTTCAGCTTGAGTAAATCATAATATTTCAGTTTTCATCCTGTCTCAGTAACTTGTCTTACATGGTATGTACAATTAATATTTGCCGAACTGTTATTAAAAAAGACCTGAAAAATATTTGTAGTGTTTTAAGAAATTTTTGATCCAGAGAAAAGAAAAAAATTAAACAACAAAAGATTTTTTAGCTGGTAAAGAAAAATCTCACATAGGCGTGGTGGAGGAAAAGGTCAAACATACAAAACTAACACGGTAAATACACATTTTGCAATACTGCAGCTTTAAAAATTATTTCTATTATAGTAGTTGAAGTCACAGAGTGACACTGTTTAAATAAAACTTAATCTTTTAGTGAGTAGAAAGAAAGAGTAGAAAGACTTGTGATGTCCCTGTTAAAAAAGGAATATCTGTTTTCTAAATGATGGATGAATAAGCTGACTGATGACAATTAATTATGTTAGAAAGTGGCAGAAGGACTAGTAGTGATTTTATTAATTAAAATAGAATCCCAAAGTAAGGGTCCTCTTTTGATAGACATGCAAACAAATATGCAATTTAATGAAATTTTACAAAGGATGGAAGAAGACAAGGCAAAAATCCCCCACAGTTGAAAACACGCTGGTTTCCTACCACATGCCAGAGGTGCGCATCCTATTAGCTATGCACTTGCTATGTCATCTGGCTCCCCTCCTGTTGCTTTCTATTCAGCCTGAAACAGTGTTGAGAACCCCACTCTCCCTCTGTATTTTATGGGGACTATTAGCATCCCACACATGGAAGATGTCATGCTGACAGCCGTGGTCCTCATTCTTTTGCAAAACAGTAGGAAGTCCACTGATATTTTAAGACTATATGACTTCAAGTGAAGTATGTGTGGGCTTATGGAAAATCACCCCTTTGTTGTGGTAAGAAATTTTGTACCCATGAAGACAATTCCCAAACTGAACAAATGATGTAGATGTGCTTACTCTGTTCTGGAAATTTCAAATATGAAGATGGGTAAAAGTAGGCAAGGTGGACAAAGAATGGAAACAACAGTCTGTTTGTGGCTGGATGTACAGAGCTAGAGAGAAGGTCCCCGCTTGGAGACAACTGCTCAGAGGACTAGAAGATCAGGATGCTGCTAGTGACTTGATAGTCGGTTGAACCTATTGTGCCAGATGCTAGTTGGCACGGCTCTGTTCAGCTTCACTGAGTTGAGCCACCTGGTACCAGATGAGAGCTAAATCCAGTGTAAAGATGTCTGGTAATTCAGGATAAATGAGAGAGACGAAAAAGTGGCTGCATTTTCTGTTTTTCAGTCACTTGGTAAGTAGAATTTACGACATAAACTCTCATGTGACCAAGTTTCTGTCAAGCAACTGTGGTGCCCATTGAACTACCAAGAACTTTTACTCTGCATGGGGCATCTGATTGTACTTTTCACCAATGATAACCAACAAAATATATCAGTCAGATATCCACTTTACATTGTTAAAGATAAAGAAAGTAATTATCGTTAGAGCCCTGTGAGTTCTCTAATTAACAAAGAATCTCAGTAACAATGAAGGCAATCCAGCTGTGTCATACTGTTTGCTCTTGTACTCTCATTCATTATCATCAGGGTATGATCTCAGTGACCCTTGAGTTGTGCAAAGTTCACCAGTAATTATTTCAACACATTCATTTTAAGAAGGAACTGTCTTTCACCTTGGCAGTATTCGGCTGTAAATGCATTCTCCTTTTTTTTTTTTTTTTTTTTTAACTAAATCAAGTTGTAATACTTATCACTTGAGCTGGGAAAGAGGGGTATTGATAGCATGAGTCATATACAGATGAATATATGAGCTCCTAAATTAAAATATGCTCAGACCTCTCCAAGAACTTCTGAAGAACTTTACAAAGTGTGATGAGATCCTCAAAAGAGATCAAGCCTTTTTACAGTCACATCCTGTGATGATTTATTAAACACAGATTAGGAGTCCATTCACCTGCTCTTTTGAAGCTCATTGTATTTTCACTTATTGAGAGACTGAAAGAAAGGATAGGGTCCTCATTCACTGAAGAATTTCATGACTGACTATTTTCAAAGAAAATTGGAATTGATAGTGTACTGATATCTATGATAAATATTTATTTTACAGTTAACTTATAGGAAATGTATCTCTCGGAGGCTCCAACAAAGGATGGGGTAGAATTAGAGAGAGACATGAAATGGAATAGGAAAAACCTCCCAGGTGCCTGAATGACCTACCAGACCTTTTGAAGTGACAAAGAAAAGACATTTAAAAGGATGAGAAAAACTGTGTCTTATATATTATGCTCTTATCTCCCAGAAGAGGTCCTCATTACCCAAACCAAACCTGGGACAGAACCCTGCAAGTGAGAGTTCTAACATCAACACTAGACAGAATATGCTAACAGTTGTGAAACAGGTGTCTTTATTTAAAGAAAAAGAATAATTTCTTCCTGAAGTAGTGTCCTATTCATTGTCTGCCCTACATATTAATTCCATTGGCATATGAATTTCATTATATAATTGATGTTCAAACAGCTATACCTCATCCTGCAAAGCAGGGCTGTTTACTGAGTTGCTAAGCATTTACTAGAGGTGAAATTTTCTCTTTGCAGGGAGTCAATATAAGATGAGTGCATTGCTTATACCAGCTAATTTCTGCTAAGAGGGACTTTTATTTTTATTGATCTAGAAGATCAAAGGAAATTTTTAAGGCTGTTTCTGGTAATGACTCAGGATGTAAGGTGGAACAGAAGGAATGATTTTTTTTTTTTCTCGCTGATTTGAAAGTATGTTTTGACTTACTGATTTGATATGATAACAGCTTTTAAGTCCATCTTTTACATATTAGAAGGTTGAGAAATGCTATGGGTAGGGTTATGACCTTCCTTTTTCCTGACCTATTTTTTAATATTTTCTTTCTTGCAATGGCTTTAGAAAAAGCTCAGTCACAGGTAGGCCAGGTTCCCTGTGGGCAGATGGACCTGCAGCACTGGGGGCTCCAATGCTCTTTGGCCAGCATAGGACGGCTTTTTTTAAGGTAAATGATGTTTTCTCCAGAACAGAAATTCTGAGTGTCATTTAGCCCAATCAAATAAGCCAATGTGAAGCTATTCTCATTTGGATTGAGAATTTTGCCATGTGTTGATAGTATAGATAATATGATGGTGTGAGTACTTAGAAAAAATTTTCTTCATTGGAATCCTCAAAATTGCTGTTTGTAACGGAAATGAATAGCTGGTGAGAAACCTTACAAAATATATTAATGGACAGGAGTATCCCATGTTTTGTTAACAAGGAACATCACATACACAAAACAAACTAGCACTCAGAGGCTTCATTATTTGTAAAGGACACCTCCTTTTTCCTCTGCCTTTTTTCGTATTTCAACTAAGGTAAACATTAATGTAGGAAAGTCTGCACATTAAGACTCCACTTTTGCAAAAGGAGTCCTATGGTACTCTTTGGGAACTTGAAGTACCCTGATTGTCTTCAACAAATGTTTATACTGGTCATAAGCATGATTTCTGTTTATGCAGGGAGCCTGTTGCATTTGCAAAAGTAACTGTGTTGTGTTCTCTTCCTCTCATGATTCTCCCTCAGCAACAACACAAAACTTGACTTCCAGCATCCTTTGAATGGATTGGTATCATGAGTGTAATGGTGACCTATTAAGTCATTTACAGCATCTGGTGGTAGGTACTTCAGCACGTGCAGGTAGTTAATCCACTCTGCAAATGCACAGGAGAGGAACACAGGCAGGATGAAGCCATTACTGCTACTGGGTTTGAGTGCTGCAACCTGCCCATCCTCAGCCTGCATCTGAGTCAATGGCCAAGCAGAGATTTCACCAGGAATGTGAGTACTTTTGAGGAGCATTTTTCATTCCCCCAAAATTACAGCAAATACAGGTGAAGTTCTGCTGAACACAATGTGAGTAACAATTGAGTAGAAAAATATGTGTGTGTGTAAACATTGACAAAACAAGAATCAAATGTGGTTTTGGCAACAACGATCATCTCATAAATAAATTCACTGAGTTGAGAAGTGTACTGCAAAGCAGAGAAGCTCAGGCCGATCTTTCACAACAGCTAATTTTGTAATAGCAGCTATGTGATACCTCCGAGAATCTATTGCGATAAAGCTAACCTTTCTGCTTTTTTTCCTAGCTCTTTTGAAAGTGATAAAACTGGATTTCATTATGTGAGTTTGGACTCCAGTTATAGTACTCAATTTATGAGTAATCTTGTATAAATACTGTGGAAGACTGTTTAACTTTCAGAAGTATTTTTTGTTGTCTCACTTCAGCAAGAGAGAAGAATGAGATCTCACTGCTTTCAGGGGAAAACTGATTTCTACAATCAATTTTTCCCTGAAGATTCTTTTTCATGAATGTACAAAAAATGAAAATGGAAACAAATACGCAAATCTCTTTTAACATACCCCTCCGCCGCCTTTTCTTTTTCTATGACGTATCAAAGAAAGAAGAGAAATTCTGTTTCAAGGCACTTACCAATGCGTCAAATTCCCTGATGGTGCAGGACATATAAATAAATTGATAAATATCTTTACATAGTGTTTTGATGAGTAACCTACAGGCTTCAGATTTTAAGTGAGGAAACTGAGGGACTGTTTTCCTCTGTGGCCTGCCTAATTGGCAGAAGATGTTGTCTGTATTGGAACATCTTTAGCAGCATGTAAGTGGCTGCTCAGTTTAATGTGCCTGTGCATCAGAAGTTTGATAAAACACCCAAAGATGCAAGGTCTGGATTTTTCCTCTGTTGCACTGTCATCTTTGTTAAATATACACTGAGTCATTTTTTGGAGGAAGGATTTGAACGTGATAATGCGTAAGATTTATTCACTGTGGGGAGCACGTCATCTACTATAGACAGTTGACAAGGCTAGACAGAGAAAACCAAACCTTTTCAGAGGAGATTGATATGCCTTTTGATTTTATTTTTTTTTTAATCTTAGAAAGGAAGGATCTTTTCAGATCTCGCCTTAGTGTAAAGAATGTCAGATGAACACTTCAAATACCTGTATACAGTATAGAAACAACTCTACTGTAGCTGAGTTGGAGTATACTTACTTACAGGCATTGTACATATTTGGCAGAGATATGAATTAAATTATTTTGCAGGAAAGAAATTCAGACATGGAATTTCTGCGACCTTTGTTTTTATAAACCTTAAGGTTTATTTTATACCCCACAGCACGTCTACTTATAAGTCTGAGATTACTAGATTCTACATGCATGTATGTCTACAGGAATCAGCTTTAACAAAGATGACTGGGGAGCCAGAACTGAGAGTGCAACGAGACATGTGAGTTTGAGCAAATAATTTCTTTCCTTTCAAAAAGAATTGTAGAGCAGTATTGAAACCTTTCTGTTACTAATGTTAAAGAAATCTGACACACACATCTGCTCAAAAGTATGTGTAGATTCCTTTTATGAAGTTTATTGAGTAATATTGCATTAATGAATATTTTTAAGAGCCAGGCTGATGACTTGTTTATATTCTGAAGTGCTATTTCTTTTATTAATAACAGTTCAATCTCATTTCCTTATTTATACAGTGGCAACTATGTGTTTACAAACAGTAGGCACTTGTTAGTTATCCTACATAGGGTAAGTGCAGAGGTCATTCTTCCTTTCTAATATTTCCAAAAGTCTAATTAATTATCTAAACCAATATCCTGTTGCAAAGAATAATTCCACTTATTAATAATATTTTACTTATCAAAACACGTGGTCTCATTAATTTTGAAAGTGCTTCCTTCCAATATCTTCAGGTATTATCTTGGTCTTGCATTCAAATATTAAAAAGCTGGAAGTAAGAAGCTACAGTGTTAAAGCCCATAGTGTTTGTTCTTGTTCTTGACTGCATCATTTTCTGCTCTTTTCATTCCTATGCTTCACTGAGAAACTCATTTCTTGAAGACTTTGCAGCATCTGGCAGAGGGCCCTTAATCCAGCCTTGCTTTCTTCATGCTCCTGCATGTGTCAGCAGCTCAGGGCTCAGCTGTAGCTCCAGTGGGACACTGACTTCCTGCTTTTGGCCTGTTCTCACTGTAGGTAAGGTAAACACTAGGTCCCTTCTGGATGCTCTGATCCAATTTTGCCTCCTCCAGTTTTACTATTTAATAATTTTGTGTGAAAGTCACACTTTTGTTTCCTTCTCATTGGGTTGGAGCTATATGTGGGGAAGGCACAAAGCTCCTTTGACAGCATTGCTGCTCAGACAGATTCTCCTTGTTGGCTGCACAGCAGAGTTGGTGAGCTGGATATAATTTTTGGACCCAATATGTGTATAGAGCAGAAAGTGTAAAATTTGTTGACAAGCTCTGTTAAAAAGGATTTTTGGAAGCGTTTTTATTATTGTTGTTAACTGATCTGTTTTCATGCCTGAATAGTTTTAGTGATGGAAAAAAAGAGCTTTTTGAAAATAAGAGTCTTTTCTCCAGAGACTTCAAAAAGGATCTAAAAGTGGAACCATGTGAGCATTGAATTATTTTTTGGTTTAGTTAACAAAAACAATAATCACCTACAATACAAATGCAGAGATTGAACAAAATTTAGAATTTTAACATCGCCAAAATGAAAGGAATTAAATATACTCTGTGTTCAGTTTACATGCATTTGATCTAAATGGATAAAATGCCTAGCGATGAATGCTGTTGGAGTACTCAGGCAAGAAACATTCAATTAATTCCTCTGAGAGAGGAGATCTGGACCTTCTCTTCTGCCTTAAACATCAGATGGTTGGGTATTCGGGTGCTGTACTGTTAATCCCTTTTTTTTTGAACTTCTAGTCAAACACATAATTTAAACATTATCTGAAATAGGAATTTGAATCCAGAAGACTGTTCTTCCTTCTCCTTTTCTGGCTGGGTATTCTAGCAGTTCATTTTTTTGACTTCTCTTTCAATATGTTCTTGGATGTTATAATAGTAAAATATTTCAAAAGGGAAGGAGTGAAAATATGGCAGGTGAATATTTAAATAACTTGATCAGGGATTTGAAAAAAAAAATAATGCTTTTCTCTCCAAAAGGAGCCTTGTAATCATTACCTTACTCTGAGCATATTCTGACTCTTTAGGTATCCTGCTGGTTGTCATGAGACAGAATCTTGGTGAGAGAAGTTCTTACAGAGATAATCCGGTGCCTTTGTGGTCTGGAAAATGAAATCTCATGTTGACTTACTCTGGTAGTATTTATCTGGAAAGCCAGAACTTCCCTTTAGCCTTTGGGATAAAGTTACTTTGTGGTAGTCTAAAGAACTCTTACCCTACAAGTGTATATAAACATGAAGATAAAGATGATTAGAGGCACAAAATCTCCACAAGACCATTTTTTTTTTTTCATTCTCTGGAGCATATGACCATGTGAATATTCAGTTATTAACTAATATGCAGACATTTGTGAAATAAATGCCTTCAGAATCCTACAGTAAACAACTCAATCAAAGCAGGCTATCACTTTCATATTTACTCCTCATTTATAGTTCTAATATTCTGCTTGTAGTCTTGATTGGGGAAAAGTGGTTTTTATAGAATAATTAGTCTAAACACATACCTCATTTATCATCAAATAAATTAAGTTAAGATATGATGAGCTAAAATAAAGATAATGACTTCTAAGATTTCATTTAGCTATGTCAATGTTCAGAACTGTAAGTGTAGGCAAAAAGCTTTTCTCTACAGACAACTGGGGTCAAAGTCCCCCCTGATACTTCTGAAGGCTGCCCAGCAGTAGAGATAGGTAGAGCCCTAATTAATAGAGCAAGATGATTCATTTTTTGGGGGTGTATTTTCTGACTTTTTTTTTATGAAGAGAAGCTGGCTTCAGAAGTCCTTCATTCACATACAGAGTATTGGGTTCTGCATTTAGAGAGCTATAAATTATAATAAAGAAAGTCCAGGTAAGATGATCTTTGAATCTCTGCATACTCCACTGCATGTGACAGTTAAGAAAATTCTCTCTCTCTCTCTCTCTCTCTCTCTTTCAAAGACCTGAAAAGTTAAGTGTGGGAAGGGCAAATGATTGACAATAAGCAAATCTCTTCATCCTAAACGTTCAAAAGATCCATAGACTTAGGGTCAGAACACAGTACTGATATTTAACTTACAAACTCTTTAACATTTGCCCATTCTCTTCATTGGTTTTGCTGAAAAAAAAGGCTATGATATTTTTTCAGGAAGCTTCACTTTTGTTTCTCCAAAGGAATTTGATTTTTGATGGGTTTACTCACTACTGGGAAGAGCAACAAGAATCCCACTTTGCATTTTTTTGGGTGAGGTGAAGATGGAATCTAATTGTCATGGATTGAGGAATTCATTAACATTAACAAACTTGTTTAGTTTGTGATTTGCTGCTTTTTTGTGGGGGTAGGGGAAAGCTATGCAGGATGGGCACTATTTTTCCATTAAGAACGGTGAGAGCTCTTCATGGAGGCTGGTGATTGTCTGATGTGTGAATTATAGACCTGCTTGATTATCCACTTATCTCTGCAGGATAACTCTGTTGTCTACAAATGCATGTGGCAGTGTTGGAATAAAAGATTCTCACTGTGTCTTTTTAGGGATCTTCAGGCAGGATTGTTCTGTGATGACGTTAAAGGTATTTGAAATAGGTTTTACACATTCAGTAGCCCAGTGATATCCTGATTTTTTAAAATTACTTGATAATAGTTTCATCTCGAAGATGTGCAGAAGCAATGGGATACAGATCTGTCTAGCAAAGATGATCAATGAAAAGCTTTACCTATACTGAAAGCACTGAGGACTCTACATTCATCTTGGTACAAAAGTCTGAAGATCAAATGAGAATTTGTTTTTTCTTTATAGGACAGTATTTGAAAGAGAGAAAGTTACTGCTAGCATTGTGTTGGTCTTGTCTAAACGAATAAGTATGCTAATGGGATATGCTGAGTTTATGAGTAGTTTCCCCCCACAAAATTGGATGGTCTTCTACTGGAAGCATTTAAGTAATGAAAAGTTGTTGTTCATTTTTCTCCTGTCTTACAGACTCTTTAGATTTATCAGCAGGTTTTGTTTCTGGTTAGAACACCTGAACCATTAAAGGAATAGCAGTCTTTCCTCATGTTCTCTTTCCACCTTCCCTTTCAAATTTTCTGATCAGGTTTATTGTCAAAACCTTTTTTGTATTGCATGTATGTGGGGAGTAGCTGGATGCATTCAGCTAAAGGCTAGTGAGCCAGAGAAGAAAGTGCCTCTAGTCAGAAGACAGGTGGAAGAAGTGTTCTATCATGCTGTAAAAGACCATGGTCTTGGTGTAAAATTGCTCAGTACTTACTATAAAGAATCAACAATGCTTGGTAGTTATCTAAAGGATTTCCAATTCTTACAGTTTTCATTGCTAACCTAAATTAGAAAGGTCTCCCACTGTCTTAATAAGGGGAAATATATGGCACAACAATGTATTAAAATGCCTACAGGGCAATTTAAAAATTACCCAATGATGTTTCTTGGCTAGAAAGTAATGTGTATGATTTACTATTCTCCTTCTTTCAGCTCAGTAAGTAGAGGAGAGCCAGTTTTGCTACACACAGAGCACATTCATACACCGGACTGGCTGCACCAGTCTATGTAGCCATCGACCACATGATTACCAAATGCACAGCTACCTCTAACAAGTACCACCATCTCATTATAGTCGACCAACGCTTACACTGCAAACTGGAGGACTACAAAACGCAGATTAGTTCCATTGCAAGTGCTTCATCATTTATTATGACACAGTTGAGTAAACCTATTGGCTGATGTGATGGATGAAATTTTAAATTGCTTCACATTTGAGAAGTCTTACACGACTAGCAAAAAAGAAATGTGTTGGTTTAGTGCTCCTCCCCCTAAAATTTCTCTTCCAGTTTAGGAGACTGCAGGACAAAATTGCAAGATTGCAGGACAAAGCTTTAGTGATCTCAATAGGTTTTGCTAGACTGACTCAACACGATTTATTCCCCTCAAACAAGTTGGCAAATCCATGAGATCTATTAAGAGCTGTCAATGTGAAGCATGGGTAAGCAATGATCAAACACTGAAGTAGCGATAGGACGAGGGGGAATGGCTTTAAACTAGAAGAGGGCAGGTTCAGACTGAACATGAGGAGGAAGTTTTTCACTTTGAGGGTGTTAAGGCACTGTAACAGGTTGCCCAGAGAGGTTGTTGAGGCCCCATCCCTGGAGGTGTTCAAGGCCAGGCTGGACGTGGCCTTGGGCAACCTGGTCTAGTGGGAGGTGTCCCTGCCTATGGCAGGGGGGTTGGAACCCGATGATCTTCGAGGTCCCTTCCAACCTAAATCATTCTATGATTCTATGAAGGTGAGACAGGCAAAGAAAGAAATCCCATTTGTAACATATGGGTAGATAATTAAAACCATTAAATAAAGGTATTTTCCTAATATTACTGTTGTTACTACTTTTGTAATAGACATTCTCAGACAGTAATATACTTGTTAAAAGAAGAGTTGCATTTACTTGATTTTGCACTTGGCTCTAAAGATATAAAGTAGCTGATTTGACACACTGCATTCTGGTAAAGACTATTGGTGACATGAAGGTAGCTTGGGAGTCCCTAGGATGAATTAAGAGATTTCCAAAGACCTAAAAAAGACTTCTTAAGACACGTAGAAGCATTCAAGTTTCCTTATGGATTTTAATAAAATTTCCATTAAAAAAGGGAGACTTAGCTATAAGATCCCCATTGCAACACTGAAACTTAAACTTGCTTACATTTCTGGAGACCTAAATAAGCCAGCAGACAGTTAAACTGTAACTTCTTATGATTTCTACTATACAATAAAACCCAGACATGGCAGAAATACCAAATATTGACCATTTTCCCCCACAGAAAGAAACTACTCTGCTGTTTAAAATGCAGCTGTAGAAGTAGTGGGTTTAATGTGTCCCTTGCAAATTGTATACTTGTTAATTACAGCTCAAAAAACTCAAACCAGAGAAATGGAGACATGTTTTAGTAAAGATTTTGAAACAAATTTCTCTCATTCTTGAAAACAATTGGCCTGTTAAGTAAGAAAACATGACATACCTTTCAAGCCTACTCCTGCATCTTGTTAAAATCCATAATTTCCATAGTAGGCAGTCTGATATATGTTCATAAGCTATGACCATTTTACATCCTTGCCTTGACAAAGCCTTGGTAGGACCGCCTGGATTTAACTTTGTCCGTCATGGGAAAAACAAGAAGAACAGAGGGACCTAGAGTGTAACTGGAGCAGAATTTATGTACCTGAATTGAAATCAGTGTTCTTAAACCTTGATGTATCCAAATACTGAAGTTCTCCAGACTTACAGCTGGGGTTTTATTGTTGTTTTTGTGTGTGTGTGTGTGCACGTGCACAGAAGTGTCTTGGACTTGATAGGGCTGAATCACTCCTTGTCCAGCTGCTCTGGAGTCAGCACTATAGAAATACTTGGAAAATGGACTGCAACCTTGTATCGCCACTCTCAGATTGGAGAGGCCTAAGCAGTTGACCACAGTATCGCATGCAGCCTTGCTTTCTTTTTCAGGCAAAGAAATGAAAAACTGCTTTATGCAGTGTGGGACAATTCCTGCAGAAATCGTTGAACTTGAAATCCTTGTTCCTAAAATTGCCAGATCAGTCCTGGGTTTGCTATTACCCAGGTTAATGCTATGATTAGTCTTACTAACTTCTGTTAGGGGTGCTGTAGATTCTGTTTTTCGCTACTATTGATCAGTGGCTTACTTTATTTACTGTTTTATTTTGGTTCTAAGTGCACCATAATGTATTATATAGGAAAGAAAATATCAATAGGACTTCCTTGAAAGGAACATTGAGGTTACAGTGAAAGGTTCACTGAAGTCAATGGAATGATTTCCTTTAGGCATTGTGTCAGGCTCCAGAAGATACATAATCACTCTCTCAAGGTGATTAGGAAGCAAAATACAGAGCCAGAGTCCACGACGTCAGTGAGTTAAAATTTTTCTTGCTTTGCAATTTTCAACTGCTCACTCTGCACAAGTATAGTATTGATAACACTGGCAGATGTTGGCTGGTCAATTCTCAGCATCCTATGTTCCATATATGGTCATATATGAAGTCAGACTCAATATGATATTTTGCAATATCTCACTTACTAAAATGTGTCAGGATTTGGCTTTGACCAAGATTTCTGTCACTTCTGTTTCATCACTTGGGTATTTTACTGTTCACTACTTTGACAAAAAAAAAAAAAACAAAACCAAAACAAACCCAAACACTCCCTGGTGGTTTGTTTTCTCTTGGCTTCTTCTATGCTTTCCCTGTGAGAGCAGAAGAAAAGACTTTTAGAAGTTCCCTATCTGTCTCCCTATCTAGATCTATGCTCTCCTGTGATGGTATTCTCTGTCCCAAATTACTATCATGGCTTCTCTCATTGCCCTCTTCAGTCTCTCCACTTCCTTTGGCTCTGCACAGTATAGATATATATTTACAAACAAGAAGTAAAAAAAAATAATAAAAAAATCCATCCCCCATCCAGATGAAAAGAATAATTTCTATGAAGTACTTATACATAGAGTATAAGTAAGATTAAATGGCTATTCTTTTGATAATAGTTCTTCTCAGACACTCCTCGTTCAAAGCAAAAGTGGCTTTTGTTTGTTTGTTTTTTAAGTTCAGATAGCTGGTCCAGTGGAATTATCTAAACTGTGGGTTTATTCTACAACTAGAAATTTCCTTCTTAGTCATAAAAAATCTTTTGAGCAGGGTGTCACTAGTAGGAAAATAATCTGTTGCATAACTCCCTGCTGTCATAGTTCTGTCCAGAATGACTCATGCAGAAAGCATTCTAGTTTCTTTCATAGGTAGAAACAATGATCAATGATATCAGACCGAAAGCAGCATTGGGAAATAAATGCAAATAGGTGGAAATTTCTTTTTTGGTAAGAAATTTTTGAGAAATTTCTAAGAAACAGGTGGATGGTAGAATTTTAAATATAAGAAAAAAACAATCTACAGATCTATTACAAACAGCTTAAATTTTACTTTATTTTATCATACATTGAGTTCTACAGAGAGGAAATCCTAACACAGTACAGTTTTTAGAAGCTGTATCAGTGTATATTTTAAAAAAAATGTTTTTTAACTAAGCTAATATATCCTACCTTTCTCCTACCAATATCTTTGGTATTTGAAAGAGGAGAAAACTACTACAGCAACTAATAGCACTGGTACAACGTTATGTGTCATAATAAATAAATCTCTATTTTTTTGAAGTGGTTTTCATATGCTAGGGTAGAATATGAAGAATAGAAGCATTTATGTTACAACAGTTTAATCCATTTGTTAGAAATTATGTTAAATTGCTGTATAGTCAGCTAATAAATGCATTGGTGAAAGTGAAAATAAAACTTAGAGAGGCTTGTTCTTCAACAGGTTTATTAGGACAGAAAGTCATGAAAAGAGAGTCAGGAGGCTTCCTAGGTCATGGTTAGTTTACCAAAGAGAGAGGAGAGTCAGGAGGCTTCCTAGGACTATGGTTGGTTTACCAAAGGAATTGCCCACAAACCTGTGGCTTATTTCTGTTGAAGAGCATTTACCACAGGCTTTGTAGCCCAACAAACAAGCTAATAAATTAGGACATTTTGCATATTTTATTCAAAAATGGTGTATTTTCTTTTGTTTATGCCTGAGTGCACCAAGAGCTCCAGCAACTGCTTCTGCCCACCTATCAGGGTTTGTGCTCAAGCTCTCATGTGGCGCAGCTGTGAAACCTGGGGTCAGACTACTTGAAAATAGATAGTGTGAGAAAAAACCCATGTGAGAAAGATCTAGGGAAACCACCCATGCACCCTCCATCTGGTTTGGGAACTGCATTTACGTTGAGATTGTTGTTTTTGCTTCTTGTTTGAGGTACTGAGCTATGCAGTTATGCTTCTGGCCAGCCTTCACCTACTGATCCTGACCTTTCTGGCTTGTCCTTGGACCTGTCTTGTCACTATGGACTCGTCTGGCAGTCATGGGACTCATGGCTGCCTATGGTTGCTGCCTCTGTCCAGACCTGCTCTGCTCTTCTTGTCTGGATACTGTCAGACTGCACCCCTGGTCAGTGAGGGCACAACCCATGTTTGCTGTCTCACTTGGAATCCCTCACAGTTTACTTCTACAGGTGCATATTTATAAGTTGCCTCTCTCCCTTTTGGATATTATGGCTAGCTATCACTGCAGTTTAGTCTCAGTCTCTGTCAAAAAGACATCAGTGAAACTCTGTTTAGAGGGCAATGTCTTCTGGTCAATTTTGTGATGATTTACTTTGTGAAAAACAGGGGGTCTGGTGTTCAGTCCTCATTCTGGGTAGGCATCCACCACATTGACTACTTCATCATGCAGCAGTCCTGAAGCTGAAGAAAAAGTCATTGCTCTGACTGCAATAGTGCCTTTGAAACCTTCACTTACATGCATTCTTCCAGCTATTGCACAGCCTCTTTCAAGGCCGATGTACGCTCCCAGTGAGACTCCTTACCATATTAGATTGATATGCCAAAGTCCAGTTTTTCCCTTTTGTGCAGAGCTGACGCTGAGTAACCATTGGTTTCTCAGTCATATCTGAAATACAGACAGGTTGTCATTTCTAGGGAAGTGATCCACCTGAGTGCCTCTTCACTTAAAAAAGCATTACAAATAAAAGCACAAACAGAAGATACAAAAGCATCAAGGTGGAAGTATCAGCTCCTTTGGTTTCTTTTACAAACTCCATTAGAAATCTCCTATGCCACTTGATCCTATTGAAAAGATTAAATAAGTTCTTACTGTTACCAGTTACTTACTGTAAAGTTTGCTTGATAAGAAATGACTAAAGAAGTAAAAGCAATACCAATTAAATAAGTTCTTACTGCCTATTTGGTGGATAGTCAACTTGGGTATAGTTATCTTTGACAGACGATAATTTTCTGTTGATCCATCCATATATTTCTACAGTGCCCACCATCAAAACAGTTCTGAATAAGACATAAGAAATAGCTAACAAGCAGGTCTCTAAATTGTGATCTATGGTCCTAAAATTGTACTAACTCAGGAAAGGAGATTTGTTTAATCTTGTTGGATAGGTAGTGGGAAATCATATTCAATAATGTGAGACAAAAGATTTTTGTGAAACAAGGTTAAGAAGGATTTTCACATTAGTAACCCAGAGTTTGCTGTGTAATAGATATGTATTTTTCTCACGAATGAGTACTGCAAGCAGTTCTCCATAGTTAGAATGCATACGCTTTTTTTTTTTTTCAAACTTCATGAAAACTTCGACTAAACATTTTATCTCACTATTTGGAATCATAAAATATCCACCATTTGGTTGTTGGAAAACACGACCAAGTCTTGTCTGAAATGAAAAAAAAAAAAAAAAAGCTTGAGCCTACAACAAAAATATCGCGGTGAGGGAATCTGATGATTTCTTTAGAACTTCTATTTATGTCATCCTCAAAATATTCAAATATTTGAGGATTCTTGGTCACTTTTCCTGTTTCTATGCCGTTTGTGAAGAAAAACTATTTTGTAAATACAGCTGTTCCACTTAAGCATCACCCAAACATAAGAGCTGATGATAATTCAAAAATAATTTATTCAGAATACTTTGCATGGTTTGTTGGCTGTCAGCAACTAGTTCACTAAATCATTAGATCTTTATTATTTTAACTAATCTCCTAATTTCTTTTGTAAATAATTACTGGTCTCCACATCATTTGTGTACAGTAATTACTATGCAATGTAAATAATTTTATGTAAGTTTTATGACTTTTAAATTACACATTTAGCTGTAACTAGGCAGTTTAAACTAGGTTTCAAGAATGTCAAAAAGGTTTTTACTCTTGACTAGGTATTTATTTATATAGCTTCCTTTATTTACCCAGTTCCATCTTCTAAGACAAAAAAAAATACTTAAAAGATATCAAACATATCAAACAGACTAGAACAGCTCTGCGTTCCACTTGAAATCTTGACATTGCTCAGTGCTTCAATTCTTGCAGCACTTAAGGACAGAAATATCCTGTATCCCTTGAGTTTGATCTGTTGGCTTCTCTGAACACATGAGAAGTTATCAGGACAAATCTTGTCAACATGGTCTCTGCTACGAAGGCAATTAAATTGTGCTTGTAGTATAGATGATAGCAATAATATTTAAGTTAGAATTCAAAGTACATTAAATGTGGTGGAGAAGAGCTCAGGATTTTCAGAATACTTATAGAAAAGACAAGTTAATTAAGAACATGAACGTATTTCTTCATATACCTTTTCCTTACTACTTTCTTTCTCAGTTCCACTGGAGCTTAATATGCTGACATTTCTTGCATAGGTTTTTTTTTTTTTGGTGGTGGATGTTTGCTTTTTTCGTATTGTTTGGTTGATTGGTTTTATTCTCACCATCCAAAGTCAGATAGAGTTAGGTAAAATGCTTCAGCTGGCTGCTTCTATTACTGTCTTTACTCGAGATATTGCCAGATGCCCTGAACAAGGCTATATAAATAGATGCTTAAAGGTAGCAAGTCAATGCCAGAGACATCAAGTTTACAGTATAACAAACAGTAAATGAAATAACTTTGGCTGAGTCTGCTGACACTGGCATTCAATACTATATGAACATCACTGCCTTCACTGCAGCAGCTGAAGTACCATAGTCGAGCTCTAGAACATCCTTCAAGTCAACATAAAGTCAAGATCACTGAACTACACTCCCTCAGCAATAGCCATACACCAGTACAGCCACAATCTGTTATCACATTCCTCTCTCGTGGTGATATGAACTTAAATGATCTTAAACTATGACTCAGGATGAGAACATGGTCATTTTTTCCCCTGTATGTGGTGATATTACCTTGCAGAGCCCAGTAAAGACTTCATTAAGGCTATCTCCTGTAACATGCTCAGAAAGAAGCTGATGACATATGGGTTAGATGAACAGACAGTGATATTAATTGAAAAGTGATAAACATTCAGTGCCAGAGGGTGGTGATGACTGGCACAAAGTCTAGCCAGGGGCCAGTAACCAGCAGTGTACCCTAGGGGTCAATACTTATTCTAGTCCTGTTTAACATCTTCATTAAAGATATGGATGATCAGCAAGTTTACAGGTGAAACGAAACTGGGAGAAGTGGCTGATATGCCAGGGGGTCATGCTGCCACCCAGAAGGACACCTATAGGCTGGAGAAATAGGCCAACGGGAATCTCATGAAGTTCAACAAGAAGTGCAAAATCCTGTACATAGGGAAGAACAACCCCATGCACCAGTACACATTGGGGACTGACCATCTGGAAAGCAGCTGTGCAGAAAAAGCCCTGGGGTTCATGGTGGTCACCATGTTGAACATTAGCCAACAATGTGCCCTGGTGGTAAAGGCAGTTAATGGTATCCTGGACTGTATTAGGAGGAGTGTTGCCAGCAGGCCAAGAGAGCTGATCCTTCCCTTCTACTCAGCCCTGCTGAAGCCACACCTGGAGTGCTGTGTTCAGTTCTGGGCTCCCCAGCACAAGAGTAACATGGGTATACTGAAGAGAGTACAACAAAAGACCACAAATGATTAAGAGACTTTAATCTTACATATGAGGAAAGCCTGAGACAGCTGGGACATTCAGCTTGGAGATGAGAAGGCTCAGGGATGATCTCATTGAAGTGTATAAATGCATGAAGGGATGGTGTAAAGAGGATGGAGACAGGCTCTTTTCAGTGCTAAGACAAGAGGCAGTGGGCACAGACTGAAACACAGAAGGTTCATTCTGAACATAAGGAAACACTTCTTTTTACTATGAGGGTGGCTGAGCACTGGCACAAGTTGCCCTGGAAGGTTGTGTAGTCTCCCTCCTTGGGAGATATTGAAAAGCCATCTGGATGTGGTCCTGGGCAACCCACTCTAAGCAGTCCTGCTTGACAGGTGTGATGGACTTCCAGAGGTCCCTTCTAACCTCAACCATTCTGTGATTCCATGAAAGGAACCATGGAGTGAGAAATTGGATATTTTGCTAGCATATGGCCTCTTCTGTAACATTTTGAATCTAGGTATTATCCAGAACATGTGAAGGACATTCATATTAAGGCCAGCGTTGCCACCTTACTTGTGAAACTAATTTATTTTCCTTTCCCTCGGTATTAATCGGCTAATCCATTCATAGTACCTTATGATCAGATGTGAAATCTCATTTTAACATTTTAGGACATTAAATATCTTATTCAAGAGCAGGTGGATGGACAACATGGTGGGGGAATATGTATTTGCCTGTGCCTATGACACTCTTCTCTGATAAAGGTTCTAGGACACAAAAGGTGAGTTTGAAATCGTTCTACCTATTTAATCTGGCGACATGGAAAACTGAGTCCTGAAGATCGCTCTGCTAGTGCAATATGACTACATTGGCAGTAGCTAAGGCTGGCTGAAAGCTTTCTGGACATTAACAAAGGTTAGAAACAGCTGTCTGTCTCACCTCCCTTTGGTATGCCCTGACAATGGGTTTGAGATCATGAGTAAGGACAATAAATCCACCAAATTTGTAAAATTTATTCTACTGTCTATTACCACAACCAATTGAAGATACTGAATTTCAGACTTATTTTTTTCTAAGGTGCAATTCATTTTCCAAACCTGAACATGCAAAGTTGTTGTGCTGCTGAGAAGATAAAATTTGTTCACGAGCCAGTATTGTTTATGAATGCCTGGCAGCCTACCTGTTTTCTGTCAACTGATAGTGGTCCCACCTCAGTAGTAAGAGACATCTTTTCACTTGCACAGATGATGCCATTTTGCACCGTTTGGATGTTTGTCAAGGACTGTAAGACACTTGGCTCCTAACACTGTTTTTAAGTAGTCTATATTCTGCAAAATCAAAATTCTTAGCATGCAAAGAGACTCATTGCTTTTTCATTCTGAGAGCAAGCCTGCCACCAACAACATCAAGTGCATTTGGACTTGGAAACCTAGTCTGCAGTTTGGAAGTAGCACTTTCACATGATTATTGATGCAAAGAAAAAAAAAATTGCTAAAAGCAGAAAAAAACCAAACACACAGGGAAGTCTTTTGTTACAGAGTGGAACCAACAGAGAAGGGCAATATTCACATAGTCCCATAAGATTGTGATGGTAAAGCGTTAAACAAGTTTTATATGCCATGATAGCAATTTCAAGTCATAGTCTTGTTAGTTTTATCTCAAAGTGAAATAGGTCTTCTTTAAACTCACCTACTTCCATTACCTAGAAGATAATTTAAAAATGTAGTGGATGGTACATCTGTGTTAGTTATACGTATGGAGCACTCAAACTGCATCCATATTCTTCTGACTAGGGTCATTCAGAGACTGCGTAATCCATGATGTCAGAGCCTTCATAGGTTACATTTGCTCCTGGCTTCTAAGGAAGTTAGTTTACTGAATGTTTCTGTTATTAGTCAATGTATGATTGTTAATATTTCCTGATCTTTCATTTCCTTATCTGACACTTGCAATTTCATTAATATTAAAGTTTACCTCTGATAGACTGCTACCATCAAGGTATGTTGAGCAATTCCTTTTTAACATGGATCACCTTGATTTGCAACCTGCTAAGCAGAGACTTCTTCAGAGGTGACATTTGGTAAAGATGCACTTTCATTGAAGCAGTCAATTTCAGTGTCACATTATGATGCACTAGTCTCACTGCTAAAGCCAGACGAATAATATTCACAAAATAATTTATTCAGTGACTTGTGATATTTTTCTAGTAAATTATTCAACTAGTATTTCTTCATTCATTGCCTAACTCTTAAGTTGTGTCAGTTTTTCCTCTGTGCTTTTCATTAGTCTAGAATTGGACTGATTTATATGCAGCATTGCTCATTATCTGAGCAATGAAGTGGATATTACATATTTTGAATTGAACAAGAACATGTTTTATTTACAAATAGGCACATTTAGCCTTATTTTTATCTTTGCATTCTGTGATACAAGTTAGTGAAGTATTGTTAATTCACCACTGTTTAAATAAATTAATATGATCTGATGTTTACTTTTTGATATTCATTGACTACAATGTTTGACTTTCAACTCTTTACATTTCATGATAAACCTCTTTTATAGTTATTTACATATTTTTCAAAGAGGACAGTACTTTTATGTAGAAGAAATTGGTTTCATAAATAAAAAGACACTTGCAAGATTTGGTATCTTGCCTTCAACACAGAGCAGTTTTAAAGGAGCCCAAGAAAAAACCCATATTACAAACAATGCGTATTCCATAAAACTACTGCTTAGTTTTAAATTCTGAACATCTTATTAGGCGAACCCTAAGCTACGATTTGTAAATTTTCACTCAAGTCAATGTTGTTTTGTGTGGGATTTGAGTTATACAATTTTCCTTTCAGGATGTCTGTCCTATTGTTTTTACACAAATTGGGTTTTGATGCAGTAAGTGACGTTCTCAAGGATTAAACTCGGTGTAGAGATAACACTGAGTTTTCCCTTCACTTTGCAGTTTTGATGTACAGTATTACTTGCACATAAGTGATACAAGACATACTTCCCTCCCTCAAAGATTCATGTACTGTAAATTTGTACACACAACTGAAGCTTACGTCTCAAATATGGGTCATTGGTTTACCTCCTCCAAGTGTGTCAATAAGGCTTCAAGTTTGTGGGAATCATGACAAGCTTAATATGGAGAGGGTCCTGACACCTGAAATGGGAGTATGCTCATCTATGGTCCCTCCTTACGATGGTGTTAAAGATATATATACATGGGGGAGTTGAGTGATATGGCACTTGGCAAATCCTATCCCACACTGCTTTCATGGGACTAGAGGGTAGATTATAAACAATGCCAGACTGAATACAAAAACCTTCTCAGATTTTCTTAGAAAGAGACATACTCTCTGTCATCTCCACAGCAGCACCCAGAGAATCTGGTGGATGCCACTTCTGTTTCTTACAGTGAGTTGAGAAGGCCTATTTTAAGCAATCTACCATATAAGAAAGACCACACTACCTTAAAGCATAATCCACCTAACCACATATTCTATCTTCATCAACACAATAAGAGATATAAAGCAGGGTGTTTGCCCACAGCTTTGTCACTCTCTGAGTTCCTTCCCCTTGTAATCAGTGAAACCATCCACAGCTAATGTATTAAAACTTAAGAGGGTCCAGTCTTGGCAGACAGTCTGCAATACCTGTTAATTTAAGAGATCTGCTCCCTGTTAATATGTATTTATTCTTGATCCAGCTTGAGCTGGGGGGGTTGGACAAGATGACCTCCAGAAATCCCATCCAATCTCAACCAATCGTGACTCAAGTGGTGTGGAGAAAAGCATTTTGGGCATGTTGGCAGCTGTGGTACTTTGTAGGATAAGGACTTGTACAGAAAGGGTTGTTGCACCTTAAAATAGACAGGCTACTGGCTCTGAAAATAAAAAAAACCACAACCTGTGCCTGTGTGAGTGCATGTGAGCATGTGTACGTGTATGTTTGAAGCTGATGAACAGACAGACGTGGTCCAGACTGGCCCTTGAGAGGGAGTTGTTGAGTAACTTCTGAATTGGCTAGATGGGAAATAAATAGTCTAATCTTAAAAACAGGAGAGGAATATTAGATTGCTGAAATGCTATTTGATTTCCCCTGCTTTGTAGCTCAATATTGGAAGTACCAAAATTACTTCTTCACCAACACTGAAGACTGAAAGTGGCACTAAAGTGCTCTTTCAAACAGCAACCTTTATATAACAGGTGACCCAAACCTGCTAGATCAAGAATAATCAGTGGACTAACGTTGCCAAGCAGATAGCTTTGTTGCCGTTATGGAGCAGAACGTGTCAGTGGAAGAATGGCACTGGAATTAAGAAGAAAGAAAATGTTTTCCACACATAGTAATGGAATCTTTGGTTGGAAATCTAAATGCTAATAGCAAAAATGCAATGTTAGAGTGATACTACCAACTGTTTCACTGAGATGGTGATAGAAATGAGGAAGTGTTGAGGGTGTCAGGCACATTCCCCTTCCTTCTAAAACTTTAGCTGCCTGCACTCAAGGCAAGCTCTCTGGTACAGTGCAGGTGCCTAATCTTGGTTCAGTCAGCTGTGAAGAAAAAGCTGCAAGCAGCCTCAGCTGGAGCTTCTCTTCTGAGCCCATTCACTTGGGAGCAGCTTTTTAAGCCAAGACGCTTGGCTTAAATTCTATTATATCCTACTGTTGTCCATGGAACTTACCTGAACTGCACAGCACATCCCTCTCGTGGCCCTGCCTGGCCATCCCACACATGTATCTGACCCTGGATACCCTCACCAGGCCTCATCCTGACCCCTATACATGCACTGATGTTCCTGCCAGGCCTTGTCCTGTCACTGTCCCCATCCCCATGGGCCCCCTGGGGGTCGTGTCTGATCATGGCCACAATAAACCCTCTGGTCTTCTTGTTTAGGTGCTCCGGGACTATGCCTGTCCCAAGTGAGGCACTGCCAATGTATAGATGAAGCTTTCTGGAGGTAGTAACTGCCTGCTTCGTACAACAAACAAAAGAAAAGGTAATGCTCTAGACATGGTTAAGTGGTGCACAGGACTTAGTTAAAGGTATATTTATTGAAGAGCTTCTTTGTAATAGTGATCACACTGTGGTTTCTCACTAAGCTGCAACTAACCAAATAAATTTGTTGGCACACAAGGGTATCTGTCGCTGAAGTCTAATCCATTCCCAATCATTCTGCACACCTGCATAAAGAAAGACAAGGAGAAGACAAGGGGAAATGGATACAAATTTCATCTTGGTATAAGAAAGAAATTATTTACAGTGAGAACCACAATTCACTGGAACAATCTCCCCAGGGGTGCAGCGGAATCTCTGTCACTGGAGGTTCTCAAGATGCAATTGAACAGTGTGCCAGATAACCTCACCTAGGCTCCCTTTCCTATGAAATGTTGGAGAAAACGATCTCTTGAAGTCCATTCCAACCTGGGCTGTTCTGTGTTTCTAAGGTAACCCTCCAACCCCAAATCAAACAACCCCCCCTTATCGAGGGCTTAGATTAATCTGATTTCTACTAGATTTCTAAAGACTTTGAATGATGCATGTAAGATGCTTAAAAATAACAAAACCCCCTCTGGTATAATGACCTAGAAAATGTCCCATGAACTTTTTAGTGGATGTCTCTGCTAGCATTCAAAATAATTTTCACTCTGATACGTGTTTAACTTAACATGTGCTAAAGTTAACATCACCTGCTGTGGTGTGGACTTATCTGTAGCCAGATACAGGTACTTCAAGGTGCACCTGCTCCAGTGCAGCCTTATCCATAGGCCACAATTCCTTCAGGGCTGTACCTGCTCCTGGGTGGCCTTACCCATGGCCACAATGTCTTCAGGGATCTACCTGCTCTACTTATCCACAGTCACCACTTCGAGGTGTCTGGCTTTATATATTGCCACAGACACTTCAAGGTGTACCTGCAGCAACATGGGCTTATCCTTGGGCCACAATCCCTTCAGAGGTATACTTACTGCAGCACAGACATATCCAAGGCCACAGACGCTGTTCTGTTGTGGACTCATCTACAGCCACAGACACTTTGCAGTGTACTGCTACCACATGGACTCATCCACAGGTCACAGTCGCTTCAACTTGATTTCACACTGGATTTCCAATCTGTCTAGTACAGCAGTACAGGAACAGCAGTGATGTTCTGTCC
The DNA here is from genome assembly GCF_965231255.1 of Vanellus vanellus. Taxonomy (NCBI): domain Eukaryota; kingdom Metazoa; phylum Chordata; class Aves; order Charadriiformes; family Charadriidae; genus Vanellus; species Vanellus vanellus. The sequence continues at coordinate 41,529,823 of NC_138908.1, read as the reverse complement.
ATCTGCCAGCTCAGCTGCATCGCCATTGCTCTTATCAAAATGTGCCCAGGCACAGCAGAGTAAGATGATAACCAGTACAGCAAGCCGCAAAACCAAAAAGCAGCCACTAATGAGCACTGGACTCTAATACATAGTAAGACAAGCAAGCCCTATGACAAGCACAGGAGCCTGCCAATTGATAGCTAAACAGCTATGACAACTATGAATTTGATATAGCACACTCCAATCAAAGCTGTCACTATCTCAAACCCTTCAAGCTCCACTTTGGGTTCCAGAAAGGACTGTTGTGGTTTAACTCCAGTAGGCAGCTAAGGCCCCCACAGTTGCTTGCTCACTGCTCTGTGGTGGGATAAGGGAGAGAATCGTAATGTCGAAAGTGAGAAAACTCGTGGGTTGAGACAAAGTCAGTTCAGTAAATAAAGCAAAGGCCGCACATGCAAGCGAAGCAAAACAAGGAATTCATTCACCACTTCCTGTCAGCAGACAGGTTTTCATCTATCTCCAGGAAAGTAGAGCTCCATCAAGTGTGATGGTGACTTGGGATGACAAACATCGTCACTCCAAACATCTCCCCCTTCCTTCTTCTTTGCCCAGCTTTTGTTGCTGAGCACAATGTCATATGGTATGGGATATCCCTTTGGTCAGTTGGGGTCAGCCATCCCACCTGTCTCTCCTCTCAACTTCTTGTGCACCCCCAGACTACATTCTGGTGGGGCAGTGTGAGAAACCGAAGAGGCCTTGATGACTCAGTAGTTACTAAAACATCCCTGTGTTATCAACGCTCTTTGGGTCAAAAATCCAAAACATAGGACTATACCAGCCACTGTGAAAAAATTTAACTCTATTCCAGCCAAACCAGTATACAGTATTAGCCTCAACAGCTTAGGAAGGAACTGACGTCGTTGGTCCCCAGCAGGCAAATGGACTTCAAGTTTACGTCCCGCTCTCTGTAAATACCAACATACGTATATATTTGTGTGTGTAGATATATACATATGATTTAGTCTTTTTCTGTGTGCAAGGGAGGCTGAGAGGTTGAAATATAACTGAAAAGCTTTTTTATTCAACTAAAGAAAGAAAAAGAAAGGCGAAAAATTACTTTATGCAGTAATTAATTATCCAAAGTAATGTGTAATTACTTCTCCACTGTTGGTTCTTATTATTGACCAGTTCATGATATCTTCCCAACACTGGAGTTAGAGAAACTTTTTTTAAAACAGGCCTACATAGTTAAACAATATGCAGTTTGTCTTTCAGCTATCTGAAATTAGCATCTTAGCAGTTACACCTGGGGAGCAATTACTGGTGTTTGACTATGAAGTGCACACAAAGACAGCATGAATTTAATTTTAAAGTAACTTAAATTTTGCAAATAACTTGATGTGCCAGCGAGTGGTGCTCATGAGATACAAGCCTTGGGGTGGTGTGCAATTCTCAAGAAAAGTATAATATCCAAGTGAATATGTGTTGTAGCATTGTTCTGTCTGGAACAGGGTGGAAATTGTTTTGGTTTGTTTGTCATTTAAAGTTTACCTTACAGCACGAACTGATAGTCAGAGACATTTTTTTCTCTGATGCCATAAGAATTCAGGACCATGACTGAGTGGATTATTCAAAATAGAAATAAACAAACATACTCAGAGCTACAAAATGAAAAAAAAAAAAAAAAAAGGAGACAAACCCATCAAGAAGTGATTGGAACTCATTTGCCATGAGTAAAGTGGTGGGTTCTTTTTCAATGCTGCCATTCTCATAAATTGTTGGCATAACTTGTGTTCTGTATAAAACTAAAACACTGATTTGTAATATCTTTAACTCTTCAAATCTTGATAAATCTTGATCAAAATGTTACCAGAAAAAAAACTTCTGAGAAATTTGTGTAGTCTGTATAACTTTTTAATAGGAGAATCACTGAATGGAAGCAACAGCAGAGAAAGTAACATCTGAATGAAGACTGAGATATATTCCTATTCCATAGCAGTAACCCACAGAGAATTACAGTGATTGTCATTATAAACTTGGCATTTACCGATAACTAAAAAATTTTAGTGTCTAGGATATCATAAAATAGTAACAAATGTAGACTTCAGTGCTGACCTCTGTAACTGTTGAAGGTGCATCAGCATGGAGAAATTTGTACGCCCTTTCCCAAGCAGCAGCTGCTCTATTGATGGATGAGCCTAGTCTCTCGGGCTGTCAAGCCAGTACTAAATTAATCAAGAATGTTAACACAGTTTCTATTTTATACATTTACCATCCTAAATAATAGTCACGTGGTTTATAACCAGCAATTTAGCCAGTGGAGATCGTTCCTCTGTTTTCAGCTATCAAAAAATCCCTTTGTTTTTCTATTAAATGCAATAAGTACGAGCAAATTTGAATGTAAAGACTACCCTTCTTTTGCTGCAAAAAAACATTTGAAAGGTGAAAATGCATTTTTAGAACAATTTATTGATGTGTTCTAAAAACATCTCCCTCTTTTTATTTCCCCCCCTCAACTTTTGACTCTCTAAAAGTTATAACTTGGGGCCAAATGATATTTTTATCTTTGCCTAGATCTCTGAATGTCAGTTTAAACGAGTGTAACTGCAGATGCGGAACTTGCAGTACTTACAGAATCAGAAGCAAAACTGAAATAAAGGAAAAAACAGAAGCCAGAGGAAAAACAATGTTTTGGAAAGCTAGTCACCAGTAAGCAATCAGTGCATTTCGTTGCGTTTTGTATAAAATAAAAAATGAGTCAGTAAGTTTCTTTCATTCAAATAATTTAAATTATGACTTTCCTCCACTTTGAATCGTGCATGTTAAAAATAAGCCACAGGATTCTGAATGGGAGTTATTGCTATTAATGCAAATGTGAGTTTCTTTAAAATGCAAAGTCTACAGAAGTATGGAAAGCCTGATTATTGTGCACAGAACTGGTGGGTCATTGAAGAAATAAAAATAAAGATCTGTGTATTTTATTAAGGTTACATTATCCCAAGTAGGCTTTACAATTCCTTTCAGTTCAGATGCAACCTTTTCAGTTTCAAGACAAGTCGGATAATAGCCCAGGTAAAGTAGCCTGATGCAGACCGACATCTGAGCAATGATAACTCAAAAGATGACTCTATTGAATTTTCTTTAGATCAAATGCCCATTTTTGTTTTTCTTGGAAAGCTGAGGATCTCAGAGTTCCTATCTTGCACACTTTCTTTTGCTGTAGTTCAGCTGAATCCACATTTCTGTGCTTTTTCTTTTTTTTTTTTTGATGAAACTCCTGTGGATAGAGACGCTTATGCTTCTAGCTAACTGCTTATTGATTTATTCATTTCCTTTAAAGTTTGTTAAGTAAGTCGAGGTATGTGGTGAAGGAATCCAACTGCAAAACTCAAGGAACACAAGCGAAGGCTACTCATGCAGTAGCTTATTTCACGTTCCAGCAGCTAAAAGCAACTGTTGTATAACTTCTTCACTTTTACATATTCTCAAGGTTTTTTCTGCAAAGTTTTTTGGAGTCAGACATTGAACGGTGTTAAGGGTGAGACAGAATAAACAACCTGAAGGGCATCTGGATACTGGGGTTTACCTAAGTAATGAGATTAGATCTTTTACCTTACTTGATTAACTTCTTTGCTCATGCCCAGCCATACCTATGTCCAAGAGGTCTTGACTTCCCTGCCCAGCAGAAAGGTCATTGCTGGCCTGTGATGGTTGGGCAGAAAGTTGTGTTGGTTCCTGCTGTGTGACTGCTCAGATGTTTGGGACTAAGGTCTGTGGGCATCCTTGACATTCATCTCCATGCAGGTCTCTGAGTTTTAACATCTTCTCTCACTTCCAGGATCTTTCCTCCAGCCAAGGTCTTCACCTTCTTTCAAAGGCCACTTCTTCCTTTTGAAAACTCGTAGTTCCTTTTTCTGAAAGCACTCAAACCTCTGGTTTTCCAATATAAACAGTCTAGGTACAGAATCACAACAAGTAATCAACTTCCTAATTGGTGGTTCTGTCTCGTGTCAGGACATGCCACTTCTGTTTAGCCCAGGTAGTGTCAAAATTTACAAACAAACTATCAGTTACAGCTAGCAAGTAGCAGGCTTCTGCATGAGAGTTCAAAAGTTCAATTTTTGACAGTCTCCCACACATGCACCCAATTATCTCCTACCTAACAGCATTCATAACCTAACCAACTTTTTCACCTATGACAAATAGCTGCCAGCTATTTGCCAGATATAGGCCTATCTTACATACAAGGTAGCATCTTATGATTCCACATATGTACAGGAAAATATACGGGAAGTGAAAATTAAACATACTAAAACTATTTAATGAATGATGTATAGCAATCAAGGTTTTATTTTTTGGCTTTCTGTGGTGAGCTAGCTTCCTGACTTTTAGTGCCTTTACTTGGTTTACAAAACTCTTATCTTTTTATTTTAGTGTTGTATATGGCAATGACGAAAACACTGATTATTTTCAGCAGCTTTTTTTTTTGTTTTTACTATGATAATAATTATTGGGGCTATTACCTAATGAGATTTGGTTTCTAATTTGTTTGTTTGTGCACGTATATACACACATGCATGTGAACCCTAGATACTTTTTACACTTGCCGTGAACTCTTCCACAGATATTTTTAAAGGATCATCTGTGCAGTTCACTGTCCTGTGGGGTGACTTTTGCACATTTAATTTAATTTCTCCGTCTATTCTGTACCTGCTATCTTGCTCCTATGTTCTAGACTGTTTTGAGACAAAACAGAATCAATCTTCTGTTTGGTAACTACTCTTTTAGCTGGGCCTCTTCTAACTACTGAAATTAACAGCATATTGTGCAGACAATGTTTGTTCTCAGAGTGATAAGACCTATGTCTATAGTTTATGCCAAGGAATGGTATGCAGAGAGACCCTTGCTTATACTTATTGCTATAATAACCAAGGTCAGCTAACTTTTTTATTTGCCCCGTTGGAGGGTTGGAAGCAGAAAAGCATAGTGGGGTCCCACCTGCAGGGAGGAGCGGACAGGACAGGTGACCCCAAACTGACCAACAGGGTATTCCATCCCATCTGCTTCATTCTCAGTATAAAAGCTGAGGGATCAAAGGGTCAGCTCACTTTCTTCAATGGCCAGCATCCAGGGATGACTCTGTCTTTTCATCTGCCTTCAATCCTGATCCCGAACCCAGATCCGGAATCCAGTTCCCATCTGTTGCTGAGTCCAGTCTGGGACTTTCCCACACCTGCTGGTGACGTGATCATCATCCTGGGAGCTTGATACAGTTTTGTATATATTTTCATTATATCCTTTTTATTATTGTATTATTAATATTTCATTAAAGTAGTTTAGTTCCATCTAAACTCATAAGTCTCCTTCTCTCTCTCCTACCTCTCCTCAGACAGAGGTTTGGGAGAACATCTGTCATTCTGCCTGAGTGACCAGTCTGGCCCAAACCACAACATAGACTCTGACAGGTGCGATTGTGGATTCCAACACATGGCTACTACTCATTCCTGGTGGAAGAGTAATTTCCTGTATTGTCTCTGTATCTCATTTTTCTGAAGTGTACACTTTGTAAATGCTTTTCTCCTTTATTTCTTGTTATGTATGGATGTGCATGTGATCACTTTTTAGGGATTCTCTCGCAGAAAACTTATGAGCACTTCTTTTAAATCCAGCAAACAAGTAAATGTTTATATCACACTTACCTAATAAGTTTTGGGTTGTTGTTTTTTTTTTTTTTTTTTTTTAAATAAATTGTTTTATGTAGCTTAAAAAATTTCCTACATTAATTTATCAAAACGCAATATTTCAAACAATTGCTTCATTTTATAGATTTTTCTCTTAAGTAATACAACACTGGACACACAATCATGTAGTAGTGAAATCATCCTATTGTGGCTATACTGGCATTTCCTTCCATGTCTGGGACCCTTCTTTGAGAAGAAGGAAAACCTGGATTCCATTTTGTTTCTCAGTGAATAAGTACAACAGAGGTCTGAAGCTATGCACTCACCTTCCCAGCTGAATGATTTCACTGCTGAACTCACTGACACAACAAATCTGTACATATAACTCATGCAAAGTGGGATAGGCTAATGTAATTAGTGAGATTCAGTGGTGGATTTACTGAGTCCTGACTACTCTACCCTAAAGGCAAAATATTGACTAAAGAAAGCAGTATTTTGATACCTGTTCGATCAACACACACTGCTTGTGCAGATGAAGAAAATAGAAGTTTTAGTCTGGATCAATTATGAAAAGATTAAATAGTGTTTAAGATGCCGAGTCCCCACACAATGCAGCTCCAGCACACAAGTTCTCCAGCATTCCTATAGGCCAGCCTATGATCTTGAGTGTACAATGTAGATGCATCTGCAGGATTTATTAGCACCTCAAAACTGTCCATGCTTAAACCATTATTGTAAATGTCAATAAACGGTTACATATTGTGAAGTTAAACAGTGCAGTAAATTGCATCACTTGTCATTCTTAGACTTTTTTTTTTTCTTATTGTCTTTAAGTAAAGGTAAATAGCATTGTCTACAATGAAAGTTATTTTTAGACATTATAGTAGTACAGTATGGATTTTGGACAGCATCAACTGTCACTGTATTTTCTCATACGGTAGTCAAAATAGTGTATGTTTGTTACTGCTTTCCCAACAGGAGATGTGAAGAAGGAATAGAAGAGAAATGTTTTTAGGCATATTTATTTTCTTAGAATACATAGTATTCTCCTGACAGTATCAATTAGTTCATCAAGTTGGATATGAAATGACAGCCAGTGACGCACCTTTTATTTCTTATGTGACTATATATTTAAGTGTATTGATTTACTTTCTTGGAAGGAAATTGTCTGAATATAGTTGTATTTAAAACTCTTATGAGTAAAGATTTTTTGTTTTAAAAAAGCAACTGTTGTAATATCTTTACTAATATGACCTTGCAGCCCGGGTGGTAGAAACAAAAAAAACCCCACAAATCTGGAATTGTACTGGGTCTGGCTGCTATGAAGAAAGTTAACTCCATCCCAGCTGTGACATGTGGCACTCTGATTTTTCCTGTTTTACCAGGGAGAGGACATGAGGGAGTGTGATAGTGAACCTACCTTGAATCTAGAAGCTCACATACACAAATTGGGGGAGAATGCTGCTAAGAGAGGGGTTATCCAAGAAGCCTGTCACTCCTGCTGCTGCTGAGATAGTAGAAGGCAACCAGTGTTTCCCCAGACATAGAAGAAGGACTGAGAGTGCCTCTCTTGATTGTGGTGAAAGGACTTCTGGTTTGGCACTGCAATGGTCAGGCATTGAGTACTCTGACCAGGAACAGAGGGCCTCTGCCTTATTCCAGGAGAGGGAAAGGGATAACTGGCTTTACTAGACTGTGTAGATCTGTCTGATGGCCTAGCACATCAGGTCCACAGAAGTGTAAGGCTTTTGTGGACATGGGTGTACAGTGTACCCTAATGTCATCAGCATACGGTGGGGAGGAACCCATCTGAGTTTCTGGAGTGACCCGGAGATGTCAACAATTGTCAGTGTTGAAGGGTGAGGTGATCCTAACAGTGGACAAGTGACAAAAGCATTCTATTGTGACCAACTTGGAGGCCTCATATATTCTTGGTGTTGACTACCTCAGGAGAGCGTACTTCAAAGACACAAAAGGGTACTGATGGGCTTTTGTTGTATCCACCATGGATGCAGAAATGATTAAACAGCTCTCTACCTTGCCAGACCTCTTGGAGGACCCCTCTGTTTTAAGACTACTGTGAGTCAAATATAAGCAACTGCCAATTTTTGTCTATGGCAATTGCAAATTACACCATAATCCATATACAGTTTCTACTTATTCTTTTATCCTGTGTTTACACAGCATGTGATAGAAATGATTCTTCACCTCTGACTTGGGTTCCTAGCTACTGCTGAAGGTCTACAGCCTTCTTATACAAGGCTACAAAGAGCTTCAGAAAAGTCTTTAGCTTATTTAGAAGATATTATTTGATGTTTTTCCTCTTTTTTATCCTTGCTATAGAATATTAACTTTTTCTTTTTATTTGCTCTTCCTGTATTATTTTTATTTGGGTTTTCTTTTAGGGAAAAATGAAATAGAGGAGGATCATACTGGAGAAGCATTAGGTGATTTTGTCCAGTTATCTGCATGTGTTTTCTTTGTTTTTATATCTGATTTATTCTTAGATTTGTTCTTAGCTCTGATCTTGCTGTTCTTTTTGGGATGCTTCCATGATATTTTGTACGTTGCTTCTAAAATATTAAGTATCTCTTGCTTTATGTTAAACAAATTAATCTAATATAGATAAAATCTTAACATAAAATGTTGGGCATGAGGGCTAAAGTCTCATTTGCTTTCAGCTTGATAGATGCACTAGAGGTCTCAAGAAAATTTATTCAGCAGATGTGTCTTTGGTTGCCCTCAAGGGAAAAGAGGTTAATTTTAGATAATGTGGTTTTTTTAAAAACTGTGATGTGAAAAGTATTACAGGAGTGTGAAAGGTTAACACTCAATTCCAGGTTGTATGTGTGGGGAAACTCCTTTCCTGTAGCAAAACACCTTACATCCAGTTCGGTATTTAGAAATGTCTATATCAAAGTAAGTATATCATATAATAAATGTAACAAGTGTAATAAATACATCATATCATTGGTCACAAGTGGTGTTCCACAAGGCTCGGTGTTGGGGCCTCTCCTGTTTAGTATCTTTATTAATGATCTTGAAGAGGAGATCGAGAGCACCCTCAGTAAGTTTGCAGATAACACTAAGTTAGGTGGGAGTGTTGATCTGCTTGAGGGTAGGAGGGCTCTTCAGAGGGACCTGGACAGGCTGGATTGATGGGCTGAGGCCAATAGTATGAGCTTCAACAAGGCCAAGTGCTGGGTCCTGCACTCGGGCCACAACCCCATGCAGCACTACAGGCTTGGGGTGGAGTGGCTGAAAAGATGCATGGCAGAAAAGGACCTGGGGGTGTTGACTGACAGCCAGCTGAACATGAGCCGGCAGTGTGCCCAGGTGGCCAAGAAGGCCAACAGCATCCTGGCCTGCATCAGGATTAGTGTAGTGAGCAGGACTAGAGAAGTGATTGTCCCACTGTACTCAGCACCAGTGAGGCCACACCTTGAGTACTGTGTTCAATTTTGGGCGCCACAGTATAAGAAGAACGTTGAGGTGCTAGAGAGGGTCCAGAGAAGGGCAACAAGGCTGGTGAAAGGTCTTGAGAATAAGTCTTATGGGGAGAGGCTGAGGGACTTGGGTTGTTTAGTCTGAAGAAAAGGAGGCTGAGAGGAGACCTTATCGCTCTCTACAACTACCTGAAAAGAGGTTGTAGCGAGGTGGGCGTTGGTCTCTTCTCACAAGTTATGACCGATAAGACAAGACCAAATGGCCTCAAGTTGCGTCAGGGGAGGTTGGGGTTAGACATTAGGAAAACCTTCAACACTGAAAGGGTTATCAAAGACAGGAACAGACTGCCCAGGGAAGTTGTTGAATAACCATTTAAAAGCTGTCTAGATATGGTGCTTAGGGACATGGTTTAGAAGTGGGCCTGGTAGAGTTAGATAAAGGTTGAACTTGATGATTTTAAAGGTCTGTTCCAGCCATAACAATTCTATGTTCTAAGAAGAAGCTTTTAGATACAGAACAGTATACTCCCGGAATGCAGAAAAAAGTTTGACTCATTTACTACAGGTGTGCTTCAATCAAGCCTACAGTATTTTCCATTGAGGTAATTTCATTGCAATATCTGTTATAAATATAGGTTTTTCATTATCCTGTGCTTCCTCACTAATTAACTTTTAATGTTAGAGTAATACCTGGGACTAATCGACTTTTTTCCGATCTGTAGCTAGGTCTCAATGAACAGTGACCTTTCTCACTGTAATTTCATTGAGAACTTGCATATTAGTTTGACTAACTGAGAAAATGGTGCTTTTTCTTTAGATTCATTCTAATTAAGGATTAAATAATTTACAGTGATAGCACCAACCATCTCTTTTCATGAATGACGAACACATTAGTCAAACTATTGATTTTTCTGTTCTTTTTGTCGTACTTGTACAGTTTGAAAATCCAGATTACTAAGAAGAGGATGAATCTGCAGGATTTTAGGATTTCCTTAGCTGCAGGCAACTGGTGTGAATCAATAATGTAACTTTGATATGACTTTACTTTTCGTGCTGGATAACAGAATTCTACTAGTAAATGGTTTTTAAAACATGAGCTGGGAATAGCCTTACCTTGACCCAAATCAAATGTTGATACCATGCTTGGTATACACTCACTGAACTGCTTAGAAAAGATTCCCATTGATTTCGCTTTGCTTTGTCTTGAGTACCCAGTATGTTTGGCTTAACCAAACATCAACACATTTCACAGAATCACAGAATGGTCAGGGTTGGAAGGGACCTCTGGAGATCATCTAGTCCAACCCCCCTGCCAGAGCAGGGTCACCTACAGCAGGTTGCACAGGATGGCATCCAGGTGGGTTTTGAATGTCTCCAGAGTGGGAGACTCCACAACCTTTCTGGGCAGCCTGTGCCAGTGCTCTGCCACCCTCAAAGTAAAGAAGTTCCTCCTCATGTTCAGATGGAACTTCCTATGTTCAAGTTTGTGCCCATTATCTCTTGTTCTATTATTTTTTTTAGTAGCAAGAAGAAGCCCAAGGGCAATTTCACCATCCTTCCCCCAATTTGGATCTTTACTAAATAATCACAGTAAGAGTACGTGTTGAAAAACCATTCTAAATGGGGGCTAGGGGTGAGTGGAAAGAAAATTCAGGAAGACTTGGGCACCTGTGTTCTCGTAATTTTTTTTTTCCACAAGAAGCAGGCACGATTAAGTGACAGTGACATTTGCTGCTAGTCTCAGGAACCAGCTTTAAGTTCCCAAAGCTAGTACAAAACTGCAAGATAACCAGCAGAAACAACTGAATGATTTCAACCAATCAAAACAGTACAATTCTTCAAATTACTTTTTTTCAGGGAGTCTTCTTGGAGGATGCAAAAATTTTAATTAGCTGGAGAAAACCAAGAATCTAAACTAAAAAACAAAAGCAAGACTTTTTCTGCTGAAATATGATTTTTTGTACAAAGGAAGGACAAGATTCTTCTCTTCTACATCTGCACTTTTAATTTAGTGCCTCCCCCAGTACCTATTGTAGAGAGGCCAAAGTCAATTTTTCTACTTGTTTTCTACTGAAACTAGTAATTTGTATGTCAAGTTGTTTGTAAGGATCAGATATGTTTTGAGACTGTTGTTGTTGATCGGCATACCAGTTATGAAGAAAATCCCAAGAAAACCAAGGTAAGGCACAGTGAGATGACACTGGGCTTTCAAGACAACATTCTTTTAATTTCACAGTTTTGAATGTGTCATACCTGTATTTGTGCTGAAAGGAATAATGTGTTAGAAACAGTTAAAATAATTGCAGAGTGTACCAAACGCACTCCATTCTGTTAAGGAATAGTCCTTAATGGGGCTTATTCACGTCATATCTACTTTTTCTTCATTTTGGTTTTGATGGTTTATGCTGTCAAATTCAGCACTGCTGTCAGAAAATGTTATGCAAAATCAAATTGTTTCTTGTTATGAATAGCTGTGTTATCATTTGCAATTTGCCCACCCCTGTTAAATCAAAGTTATAGCTTGCTGGGTTCAGAGCAGCAAAACAAAGGGGAAATTGAACTCTTTATCTTAATCTTTATTATTAACTATAAATTTAAGCATCTTTCTATCTCATTGCTAATCCTCTGGAGCATTTTTCTGGAATTTGTTGAGAGCTCAAGAACCTGTTTTGGGACTGACATGTGGGAAGTGATGGGAAAACACATTCCTTGAACTAAAGACTGTTAAACTCTATCACAGTATCAGAGGGATGGGATTTAAATCAGAACTCAAGTCCAAACCCAAAGTTTTATCAGCTTATGGAAAAGCATGAGCAAACCTCATCCAGCACCAAAGGAGGACATGCAGAGAAGCAAAGCTGTATGTGAAAAACAGATTTTCTCAGCATTTCTGAAATACAATATAATTACCTTCTTGGGTAACAAGAGGCAACCACCATTAGAACCAACTTCTTAACTAAGCTGATTTGCAAGGCACGCCTGCATCTGGATCTGTCGCTGTGGGAATTTTGCCTGAACACAACTATCCCTGCCAAAACTATTGTATACACAAAAACATTAATAGGGTATGATCCAGAAAGTTATTATATGTTGCTTAGAGAAATTATAGAGAAACAGGACAATACTGTAAACTTAACATTATCTGAAGCTTAATCCTATTTCTGTATTTTGTAGTGTAGTCATATGACCTGTTTTCTGGAATTCTCACAGAACAATGAGGAAATTACACATTCTGTATTTATATGCCTATACGTTACGAGCTCTCTAGATGGTTAGTAAAACCCTTGCAGTGGGTTTTCCAAACTTTATGATGCATGGCTTTGGATTACAATTGGAATCTACGCTTAGAGAGGCTGGTGGGAGAGAATAAAGGGAAATTCCTGCAATGCTGGAGTTGTTTCCTCAGAAGGACTTTCAGAGTTTCCCCTCCTAACATTGTACTTTTTAGCATACAGTAAATTCTTTACTCCTTTGGGGAAACATCTCTCTTCCTTGGAAGATATACTGGGAATGCTGAAAGCAGCTTAAACCATGCATGTCTAGCAACGCCACTGTTTGTTAAATACCCAGTGAGAGTTGAATTTCAACATTCAACAGTCCTGTTGGGAGTCAGAAATCTTGGTTTGTGGAGGTAGGCAAATCTCCATACTTACTAGGTCAGAGGGAGTCTTACTCCAGTTTCTCTATCATCATCACATTCTGCAAACCACGGAATCATGGAATCACGGAGTTTTCAGAGTCGGAAGGGACCTCTAGAGATCATCTAGTCCAACTCCCCTGCCAAAGCAGCATTGCCCAGAACACATTACTCAGGACTGCATCCAGGCGGGTCTTGAAAATCTCCAGGGAAGGGGACTCCACAACCTCCCTGGGCAGCCTGTGCCAGTGCTCTGTCACCCTCACCGTAAAGAAGTGTTTCCGTGTATTTGAACGGAACTTCCTATGTTCTAACTTGTGCCCGTTACCCCTCATCCTGTCACTGGAAACCATTGAAAAGAGCCTGGCTCCATCCTCCTTCAACCCACCCTTTAGGTACTTGTAAGCATTAATAAGGTCTCCCCTTAGCCTTCTCTTCTCCAGGCTAAAGAGTCCCAGCTCTCTCAGCCTTTCCTCATAAGGGAGATGCTCCAAGCCCTTAATCATCAAACAAAAGTAACCTTTTGGTAGGTCTGAATTTTCTTTTCTAGAAGGCAGAATGTCTGAAAGCCTTGATTTTAACACTTGTGATGACTACAGCAGTAAAATGTTACATAAAGTAGGGGAACATTAAACCCCTGTAAACACAATTTAATCATATTTTCAGAAGAATGCCACAAAACTTTACTAACAACCAAATACAGACTGGCAGACTCTGATTTAAAAAGAAAAAACAGTTAAGTATGTGAACATTGAAAACAGAAGCTGCAGGCGTCGATGTTTGAAACCTTGTCTATCTTTATGCTGAAGCATTTTACTAATTCAAAAATAATTTTATTCTTGACTTCATGCAAAAAAAATCTTATTTACTCTTTGAAATGTACTTACACCAAGCCACAGGTTCTGTGTCTGCTTATCAACTACATGTAGCTGTGCACCTTGCTCATGCCACCATCAGTGGGAACCTTTGTAACACAGAAACCCACTCTTGCCACCCTCTGGCAGAGGTGACAACCCTTCTTCAGGCACACAGGTAGGAAGTGAGAGAGCAGTGGAGCTAAGCAACAGAAGCAAAGCTTTGCAAATAAATAAATAAGTAGATGATGAGGGCACAGGCACAGGGGTTGCTAAAATGAAGTTATTATGATAGAACTGGTGCAATAATAGCAAATTTTTCTCTTTAAGTAAACCTATAAGCCTCTAGCGCCCATGAGCTAAGAACATAATGCGAATCACTCACACATTCTTTGATGGCTCATTAAGATTGGTTTCACCTGATCTACTTAATATCAACATAGCCTCTGTCAGTTTGCTGCTGTCAGTCTCAGGTATCAATGGCAGCTTAAAAATGCCAGCAAAAGATATCAATTTGATAATGTGCAGCAGCATCTCCTCTAGGAAATCTGCCATAAGCTCGGAACAGGTTGCATAGTCTCAGTACTAACCACCACGCAAATTGGAAATGCTTTCCTGAAATACAAGAAATGAAATTGTTGTTTATGCCCTAACTGCATGTACTTTTCTTCAAGCTCCAACTTGATAACTGAATTTGTGTATAAAGGTATCAGAAATGCCCCATTGATAAATTAGGTAGACTGCAATATCACTTATCGGACTTGCTGCTTTGTGATCTCAGTTATTTTGGAGACATATGGGCATAAAGGCCAGATCAAGAGAAGTAAGGGAAACCTTGAGATGAAAAACAATTATGAATTACTCATGACCAATTGGTAATTCTGGTTATCAGAATTATCATACTGAAGAACGAGCCATGTGAGAAGGACATGTATTTGCAACAACTGTAACTTGCATCTGTTGAAGAGGTAGATATATTCTTTCTTTAGTTTTGTTTTAAGAGCTAAACCTTACTAATGCTCTTTTTCAGCCAAAGCTACATGGTGGTATTGTATGCACTACACAAGAATGAATATAAATCCAGAAATCTTATGCTTACTTTTTTTAAATCATGTGATTAAAACTATTATAATAGAAACCTATAAAAATATGATTCAAGAAAAGGACATGTAATAGAAGAAAGATAATGACCTAATCTTAATCTAAATTAAGAAAGTGGAAATTTTTGTTAAAAATCAAAAGGTCGTGAGACTTTTAGAAGACAGGCCGGCCAATGAATGTTATCATATGTAAAAACAAACTTGAATCACTTTATGCTTACAGTATGTGCTGACTGCATCCCTCTGCAAAGAAACAGTTTTGCTATATTTTCAATGTAACTCAATCTGTATCTTTATTATCTTCAGGAACAAAATTTTATTCTTTTTTTCTTTCTGAGAGTTCTTATCCATCTTTTGTGTAACACTTGAGAATTGAGAAGAAGCCACACACACACACACATTTTATTAACTGTACTGCCTTTCTATAAACAGCATTGTAGATTTCATCACTTGATATTTATTTCATGCTCTAAATACATTTGTTCTGGGAAAAAGTAATAGTCGATTGACTGACAAAAGAAAATACTGTCCGCATAATAAAAAATAATTATGCTTTCTCATAAAATGTTACAAACCCTTTTCTGTTCTAAATGAATGAGAACTCCATCTGATTTATCTGCTTCATTTTTTTATTGATCTTATTTTATAAATACATTAATAAATATATATTTCTCTTTCTTTCTGTCCATCTGTCACTCTTTCTTATTCTTCCCAGTTACCACACAACCTTTACAAGAAAGACGTTTCTCCAGATTATGATAGTGAAACATCTGCAGTACTCTGGATGGATTTTGCTGTCGGGCCATCATTTCTTTCCAATATGTGTAGCTTTCCCAATATAACAGATGCATGGGTACCACCAAACCCACTTTGTTTTGTTTTGTTGGTGGAAAATATAAAAGTCTATAAGAGATAGCTAATCGTTTAATCCTTATATTGGGGCAATAGTTTTGAAATTAAACCCTAATAGTAAAATAATGTTCTGGACTGATTGTTCTAATTAAGAAGTCTGTTGAGGAAAATATTGTTATTTAATTTTTTGAGATGGAAGACTAATAGAAATCTATTCCATAAAAGTACAATGTGCAAGTAAGAAACGGAAAAGTTTTGAAAACAGCACTGAATTGCAGATAAATATTTTATTTGACATCAAGTATCTTCTTGAATAGCAATGCTTTCCCCAAACGGTGTCAAATGGACAATTATATAACATTAATAAATATCAAATAGATTAAAAATCTGAGTTGGTTAAATGATTTGGTGCCAAAAAGAATTTTAAAATATTACTTTCATCAAATACTTATAATGGTTACAATTTTAAAGATATCTACCACACCAAAGTTGGGGTATGTATGGAATATATCCTTTAAAGATTTTTATCTGTCTTATAAGCAGTCATCAAGTATTTATGGAAACTGAGTGCAAGATTCTGTGGGCACCGTCCTTCCACAAAAATACAAAATATCATTTGCATATGTAACAAAATTTTATAGGCATGTGACATAAATAAATGGAAAATAACTCCCTTTGTAAAAGGGAATGGCCCCTCAAGAATCAAAATATCCCAATTCAGTAGGAATATTTCTACATTTAAAATATTCAAATCATGATAATACAATCAATATTTTCTTCAAGTATTTCAACCAATATTCTCCCGTTCAAAGGATTTATTTATGCATTCTGTCAAGAATCAGCAATAGCCATGACTAAACAATGTGGTTATAACTATTAGTGTGCAAGCCCAATGCAGACAGATAGGACACCAGGTGCATTTTGGGAATTTATTACCTAAAATTTATTATTATGATCCTTTTTGATTAAATTTCACATTGTCCAAACAGCTGGCGGTTGGACAGATTTATTATGCAAACAGAATTGCTCAGTGACAGTATTATAACTCAGCATCACTGATTTGGAAATTTCAGGGCCTGTATGCAAAATGCTTCTTATTTCCAAATTCTTTCTAAAAGCATTAATTTCTTGACTCTAGAATATGTAATGACATTAACTCATTGTTTTGTTTTACTCACTATTATAGATCAGTGATTCATGATCCTTAGGTGTCTAGGGGATATTGTTTTGTCTTGCTAGAAATTATACCCCTGAAATATTAACCGAGCCAGAGAAAAAATGATACTATTCTGCTGCTTGATGAAGACCACACCTTTTACATCACATGATATAAACACATTGCATTCTTTTTATGTACTTATGGATTTGTGAATGTATATAGAGACTTCAGAATTTTAACAGCTAAAATCTAGATATTTTCTGTGATGATTTAAAAAAACCCACCACAATCTCTTAATTTGGTTTTTACTGTCTTTTTTTTTTTTTTTTTTTTGCAAAACTTTTAGTCTTAAAGTTAAACAGAGGAGAGTGTAGTTAGCAGACATTTTCAGAAGCACCTAAGGTCCAGATAGTCAAAGATCTGTGTCAAAATCTTCTTGGGTTAAATAGGAATTATATTAATCAAAATTTTGTAACTCCCTTGAGTTTTCAGTAAGTTCATTTGTAGGTATTTAAGCTACTGTACATACTCTAGCCCAAACATTAGGACTTCTCCTCATAACACCTGTAGCAGAACTTAACATTTTTGAGAAGACTTATTATTGTTTTTAATTATAAATATGGTAAAACTGGAAATTATCTTTGTACTTGATTGTGTGAACAGTTAAAGACATTTAGAAACATATCTTGACTATATTTCTCTTAAGTGTAAGTAAGATTTTTTTTTGAGTGTTATTGAAGGTCTGTAACATTAAACAGCTGTAAAATCAGGTGCTCAAGTTAAGTGTGAATATAATTGCTGAGGACATGAGAATATGCAAACACCCAAGTCAAACGACTTATGCAGGGAGAGAATGTTAGAGCAGAGAATAAGATAATTTTTTTTTTCTTTTTTTTTAAATCTAACCAGTGAGTTGTCCAGAGCACCATTACATTTCTCTGTGTTATTACATTAGATGTTGCATAGACCATGTGACCTGTTAAGGAGAGAAGTGGGTTTATCTTCAGGCAGATTGTTGATTATTGTGAAAGCTCCCTATAGCTGCAAATTCATCTGAGATTGTCTGGGCAGTGGATTTTATAGTTCCCCAAAACAGGTCCTTCTAATGATAATAATGACAATATTTAAGACAAAGAGATTGGTTTATAGTGCCAATCTTATATTCATCCAGAAAGCAAAGCAGAAGATTAAAAATAGAAATAGTGATTGCTGGACATTTTAATGGGGAAAGGGACTAGATTTCTTAAAGCTACAGACTCTGTGGAACCAGAAGATGGATTTTGGTTTCATGTCAGTAGGAATGACGGATTTTTAAATTCAGAAGCATAGTAACCATTTTGCTGACTGATTTAAAAATTATTGTCCTCTCACGAAAGCTGAGATACAAATATACATCACAGTAAACTAATACTGTTAATTTACTTTTGTCAGTGCAGTAAGTAACCATGTATCTGTTGAATTTATTTTAATTTTGGTAACTGCACCATCATTCTAAGGGAAAAAAAGGTTGCAACCTGAGAAAATCAGGTTGCAAAGATGAAATTGAAAGGGCATTCTTGAAGTTGAAGTCAGTGATAATGAAAGATGTTTCAGGGATAGCTATAGGGGTGAAGACTTTGTTTTAGTCAGAGGGTAAGCTGCAAAGTTTTAAAATTCCCTACAATATTTAAATCTGAATGTTAAAACTGATTTAAGTCTAGGACAGAAATTTTGGATTATCATTATTCTTATCACACATCTCTAGTTTGCATGCCTTTCATTTATGTCAGTACTGCTTTAAACCATTAAAGGTCAAATGTTAAAGACCAAGTTACTGTGCTATTGTTTAATATTGCTAATAGGTTTTGTATTTATGTTGTTCCTGAAATGTATGAATAAGGACTGTGAGGTTTCAGATCTAAGCTATTAACATAAACATTTTAAAAATTATGAAAGACCTGTTTTTACACCATATTTATAATTTTCTTTTGAATTAGAATTTTTAAAATTTAGAAAAAATTCCGTGCTAATTTTTATAGGTGCCTCAAAAAACGAAAAAGTGTTGAGTTTACAATTTACTACACCTTTTGCCTTTTTGCTATAATTCCGAGAAGATAGCATTAACAAAAATTACACAATTTGGATAGTCAAACACTGGCCAAAACTACCTAGGAAATTGTGGAACCTCATCCTTGGACATACTCAAAGTTTTAGCAGAGAAATCTCTGTGCAGCCTGACTTATGCAGCCCTTGCTTTGAGTGGTAGGCTGGTCTAAAGGGCCTCCAGAGGTCCACTGCAACTAAATTTATTCTCTGACATTTATCAAAGTTGTCAATCATTTTATTTCTTTACTTTAAAAGTAATGGACACTTTAAACTTCTCCAAAATGAAAATGCAGAAATTAGAATATTTTCCTCTACCAAATTAAGACCCGAGTTTCTCTTTTTTTACAACAGTCACAGTTTGGTTTTTTTTAAATCCTTAAGATTCTGTCTTCTTCCTCAGCATTTGTGTGTGCTGCAGGCTATCTATGAAACTGATTTTAGAGATACGCTCAGACATCCAGGTTCAGCAAGTTGCTCATGACAGATGATAAATTTGTTGTTTGAGAAAGGATGCTGTGTATTAGCACAGCAGTCTTCACATCAATATTGCTGGAAACCTGGGACATGTTACAAGGCCTTTTTTATTATTTCTTTCGATCAAATCTTCTAGGACAACGTATTTTTTTTAAGGCTGAAATTTACAAACAAAATATATTTACCCAAACAAAAAGTTTCATTTTAAGTTATTATCTGCTCATGATTTTTTTAGTGTTTTTTGTTTAGAAGTATCTTCTGAGTGTGTAGCTAACAAGAAAATGGATTAAGCGTATATAAATACATAAATCAATATGTGCTCATCTGGCTGCCAGGTTAAATGACTACTGCAATGACTACCTCAAGACAGAATGTGTTTAGCGTACTAAGTATTCATGTTGTGCTAAGATGTTATGGCAGATGAATGTGTGTTCATGTGGGAAATGTTTTTCCAAATCATAACTGTTTGTGCTGGACATGCTTACCTTATCTTTCTTTTTAGAACTATTGAAAAATTAAAAAAAATCTTGGTGGCCCTGTGTCCTAAAAGTATTTTGGCGCTCCCAGTCCATCAGGTACACTGTGTACAGGAGCATAAATATGTGTTTAGGTCCCAACTTTAACTGCCTTGAAATGAGTGGGATGCAAGCCCACAGGGTTTACTTGAGGGCTTACTTGAACTTGGATGTCTCAACGTCGGGGCTGGATATATTTTTGTCTCCCTAGTGAAGCCTAAATTTGATATACTGAGGGAAGGACATTTTGTTTTTTTTTTTCACAGTACTTATATACTATGCCAAAAAGAATGAAACAAGTATTTATCCATTAATCAGAGCTGTAATTTCAGTTTGTAGGGTATGTGGGTTTTGTATTTAAATTATTTTTATACATAGTAAAATATCTATTGCTGTGCTAATTTTATTTCGGATCTCTTTACACTTTCACATAATCTAATAAAGTAATGGAATTATGGCAAGGTCTTTGTGGAATAACTTGCTTTAATATTGGTTTTCTAGTCTTTTTTAATATTCATGTCTTTACTTTGTAAAAGCCCCAGTTCCAGCAGTGTAAGAACTCTTGGAATTATTTAAATACCATGAAACCGAAATCATTCTCATTATACACAGACATAGAAACATCATTTCATGCCAATTTTAAATTTGGGTAGCAAACAAACAAAAATATATAATCTTGCAGAGTGTACTATTTTAACAAGCACTTAGGCATAACTTAATGATGTTTACCATTTTGATGCCACTGGCATTGGCATTTGTATTCTGCACGTCAAGCAATACGCAAAATGCATTTATAAAGTTAACATTAAATCAAGCTTTGTACCTGAGGGTTAAATAATAACATGGATTGTAATATTATGCTTCTTTGTGTTGTACTTCCTACCGGCACAGGCTGCCTGCTATTTCTAAAAGCAGGACTTTTCTCCTACAAAAGTTAGTTCTCTCAGGACTATTCATGTACTTCTAAACAAAAAAAGGGTAAAAAGAATCAATGTAAAACATAGACTGTTGAGGTGAAACCGTCTAACACTTACTTTAGAAACCAAAACCAAAACAGCTGTTTTGTAAGAAGGCCTCATCAGTTTTAGAGGGTAGTATCTCTCTTTTATAAGAAAGAATCACTCTATGTTGTATTAGATGAGAAAGATTATTATTTTCATCCATGTCATTAAATAAATAACAAGTCTTCTAAGGAAGTAAACAAACCCAAGGTTTCTGGGTACCTGAGTGACTAAACCACAGTCCTGGTTTAGATATCGTACAACCTGGGAATGATTGCAAGCAAAACGTTACTGTGTAGATAAAAAATATGGATAATGAACCTACCTCTTATTCTATGGTTATCATAGCACTGTAAAACAATTCAAGCTATCAAAAATTTTAAAATGCAAAAAAAACTCTTGAAGTTTGGAAATCTTGCTTGAATTAAGGCTGCTTGATCATGTAACGGGATTTTGTTCCTATACAGAGAGACTGAAGGAACTACCTGTATGAAAGTTATTTCCACTTTTTTACAGGTCATTGACAGGTGGGTGATCTCCATCTGGAGAAGGATCCTTTTCCAGAACTGATTTTGCAGTATTTAGCCTTGGAGTTTATGTATTCTGGTCTGGGAGCTGCTTCCTAGAATTAAGAAGGGAAAACATTTCAGGATATATATTTAAGTCCATGTAATGAAGAGGAAGGCCATATAAAAACAATTGTTTGCAACAATGTAAATGAAGATTACAAGATAATATGCACATACTTCAGAAGAAATGAGAGTTGTACTGCAAATGTGCATACATATGAAGATTATTAGTATTCAACTTTGCAAATTTGAGCTGGGTGGTTAGGTTTTTCCATCTGAATTTCATTTTAACTGGAATACACAAATTGAATGTGTTCTTAACCTGTCTTTAAACCTGACTTGCATGTAAATAACCTACTATGATCAGATAATGGCTATATAGCTAATTTTAAGACTGTTTGAAGAATACTCTGTAAGATAAGAAAGAAACAACATGTAATGTTTCTGACTCTGTTTTTTTTTTTTTTTCCCCAGGCATTTCTTAGCAACATTCCTGCATGTTTAAAACAGTAAAGTTCCAATCCAGCCTACTTTGACACAGGGTAAAGTTCCGTATCTCGCTTCAGTACAGTTTAACTTCATGAACATAGGTTATACTGTTGGATTGAATAGATTTAGTCATGTTTAATGTTAAACATTTGTTTTATAAAACATTGACATTAGTCTGTAGTAGTGCCCTGCTTTTCACAAGATTCTCTTTGATTGCTGAGGACTTAAATCCTGTAGAGTGGAAATATGGCATCCATTTATTCTACATGCATTGATTTCAGCACTGAGTTATTTATTTCTTTGTGTGTGTGTATCTGTAAGCTTTGGAAGCTTTCACTATCATGCTGCATCAGGATGTATAACTTATGTTATAATACTGTTGACAGTATTTTCTATTGCCTCACCTTGCATCTATTAACTGTGTAGAAACTTACCTTTTTGAAGTGACAGCTTTTCACTTCTGACAGGACAAATGGCTGTAGAGAGAGGCAAAACACTAGATTACTAGATTTTAAACTATAGGTCCTATACTATTACTCTCAGTTCAGATTAAATTTTAAGGAGACATTCTATACATATGAATATATTGCCTAAAAGTCATGTAGATAACACTCTGTATTAGTTAAAATCTGTACTTTTACTATTGTTCTTATGCACTGGGTATTTGTCAGTGTGGAAAATTTCGACATTAGCTCAGCCCCTCTCATACAGTCATGTACTGTCTTTTTTCAGTGTCAGGTAAAAGATTTTTATTCTCTGTTTTGGTTATGCAATTTTTACTTGTGTTTTGTGCTTGGCTTTGAATTACCATATGTTGTAGGATTATGATTATTTTAGAATAGAGCTATTTTGCATGTGAAATCATTGCTGCAAGGGTATTTCTTGGTAAATGTTAGATATGTAGAATTTACCTATGCTTAAGGGCATATTTAGCATCTTAACAGTCTCTGATAAGCAGAAAGTAGGCCATATTATTCAAGCATCACTAGGATATTTGGCAAATTTCAGAATTGTATACTTTGTTAAAGATAGTATTTTGAGGGGCACTGTAAAATACTTCTGCAATTAAAGTGTGTTAAATCACATTAACCTTGGCTTGGCATAAGGGAATGTTGCATTTGCCAAAGTCCAAAACATAAACTTTGATTTAATCAAGAATGCCAAAGCAGTTGAGTTCTCCACACTTAATGTATTAGCTGCATTTTTGTGATCATCATTACTTGATATTTTGGAAAAGGGAGAATAGATTAATTTTCACAGAATGTTTGCAAACCAGTGATTAAATTTTGTGGAGATTAAAAAATTGACAACCACATTAAAAAAAAAACAACACAGAAATGGAGAATAAACCCCCTACCTCCTCTGAAGCAAAACTTAAACGGTTATCTAACATGCAATATCATGCCCATGCAATTTTGTCTGCTTCTAATAAATCTATGAGCATTTAAAATATCGGGGCAAGGCTCACAACTATTGCTATGAAATCAAAGTAGAACAACATAACCATTGCATACAAATGAATTTGATCCTTATTGTATCACATTTCGTATCACCTAAAGTTACCTGACACAAGTAGTTCAATTATAGGAATAATACAGTTACAGTCTAGTTTTTTGGCATGTTGTATTGGCACTTCAAGAGGGAAAATAGCCCTTTCCATTTCAATATGGGGCAAGAGTGAGGGATGTCACCATTCTCTGTGCCATTCACCTCTTCCCCCTACTTCTTTGTGTTTGCCTCTGTGTACACACAGCATTGTTTTGACCATTCAGTGTAGCTTTAAATGGCAATCCAAATGTTTATTAGCCCTCCTATCTCTAACACTATGGATTATTCTATTCCTTTTCCTCATCTGTTAACCTCAAAGCCAAGCTCAATACTTAGTTTGGCAATTTTATTGTCCCCTCTGGGTAGGAACCGATGTATGAAATTCTTTGTGCTAAGAGGATTTTTTCGATTTGTTGATTCCACTGTCAAATTTGGTCAGCATTGGAAAAAGTGCACAAAAGCCAGTCCCACTAACAGTATCTATGAGTTTGCCTGCAAGCTGACCTTCCTTTTCTCCTACCCCGCCATACAAAAGTCTAATGTGAAGTTAACTGGCAGAAAACAGAAGATACAGAGGCACATGGGGAGCATATCAGTTAAATAAAACTGAAGATCCAAATTTGATTACTTCAATTCTTTTTCCTCTAAGAACCATAGAATCATGGAATCATTTTGGCTGGAAGAGACCTTTAACCTCATCAAGTCCAATCGTTAACCTAGCACTGCCAAGTTACCACTAAACTATGTCCCTCAGCATTACATCTCCATGTTTTTTAAATACCTCCATGGATGGTGACTCAACCACTTCCCTGGGCAGCCTCTTTAAATGCTCGATAAACCTTTCAGTGAAGAAATTTTTCCTTATATCCATCCTAAACCAGCCCTGGCACAACTTAAGGCCATTTCTTCTTGTCCTATCACCTGTTACTTGGGAAAAGCGACAGACCCCCACCTTGCTACAACCTCCTTTCAGGTAGTTGTAAAGAGCCATAAGGTCTCCCCCAAGCTTCCTGTTCTCCAGACTAAACAACCCTAGTTCCCTCAACCCCTCCTCAGAACACTTGTTCACCAGACCCCTCACCAGCTTTGTTGCCCTTCTCCGGACATGCTTCAAAACCTTAATGCCCCTCCTGTAGTGAGGGGCCCAAAACTGAACACAATATTTGAGGTGCAGCCTCGCCAGTGCTGAGTACAGAGGGATGATCACTTCCCTAGTCCTGCTGGCCACACTATTTCTAATACAGGCCAGGATGCTGTTGGCCTTCTTGGCCACCTGGGCACACTGCTGGCTCATATTCACCTGACTGTTGACCAACACTCCCAGGTCCTTTTCTGCCAGGCAGTTTTCCAACCACACTTCCCCAAGCCTGTAGCGCTGCATGGAGTTGTGACCCAAGTGCAGGACCTGAGACTTGGCCTTGTTTAACCTCATACCATTGTCCTTGGCCCACATATCCAGCCTGTCCACATCCCTTTGTATAGTGTTTCTACTCTCAAGCAGATCAACGTTCCCACTCAACTTGGTGTTGTCTGCAATCTTACTAAGGGTGCACTCAATCCCCTCATCCAGACCATTGATAAAGATATTAAACAGAACCAGCCCCGATACTGAGCCTCGGGGAACACCACTTGTAATGGGTCACCAACTGAATTTAACTCCATTTACCATAACTCTTTGGGCCCCACCATCCAACCAGTTTTTAACCCAGTGAAGGGTACGCCCATCCAAGCCATGAGCAGCCGATTTTCCAGGAGAATGCTGTGGGAAATGATGTCAAAAGCTTTACCTAAAGTCTAGACAGACAAAATCCACAGTCTCTCCCTCATCCATTAAGTGGGTCACCCTGTCATAGAAGGAGACCCGGTTAGTCAAGACGGACCTGACTTTCATAAACCCGTGCTGACTGTGCCTGATCACCTGCTTGTCTTTCTTGTCCTTCTGTCTGTTCAGATTTGTCCACATTTTGGGCATTTTTCAAGTTTCTTCTGTTTTTTTCTTGCCATATCACGAGATGAGAATTTTATGATGGATGATGCAGTAAGTATGGATCCCATGTTATTCTTACAGTTTTGCATTTTGTGTATTACTGAGAGTACCTTCTGAATCTTCCCAATAATACAATAATACTATCTAGCCAATTTCCATAGGATATTTTAGAATTTGACTGTGTTTTACAAATGCAAAGTAGATGCACTGAAAAATACTTATTACTCCTAAAAACCAATAGGAAAAAGAAATTCGGTACTATGAAATGACTACTGAAAAATCTCTTAAATTTATTTTTTTAAGAAGAAAAAAAATATGTTAATTAAAAAAGTCATTCTGCTTACATATATTTTTCTGAAGTAACCATTTTTCAATTATGTTGTAGAAGATACAATTACTTGTCAAAGGAACCGCTTGCCATTTTTAGTGTTGCTTTTGGTGCAAGTAGATTACAAAATATAGAGAGTTTTAATACGATGTGTCAATGTAGATTTATGAATGAAGAGTGTGTTAAAAATTTTGCATGTGTACATACAAAGGATCAAAGGGTCGATCATTTCATAGGCTCTGGATCATTACACTACTTTTCTACTGTTTTATCAAAATCTGCATGAGCATTTAGAATCTGCATAAGCATTTAGAATCTGCATGAGCAGAAACCAAAACACTTTAGGTTTGTATAATCTCTGAAGCAGACTGTCTTGTCAAACTTGCTGAAAAGGGCTTTCATACAAAAATGAACTCCTCTTCCCAAGAGAAGAAATTTCCACTCTTCCTTAAAACTAAACTACCTCAAATCTACATTAATTTTTCATAAGTAAATAAAGAAATGAAATTAAATAAATGCTTTTTACCGTGGAGAAGACTGTCTTTGAGGTCACTCAGTGCGTGAGTAATATGTGACAGGACCTTTGTGACTGATGTTACCAAACTTTAGGTGTTTGCAACACAGATGTCTACATCTGAGATAACTTGTCTGTGTTGCCACTGCCATCAGCAGAGCTCCGCTCCACAAATGCCATCCAGAGAGAGATCCAGCTACCCAAACATAGGTGTCCACTTGAGTGTGTGAATATTCCTAGAGTTCATGTGAAGTTGGAAACAGTTCTTGTTCCAGTTCATGCTGGTAAAGAGAGGAATGGGAAAAATTGTGCTTTGCTTGGGTCATGCAGGCAGCTTTCAGAGGAGCTGGAATAGAACCCGCTTTCTGACTTTTGTTATACTTCATCTTCTAGCAGAACTGGACATGAGACTACATGAATATAGTTCAAGTGAAGACAAACAATTTTTGAAAACTATCAACCTGAATTCAGAGGAAGACAAAACAATAATTACTTTATTTATGAACTTTTCAGTAATGTTGTTTAATAGAAATCTGCATTTGGAAATGAAATAATGTCTTTGGATTGGAAATTGAGACTCAGATATCTAAGCCAGACATTTTCATCTATTTAAACCTTTAAAGGGTCAGTCTCCAAAACACAGATTCTTTTCCAGAGTTATGATTATGAAGAAAATGAGGCATACCTTTATTCACTTCCTAAATCACCTCCTGTCTAAAACATAGAGAAATTGATTTGTGCTTCAGAGCTGAGTATGCTATGGAGCAGGACTCAATGCCCATCATATTCCCATTGAAGTATAGTCACTATGCATCCTTTTTTTTTAACTTTTAAATTTACCTTTTCCATGGCAGCTTCTTTTTTCAGGGATCTGAATATTCAGTTTATTTTCCATTAGTGGGGTATGCTAAGTTTCTTAATTTTTGTTTTGCATGTTTTATTTCTTTATACATATTAGCAAGACTATATTATACTTATTGTCTCAGATAATTAATCCTTAATGTTCCATAAAATTACAGGCTACCAATATTTAAATATCTAAGCTGTGGTATACAGCAATTTATCATGTTTTCTTACCAAATGCATTGATCTCATATGTCATTTAAGGCTTAATTATGATTAAGAATATTAAATAAATTCCAAATCACTTTAATAAATTGACCTTACATTTGCCCAGACTTTATAAAGGACTTCTAAAAATGAACAATTTGAACTGTTATAGCTCAAATGAGAAAATTTGCAAAAAAATATTATATTTTCTTCACGCTTAGGTAGCTGACCAGAATACTAGTCTTATTTTTAAAGTTTTTCCTTTAAAAATAATTGCTTAACTTTTTTTTTTTTTTTTCCTTAGTCATGGTAAACTTGGAACAAACTTTGTTAACTGAGAGGAACCTTCCTTTGCTCCATGAGATATTATGAAACTTGTCTGGCTTTCATCCTTATGGATTTGTGAACAACAGATCTTTAGCTTTGAAAGAACTGACAGTTCAAATAAGGAACTTTCCTATTAATTTGCATTAAAAATAACAACAGAAACAGATACAAATATATGTATGTCCATGCATACACTACCTTGCATAAATAGTGACAAAACTACTGGCTGACCCTAGAGAGCTTGAGATTGGAGAGGCACGGGATCTTTTTCAAATTTACAGGTGTTATACAAGTGGGTTTAGGACCTGCAGCAGAACCCTTCTGACATCATCTAGCTTCATGTTAGAGGCAAGCATTGGGATCTAGTCACACTTGTCTTTCTGCCAGTAGGCCGTGAGCAATGTAAAAATTGACTGGAAGACAACAGACATTTTTTTCATTATGAGAAGGGAATGTCTACATGAGGAATTTTCTTTGGGCATTTTAAAGGGTGGGATTGATACAGATATCTGGCTAGATTTTAAAGCCTGTTCCCCATAAAATCCCTGAGGGAAGACAACAGAAATAACCCCATATCTATGGTCATGCCTGTTTCCACTGCTTGCATCTGTCCCAACTTCTTCACACCACCATCTGAGTGGAGTAAAACACACCTATAGTTCTAAAATTTTGTGAGCTTGTGGCACGCAGTACTTAACAAACCTGAAAATGTGCACCTACTCCACACGTTTTTCAAATCTTAAAAGAAAAGGATGGAAAAGGGATTTTTCAGAATGAAATTAAATGATGGACCAGAGCTGTCTTCTTCGTATTTTTGCCTTCTGCTTGGGCTTGACACTCTTGGTTTTCTCACCTCAGTATTTTCCTTTATGGTCTGGGCTGTATCAAGAAACTACAAACTTCTTTTGACTTTACAATTTTCTTTAAAGGTTGAATTCATTATAGTAAATGTGAGTTTTAGATAACACATTTAAATGCATTCTTATAAAACCATTCTTTTTTAAAAGCTAGAGTAACCATCACAAAAAGGATAATAGTAGAAAGGCTGAAGTGGTAGTAAAAGAAGGAAAATCTTTGTTCAAATCAAAGAACTGTAGTTTCCTACTGTGATTCTGAGTTACCAAGTATTTCATGACCTTATATTATTTTAAAGGTCTGGTTGTAACCTTAGTAACCAGGTATCCATAGTAACATATATATTCTGACATAATCATTCTATCAAAACCTTTCTATGATCTGATTTCTGAAGTTCTGATACACTGTATTACCCATTTCAGAATGAAATTAGAGCCCAACATTTTCATTTTTTGAATATTCTTTATCAAACCACAGACTACCTTTCCTGAAAAGTATCTCCTCACAGACTTTTTGTTTTATCAATAAGAGGTATGGCACCGTGTCATTTGTGAGGACAGAGATTGCTATATCTTACAGTATATGGTATGTGTTGAAAGTGACTACATAAATTAAACAGAGTAGTTTAGAACATAACTCATGGATGGGCTTATTTTAACATACAGTAGGAGACACATATTAAACTAAAAACGTATTTCCTATACTATGCCAACAGAAATAAATGAAAATATTAAGTGTTATAGATGCATTTATGTAAATTTTATGTCACCTTTTAATAAATATGAAAAAAGTATTTGCAGTTTTATGACTTTAAAACCAACATAAAGTACTGAACTCTAAGAGATAATTTGAACATTCTGAAACAATAAAAAACCCCAAACAACTATGTGGGCACACAGTATAAGAATTAGAACGCAACGACATCCACTTAATCATTTACATTCTGAAACAAAGTTAAATTGGAAAACACTTTGTGCCCTGAAGCCATCAGTGTGCGCATCTTAATGGGAAAGCAGGAAATGCTGAACATCTGTTGGATTGGTTGTGCTTACGGTCCTCACTTTTCATAAAACTGAGAGATGTGATAAATTACAGTGATAAATTACAGAAGATGATATTGTCTCTAGAGACACAATCATCAGGTTTACTGCTCTGGCACTTTAAACTTTAAGTTTTAAACTGGATGCTTTGGTGACTGGAAGATTTCTGGATCATATGTTAGCAGCCAACCTTTAATTTAAAAAGGAGTATTGTTTATATGAAATAATCTTCAATATATTACATAGAGAATAATATTTGTAATATCTAAATTAATTCATTCAAAGCATATTATATTGCATTAATAAATAAAAAAAAAAACACAAAAACCCCACAACTTTTTACCGAAATCTGTTACTATACATCTCCAAATTTTCTTATTAAAAAAAGGTCATTTTCTAATTTTTCATTCAGCTCTTAGTTTCTTCATTTTTCTGAGGAAAAAAAAAAAGCTCCACAACCCACAGCTAATTTAATCTGAAAGGTTATATATTTATATTAATAATGGAGTATTTATTATTCATGAATTTTGTAATTGCATAATATTGCCTCAGATGATCTTTTAACATATTAGGTATTTTATTTCTGATAACTTTCTTCTCTAATGTAAGTAGGGCCGATATTGTTTTACCTTCTGCATATTAAGTTATTTTTAGTCATAATTCTTTACGGTTTTATTTCTTCATTATTGCACGGCCAACACAGGAAACGAGAAAAAGGTGCCCACTAGTCCCTCATATTGTCATAGTGATCCAGGTTATGGGTGCAACTTAAGAACACTGCATAAAGATTTCACCCATATCTTTCTGCTGCACAAATGTGTACAGTCTTTTTCTCTGCAAGCCATGCTAAATCTATGGCTTTAACAACCAGTCTCCTCACAATCGTTATGATTTACCTGTTTCCCTATCTTTATAGCAAATGCTTTACATTCTTATGGGTAACTTGGTGATGGCTCAGGATTACAAAACTTCATTACTGATTCTCAGTATGTCTGCATGACTACACTGAATTCGAACTCAGTGACTTGAAGAATCAGCTAACATCAAGATGAATACCTGTGGAATCGACAAAGATGATCTGTTTTGGAGTATCTAGTGATATTGTAGCTCTGTTTTAACTTCAGCATTACTGGACTCAAGATCAAGATGAAGAGATCTAATTCTTAAGGAGGACGTAGTATTTTTTTATCCTTTTTTTCCTTTTTTTTTTTTTGTTTTTTTCAGGGAGGTGCATTTTTCTATACATTGTGTTAGACAAAGCTTTCTGCTGACACTTAAAATGAATTGTTCATTAAAATGATATGAAAACTTCCCTACAGAAGTTACAAACTAAATTCAAAGCTGATGCAAATAACGTGTAGACATGACAAAGTTATTTATCCAAAAATCCATAGTGAAAACAGTGGATATTTACTGTATTTATTTACTAACTTGACTGGCAAGTTTCTTTTGGGTAGATTGACAAAATTTAGATGACTTAAAATTAGATGATCATAGATATGCAATAGGCTGTTTCCATCTATTTGATTCTGACTGAGAATCAGGCTCCATTTTTAATGTTTATTGTGCTCTTGAATAAATGGAATAAAAATTTAGCTGAATATATGGTCACTAATGAATATAAATGAATATAAATACAAGTTGAACACACATTTTCACATGGATGGAAAAATTGTAAGAAAAAAAATTGGTATAATGCTTAAGGCAGGTTTTTAAGAAAATGAAAACTTACTCCCTCACAGACTTGGTTATAGAAAAATATTAATTTTATGAAAGTGTGAAAACGTTGTGTTGACAACTTGATTCTGGTAACTATTGATAAATACAGGGTTTGAAGAGATGGCTAATATAAATTCCTAGTAGCTTTTACTCACAATGTTCATTTTAAGGTCAACATCACCCAGACAAATGAAAGGGATATTTTAAGTCATTTCTTTAAAATTTAGAACAACATACTTAATCCCTGCTCTTAACCAGAAAACAGTAATAAATTACACAGATTTCTTTCCCTTTATGTTGACTTTTTTCTGCCAGGAAGGGACATCATCTCTAGTGTCTCTCTTCTCAAACACTCATTCAAATCATGAGAATGTATCGTCTCCACAGGAAAGAAGAATGTAGTGTATTCTTCTTTTATGTGCCATAAAGATACCCATCATTTGTAAGATGAAAAGAAATCCAAAATCAGAAAAGAATGAAGCCAGGCCTGAGGTGCATTATGTTGTAATAGTAAAGAATTCTTTTGACATAATTTTTGATCAGAAAAGGATAGCTTCATCAAAACTGAACCAGTTTCTAGACAGCAGTTTTGAAATGTTGTTGAAACATTGCCAGTTGAAATCTGCTTTTCAATTTAAAATGTAATTGGTGGAATAAAATTATATATTCCACATAAAAAAATAAAACCTTTTGGCTTGACCTATAATTAGGAGATGAAATTCAAGTTAACAATACAATGGCACCGTGACAGCCAAAGGTGACCCCTGAACAGGTCATAAGCGTTAGTACTATGGACATAACTAGTCTGTGATATTCTGAATCATGATAAAAAAATTCTGAAACAGCATACAGACAAAACAGCTGCTTTAAGCTTTCAAAGGTAACATCTGAACACATTATTTATTACACTATGGGATAGTATTTAGGTGAAACCCTGTCTGAAATAGGTTTATTCTGAATTCAAAGTGAACTTCAGAATATATTGTCAATTAATGAAAAAATCCTTCATTTGTTTCTTTAGAATTTACTGTCTTAAAATATTTGATTGCAGATGAAAGTTTTCGTGAGTATAGAGAAGATACACATTTTTCATACATTCAGAATGCCCAGGAATGTAATATTTCTTACCTGTCTTTGGAATCTTTTTATCACCATCATGATAATCATGACTCCCACAAAGTGTTTCTTTTTGAATCCTGTTTTCATAGAATCGTAGAATGGTTTAGGTTGGAAGAGACCTTTAAAGGTCATCTAGTCCAACCACCCCTGCAATGAGCAGGGGCATCTTCAACTTGGTCAGGTTGCTCAGAGCCCCATCCAACCTGTCCTTGAAGGTTTCCGGGGTAAGAGCATCTACCACCTCTCTGGGCAACTTGTTCCAGGGTTTCACCAGCCTCATTGTAAAAAATGTCTTCTTTGTATCTAGTCTAAATCTATCCTCTTTTAGTTTAAAACCATTAACCTGTTGCAACAGGCCCTGCTAAAGATCTGTCCCCATCTTTCTTATAAGCCCTGTTTAAGTACTGAAAACCTCAATAAGGTCTCCCTGGAGCCTTTTCTTCTCCACACTGAACAATGCCAACTGTCTCAGCCTTTCTTCATAGGAGAGGTGTTCCACCCCTCTGATCATTTTTGTGGTCCTCCTCTGGACCTGCTCCAAGAGGTCCATGTCTTTCCCTTTGCTGAGGGCTCCAGACCTGGACACAATATTCCAGGTGGGGTCTCACAAGAGCAGAGTAGAGAGGCAGAATCACCTCCCTGGACCTGCTGGCCACGCTTTCTTTTGTGCAGGATACGGTTGGCCTGCTGCACTGTGAGTGCATGTTACCAGCTCATGTCCAGCTTTACATCCACCAGTACCCCCAAGTTGTTCTGCTCAGGGCTGCTCTCAATCCCTTCGTCTCCCAGACCGTTGATACTGAGGGTTGCCCTGAGCCAGATGCAGGACCCTACACTTGGCCTTGTTGAACCTCATCAGGTTCACATGGGCCCATTTCTTGAGCTTGTCCAGGTCCTAGGTTTTCATATGTTCTGAAGTATATTTGAATAAATAGACACTTCAAACTAAAGGACCACTTAAGAAGGTTAAAAGTCTCTTACAATCTTAGAACCTCAACTTAAGAATTACGTATTTTCTGTATTAACTGAAATATAAGGGCACTTCTAGAAGGACAGTACCTGATTAATAATAGATGAAAACTGCTTACAAAGTTTATATGGTACTGTAAATATGTGGTGTGCTGTTATTGTAACATTTGTATTGAAAAATTCTGAACAATAACAAGCTGCCTTTTCAGCATGTCCCAAATATGATTAGGTACAACACAAAATAGGGAAGGGAGGAGAAAACACATAATGGAAAGCCTCTTATTACAACAGAAGAGATTGATGCTGATGTACATGACTGGTTTTCTGAAGGTGACAAGGGAGGTTCATGCTGAAGAGTGCGTGCTGAGTACAGAATTTTGTGTTGAATTATAAAGCATGTCTAGGTGGTGATGTAGCAGTAAGACGTAATTTTCCCATGGTTAAAAGCTTAAACATTTAAAGATGTAGTAAAAATGGAGTAAGAAAAGTAAACGATGATATATTTGTGAATATTTTGACAAACTATGAGGCTCAACAGAGAAA
The DNA here is from genome assembly GCF_965231255.1 of Vanellus vanellus. Lineage (NCBI taxonomy): Eukaryota > Metazoa > Chordata > Aves > Charadriiformes > Charadriidae > Vanellus > Vanellus vanellus. The sequence goes on along the minus strand of NC_138908.1, from coordinate 41,495,980 downwards.
GTCTCACTGGTCTCTGCATAATTAACATAGGAATATGCATATTTGCTGGGAAATATTATGGATATTTGTTATTGCATTAACTAGTAGAGTTACAGTCTGATTACAACTATACTTGGGTGCATGATGACACAAAATTCAATGATTAAGTAAGATAAATATGTGACATACTCTTGAACTATCAAACACTTTTTTTCTCTCTTGGTTTCTTTTTTTTTTTTTAATTGATTTTTTCCCCCAAAGTTCTCTGTTCTTTCTAGTTCTTATGGGTTTTCTCTTAAGCAGTTTTTCACAATTGTTGTCACCATTCATGATTTCTAGCATAGGATAGCACTAGGAAGACTTTTTCCTATCTTTGCCTGTGTTCGCCATGCATGAGTTACATAGTGTAAACACAGCTTGCAACAAAATTCTCCATTACTGTACCTATACATATGTAGGGTTTTCTTCAAATATTTCTGACTTTTTCTTAAACAGGACAAATCAGCAGGGAGGTGGAAGGCCTACTATTAAATACAGCTGTCATAACGCTGAATTGTGAAATTTTCATTTGGTTCCTCCCAGATGGGCATGTAAATATGTACTTCAAAATTTATCTGCATTTTTAATGAATAAAATAATCACGCTGGTGGAGTCCTCCTGCTTGTTATTTGAGACACTCAGCTTGCCAAAAAAATGGAATTTCATAATTTAAAAAAAAAAAAACAACAACAGCCTTAAACTTTCTTCTTCAGAAACTACTATGGGTTCATGATTAAGCCACTGCAAAAGTATGGTAAGGAATACATACCGTTCATACTCTTGAAGCCTTTCTGGAATATCTATTAGACAGTACATGTTTCAGAACAACAAATTCTGTTGATATGTGTTTACAAAGCTCCAGAAATAGGCTCTGTGACACTTATGACAACTGTCTCTCCCCAAAGAAACATTCATCAAAATCAGCATGTAACTGACTACTGCCAACAGGTAATGCCAGGGAAGAAATGTAAGCCTCAATTTTAGCCAGGGTGGGAAGGAGGCAATTCTGAATCTTGGGAAAGGTATTTTTTAACCTGTTTTCTTGAAACATTGCTAAAATAACTATTAACCTTTTATCTCCCACAGAAAGTGTTCTAGTCACCAGACCATAAAAAGAAAGAAAGGAAAAAAAAGAAAAATGGTTTTATCCTCTGTGAGCAGTCATGGTATTGGTTGGAAAAAGCCCACAGACTTGGGAGGCTAGAGAAAACCAGATGACATCAGAATTTCCAGGACAAAATAAGAGAAAGCAAGAGAGAGAGAATAAACTGTGCTTCAGTTTAAACTGAAGAATAAACTGTGCCCAATTTTTCGCGTACTTTCATGTACAGAAGCCCAATGCAATGGTATTTCATGCTTGATTATGAACTTCCTTCTGGGACCCACATGATTTTTATTCCCTCTACTCACTGCAATACAATTTATGCTGGATTCTGCGCATGGTTCTTTCACAAAGATATAAGGTAAATAACAGATATTTAATGGGAAAAAAATTAAAAAGATATAATAAAACAGAAATCTAACTGGGTCATACCTGAGCCTAAAGTTAAAACTTCATTTAATTGCTATCCAAGTCTTTCAGTATGCTTTGACAATCCTTAGCTTGTTTGAAAATCTCCTGAATTTATTCCTTTACTTCTCAAACTAAAGACATCAAAAGTTGGTTTGTTTTGTGATTAATGCTATCATCAGCCTTTAATTTCCATTCTGATTCTGATGAAACACTAGAATTGAAAGCAGTAAATTTTTAAAAAGAAGGAAAAGTTCAAGTGTTTACACAAGGTAATAAACAGTTAAAGGTATTGCAAGCAAGTGATAGCATGGATTTTCATCGTTTTTAGGATAACTGACATGAATCTCCCTTGGTATTTCAGTTTGAATGTAGGTTTGGGGTGTTGTTTTGTGTCCTTGCCTTGCCTTTCTTTTCCTTTCTTTTGTTGTCCTTTCTTTTATTTCCCTTTCTTTTGGAGTATTCATTCCCAGTAATAAGAAAACCAGGGTGATGTTGAACTCCATATAACAGACATTTCATTACTGTAATTCCCAAAGACATTTTAAGCTAATGCATCTTATTGTATAATGTGTGTCAGTACTAAAAAGAAACTATAATAATCTTTCGGTATGATCGTTTACCATCTGTCTCTGTCATCATCCTAATTGCATTGAATAATCTCATCTCCTGACAAATGAGGTCAGCTACAAAAAAAACTGTGTATCTTATATGTTCATTTTCATAAATACTAATCATTCAACATAGGCATGAAAAATGGGCTTGTCACCATTGAATATGCATTAAGAGTAAATATCAGAAGGTAAGAAACATAGTTGCTGAATGCTGATATAACAGGGTTAGGTCTCTGGCTTCTCTTTTACTATCAATAAATAACAAGAACTGCTGCTGCATTCTCTGCTTAGATTTAAGTCTGCTGTGTCATTGTAATGACTGACAGCTGCGGTGTTAATAAAGCTAAAATAAAGAAAAAAGAAGTTTTCTGGTAATTTTCTGGCCTAGGATGTACACATGAGAAAAAATTTTATAATGCAATGATAATAATCATATGTATCACTATGGCAAAAAGATAGTTTTATCAGTCAGGTGTGCAAAAGCAGCATATTTTCTTTATGTGGATTCTTTTTTTCCTATAACTTCTCCTGTCCTGTCCTTTCTACTGGTAACACCTGGTAGGTTGGCTTTGTAGCTTTGTTTCTACTGTCCCAGAAGCTTTTAGAAGTTATAAGTTAATATCTGAAATACATATTGGTGTCATTACATGTGCTGCACTGTCCTCTCACTCCATTACCACCAAGGTTAATCCAAAATTAGACCAGTGAATCCTGCATAGCAGTAATTTGGATTTACATTGGTCAGACACTGGCTGTCAGTGCCTGATCATAGCATGGATCTTAGAAGCTAGAGAGAAACTGAAGAAAGACAGTCTTTCTCACAATCAGTAAGGTGGTCTCCGATGACACAGTTTGCTCCAGGTTTGGCACCAGGTCCTGCCACTGCAAAGGAACCTGGGGCCAGTGGCACTGTGTGTTGTATTTGTAGGGTGACTGCCAACTTTTTTGCATCCCTGCTAAGTGGCATCTCCTTTCAGGACTCGCTTAGGTTCAACTGCACCCCAGGGACTCTGTCACTCTGTGTCCCATATAGCTGGTATGCATACTTCTCACTAATCCCTCAGGTGTCCAAAATCAGTTTAAAGCCCAGGGTAAATGAGCCAGGCCAAGCCAAACTCCCTGATCTCTTTCTCATTGCACTAACACTCAAAGAATCACAGAAAAGCTGATGTCAGAAGAGACCTCTGGAGTCTGTCCAGTCCAACTCTGGGAATGCTGAAGGCCAGGCTTGCTTGTAAAGTCTGGGGCAAAGAAGGCATTCAGTACCTCAGCCTTTTTTATACGCTGTGTCACCAGGCTTCCTGCTACATTCAGCAATGGGCCCACATTTTCTCTACTTTTCTCTTTTCCACTTATGGATTTCGAGGAGTCATTCTTGTTGCCTTTGGCATCCCTTGCCAGTTTCAGTCCCAGGCAGGTTTTGGCTTTCCTAGACAAGTATTCTTCTGCATGCTCAGATAGTGTTTCTGTAATCATCTCAGGTTACTTGTCCCTGCTTTGACCTTCTTTATACTTCTTATTTATGTTTGAATTTTATTAGGAGCCCCTTGTTCATCCCTGTAGGCCTCCTGAAAATTTTACCTTATTTCCTGCTCATTGAGGTAGATTAATCTTGATAAAGCCTTGTTAAATACTCTTGTTAAAACCCGCAACCAGCTTTCACATCCACAACCTTTTTTTTTTTTCATATTTTTGAGTACTAGATCCAGCAGCGTACATCTCCTAGTGGGCTTCTCTGTCATTTCCATCAGCAAGTTTTTGTCGATGCTCTCCAGGAAACTCCTGGATTGCTTATGCCCTGCTGTGTTTTTCCTCTAGCAGACAACATGGTACATGAAGTCTTCCAGAAGGACCTGTGAACATGAGGCTACTTCTAGCTGTCTGTGGAAGGCTTCATCCGCTTGTTCTTCCTGATTAGAAGCCTATAGCAGACACCCACTACATTTTCACCCATATTGGCCTAGCTGTTAATCCTTACCCATAAACTCTCAGTTGGTTTCTCATCCATCCCCTGGCAGAACTCCATGCACTCCAGTTGTTTTCATATAAAGTGCACTATTGTGCAGGCACATCAAAGAGGGACTCCAGCATGCCGATTTTCCAGAAACAGCCTGGTTTGAGTTTGGTGGGTTTTTTTTTTTTGTTTGTTTGTTTGGTGGTTTTAATCCCATCTTTCCTAAGCGGATGCTGATGCTCAACCAGCGTCCCACAATCACAGAAACCAAAACCTTGTTTCTGATACCAGCTCTGCAACAAATTGTTGACACACAGTACCAGGACTGCCTTCTTAATAACCCTTACCAGCAGGACCGAGGAAAACAACACCTGGGCCCTCATACCCTGACTATCACCCCTAGAGCTCTGTAGTCACTTTTGACATTGTCCAGGTTCCTCCTGGCGGTATCACTGGTGTCCATAGAGAGGAACAGCAGGAGGTAGTAGTCAAAGGATCGGACAGACCTTGGCAGTGGGTTCACAACATCCTGGGTCAGAGCCTCAGCAAGCAGCAATCCAGTGCTGTTGTTTACTGTAGCAGAGTACTGTTGATTTGTGCAGAAAAAGTAACCAGATTTCAGTGTTGGGTGAAATGATTACTAGGTAGCTCATCAATCAGTGTGAGAGTTTGGGTAAAAGGCACTGCAATGTGATAAATAACTATTCACCGTAACCTTGGCTTTCAATCGAGGCAGCAGAAGTATAGAGTGCAACTTCATTAGAAGGATTTGATATATGATATTACAAAACATTGTAATACAGTGCAAATAATAAAAATTAGTTTTTCTTATTGTTGTGTTTCCAAAAACTCCTATCAATCTCTTGTTTCTGCATCAGATCTCTTTTATAGTTTATCAATTTGATTTCTCATCACATTACATCCTTTAGTATTCTCAGTTAGAATAATGCTCTGTACAACAATCAATTTGCCTGATGGATCACATTTCTCTTAAGGTTTTTTATCATAGTGAACCAGCTTCTTCTCTGATGACTTCAAGACAACCTTCAGTAATGATGGGTTAAAGGCAAGTTTCTTATTAGCCAAGATACTCAGGAAGACCTTTAAAGCAACAGAGGAGCCATAAACCCCTAATATTTGGAAGGCATGTTGCTTCAACACTGGTGTGAAAAGCTCTGAGTACACTTCATTTCCTGAGCAGTGAACAGGTGCTGTCCCTGGACCTGCCTGTGGGCAAAGGAGCGGTATAGAATGAACGCTCAGCTATTGGAGTCTGGGCATGAGATTCATCATTCCCTTGTAATGACTAGATCTTGATGACCTAATGCTAACTGTCTACAAATTTAAAATAGCCTTGTGGTATGTCTTAGCTTTCTAGTCCTGTTAGAGAAGTGCATTCAAAAAAATGTTTGTGGACAGAGCTTTTTAAGCATTATGCTTGCAGCTGGAAAGTTTTACTGATTCTGTTGCTTCTACTTTTCAGGTCCCTTATTGTTTGATGCCAGGGTGATAATCATTTAATGACAATGCTAAGTTAAAAGAGTAAAGGGGTAAGGAGGTCTGAATCCTTCCTACTTGCACAATGACACTAGTTCATATATGTTTGAAATAAAGATGAATGTTAAAGGAATGGGGAAAAGAATCTATAAGAAAAACATTTAATGTGATTATTCTTTACTTATCATAATCTTGCCTAAAAGTTAAGTAAAATAGTCTTTGACTTCTCCATTTCATTACACTGTATCTTCTAATGACTTTATTTTTCCAGTTCTTTCAACCCTGTACAGGACTGGCCATTTGCTAAAATGAAAGAGTGATTGGTGATTTTTGTTTCTTACCTTTAAATATATTGGTAGGCTACTCTTTGGAGAGTTAGTACTTTCTGACAATCATGATCCACAAAGAAAGCCAAATTCCATAGCCATTTTTTAGTTCAATCTGCTCCTCTGAATTAATTTTCCATGGTAGGATGTTGCCCTTCCTAAGCAAGAGGATGGCCAGCTGTGAGGAGGAGACAGTGACTCTCAGCCCTTCCTGCTCGCTTGCAGGGTCCTGAAACATTAGCCTGAAGGGTCATGAATGTTTTCAGGCAAGGGTGTAGATATACAGATCAAGACTTCCATCTTTCTATATGCTTTAATCATCTTAATGGCATTAAACCTATACAAAGGCAATAGAAATGACTTTCTGAAAAGCAAAATTTTAGTCCCTCATCATCCACAGGAAATTGTAAAAACTTCATTTTGATAGGGAAATGGATATGTGTAACATCAGGCTTAAATAGCCAAAAACATTACAAGGTCTTGTAACTTTTATGAATACATTCAATTTTTCTGTGAAGTATTTGAGAGGAAAAAGTAATCCACCTGTATTACTTAATGCTGATATCTCAATGTGACTTGCAGCGCTCATACTTGCACATCACCAATGCTAACATAAAAGAATTGGAGACAGAAACACGAAGCTTTGCTTTGCTGTTTACTTATGCAACCTAGGGCAATTATTGCTGTGAAATTTGCTTTGAGACTACAGCAGCTGTGAGGAACAGCTCAGTCTGGGGCTAATCCTGAAAGGTGACTGATGCTTGTAAATTCCCTGGTGCACAGCAAGTGCCATTTCAGGATCTAGCCCTTTGATCATGGCCAGCACCTCAAATGATGCAAAAGACAAATTTATAGCTTTTCAAGATGGAGAAAGGCGTGTGTATTCAATTAAGGGAGACGGTTGTCTTAGAAAAACTTCATGGAACAGGACCTGGGGTAATTAACTTGTTTGTGAATTAAAATGAAGTTATTGTATAAATTGCTTTGAAATTTCTGAATGAATCTGAGGTTAATGAATTTTTTATTGCAGATTGGAAAGAAATAATTGAAGGAATTGCTTTTGATGTCTTGCAAAGGAGCTTGTTCTAATTAATTTGTTTTTATTGCAAATAAGAATGAAATTAGTGAATGGATTTGGCTTTTTGGGGGGTTAGGAGTAGAATTGATTGGCTTGTTTTTAGGATCTTAAACATTGCTGAAAGGAATTAAATTGTTAGATGAATTACTTTTGTCTCTAATTGATCCTAAATAATGAAACATTCTTTGTCTTTGTTTCAGCATGGAGAAAAATGCTGTAACTAAAATTACTGCTTTTGACTTTTTAGTAGAATACAGTTTGCAGTGTATCAGTTTGGGTCTTGATTTTTACTCAGGTAGTAGGGTCTTGATCCCCAAAATTTTTTTGATGAAACCCTCTCTTACGGTGGTATTTGTTCTGTCAAAACTACAATTTTTTACTGTTAGCTATCAAAACCAGTGTATTTATATGACCTGGTTTTAATATGTCAGATTAAAAACCTCCTCTTAAGTAAGCTTGTTCATTTATTTTTACATACATTTTCCTTTCAAGGTACAGGAATCATATTCTCCACATACAAAAATTGATCTGTGATGAAAGAAATGCTGTCTGTAGACAGAATTGCCAAATTCTTCATTCATCTAAATTACAGACATGGAGTCAGGTCTTTTTGTCCTATCATCTCAGGACTTTCTTATAATCAATTTATATAAAGTAGACTTTCTGTAGAGAAGAAGGATTCCTAGGTGACAAATTCTTGACAATGGTTTTATACTGTTTATTTTATACAGGTAGTGGAGTATGCAGTTGTGTAACTGTTCCTTATGTATCTATCACTGTTAGTTGAACTAGAACTCTCTTTGTTGGATGAATTACAGAGCAGTACTTACATTAATAATTTTTTTAAAGTGCTATATCATTACTATGAAAACAGTGTTAGAACAATATTTAAGACAGAAAAGAAGCCTGAATTTTTCCTCGTCTATCCCAGGATGACAAACCCCCCCCAAAACATCAGAAGATAGCTTTGTCTGAAGCTCTTCAATGAGTTTTTCTCAACTCAGTGAGAGTTTGACTTCACATTAACATAATCCTCGTCCCTTATGGGTAGAAAACAAATTAAACAAAATATCTGCATCCAATTAACATAGCAATGAAAAGGAAGCATATCCCACATGGGCAATGATCACCCTTGAAAATTGATAATTATGTTTTGTAACTATATTGTCTATTATGAGTGTAAGGAAAACTGGAAATTATGTTCTTGTGTGTATGTTTAATTAAGGCATCTAGGAGCTTTCGAAGAGAACAAGTTTTAATTGATATAAGCTCTTATAAGAAGTTAAGATCCAAATATTTTACTGAAAACAGAGGTTGGAAAAATTAAATTTTAAAGTTTTCAGATATTTAGTTATTACTGACCACCTTCTATTTCATACTTATTAGTATACAAATATGGGCAGAGGCCATTAGCAGCAATGGCTTGCTGCTAATTCTTAGCCTTGGGTTCAGACATCTACAAATGTCCTTCAGTTCTTAATTACTAATGCTAAAGCTGAAGCTTCAGTGTAGTAATAAGTTTGGTGAAGTCACTGCGGTTTTTAAAAGATCTGAGGATTAATTTCATTGCTTTATTTTATGCTTAATGTGGAAAATTTTAGGTTTCAGGGAGACAGGAATCTAAACTTATGTTCTACGTTTCTTGCTGTTCTCATGTCTCCTTTTTTTCTTCTGTAATATATCATGCAATAGAATACACTCTATACCCAGGATCTTTTTTTTTTTTCTTTTGTCTTTATAGTTGACTTGCATTTGGTTATTTCTGACTTTGGTAATATTTAAAGCTAAGTATCTCATTACTTGTCTAAGGTTCACAATATTTCTAGTGTGAATTCAGTTATTAATTTGTTGTTACAGTTTTCATTTTTGGCTACATTTGTGGATCAAATATGAGTAACACCACCTCTCAAAGCCAATCAACTCCTATGCAAACAAGTTTAAAGTTATTCTACGGAAGCACTTCTCAGTATGCTTTTAAATTTGCTTGACACACTTCTGAAACCTGTGGATAAAACATAATTTGGAAGTTAAAAGTGTCCAGATCATCTCTATAAATTTAATAACAGGCATTCTTCTGCTTTTGTAGACGATCTCTCCCTCTCTCCCTAGACTTGTCCCTCTAGGAGAATCATGCATCTCAACCACACAAAAGGATGATTAAGTAACTCATCTCTGGACTGTATTTTAAGACTAAGGCCCACCTTACTCTTTTTTATTGGAAGTATCCTGCAATACATGCATAAAGTTAGGAGAACAGTATTATCAAAGAAAAAAAAAAAGTCAATCAGTCAGAAGCTGCGAGATGCAAAATTAGAATTACCTTGTTTCAGCCATTTTATTTGTACACATGTAAAGTTAACTTTAATATAGGATACTGTATCATCTTTTCTGCCACGCGTCTGCCTTATTTGTGCAGGATAAATGGGGTTCAGGTAATGAGCTTTCTATTGATGAATTTGGGGTCCTAGGCCATATTTTCTGAACTCCATGCAAGCCCTACTCTATAGTAAAGATAGATGGGCTATGGAAAGAATGGAAGGGTCTGGCGAGACCCCACCTAGATCACCACATCCAGTTGTGGAGCTCCCAGCACAGGAAAGACTTGGAGTCCTTTGTTCAGCTCTGGGGCCCCCAACATCAGAAGGACATGGTCCTGTTATAGCAGGTGCAGAGGAGGACCACAAAAATGATCAGAAGGGTGGAACACCTATCAAGAAAGGCTAAGACAGTTGAGTTTGTTCAGTGTGGAAAAGAAAAGTCTCTGGGGAGCTGTCTTTCAGTACTTAAACAGGGCTTATAAGAAAGATGGGAACAGATCTTTGGCAGGGCCTGTTGCAACAAGACAAGGGTTAATGGTCTTAAACTAAAAGAAGGTAGATTTAGACTGGATACAAAGAAGACATTTTTTACAATGAGGCTGGTGAAACCCTGGAACAGGCTGCCCAGAGAGGTGGTAGATGTTCTAACCCTGTAAACCTTCAAGGACAGGTTGGATGGGGCTCTGAGCAACCTGACCAAGTTGAAGATGTCCCTGCTCATTACAGGGATGATTGGACTAGATGACGTTTAAAGGTGTCTTCCAACCCAAACTACTCTATTATTCTATGATCTGGTCCAGATATCTCACTGGGACACGGGGGATTTGGGTTGAGGTGTAAGCAAAGACCTGGAGTGACCCTATACAAATGTAAGTTTGAAGACCTGTACAGCAGAACTGTAGTAGAATCAAGCATTAAACTATAACCTAAGACTTGTTCTGGAAAAAGTTTGATAACTTCTATAATGTTTGCTGCTAAAAATCCTACTTATAATTCACCTTTATTTGGAAGTGAATATTAGTAGATCACATTGTAGCATGAAAGTAATTTATCATTTGTTCCCAGATTCTTCTTTTGCACTTCACATTTGTGGCCCCATGCCATGGAACAGAGAAGAACAAAGACTTCTATTAAGAGAAATCCCTTGCAGATTTTTGTAAGGACCTAGAAAAAGTAGGACTGTAGTCTTGCTTGCTTTTTGCACTTTCATAACAACGCAGTATTGGCCAGAAACAAGGATAAGATTGACCTTGATGGATCTTGTACTTCCATCACAACTGGGAGGTAATAGTATTGCCTGTCTTCCACTGCTGCTTGTAGATTTTTCTTTGAAATGTGTGGTAACTCCAGCCCTATTTTTGCTATAGTGGTAAATCAAGAGTGACAATCACTTGATTAGCTCTAGAGAAAGTGCCTAACTTGTGCATACTGTAGAGGTTATGTGGTATCTGAATGTACAAGGATAGATATGTTGTATAAATATTTAGTCTTGAGTTCTGACCATGTGACACAATCAAGTTGTGGCTTAAATTTATAAAATCTGTAGGATAACCTATGCCATCATATAGTCTATAGCATCTGTGGTCCAGCTGCTAGAGGGTTAGGTACCACAGAGTACCATGTAATTCTTCTGTGTTCTTTACCGGAATTAGTCAAATGAACTGTCTTTAAGATCCTAGTACTTAGTTCATTAATTGTAATAAAAAGTTTGCACTACAACTACACTGAAACTTACAAGAAATGAAAAATTGTTTTTTCTTGTTCTTCCTGAGGTGTAAAATTCTAGGTGACTAAAGAAAAAACACCACCATATTAATTGGATTATGTAAGTCTCAACTCACTTTCACTGTAGGCAGTTTTACCACGTTAGACTACTTCTAATTCACATTTTCTTTCCAAGTATCCCTCAGTTAAAAATATTACTCTGATGGCTTGGAGCTAAAGGTACTTCTGAATATTAAATGGGAGAGGGAAGTAATATTAGATCCATAATGACTTTTTCTTATTCATTTTCCTTTTTGATAATTGGCACTAGAAAGTATGAGTGGCAGATTCTGTGCAAGGAAGTTCACACTGCAAGAAGGAAAGAAGAGAATTTATAGACTGTAGGAATGAAGATGCCACAGCATCTTTATCTAAAAATATCTCCTGGCCTTGTTGTTGAAATAGTCACGTACAAAGAAATAATAGTTTTCCGTTTTTTATACGGAGGCAGAATATATTTGCAATATTTTAAAAAATATATAAATCTGTTGTATACAATAAAAGTCTCGCAAAGAAGGAGTGCCCATAGTTAAAACAATGACATGATAATATAAACCTCTGATGCTAGCTGACAAAGAACAGCAATACACCAATATTCCTTGTAAAGAAGGGGAAAAAAAACAGTATTTTTTAAAAAATGAAAACCAATTTCAAATGGTACATCTAAAAGGTTATTTTGTACAGGTGATTACAAAGTGTGTCATACTAGCCAGAATAAAACTTGTGAAGTAATAGATTATTGTATAGCCAGCACACACAGACCAGGTTTTTTCAAACTCTTTCAGAAAATATATGAAAAATAAAGTTAAAATATACACTGAAAATGCTCCAAAATCCAGAACGTGGTTGCACTATTTTTTAATAGTGAAAAGAATAGAGAAGCTGTGATTCATTCAGCCATCTTTGAACAGAGAAGGTAGAAAACCAAGAACAAGGTTGAGGAAGATGTTAGAATCATCACGACATCTTTGGTAAGTTTGATTAAATCAAAAGTAAGAGAGACACCTTATTAACACACACACAAAAAAGAATCAATGAAATCTGTATTCACTCATACGCAAAAAAAAAAAAAAGTAAAATAAGAAAGTAAGAAAAATTCTACCTACTTGTTGCAAGGTTGAGCTGATCCTTCCCCCGCAGACTGCTGTTCCAAAATGGATTAAAGGTAAGAAGAATATGTACATCTGAAAAATACCATATTTGTGAAAGTGGAGGAAAAATAATATCTGGTGTTGACAAAGGATCTCTATGTTTCCAAATACCATTGAAATGCCATTCCTAAGTGTTATTCTCTTTTGCATGTAAACAGGAAAATTGGCTGGCTTTGGTTATGCATGAAATGGTCCCTGCCTGTTACAAATGCTTCAATTTTAAGAAAAGTTTCAAGTAATTTGGATCTAAACAGTTGGGAATCTAATCCATATCTACTAAATTTTGTAGTAAAATAGACCCATTGATACACAGCTCAAATTTCATTGATGAGGTAAGATGATGCAAAACAAAGGAGGTGACAGTCGATACTGGTTTTGGCTGGGATTGAGTTAACTTTCTTCAAAGTAGCTGTATGGGGCTATGTTTTGGATTTGTGCTGAAAACAGTGTTGATAACACAGGGATGTTTTAGTTACTGCTGAGCAGTGCTTACACAGAGTCAAGGCCTTTTCTGCTTCTCAGACTGCCCCACCAGCACATAGTCTAGGGGCTGAGAAGTTGGGAGGGGACTAACCCCAATTAATGAAAGGGATATCCCGAATCATAGAATGTCATGCTCAGCAATAAAATCTGGGGAAGAAGAAGGAAGGAGGAGACATTTGGAGTTATGGCATTTGTCTTCCCAAGTAAACATCACATGTGGTGGGACATTGCTTTCCTGGAAATGGCTAAATATCTGCCTGGCAATGGGAAGTGTGAATGAATTCCTTATTTTGGTTTGCTTATGCATACAGCTTTTGCTTTACCTATTAAGCTGTCTTTATCTCAAGCCACAAGTTTTTGGCCTTTTACCCTTCCCATTCTCTCCCCCATCCCACTGTGGGGAGAGTGATCTAGTGGCTGTGTGGTGCTTACCTGTTGTCTGTGGTTTAAACCATGAGACAGTCAAAGAAACAACTTTTTGTCTTATGCACATGGGAAGGTTAATGCTTGGTGAATTCTAACATAACTATCCTATGGTTAAAAGAATAGATGAAAATATATAAGTAACATACAATTTTTCCATCCAGGAGCACGTTCATATTCAAGAAGAGAAGCATGGCAGCTAAAACTCACCCAAGGACAGACCAGCTCAGTGCTTGTTTTTGTTTGGTGAACTGGACAAAAACAGTCTCCAGTGTCTTTTCAGACTAATGCGTAGGAAAACTGAGTAAATGGAAGCAGAAATTCTTAACAAGTGATGCTTAGGGGGAATTTTGGATCAAGAGGCACAATTGTGATGTCAAAAAATGTCTTTTTTTTTTTTGTAATACATCTCCACACATTAGACATCTCCACTACTACACAAGATTGGATCAACTAGTCCTGCTAATATTTAAAGATGATAACAGGATTGATGACTATACTGTGTAGCTATTTTGAACCTCATGAAAAACATGGGGCACCGTACAAGAGTAGCTGAAAGTAGATGTCATCAGGAATTGAAGAAAGAATTGTTACTAGTCAATATGAGACTATCTGTAGTCAAACAACCTTGATCTTTTTAGAGACTCTTGAAAAGATGGACAGAATGGGTCAGCTGCAATTGTCTGAAAGGTTCTCGGAGCCTAACAAAATTAAAATTGTAATAGCAAAGATAACTTAAAGGAATGTTATTCATCATCATATTTTCAATCAAGGTCAGTATTTCCCTGTAGACGAAAAGAGGAACTGGCAAGTGTTTGACAAAAGAGTTGGTAGAAGGCCTCGTCTGCCTTTATACCAGAAGATTTCTCCTGCATAAGTCACACTGATCATTTGCTGTCTGGGTTTAGCACACCAGCGAACACCATCTCTACAGGTATTGTTGATAAAGAATAGATACTTATGCAAGAGAGGTTTTTTTTCAATTTATTCTGTCAGGATTAATGAAGCCTACTGAGATTTTTATGGTGAAATAGAGATCTTTATAATTTCTAAACAATATTTGCATAAGGGTAAAAAGTAAGTCATTAATACGCTTCTTGGTAGCAAGCCTTGGGAGTACAGTTCAGAATCTGGATACGTCAGTATCTTCAAATGTGTTTAGTTCTGTGCTGAATTTTGGAGGTTTCACTTTCTTCACAATAATTAAACCATTGGTGCTATCCATATAGGACAAGTAGTAATAATTTCATCATTTATATTAAAGAAGAACAGATCAATGGGATTTTCCTGACTGCTTTTATGCCTGATCTGATCCTCCTTGTTTTACCTCCGTGAAGAATAACTTTTCCCTTGGAGTATATTCTCATTTTTTACTTAAAAAACTTGCCTTCAAACTTCACGCAGCACAGCAGCTGGATCAAACAGTTCTGCTTATTTCTTCTGACTGCTTTTCTGCTCAGTAGATTGGTTTAGGTTTACCATATGTGTCTTCGTACGGAGCAAAATCACACCTGGATTAGTATAATTTGATCCAGGTGGACAAGAGAAGAGTGTGATTTTCCAATATGCAATGACATTTTAGAAAAGATTTAATAAGTGGCATTCAGAAACAATACAGGGATACAGCTGCAACATTCACCTATGGGAAACCTCTTCTATGGTCACACATTTGTGTGATACCAAACTAGACATTTTCCACTTGAGTATAATTCCACATTCTTAAATTCTTATTGTTAAAAGAGCTGCTGAGTTTGAGATGAATGAAGTATAAAATTTAAATACAAACCTGTCTAGGATGACAGCTTTACCAGCTCTCTGATTATTATTCCTGTTGTTACTGTCCTGTTAAAATCACCATATTGTTGTTAGGTTAACATGGAAATTTCTTAAATATTTAAGCACACTTTTTATTAGGTTACTGACAGCTATATAAAGATCTGTATTGGAGAAACAGGATCTTGTTTAACTTACCCCTCACTCACTTATTCAGTAGCATTAATATTTTTCAACTGCAAAATTTTCCTTTGTCTCTTTTTATGCGATGTTTGAGGTGACTAGTTATCTAAGGTGTTGCTGTTTTCTCATTGAAAAAGTTTTAGTTTAACTCCAGCATTTGAACTGTTTCATTTGCCTAAAATGAATGTGTTCTTGTCGTATTTTTTCATCCCTTTGTGAAGAAACACTTTATGGTATTGCTTCAGATTTTTAATTGAATTTTAGGATGAGAGAAAAGTACTTTCCTTCTAATCCTATGAAGCTAGAGTAATAAGTTTGTGTCAGATACAATCTTTCTTTTATCCAGGAAATAAAAACTTAATTTGCCAGCACTTGTGCATGTATTAACATTTACCACCATGAATAGTAAGGACTGCTCACAGTAATAAAGTTAATATCTGTGTGGCAGTTGTTGCAAGAGTGTACTTTGTAGGCGTCTGCTTCTGACCAGTTTTTCAATCCTGGAACTTTATTTGTAGTGGTTCTTTTAAAACAAAATATTGGTAAGTCATATTTTGGGGTGTCTTGAGATCTGGGAGTTTAGAACATCTACCTGCAGTGAATTAAGATAACTTTCTCTCACCGCTCCCCCATAACCTGTCAGAAAATCCAGCGATGAGTCTGGCTATGTTCTGATAGTCAACATGCTCATATGAGTTAGGAAGTATTCATGCAGGCAAATAATTCCATAGAGCTCGTAGATGGAAAAAGAGCTTGGAATTTGATGTATCTATCTTATTTCTTGCTCACGAGGAATATGTCTGCTTTTCACAAATTAAGTACTAATTGAAGGTAAAGGTGCCCAGGATAGCTGGTCAGCATTCAGGGACTGCTTCTACCAAGCTCAAGATCAGAGCATCCCGACACGTAGGAAGTCAAGGAAGGGAGCCAGGAGACCTGCGTGGCTAAACAGGGAACTGCTTGGCAAGCTCAAGTGGAAGAAGAGAGTTTATAGATCATGGAAGGAGGGGCTGACCGCTTGGGAGGAGTACAGGGCTGCTGTCAGGGGATGTAGAGAGGCAACTAGGAAAGCTAAGGCCTCCTTAGAGTTAAACCTGGCAAGAGGGGTCAAGGACAACAGGAAGAGCTTTTTCAAATACATGGCAGATAAAACTAACACCAGAGGCAATGTAGGCCCACTACTGAATGGGGTGGGTGCCCTGGTGACAGAAGATACAGAGAAGGCAGAACTACTGAATGCCTTCTTTGTCTCTGTCTACTCTGTCGGGGGCTGTCCTGAGGAGTCCTGTTCCGCTGAGACCCCAGATGAAGATGAAGTCAAGTCAATGGATGAGTTTGCCTTAGTTGATGAGGACTGGGTCAGAGACCAGTTAAGCAACCTGGACATCCATAAATCAATGGGTCCAGGTGGGATGCACCCGCGGGTGCTGAAGGAGCTGTCTGAAGTCATTGCTGGACCACTCTCCACCATCTTTACCAAGTCTTGGGAAACGGGCGAGGTGCCTGAGGACTGGAGGAAAGCAAATGTCACTCCAGTCTTCAAAAAGGGCAAGAAGGAGGACCCGGGTAACTATAGACCGGTCAGCCTCACCTCCATCCCTGGGAAACTGATGGAACAGCTTATCCTTGGTGCCCTCTCAAGGCATATCAAGGATAAGAGGGTTATTAGGGGCAGTCAGCATGGCTTTTCCAAGGGGAAGTCATGCTTGACCAACCTCATAGCCTTTTATGAGGAAATAACGAGGTGGATGGATGATGGCAGAGCGGTAGATGTGGTCTACCTTGACTTCAGTAAAGCATTTGACACGGTCTCCCACAGCATCCTCATGGCTAAACTGAGGAAGTGTGGACTGGATGACCGGATAATTAGGTGGACTGCGAACTGGCTGAAGGAGAGAAGCCAGAGAGTCATAGTCAATGGGGCAGAGTCCAGTTGGAGGCCGGTAACCAGTGGAGTGCCTCAAGGGTCGGTACTGGGGCCCATATTATTCAATATATTCATCAATGATTTAGATGAGGGAATTGAGTGTACTATCAGCAAGTTTGCTGATGACACTAAGCTAGGAGGAGTGGCTGACACGCCAGAGGGCTGTGCTGCCATCCAGAGAGACTTGGACAGGCTGGAGATTTGGGCAGGGAATAACTTAATGAAATACAACAAGGGAAAGTGTAGGGTCCTACATCTGGGCAGAAACAACCCCAGGTTCCAGTATAGGATGGGGAGCTACCTGTTAGAGAGCAGTGTAGAGGAAAGGGACCTGGGGGTCCTGGTGGACAGCAGGATGACCATGAGCCAGCACTGTGCCCTTGTGGCCAAGAAGGCCAATGGCATCCTGGGCTGTATTAGAAGGGGGTTGGTTAGCAGATCGAGAGAGGTCCTCCTTCCCCTCTACTCTGCCCTGGTGAGACCGCATCTGGAATATTGTGTCCAGTTCTGGGCCCCTCAGTTCAAGAGGGACAGAGAGCTGCTGGAGAGAGTCCAGCGTAGGGCAACTAAGATGATTAAGGGAGTGGAGCATCTCCCTTATGAGGAAAGACTGAGGGAGCTGGGTCTCTTTAGTTTGGAGAAGAGGAGACTGAGGGGTGATCTTATTAGCGTTTATAAATATATAAAGGGGGAATGTCATGAGGATGGAGCCAAGCTCTTCTCAGTAGCAACCAATGATAGGACAAGGGGTAATGGATTCAAGCTGGAACACAAGAGGTTCCACTTAAATTTGAGAAGAAACTTCTTCTCAGTGAGGGTGACAGAGCACTGGAACAGGCTGCCCAGGGAGGTTGTGGAGTCTCCTTCTCTGGAGACATTCAAAACTCGCCTGGACGCCTTCCTGTGCAACCTCGTCTAGGTGTTCCTGCTCCGACAGGGGGATTGGACTAGATGATCTTTTGAGGTCCCTTCCAATCCCTAGCATACTGTGATACTGTGATTAAATATTTTACTTAATATATTC
The DNA here is from genome assembly GCF_965231255.1 of Vanellus vanellus. Lineage (NCBI taxonomy): Eukaryota > Metazoa > Chordata > Aves > Charadriiformes > Charadriidae > Vanellus > Vanellus vanellus. The sequence continues at coordinate 41,477,937 of NC_138908.1, read as the reverse complement.
CCTTAAACATTTATATCTAAACCAGCCTGTTCATTTAAGTAAGTTTGTACTAAAATTATATTGGAGCTCTATAATTAAACATGTTTATTCTTAATTCTTCTATCAGACAGGACAATATTATCTGTAATGCAGACCAGTATAAATGAGATACCAGTGGAGTTTGCACTAACATGGTGGTTTTGCAAATAGAAAAATCTTTTGAACATGGTTTGCCTGTCCAATAATGGCATAGAGGATTAACAGAAAAAAATGTAATATTTTTGTGCATAAATCAGTCCTATTTAAACCATGGGAGCTGCATTAGAATATGGCAAGACTTTACAAATTTTTGTTTGTCGTATGAACATTGTATACCTTAACTGGTAATTTTTGCCTTTCTTTATATGTGTTATGCAGTTTCAAGAAATTTTAAGGTTCTTTAAGAATAATTTCCTGATGTATCTGTATTGTCTATAGCTGTCTACCTGTATTACTAACGTATGTAATTGCTCGCTTCAGTTGAAAAGGAGGTAATGTTTCAATTTAAGGATACTGCATTTTGAATATTACTCAATGAGACATTTTTTTGGCAGAGAAAAAATTCTACAGGGTGATGCTTATTCAGGACAATCGTATCAATCAGTTATAGTAGCTTTCAGACTGGTACTGTAAACAAAATGAACCACCATGAGTCAATAAATATGATAAAAGTTTGATTCTTTTCATGTAACATAATTGCTTGAAGACAAATTTGAATTTACCTAAGTAGTACAAAACTGGTATAAATGAAGTAAGAAATATTTACGCATCCTAGGGGTTCAGTCCTCTTGCCTGCCTTTCTAGCAGGACTCACGCGTACATCTACTTTTTCAAATGACCAGTTTGTTTGCTTGTGTTCTGTTGCCCAGTACTTAGATGGCTGTTCCAACCATTGCAATGGCAGTGTGTAACCATATAACTAATTGCACATCTAAGTGGCAGGTTGTTATTAGCCATTAGGCATTTCCAATCTGTAGATACTGATTTAAATTACTAGACATCTTTAAGCCTAATGGAGATTTTCCAGTTGTCCACTGGAATCATGAGCACACTGGTGTGGTGGACTGGCCCCACTTGGCATCCAAGCACTTACGTAGCTGCTCATTCACCCTATGCCCTCAGCAAGATGGGGGAAGAACATAGGAAGAGCAGGAACAGAAAAACTCATGGCTTAAAATAAAGATGCAAATATCAGTCAGAAATTACTTCTACAGGCACACCAGACTCAACTTGGGGAATTTAACTCAAAACGTTTGATTACTGATGGATATTGGGAAACAGAAAAAACATACATTCAAACTCTTCAGGAAAACATCTTTCCCCTCCCTTCCACAGGCTCATCTCCACTCCAGACACCTCTCTTGCCACTGGCCTTGTCTCCATTCCCTTGGTATCTCTGCAGGTTATACTAAGTCCCCCAGATAAGGCAACGAGTGGTGCAGGTGGTTGGGATCTTCTCACAGAGGCAACCCCTGAAGCTGCCCTGCTACCAACCCTTACCACATAAACCCAGTACAACTGGTTCATATTCTTTCCTAAAATACTGCCCTGTGGGCTGCTATATAACTGCATGGAGTAAACTCAGCCCAGAAAACAGCTGAGAGCTCTTGTACCAGTCTTCACTGTCTTACGCTATTAATTATTGCTTCCCAGATAAATGTGGTCTTTAAGAATTCCCTTTTGATTCAGGTGACTACAACTTCAGAGCCATGAACCACTGCCCGCCGGGCTGCAAATGGTTATTAATGATTTAAAGCAGGGAGGCCATGATTTAATTCTTTTTGTCAAAAAAAAAGTAATTCTACTGAGCTTAGTGAAAACGTTACTGATGTCTAAATGTTAAAATAGAAACCTCTGGCATGGAAAAACTCTTTTGTGATTACTTTATTTTAATTTTTAAAAGGTTGTGTCCCTTTCCTGATACTCTGAGCACTGTCTTTCTCTAGTGTGACTTCTGCGGCCATCTTAACTACCTGTACTCACTAACATTTGTTTCCTTGATAGTATTCTCTCCTCCAGCACTGAATTAAGATGATATTAATGCCTATGTAACAGTGAGTAAATACATTTTACTGATTTCACAAAACATTCTTAATGCCACATTTTAGGCAGTCCTAACATGTGCATAGAACCTGGTTTCAGATCATTACCCTGTTTTTTATTAACGTAAAAAGGCTGTATTGCAACTGCAGATAGTGAGTTGCAAACAACTAAAGCTCTGCTGTTTAGAACATTTTAATTCTGAACTTCTGCCGACGTAGAGTTGTCAGCCATACTGGTGGGTGGGTAAAAAGGTGAGACAATCCAGTAGTGATATGAAATGAACAGTGCCAGGAAATACCTCACATCCATGTCAGAACCAGAGTGGGTGCCACCTCCTGTTGTACACTTAAGCCCTGCACAAGACAAAATACAGTTAATATCGCTTGATTTTTTTTTTTTTTCAAATATAGAATAGGTTATAAAACACATCTCTTATAATGCGTTCTATGAAACAAACATCAGTGATCTTGGTAAACTGGTGTGACTTAGCCCCTCCAATCTGATTCCACTTTAAAGGAGAAAAGCTGAATCCAGATGAACTTGGATTAAAAAATACACCTGCACAATTTTGTACATACAAATCTCTGACTAATTTACACTTTAAATTATCTCATATGCTTGCAAATGAGGCAACTCTGCATGTAGATCTCTTCTTAGAAACATTGCTAGCTGTTGTAATTGTACATAATGATTAGGAGTAGGTCCTACATATGTGTTTTTGAACACTGGAACTGTAAATTCTCAACAAAACAAAAATTTCAGAGGGTCCTTTCTGGACTCCACTAGTTTTTAGATTTGTTTTAAAGCAAGAGAGAGTGGCTTTGGCTGGTTGTATCATTCTGGTTCTTCACATGTTTGCAGGATAAGTAGACTTTGTGTGGAAAAGGGATCAGAAGGAAATATGGCAAGATAGGATCTAATGTGTCAATAAACCACTCAAAGTTAAAATTACAGTGTTTTAGTTTCGAATGCTATTATTTACATATAAAAGAGTAAGAAGTATGTGTGGTGTCCTTCAACACAGAATAATTGCACGGTTTATGCCCTAAGATATTATCTAATAATAATCTAGATGGTTATTGCTGAAGAAATCAAATCTTGCTGGGTTTTTTTTTGAGTATTGCTTTTTGGAGTACCCATGTGTATTCCTGAAGACAGCATTTGCTGTACATCCAGACAGTAAATCTGGAAACATGGTGTGAATGCAGGTTGCCCTTTGCACATTTTTGGATGATTGAAACATCTAGCAAAGTAAATATTTGGTTATCATGGCATTATATAGTGTCATTAGACAGTTTGTGTGTGAACAGACTAATTCATACAGGCTGTCTATGGACTGTATTTCTTCTGGTTCTAGAGATTTTACTGGGAACAGCAGGGATCAAAGAAACCTGATTTTTAAGGAGCCTGATCTTGATCAAAAGGACAGTAAATGATTGTCTGAGGGATATAAATAGAACCTAACAATCTGATTGCTGTAATACTTTCATTTGAGGACTTACGCAACTTATTTATGTCTGTCTTAATGTAAGGAAAATTGTATATGAAACACAAAGAAATGTATATTGCTTTAAATTTTATAAGTGTACTTAACCAAGTACAGTTAAAAGAAAAGCTGTATTCAGAGTTGCTATAGATTAGGCATTTCAAAAGAGAAAATTTCAAAGCAATAAGAAAAATTAGTAAAAAGTTCATATCTTCAAATGCATAAAAAAATGCTGCAACATGAATTTTGTGTCTCTTTGTATCTTTGAAAAATTTATGGCTTTTTCTGCCAGTCAGACTCACTTTATTAGTTCAGAAGTCTGTGAGGAGCTACGGAACTCTTCCTAAATCATGTCCAGCAGTGGAAATCACTGTGACTGCAATTAGAGCATGTATGGTACATGTATTTTGGGATAAAAGAAGTGGAGAATTGAAAGGAACCTTGAGAGACCATGTTATCTATCTTCCTGGCCTGAAGTAATGTTAAGTATACTTAGATCATCCCTGCTACTGTTGTTTACTTCATTCTTTAAAAACTTCCAGTAAAGATTTTATAACCTTTACAGGCCAGACTTTACCCTTTTTGCTGTATTTGCAGCAGGCTTTAGTTTTTTACCTGTAGTCCCAGAAGACAGTTATTCTTCCCCTTCCTTTACAGAAAACAGGTTTTTTTGGATTAAAGCAGACTATAGATTGCAGTCACTCCTCACAATGCAACATATTTTTTTCTTCTATACATTTGCTTAAAACATTATCTGCTACACCCAAAGCTGAATGTGTGCTCCAAATGGTAGCTTCCTAGAATAAGTAGATCAAAATAGCTCTCACCATTGTCTTACATATAACATTCTTGTTAGTACATCCCACAATGGTAGCTGCCTGCCATGGAGATTAGCAACAGTCACACTTTTGACTCATACTCAGTTTTATGCACTCAACATCTAGTTTCTTTTTGCAGTACTTCAGCCCAGTCAGTAATTGCTTATTTTCCAATCTTGCATTTGATACCTCTTTTCCAAATGTAGATCTTTGCACTTATCTGTACTGATTTTTATGCCAGATTTAAAGTTTGCCAAAATCTTTTGATAATTCCAGACTTGATTCCTAAGTTATGTACAATGCATTTCAAGACAGTATTAATCCTAATTTTTTTAACTGCACTTTCTACTTAATTTAGTTACATAAAAAAGTAATATTTCCCTCTAACTGATGCAGTAGACCTGTCATAAAGCAAGCTGTTTAGCATGATTCTTCTTTTCCTGATGAATTCACATTTGTTTTTTATAATCTTACTAATTTTCTGCTTTCATTCGAATTGCATATAATGATTCATTCTAGAACTATTCCAGGGACTGAAATGTGGGATGACAGCTTTCCCTTATTAAATATAGACATATTCTTTGTCTGTTTCTATCCTCTTGATTTTGGTAATGTTAATTCAGAAAATTAATTATTTAGTTTCTCAAGTATGTTTCCTATATATATCTTTACAAAAGGAATAGAAATGCATTTTTTTGAATTACATAGTGCTTAAATTTGGTTGCTTTGAAATTTAAAAATTTGTAATAAATACAACTTAAACATAACCTCTAATGTCATATATCATGCTGTTATGTGTTAACAGAGCTATCTCATTAACAGAGAGATTTCTTTTCCCTCTTCCTTTTATAGTTACTTATCAGTCATGTTCCACTATGAGAGAATATGCCAAATGCTCAACATACAAGGTTAAGTGTTAAATTTTGCTCTGAAAACTTAAGAATATAATAAACAGGACTAAGGGCCTGCATTACATAAATTGTTAGTAATAATAGATGATGATAAAAATCCCAGAATGAAGACCTTCACACCAGGAAGATTAGTTTATTGAGATAAACTAATCCCAGCCGGTGCCTTGGTGCTTTCTGATAGTAGGATTGACCTCGTTTCTCAGATGGCTTTATTTTCTTTTTTTTTTCTTTCTATTTTTTCTTTTTTAATACTATTTTTAATTTTCTGATTAAATTGCTAAGAAATCTGAGTAAGATTTTTCCCCTCCCTCATGAAAACAGTTGCTAGCCATCAAATTTCAAATTTCTATTGAAAACCTCCAGGTGACAGCAGTTGGTCCTTTGATACTGTGCTTTGCAAGGTAAAACTCTGTGTTGACTGACTCTGATCCTCAGCTGGGCAGAAGATGTTTCAGGAGCCTAACTGCACCTGAAGGGTCCCCTTCCCTGCTGTCAGCACTGTTCATTTGACACTTTCTAATTAAAATAACGTGTGTCAGGACCTGTCCTCTTCATAAACATTTACTGTGATTTTAATTTAGGACTGTCCCTCTCCTTTCCTTCTGCTGGCACATGCACAGACATTGATTGCTACTGGAAAAAGAAAGTTCCTCCCGAGAAAAAATTCTTTCCTTCTGCATGTTCTGCACACTTATCTTTTTGCCAGAGAAATTGTAGATAGTATGTTCAAATCGAATTCTGGTCCAGTTCTGGCTTCCAGCCCTCGTGGACTTCAAGGAAACCTTATTGCACTAATTAGCGGATTGCCCAACACTCAATAAACTGCCATCTCTTAATTTGCTTTAATAACAAAGCGAGTCATTCTGTGACGAAGGAGGTAGCCAACTGCTAAGGGCAATAATCATTCCCAGAGCACCTCCCAGGGTTTGAAATTGTAGGTAGCCAAGTTTGTAACTCATGTTAAGCAATCTTCTTGGATGCTGCAGCCCCTCCAGCCAGCTCCCACTTCCCTGCCAGCTGACTAGCAGTGAGCAGAGGCACCAGATGGAGCAGTATTAAGTTCGTCTCGGATGGAAGCTGCTCTTTTTAGAGCTTACACCAGCCATTACCTGCGCGTCGCATTTATCTTTGGTGTGTGACTGCACTGATAGATAGCTGCTGGATATACAACACTCAGTTCCTGTGGCGTCTGGCATGGCGAACCTTGTATTTGGCTGGTAACACAGGAACAAAGAAAACAAATTGGCAATGTCTGTAGAAATAAGACAGCTTCTCAGGGCACACAGCACTCCCTTGAGATAAAATACAATTTTTCTAGTGTCCCAACATCTGCTTGCAAAAGGAAATGCTTTCTGATCTAGAAAAATAACATTATTTCCTTCCTCTATTAAATGAACTCCCATCATCTCATTACAAAGCAAGCTGAGGGGTTCTCAGCGCTGCCAACATATAATGAATGACTGACTCAGCTGGGGAGATCTTTCTGTAGTTGAAACTGAAATCAGAAAAGCGCATGCAGGTCATTCCCTTCTGCCTTGTAGGTCTCCAGAGGTCTCAGCACTTGCAATGTTCGTTGGCCTACAGAGTCTGGGCAATGGACTGGGCACGGCACTTCTCCAGCTCATCTACATCTAAGTGATTATATTGAGAAAATGAAGAGCACAATAGTATTTCTGGTGAATAATACATCCAGTAAAGAATTTTCTCAGATTTTTTTCTGATCTGATTAATTACCTTATTGGTTTTGTATTATATTTTTCTATTTATCTATATTTTTTAATTATATCAATAATATTTTCAGTTATATACTAATTTTCTATATTATATGTTAGTTATATATAATATTCTAATTATGTATAATATTCTATAATTATATATATTTCTAACATGTCTATTTTGTATTACATTTTTTTAATTTCTCAATATTGGGGTTTTCATGTAAATCACTCATTCACTCACCACTTGTATATATAAGAAAATACAAGATAGCACTATCTGGCCATTTCAGAGCGCAGTATTATTCATATTTGTTTATATTGAACTCCAGAAAAATGGCTTTTGACAAAAAAAAAAATCTCTGCTGCCTTCATTTACGTCTGACAATCAGGAGTACCACATGTATACATCTAAGGCTGTACTTTTTCTAGAAGCATACAAGAGGAAATTGAATGGAACAAACCCCGAAAAACTGAATGTGCTACCATAGCATACCTAGAATCTGAAAAAAATTAGTTATCTAGTCTGAAAGTCTGTACATTTCTTCTTAATTCATTCATAAAATATTTTCCTGAGTTAATGCATCTAGACATAAGTTATTGCTGTATACTGCTTGGAAATATGACAGATCATTAAAATGTAATGAAGATTTGAAGAAGTTCTAGCAACTTACAAGTTTGTAGAAGAGCTTAATTCAGCTTTCATTTGCTCTTCCTCCAACCAAAATTGAAATGTAATGATGTAGAAACCCTTAGGATCCTTGTTTTATCATGGTATGCTTTGCTGCTTCCCTTATACATTGAACTATTTAAAAGTAATTTACATGGCTCTAGCAGGTTATCTGCCAATATGCAAATAGGATAGCTGATTTAATATTCACATGACATCTATCTTCAGCTAGAAATTTTACATCAGTTAATTTGTATCCCTTGCTCTTAACCTTACTGGCAAGAAAAAAAATTGTATGATGAAGGAAAAATGCCAAGATGACACCCACTGTTTTCAGCCACAGCAGTAAGTGGTGCAAAGTAGGGTTATAGCAATCTGTACGCACTGCATTTTGCTGGGGGACGGAGGGGAAAGGTATTGAAAAGGAATATAAAAGTAAATCCTGGCTAATACGTGCATTCAGAAAACATCACTGTACGTAGTGCTTCTAGTGGGGAAATTCAGCAGTGTAAGCATTTAGAATTCAGCACACGTTCTCTGAAGGCAAGCGAGAATAATATACACATAGTAAATGAGTGCAATGAACTGAAGAGTACTGTAAATGTGGTTTGGTTGACTATAACTTTTAAGGAGTGTCTAGAAACAGGAAGTCTAATCTTTTATATTCTGCATAACTGAACAGCCAGTGAAAATGCCTTCTTTTACTGCACTTTATTTCTTTATGTGCAGCAGCCTGTATTTTGGCATACTGATGGATGCCAATGGGAATGGAAAGAATGGGATGCCTTCCCACTCATGCTGGGATGTATGTAAAGCTGAGTCATACCCAGAAGATGTAACATCAGTTTCAGGGACAAAGCAAGAAAATTGCACTAGTATTTCTCCATGTAAAAATAATTTTATTGTAAGTAACATATAGTAAAATATAAAGTCGCATAACATCTTTTCATGGGAAGAAAAGTGGGAGGAGGGAAGAGTGAATAGGGCCAACTATATATTTTTTTTGTTTGTGTGTGTTTGTGTATACGTAATAGAGACACGTATATACACATATGTTTATCCTGATATACATAGACTGGAAAAGCTTCCACGAATTGTTAATTAAATAGCAATACCTAATAGAACGGCACTTACTGGCTTTATTGACCTGGTAATTGTTATTGGTCATAGCCTGTATACAGCTGTACACAATGTTGAAGGGAGAAAATATATATTATTTGTTTCTTTTTTTACTTTGGAGGGTTAATTATGTCAATAGTTGATGAAGTTAAGGGCACAGAAGATTTAATTTCACCTAGCTCCTCACCATCTGTTCCATTTAAGTAACACAGATATTGGATTTAAAGCAAATGTATATTAGTATTTGCTATGGTATAACTTGTATATACATTACATTTGATAAACAACACAAAAAATACCCCCCAAAATGAAGGATGGCTGTTACAATTAGCTTTGAAACTGTCAGGGCTTATTTTCTTTATTAAGTATGCGTAGTGGTATGCATGTTTGAACCCACAGTAACGGTGTAGATAAACACTCACCGCATGTGTTCAGGTTGGATAAGCTATGACGTGAAGATGGAGCTGCACAGCTGTATAGCTACAGCCACAAACTTAACTGGTCTCAGTGATGGAAAGGTGAAGGAATATGTAACTTTTATACATCCCTGATGGCAAGCTGGTATTGGAGTGTATTGTCAGATCAAGTATTAAGGTATTTGTAGTCGGCACTATCTGCAACTCTCAGGAAAAAAAAATCTGCCTTTTTTTTCTAAACCATCTTTTTAAAGTAGCATATGCTGCGGTTCGTCTGATTTCTGTGAGTATGAAGTAATGAGAGTAACTTGCTTGTCTGTGCCAAATGTTTTTTGAATAAAGCCAGTCATAAGCATAAGGTCCTGCTGTGAAGAGCCTCCTTCTTTGGTATAAGGCAGAAAATCACAATAAAGGAAGTTCAGAATAAGAAAAGGAGACAGAAATTTTACTTAATATAAGCCATATATGTGGAATATGATAACCAATACCAGGCACTATGGCAAGAAAGCTGTGTTATTTCTATGCACTGTCCTGGTAAGAGGAGGCATAGAAGGACACACAGTGACAGGGAAAAGAAGATAAACAGAAATAATAAACACTAGCCAGGCACTTGTTTTCTTGTATATGGCCTTTCTTACAATTTCTAATGAGTGCAATAAAACCCCAAAACATTACAGTATATGAATGTTGAAATGTTTGCTTGGCAGTTTAACACCAAGGTTTTGATTTTTTTTTTTTGAGATCAACGTAACCATAAAACACCTTCAAAAATCAGTTAGAGGAAATCACTTTTATTTTCAGGGCAGTAGATATCTATCTATTCTGCAGTTGATGGTACCAGTTCACACCATTGTGTCTGCTGAAGACATATATAAGGATTCACATCCTATGAATGTGTCTGTGACTCAGTACATTAAAAGTGTAAATGAGATTGACTGTTCATTCAACTGAGTCATAACCTCCCCCCAAAAGCTATTTAAAATAAACTTAAATTTACCTGTTCTCTCGTATTTCAAGTGAGATAAGTTGAAGTGGTGCAAAGCTCCTGAGTAAAGTTTCTGTAGCTGATTATGACAGTGAACCCGTGAAAACAGTGGAGTCAACAGCAACAAGTTAGGCACACAAATAGTCCTCAGATTTAATTTGCTTTTACTGATATTGTGATGCTAGAAATAGGAATTCTATACGATGGATGCTGCACACAAAAGTATGGCCCCTTCATTTTCTTTTTAATGTCTTTTACCTTTTCAAGAAAATCCTGATTTAATTGCCTACTGAGTAACATCACTGAAATACATATTTAAAAACCCCACAAACATAAACAACCAACAAAAACACTCACAGCAAAAACAAGTGGATGTGTTGGAAGGAAACAGGTGCAGCTCAGAGGGCTTAGCTATATTTCTTATTGCACTACATGCCCTTTATGTTCTTCATTTTACCATCATGAAATTTAGCATTTGGTCGTAGAAGACAAATCCAGTGGGTTTATCTATAAGCTTTATGAGCTATAGATTTTTACAGATTAAAAAAAAAATCATCTTTATAGTATGGTCTTGTAGGGAGTGTCTTGGAAAGTTTCTAGTGACTCATTTGAAAAAAGAATTTTTGAAAAAGAAACTGTAAAAATATTTAATAAAAATGTTTAGAAAGCAGCATTTGAACTAAGCTTAAGAAATGTTCAGCATTTCTACAGAAGAAATAGCAGATTTGATAGGATTGATGCCATGTTAATAAATGTTGATTACAGAACATCGGTGTGATAACTACAACAATTCTACAAGTTACACAATTGCAAAACGATTTGTTCTAAACACCTTGACCAGATCTTGTTTTAAGAAACAGTTTCTGTACATATTTTATCTCTTCCCAGCTCTGTAAGGAAAATACGAAAGCTGAATGTTGTGGGCTTGGCCTCAGCTGGCAACAAAGAACCAGGCAGCCAGTCGCTCAACCCCCACAGCCATGGGGGAGAACTGGAAGAAAAAGGCAAAACCCGGGGGCTGAGATAAAGGCAGTTTAATAGAACAGAAAAGGAAAGAGAAAAACAACAGCAATAATACCGATAAAGGAATATACAAACATGATTATGGTACTGCAGCTCACCCACTGGACCCAGACCACCCCAGCCCGCTCCCAGCAGCGACCTCCTGCCCCCTCCACCGGCCAGTTCCCCCTGTAGCCCGGGCATGGCTCACATGGTATGGAATACCTGTGTCCCCTGCCGCATCCCTGGGGAAATTAACCCCGTCCCTGCCGGAACCAGGACACTGAAATACATAAATCTTCCTTCCAAGTAACCTACTTTCCTGCTTTCTTGGTTTGTGGTATTCGAAAATGGCCAGAAAAAGCTTCCCATGCTTCATGACCAGCTTTCCTGAAATACTGCTTTCTAGTGGAGAAATTAACATGCTTCTCATTTGTCACTGGTATACTAGAAGAATTATACAAAAAATCTTTACTCTTTTTACGTCCTTACTTATGCACTCAGTAGATTGCTGGGCCCCCAGAGAAACACTGAATATTATCTTCCCAGGGTGCTTCAAATCAAGTGATATATAATTTAGATTATTTTTTTTTCATAATAATTTTTCCTGTTTCATTATTCCTCACTTATTCCCTTACTTCAAGGTCCTTCTGGTGAATACAACTTGAGGTGCTCTAAAGCATTTCTATGGTGCTCCAGTCCTGCCTGTTCTTGTTCTGGGGAATCGAAGTTCAGTATGAAACACGCCTTCTTGGATGTGGTCAGCTGCATAAATACAAGTTAGTTTGCTGTCTTCTCAACCCTACAAGACATCTTATGATTTGAGGAAAATATTAACTTTATGACAGATGTATACTCAAGATTTAAATTCTTCCTGTTCCTCAGGAATTATGGTAGAAAAAAAAAAGAAACAAACAACTGTAATATTTGCCTCTGTTCAGGACATAAGACAGTAAATCCATGTTTATCTTTGTCTTGCTCTGGACACTACCTCTGAAAATGTATTTCTCTTTCTCTCATCAGGGACATTAATACACTCAAGAAATACTTTTTGACTTCAGAAGCCACAAAAATGAAAAGACTAAGGATGTATTTTAAAAAACCTTCAGCGTTATTCAGACAAACCATATTTAAAAAAAAATAAAATCACTTTACTCTGATTTACACTAGCTGAATAAGCTGTTTAATTCTTGATATAAATCTTCTTGATTTTATTTTAGATTTCTAATGCCAAATAAAGAAGTAAATAACTTATTACATGAACATGTATTAACCCAATCCAATTAATTGCTACAGGATTCCCACCAACAAAATGCTGTCTGTGCTGAGGGAGCAAAAATACCCAGAACAATCAACTGTATTCCCAAATCTGTTTTTCTGAATTATCATTTCTAGTTACTGTATGTAAGTTATAGCGGTACCTGTATTTTCTTCCTTATCCCTCAATTTTCTTTCAGTTTGTCCTTCCTAGTAGAAATATTTGTTGACTTACCATCTCCTATATTCTATCCTGTTCCGAGTTTTTCTTTGACATAAAGAAACCTTTGGGGCTTTGTTAATTGCAATACACCTTTCTGGCATCAACTGTTCTGACTAGGTTTCATCTTTAACACAGAAACATGGTAGAGGTATATTGAAGATATACTATGGAATTAACCCCACCAAAATCTTAATTAAATTAGGCATGTTTTAGCCTTAAATACTACACCTTACTCCAGACTAAAACTTATTTCTGAATGGAATTAAAGTGCAACATAAATTTAGCAGTGTTAGGTTGCTTTATCTTTTTAGATGTTGCAAATAAAGTACAGTAGTAAAATAATGTTTCATAATAAACACAAACCCCACAAAAAATAAAGGCAACCATTCATCTTTTCCCCCAATAGGCTACATTGAAGTAATCTTATATTAGTTCTCACTGGAGCTTTTAATTGTGAAATGCATTGAAGGTCCCTTAAAAACTGCATGACTGAGAATCTCACACTTCACATGACCCATCCTGCTTGGCTTAAAAAATCACTATATTGGAAAATATGATGGGTGTGACTATAACCCATGCCTAGATCTTCTCTTAGAAGGTTTAGCTAGATAAAAAAATCTGATTTCCATCAGAAAGGTGGTTTTGTTTCTTTGGTTGGTTGGTTGGTTTTTCCAGAACTTGAACAAAGTACTAATGAATGTCTTGAAAACAATTCAAATCACTTAGATGATAACTTACACTCAATTTCATTTTATTGCTTTTAGCTAGATTCACAAACAGGACTGTTAAAGTCATGCTTTAAAGCAGAGGTCATTTCATTTTACATTTTGTGTAGTTCTAAGTGCATTGCTAAAATTGCTAAGTGCATTGAATAAAATAATTTCCTTCTTTATACCAGTTTTTAAAAAAATGTAGAAAAATAAAGCTTCTCTAAATATGTTTTGGGCTCATCTTTGAGCAGAAAATATTTTTAAACATTAAAATCTTGAAACCTTTCTCTTTGCTTCTCCTTATCTAGTGGAAAGTACATAGTCTTTACTTCCCATGTGAATATTCACTTCATGGAATACTCTCAGGGAAACTCCTGGTCTTATGAAATACTTTGGGATCAATTTGTGATTAAGTTCCTGTGCATTCTATTTCTATGATTTATTAAAATCTCTAGAGTTTGAATTAAAAGAATCAGAGGTCGAAATTTGCGATTTCAACCTTTAAGGCATAGCCGTCCTGTCAAGATCAGTGAGGCTTCTGTCCAAGCGTTCTCACAGAAAGTAGCTTAACGCATCTCGATGATGCTAGAAATTCAGACTGATTGCTTCTTATGCCTAACATGTATTTTACATTTATTATCATGGCAAAAAGTTGTGCATTAGTAGGTGGGAAGCAAAAGACTAAAAAAACAGAAGGTCTGAATAGTATGATGGAGGATGAACATTTTCATCTGTAATCAGAAATGCAATTTTGCTTTAGTTTGATAGGACATTTTAAAATGGTAAAAAAATGGTAAAAAGTAATGATTCAAAGAAAGACTTTAGAACAAAATACTCTTAAAAGAGATTAAATAAATGTATTACTTGCATCCTTTCATATATTTCTTTAACACTCACATTTTTGAAGAAAATTTATTAATATGCAAGTTCCTCTTTTACTACAACCTATGAAGTAATTAGTGTGCACGTTCATACCATATCAGGGAAGTCAAGAAAGGAATTCTTTATATCAGAGTTTGAACCATAAGTTCTAGTGGAAAAAGTACTATGCACCATAAACTGCTGGGAAATGTAGGTCCTTAAAAGTTCCAAGTAACCTCAAAAAAGCGTGTAATCCTCTCCTATATTCAAAATAATTTAGAAGGGATTTAGAAGGGAATTTAGAAGGAAGTGCCAAAAAGGATTTTGTGATAAACTGTTGCCACACAAATCTTCAGAGAATAACAATTTCAATGAACTGTTTTTCTCCCATGTGAAGATATAATCCTTATGGATTTTTCTTTGGAGATGATAAACATCCAAAGGTGGTTTTGTAAGACACAGATATACATATTCATGGATAAAAATGTTGAAAAGGCTGCAATTAGGCATGGACTTTCACACCTTTCTTGTTATCCTAACCATAATTTGGGACCATTGTAAATGGACTGTCTCTTCTATATGGTGAACACCCAGTGTAACAAATTCTGGCCTAAAACAAGTCTATCTGCTCCTGTATAACAGAGCCAAAACTTCAGTGCATATACAGTTGGAGGAGAAAAATAGTCTGACCAGATTAAAGACAATGCCTGTGGATCCTGTTTCAAGATGTTACTACATCTTGATTCAGTGATGCATGACCATTTCTAAAGTTATGATTTTAATTTTGTATTTCTGGTTTTGTAGACTACACTTAAAAAATTCTGTACCATTAATCGAAGTTTTAACTAAAATGAATAAATTTAATCCCATTTTGTGCATTCTGTAGAAAGTAGGGTGATAGTCCAAAGTAAGCATGTGTATGCTGAAGGTGTAAGTAGGCAGAGTCCACTGAGATATGAATATGAAGCAAAGTTTCAGAAGCATAGTGCAGAAAGTAGATATCTAACCATCAGGGGTATTTGGATACTTCATGATCTTCTGACCCCTTTCTTTAAAAAGTGATGGTGGAGTGTTTGACACAGCTTAGGAAGACTTCTCACATTCTCTGGTGTAGAAGGGCTGAGAAAGAGAGAACTTCAGAGCAGTCAATTTGGTTGGCTTTCCTTTCTCACGAACAAAAAATTATGTGGGGGACTGACCACGTGATATAACCTCAAATTGATTAAATAAGATATACCACAATAATTTAAACTCTGTAATATTGAATTAGACTCTTATAAAGAATAATTAGAATTAAAATATCCATTAGAAAAAGAAATGATAAAATTCTATAGAATAAATAAAGGTAATATTAAAGAAATGTTTATTAGATAAACAGTTTTCCTTTAATGATATTTTTCTGGTTGCAGACGTCTCTAGAAGGGACAAAGATCACATGGCTGACAGAGTTTCTGTGCAACCATGACCTTTAATACAACAATCCCACTATTCTGGACATAATTTTATTAATATTAATGTGTTTTTATGAAAAGAAATGGGTGTGGTGGTGCAATCTCCCCCCTTGACCCCCCTCCTCCCTCCTTGAGGCTACTCGGTACTTGATCTTCCCTGCCTGGGCCACATAACAATGCAATGGATCAGGACATAACACAATGGTCTAACATGAAAGAAAAAAAAGGTGGAGAGCAATGGACCAAGAACTTAATAGTGTGCCTGGTCCCCATGACTCCTACCGTTTGAAGGTAATAACTATAACTGATCACTCCTGACAACATATGGATCATGGCCACAGAGAGGAAGGTACCAGGACCACAAGTCCTAACAAGTCCTGGGCTTGTGTAACTGATGGAAATACTGGAACATTCCATTGTCCAAGCTGGGCTGGAACAGGAAAGTATCTGATGAAAGTCAGTTATCTTGGATCCTATAAGTCGCAATCTCAGTAAAGACACTTTGAGCTATTCTGGATCACAGCGGGCTGTGGCCAGTATCCGAGTTGGGACGCCGTTCAGGCAAACACCTCAACGACTAGAAGTCCAGAGTGAGGCAACCCCTCTCGATCCTCAATTATATTGTGAGTATTTACTCTCACTCAAGAAAAGGGAAATCTTAACTATAGGTTATCCCTTCCTTCTTTCATCCACCTCTCCACTTATATGTTTATGTTAGCTTTATGGATGTGGGTGTTCTTCCATTTGTCTGTGCATGCATAGGACTTAGAAGGGGTACCCACCAGCTCATTAGTTTTGTGCGATATTAAGAGATCTTTGATCTCAGTGGTTATAGACTCTGTGTGTGTGTGTGTGTGTGCTCGCGCACATGCGCGCATGCTTATATGCCTTGCTTGTGTGTATTTATATTAATTTGAGATCTATACTTTTACTTATATGTATACATAATGATTTGGCATACTTTATAGGAAGTTAGTGTCCATCTTGCTATCTTTGAATATGTAATTCACTGTTTAGTTATTTTGTTAAATCACTTTGTAATCCTTTAAATCAGTTATTGATTAAGTGCTGCTAAAATTCAAACTCTTGATCTATCTCAAATTATTAGTAAATTTTGAATCACTGCTAAATCATAACTGTGTTGGATACTTCCATCTGTGACAGTGGGGTGCATCTGTTGAGCTCAACTGGCACAATGTCACAATGATACTGCTTTCAGTATTAGAACTAGTTCTTGTCCTTCTGCATGTAGCTCTGCACTGTGTAATGCACACACGCACAACTACTGCGTGTGTGATATTCAATGTGTTAGATAATGAGTCTTATTTGAGGTTGAAAATGTGTGAATAAACATAATCAACTAGTGTTCCACACTGCATAGTCGTTTTTAATAAATAATATGTTACTATCCAAAGAAACATCAACACCAGCTTTAATTCAAAGATAAAACAAAAAACAGGTTATTTTCTGGTTCTGTAAGAAATATTTAACTGACATTAAGGAGTATATTTTTATGTGTATATAGAGCTTTGTATGTACCTATACACAGATACATAGATACATGCAGCTATATCTTGGAAATTCAAAGTTACTATTCCACTTCAACATGAAAAAGAAGAAAACTATGTGTTTCACAGCATGAAACATTAAGATCTACAAAATTACTTTAGGTTGGATCCATGGAACAGATAGCTTTTTTTCCTTCCTTCTTTGTTCCATTTTTATCAAGTTTAAAATCCATTTTATTTTTAGATTAAAAAGTTTCCTGGGAGCTTTGGTTCATGGCCAAAGAATATTTTAAACTTTGAAACCCAGAGCATTGCTATAGTAGCTACATGACTAGAACCTCCCATTTTCCTTTCATCCTATTTTTTCTGTGTAAGATATTAAGTTTTTAAAAATAACTTGTTATCATACACATATAAATGAAGTGTTAAGACATGACATTGGAATTACTATTTCAATATCAGGTTTTGTTACATACATTATATCTTTGAGATTCTAACTCAATTTTTCATTTCTTTCTTATCTCTTTAATGTAATTACTTTCTCCCCATTAAAAAATGCTGTAAGTGTGTTGGATAAATAGTGTCAGTCTGCTTCTTTATTCTTATCCAGACAAGTAATAATTTCATCTGTGAAGAGTCTCTTGGAATGGATTAAGGCATTACTTAAGACTATTATAGTTATATCAATCATTATTTTTAGAGTAATTCTAGAAGCAGATACACATTTAAGCTTTAGTTCTGTAAATAGAATACCTTATTAACTAACATGCATTTTGCAAAAGTCAAATACACTTTCTGAGCCATCCCATGATTTGAAAGACACACTTAGGAGTTTAGTGAGAGAGAATAAGGTTTTTAATAAACATGAGCAGACATCCAGCTCTCAGTCAAAATCAATGTTGTTTCCATAGCACCCTTCCCTTTTTGTGGTAAAAAATCTGCTTCTAAATGAACAAAAGGTAAGTAAGTACGATTGAAATATGTCCAGATAGAAATGTTTTTAAACTAAAGATTTTCAATCAGTTTTTAATGAAATTTCATTTCTGCTTAGTTAGTAGAAAACTATGGTTGCTACCGCCTTGTTTTTCTTGCACAATTACTCTGCTTTTCTGTAGCTGTGAGCAAATCATGAAGATTCAAATGTAAAGGCTGCACATATTTGTGATATACAATATATGACTCTCTTCTATTGGTTTTCTTCCTCTTCCCTTCATGCAGGCTATCAGCATACCTGTTTCCAGAGGACAACATTTGTGCCTGCATTCTTGCATTCATAAACTTCCTACTATGCTGTGCATTTCATACACATTAACAATTTATTTATCAGCCCAAATATTGTTTTACTGTAATTATAGTAATGCAGTACTTGATAAACAATTTCTGACAATAATAACCCAAATTTTTCTATCAGATTTGGTTTAAAATGTACATTGACACTATTTTTCAGTATCCCATCTTTGCTTGCGTGGTGGATTGACAACTGCTACACAATAAAACAACTTTTATCCGGAGCTAAGTTACAACTTCTACCAAGACTCTGAGGTTCAGATTTGCCCTCCTAAATTGTTTAACTTTTGGTTTTTTCTTTATCTTTTTTTTTTTTCTTTTTTCTTTTCTCTCTTCTCTCCCTCACCCCACCTCCAGGAGGCCATTTTGTAGGTGACCATTAATTTTGGGGAAAAAATTTCTTTGATTCCTAGAAACAATACCTAGGAACTTGAGTTCTTAGTCAGCACAGTCATACAGCACCTGCCTAGTCCCCTTCCAACCCTACAATACTCCCAGAAGGTGTTCAGGTTTCTGTAAAAATAAATTAATATGGTCAGAAAAATTCTAACCTCAAGTTATAATTTGGGATTAACCTATAGATTTACAAATGTCATACATAAATATACCATTTTATAAGGGCTGTGGGTGGATGGTACTTTATGCAATAGGAATTATTAGCAGAAAAAAAAACTCTTAATGGAATTATTCAACTTGACCCTCACAAATCTTAAACCCTGTATGTAAGCATGCTCCTTTAAGGGATAAATTACCTGTCTGTGTTTCCCGTAGTAGCTTTTGCAGACAATCCAGTTTGCTTGTTTTGTGACAGAATAAGTAGGTGAATATGTATAATACGATTATTTAATATCACCCTAAATCAGAAAATAATGATTTCACAGCAGGTCAATTACAGGAAGAGAATCAAATACTAGTAATGCTATTATATCATCTGACTTGCTGTTTCTGAGAAATGATATAGAGCCTATGTTACAGATGTGACCTTGAAGTACTGAGAATTCCTTCATAAACTCAAAACCCACTACAATTTTTATTTAAAAAAAAAAACCCTGTAATGTTATATAAGTATCTTATGTGGATATTTCACAAACACGCTCTCTAACTGACTTAAAAGGGTATTCATTGAAATGTTGCACACATAGAGATAACAGTTTTAATTAGTAAGCAGTACAACTTTTGTTTTAAGAAAATCAAGACAGAAATATTGGACATGAAACTTAAAACGTGTTCCTGGGCCATTGAGGTTAATTTCATACTTTGTAGTCAAGAGATTCCTATAATCTGATTGATAAATTTGCCACTTGTAGTCCGTTGTTCTACTTGCCTGTGTGACCTGAAGGAGAAATAGTTTCACTTACCTTTTCCTTCTTGTTCAGATAAATTTCTTGAGGCAGTGTCATTATTTAGGTTAAATACTTTTTTGCCTCCCTTGTACTTTCTCTGCCTGTACCACCACTGCGTTTAGAGACACTGGTAATATTCCTCCTGAGTGTGTTCAGCTAGGTAAAACAGGCAGTGCTCCTGTAATCTCATCTGGTAAAACAGGCAGCCCATTTTATAAAATTCGAGGTGCTAAGGGCTAAGTCATCTCTTTTGTGGAGGCAAGAGGCAAAGATCACTGGGATTCCCATACTTTTAATGGAATTAGGCAGCTCTGGGGCAAAACAGACTGTGCTTTGTCTGAAGTTTTGGGAAGAGTAAGGCTAACATGACTCTTGAGACCCCTGCCTTCAAACAGAGAGGAGTAAGAAGGCCAAAGTCTTGGTTGTATAGTACAGTAACAGACTATTCTAGAGGGATTGTGTACTGTTTCATTTCTAAATGACAGTGAGGAAGGCTGCGGAGTACATTTTGCCCAGTCTCTCAAATCTTTCTGGCCTTCATATGCAGCGGTTGCTAATCAGTTTTCTCTCTGCAAGGGGAGCTTTGATAACATTGTGGAGATAGCATTTTGGAGCAGTCCCACTGAAGCTGCCCAGAATTCAGTCATTCAGCTGAATGGGTTTTTTATTTCAGTCCTGCATTTGTAGATGATAAATTTGTGGGGTTTTTATTTGGTTGGTTGGGTTTTTTTTTTGTGAAAAAAAATCCACTTGTTAAAATTTAAACTCAGTGTGAAAGTATTAGCTTTGTCAGTTGTCTCCCAAATGTGATCCACACAAGTCTGGTGTGGTTCAAACCAAGGTACGTGGTCTGACATTAGATAATGGATTTAGATGTGTTTCATAGTGCATTAAGGTGAGAGTAAATATAGATTTGATGGCTCACAGTTCTGTGGTCTGGAAAGTTTTGCATTCTCAGACCAATAGTGCTATGAAAGTTGAAACTATGGCTGAAGAGAGAGTGCATGAGTGTGGTCACACGTGTTCAATGAAGTTAGGGTTTATGTGATTACTAGGAGATTAAGGAAATGTGGGACATGATCTGCTTTAGAGCAAAGCTTGAGTGTGGCAGGAATCCGTGGTTATGTTTTCTGCAGAGGAACACATGAATGGAGATTATAGGTTTTGTAGGGCAGTAGTGTGTGAGGAATGCATCATCCTGGTGAGTTCCGGCATACTGCAGTCTGAACCCTTGCTGTGAAAGAGCTGGATTACTGTGATTGCTCAACCTCTCTCCTTGTGCAGGGAGCCATCAGCAAATTTTCTGCTTGTGATGCAGTACTTAACCTTACTGTGCCCAGCCTCACTTCTCAACTACACTGACACATGTTTTTCATGCATCATCTGGACCATAGCGTACCTCTGGCAGAAAGATGTGGTTTAGTTTTTTGCCTTTACACCTAGAATCTTAAACAAGTTGGCTCAGTCTTCCTTTGACACTCTTAGTAGTTGAATATTATGTCATCTCTTTAGGAGTATCTGCATGAAACTTTTAAGGAAGTAACAGCATGTAGGTTGCAGAAAGGTTTTGGAAGAAGTAAAGGGAGAAAAGAATGTTAAAAGAAAAGAGACGTAATACATAGTGTCATAAGGTATGTGCATATACATACAGTTTCTTTGTTTTCTCTTTTAATGATATTATCTTCAATTTCTTAAAAAACATTTTTTTCATAAAATTCTTGGCTGGTGTTTCTGCTATAGATAAAATCTTCAGTCTTTGATCTTTCAATTTTTCTTTTCTCCCTCTGAGCATTTTGGCTAACCTGCACGGATTTTGATCTGTCTCACTGTGATACTCTTTTCAGTGTTTCTTTCATCATTATCCTTCAGATGGTGTTTCATAGTCTCTTAAGAAATATACATTAGATTTTACTTTCTGTGCTTTCTGATTCATAGGTACTGTTCACAGAATTTCTAAAATTGTTTTCAAAAAGAAATGTTTTGCATGTTACTTCTAAGGTTGTTTTTTTAAATTCACTTTTCTAATCCAGCATCATGGGGTTTTGTGTGGCAATTAAGCTGGCTATAAATACCAGTCTCGTTTTCACACATACTCTTTGCAAACAGAGTTAAGTAAGTTTAAATAACTTTACAATATCTTTTTGAGTGCCTTTACCACTTTCTATAAATATGGAATAAGTTTCTTGGTCTGGAGCTCTTAATGGCAATTACAAGATTTGTAGCAGAATTACGGAGCATTCTAGAGTCAAATATCATAACTAGAGAATGAAACATTTCCAAGGTAAAGTTCTGGTTTTCACTTTCTCCGTCTTTCCATCACAACGTATTCTAAACTTAAGTGTGTATGAAAGCAATGTCAATGTATGTCTCTAGGAATGGATACGTACACTATGGTTTTTATGTCTCATAAAGGGGTTAATGATAGGACATGAATCATCAAGTTTCAAACAGCATGTCATAAAGGGCAGAAACATATATATTCTAAAAACTTGGGTACCCTGTGCAAGTACATGTATATGCAAAATGTATATGGTATACATTTTAAATATATGTTTGTGCATTCATGTGATTTATGGGAAAGAGCATATGTCAGATTTTCCGAAAAAAGTGTTGTGGATTTTTTAAAGAAGATTTTAACTATAGTTTTAGAGAAAACATATCATTGATCTTTAAAAGAAAAGTAGAAAAGCAGTCTTTATAATCCATATTTTCTATATATTTCAAAAGAGACAATAAATATTGAAGTAACATTAACCATTTAGCAAAGGAAATACTGTGTGAGCACTAATACCGACACTAAATATAAATCAGTCCTGTTGGAAAGGGTCATAACCAACGAAAACTACAAGGAAAAGTAAAAAAGGCTCGTACAAGACCACTTCTGAGATATATAAAGAACAAATACTTTTGTATTGATATTTTAGCCATAACTCTTTTGAATTTAAAAAGCATGAGAAAATACATCAAAATGGAAAGTCATAATGGAAATACATTATAAAAGTTATAATACACACTGTAACAATTAAACATTTTAGTTGGGGCTCCAAGAACTGACATTTAGGTTAGTTTTCCTGATAACTGTAATTCAAGAAAAACTGTGCAAATGAAATGTGAATGTAGTACATTATACATTTTATGCACTGATTGACTGTAGACTGGTTGCAATTGAGAAAAATGAAAATAAAATTCATCTAGATTATATTTTTATTTCATGACTTCCCAATGGCACGATCAGAGAAACTCTACAGAATCCCTGTAGATGTTGAGTTCCCATGATAAAATAAGTATCTCAAAAAATTATTTCTGCAAGTATATTAATTATCCTGATTTACTTATGTTAGCCAGAGCTGGGATAATATATGTTCATCCTGATCCTTGGAGTCTTTACCTCAGTGTTTTTTACTAGATCCATCCGTGTCCTATGAGCCTTATTTGCAAGTATACCATTATGGTAGGGTGCCTACCCTCTTTCACCCTCAAAGACCCGCACAGGGAATAGCTTTTTCTTAAGTTAGTTATTTACTGCAACACAAGCATAGAGAATTAAATGCAAAAATGTAACATGATATAGAACATGAACACTAGTTTTTATCCATTTGATAGAGTACTACTCTTTACTGGAGCTGGATGTGGTATGATTCAGGTGAATGAACTAGCTTCAGATCTGTAAGATGGAAGCTCTTTAACACCTCAGTCAATCAAGGTAACATCTTCACAACATGACTAACTAAAATAACACTAAAAATAATACTACGACTGGTTTGCTTTTTTGGGTTTTTTGTGTGTTTTTTTTTTTTTATTAATGTCTGCACTGTGCAGGTGTACTGGCTCTTTCAGTGTATCCCCAGGCGCTTTCTAAATCACTGATTTTTCATCCCACTGACAAACACATTATTTCCATTTTTTCTTTAATTTGGTCTTAAAACATTTTTAATATCTCTGTTTACTTTGTATTTGTTGTGGATATTTGCTCTCAGACTGGTCTGGACCAACTCACACACATCACTATTAGTTGAGCTGACCTTCTTGGTTGTCTTGTTTAGCTTTGTGCATTTTTCGCTCCTGAATTTTACTCCCTGTGCCCCAGGACCACTCTCCCAGACTTTATTCTCATTCAGGATACTACAATTTGCATGGCTTCTTTGAGATTAGTATCATTCTCCATTTGCTTCATGCTGTTTGTAAGGGAAAAACTCTACAGGGCTTTATTTCCCCCCCAGTGCATGCACAGAACTCCCATTATTGTTAATGGAAGTTTCATGTGCACATTAAATTGTAGAATCAGTTCAAAAAGAAGGGAACTCAAATTAGCCTATCTTTTGGTAACATGGAAGAATTTAGTTAATTATCTCTAAACTAAACCTAATAAGTACTGTCATGTCTGTAGGCTAACTTTAAGTATTTCCACTGATGGCAATTCTGGTGCCTGTGTTGGCAGTTTCTTCAGTGTTTGTGGGGAAAGGGAGAAACAGTAATAAGGCATTCAAAATAAGAATTCCATCTACTTTTGGAGGTTTGTGAATGTGTCATATGTAATAAGCTGTATATAAGCTCTTAGTGATCCACAAGAAAAATTTTGAGATGGTACAATCGGTGGGTCATGCATAGAGTTGATATGGAGAATGTTACATCTTCTGTCAGCCTGCTTGGCTGGTCAAAAGAGGGGATTATCCCACTGTATTTAGCAATGGTGTGACCTCACCTTGAGTACCGTGTGCAGTTATGGGCTCCACAATTTAAGATGATGTGAAGGTCCTTGAATGAGTCCAGTGGAGGGCAACAAAGCTGGTGGAAGGGCTGGAAGACATGTTCTATGAGGAGCAGCTGAGGACACTGGTCTTGCCTATCTGGAGAGAAGAAGGTTGAGGGGTGACCTTATTACTCTCTACAGCTTCCTGAGGAGGGGAAGAAGAGAGGGAGGTGCTGATCTCTATTTCCTGGGATCCAGTGCAAGGGTACATGGGAATGGTTCAAAACTGCATCAGGGGCAGCTCAGACTTGACATTAGGAAGCATTTCTTTACTGGGAGAGTTCTCAAACACTGGAACAGGTTCCCTAGAGAGGCAGTCAACACCCCATGCCTACCAGTGCCCTTTCTTTCCTGTTGCTCCTTTGTTTGAAACTTACCCACTTGTCTCCTGAAGAGATTATTAGGTGAATTCTTTATTATGCTGTATTTAATTAAAATGGACATTAGTGGCTTGGAAGAAGATCATGAGCCTTCTTCAATCCTTTGAAATAATAACTGTAGGCACCTACCCTTGAAGGAGAAAAAAAAAAAAAAAATAAAGCCTCACTTGTATGAAGCACATTGCCCAGAAGTAATGTGAGATACAATATCAGTTTAGAGCTTTCATGCTATTAATTATACTGAACTCTCATGCAGCAGGTCTGTATTTAGACTCCCATGCTGAAGGTCATGAGTTTTACCTGTTCTGTATTGGAGATCCAAGTGTCTGACTCAGCTTTCTGGAATTGGCCCTGGGGAACTGAGCTGTATATTGCAGCCTCAAAGCCTAGCCTAAAGAATGTCATTAAGCCCTTAGAGTGGTTGAGTCTAAAAACTCAAATAAAGGAGAAAATCAAGTACTTTGTGTGGTAGCATGTTATAAATTTTTTGGTTATTGATTTAATTCTGTTTTTAATGAACTCAGAGATAAGACAGCCGGTAATATTATGGCATAACCGGCAATACTATGGCATAACCCGCGTGAGAAAATGCATCTATGAGCAAAAGTGACTTTTTGAAAAGAATAAATCAAAATTAATACTCATAAAGCCTTTTTCAATTCTGATTCATGTAATATCTTCCTCCCTTCTCTTTATTCTTTTCCTAAACTTTGAGTTAATCATCCCTAAATTACTCTTGAACTAATCAAGATAATTTTACCCAAATTTGTGGAGTTCTATTAGTGAAAAGTGATGTTTACACCTTGATTACCTAGTTGTGTTGTTCTAGTTCTTTTTTGTTCTGTTTTGATATTATAATTTATACAAAATTTGCTAATTGCTAATATTCATAGTGTGTTTAGTTTATAATTAGAACACTCAAACTGCTATTGCAATTGATGATGAATATTAGGTAATGCATGTTGTGTGTTTATTACCTCTCTCTCTCTTTCTCCCCCTAATGTTAATTTTACAATTTAGAAGTTAATGCCTGGAGAATTTTTTAAAAGCACTTTTTACTTTTCTTAAGCAAGCAGGATTATATTGTTGTTTGAATAGAAGCTGTAAAATAGTTTCATAAAATTCTATATTCAGTCTCAATCAAATATGGAGACAATGAAATGGGATATGATTTTTATTAAATAATTAAAATTTACTTTATGGATTATAGTCCAGATTGATGATTAAAGTGCTATTTGTGTGGAAAAGTAATTCTAAGTGGTCTTCATTGATTTAGAAAAATGAAAGTCAGGGCACACAGCAGCCTAACCTTTAAAATGAGAAATCTTTGTGTTTTTGCATAATGGGCAAAGCTTACAGTCTGACTCCTTAGGTGATGTGAGATGTCATATGCACCAGGGTGATCTGAGGCTACAGGTTACATAAGAAACTGCCATTCATATTCAGCAAGGATTGAAATCTAGCTGTTACACAAAAACAACAATGCAGAACATCAAAAGGGAGAAAGTATTGAAGGAGGAAGTATCCTGCTTTGCGGAATGTAGGTGTAAAATGGTGTCCTGTCTTAAGGACATTGTATTCTCCTTTGCTGATTTAGAAATGTAGAGCCAGATTCTCAGTCAATATAGAGGGTATTAGTATGTTTTGAATTGAGCTCTACAGATCCACCACTGAAAAATCAGCATCTTCTCAAAATGCCATCAAATGCCTATATAAAATTATTGCCAAGAAAAGCAGGATAAGGTTTGTTATGTTGAAAAACAAAAAAAAAAAGCAGTGATGGCAGATAGATATAAGTTGATTTAGGATAGTATGGTAAGTCCTCTGTTTTGCTGTGAAGTATTTTAGTCTTTATTTGATATCCATAACGTAATAGAAAAAAAAAAAGGAGCAATAAAATGAAATGTAGAAAAGGGGATGGAGAAAATAAATACCTTTCTTTTCTCTAAAGATGGTGCAGACAGTCTGAAAGAAACTGTAGGACAAATTAACCTGCTTTGTCTTCTCCGAAGTCATTTGCTCTGTGTTTCCTCGAGGAAAAAACTCCCTTAGAAAAGCAGATTTCCAAGGTTACAGCTGGAAGAAGCAGGACTACACCATTTCCTTAGGGGACCAACTTCTTCATATTTAATTTCGACAAATGTTTCAGCACTTATTGGTGTGAATGCTGATTAAATTCAATTTTAAGCTTGAATAGTTGTAAGTTGGCCAAAAGCAAGTTTCTATTTATTTATTTGATTTTGAAATGTAAACCTTACGTGGTGTTAGTTACATAAATCACAGAATAGAAACAATGCCACTCGAGCTGTACAACTAATGAGCACAGCTCCAAGCCTGAGCATTCATCACTGAAGGACTACATGAGGAGGAGGAAGTGCACACTGCAGTGAGGCTTCGGTGGTTCTGTCTAAAGAGTGCAGACAATTTCATGAAAAGTTCATGAACAGAAAAAGACAAAATTGTTAGACTGCATGAATAAAAATGAATTATTCATCCACCATTGTAACAGAAACCATCTGGCTGACAACTGTGTTAGTCAAGCCACTGAGAACACATTTACAGACTCTATTTTAAAATCAGGACCGGAGGTTTCTATCAGAACTACAGTGAATCTTCATTTACAAAAAAAATGTGTGTATTTGTGTGACTTTAGTGTCCTACCTTCAATCTCTATAATTTTCTTGCCTAAGAAGTTAGATAGCTACAAGCTTGAGATCTCATTTACTATTGTATTTTCTGCTGATAATTTGGTCAGGCAAAATGGGGTTTTGCATATATGTATGTTTTGCCTTTGGCATGAAGCTGTGCTTTTCTTTTTACCTTAATATAAATTACCTTAACTTCTAGTGAAATGGAGAGCTACACTTTAATGACAGTTAAAAAAAAAAATCTACAGGTGAAACAAGAGAAAAAGTCTTTCTTAAGGCTAGTGTAGGAAAAGAACACAAAATATGTACTCAAAGTATATAACAGTAAGATCTCAAAAGAGTGTTCAGCTCCTTGAAGATATCTTTGAACCATTTAACTGAAACAGGGAAGAATTTGAAGAAGTCACGTAGGGTCCAAGCTGACAGAAATTGTTATGTTCAAATACCATGTTCTGTAAACTTCTGTATGTTAAATGACTATTTATATCTGATATGAAAAGGCAAGGTGGAAGAATGGGGACATGGGGATGTGAAATTCAAGGAAATGGTGGAAGAATGGGCAAAAAAGGGTGAATGAACAAAGTGATGGGAGCCCGAGGTAAGCACTATAATACAGCAGATCCTGCAGGCAGGGCAAGAATGAGTTGAAGGCCTTGGTGAGCCCATTTAAAGTAAAGCAAAAAGAGTGGATGGGAGAGTAGAAAAGATCTAGAAAAGAGGAGAGCAACTCCTAACAGTGGGTACACACAGGCTGGAATAATTAATTCGTTAAATTCCATTGTAAATTTAAGCCTGCAAGCAATACCTGCAGATTTTCTGTTAGCTACAGATAACGAAAACTGTGATTTTAAAATGGTATATTGAGAAATAGTATGATATTTAGGTGGTAATGACTCAGCAGCATAAAAGTAGTTTCATGAGGCTTTGGTCCCTGACAGATCAGAGAGTTTTGACCTTGTAGAGGGATAATAAAATGTTCTCTGATAAATTCAGTGGGGAATAGGAGAAAATTGGAAATTTATGTACGCAGTAATAAGAATTCAGAAATAAATGATTGCTTGAAGAATTCGCTAGCCAAATGTAAAGAAGGCACCTATACAAAATGAGCTTTTGTCATATCTTTTGTCATATCTTTTTTGTGTCTGTATTTTTTATTGACCATAATTTTTTTTGTGCTGAAACACCTGTATCACAGTGATACTGAATTATTTCCTCTGAGAAATGTTAATGTTAAAAAAAAGTGAAAAATACTGTCCTAGAAGGACAAGATGTAAAGGTCCTTTTACAACTGGAGATTAGAATTGTTTGTCCAAAGCACAGTGAGATAATTAAGGTTACCAAATTCTCCTAGAGTATTTGTAATGTAATGTTTCAGTAGTGGGAAAGTAATTATTAAATACATCTGGAAGATAATCACATTTTGTTAATGGTGCCAAGTAACGCATACTCACTTTCCTGGTTTGCTCGATCAAGGCTTTGTATGATATTAATCCACTCCGTAGAAATCTTTTGTACCTGGACAGGTCCTTGTCATACACATCCATGGCAGGGAGGAATAAGAGCCCCTAAGCAGGCACTGACCAGGGCATGCCTCCCCGGCAAAAGGTACAAGGAAGTACATGCTTCCCTGTACGTGGAAGGGTACAAGGAGTGCAGTTACATTACAGAATCACAGAATCACAGAATGGTCAGGGTTGGAAGGGACCTCTGGAGATCATCTAGTCCGACCCCCCCTGCCAGAGCAGGGTCACCTACAGAGGGTTGCACAGGACGGCATCCAGGCGGGTTTTGAATGTCTCCAGAGTGGGAGACTCCACAGCCTCTCTGGGCAGCCTGTTCCAGTGCTCTGACACCCTCAAAGTAAAGAAGTTCCTCCTCATGTTCAGATGGAACTTCCTATGTTCAAGTTTGTGCCCGTTACCTCTTGTCCTGTCACTGGACACCACTGAAAAAAGACTGTTCCCATCCCCATGGCACCCTCCCTTTAAGTATTTATAAGCATTAATAAGATCCCCCCTCAATCCTCTTTTCTCTAAACGAAAAAGACCCAAGTCCCTTACCCTTTCCTCATAAGAGGGATGTTCCAGTCCCCTAATCATCTTTGTAGCCCTTTGCAGCCCTTTGCTGCACCCTCTCCAGCAGATCCCTGTCCTTCTTGAACTGGGGAGCCCACAACTGGACACAATACCCTCCAGATGTGCCCTCACCAGGGCAGAGTAGAGAGGAAGGATGACCGCCCTCGACCTGCTGGCCACACTCTTCTTGATGCACCCCAGGATGCCATTGGCCTTCTTGGCCACCAGGGCACATTGCTGGCTCATGGTCATCCTGTTGTCCACCAGGACTCCCAGGTCCCTTTACACAGAGCTGCTCTCCAGGAGGTCAGCCCCCAACCTGTACTGATGCATGGGGTTATTCCTCCTCAGGTGCAGTACCCTGCACTTGCCCTTGTTGAATTTTATAAGGTTCCTCTCCGCCCAACTCTCCAGCCTGTCCAGGTCATGCTGTAAGGTGGCACAGCCTTCTGGCATGTCAGCCACTCCTCCCAGTTTTGTGTCATCAGCAAACTTGCTGATGGTACACTCTATCCCTTCATCCAGGTCATTGATGAATATATTGAACAGGACTGGACCCAGTACTGACCCCTGAGGGACACCACTCGTTACTGACCTCCAACTAGACTGCACCACTAAACTCAACCCTCTGAGCTCTATCTGCCAGACAGTTCTCAATCCACTCCACTGTCCATTCATCTAACCCACACTTCCTAAGCTTGCCTGTGAGGATGATGTGGGAGACAGTGTCGAAAGCCTTGTTGAAGTCGAGGCAAACAATATGCATGGCCATGACCTCATCCACCCAAGCAGTCATGACTCCGTAGAAGGCTATCAGATTAGTCAGACATGACTTCCCCTTGGTGAATCCATGTTGAGTACTTCTGATAACCTTCTTTTCTTCCAGATGCTTTGAGATGACACCCAGAACAAGCTATTCCATCATCTTTCCAGGGATGAAGGTGAGGCTGACCGGCCTGTAGTTGCCGGGGTCATCCTTCTTGCCCTTTTTGAAAACTGGAGTGACATTGGCTTTCCTCCAGTCCTCAGGCACCTCACTTGTTCTCCAGGATCTTTCAAAGATGATGGAGAGTGGCCCAGCAATGACTTCCCCCAGCTCCCTCAGCACTTGAGAGTGCATCCCATCGGGCCCCATGGACTTGTGGATATCCAGTTTATCTAACTGATCTCTAACTTGGTCCTCATCAACCAAGGGAAAGTCTTGCTTTCTCCAGACTTTCTCTGTCACCTGCAAAGTCTGGGTCTCCCGAGGACTGCCCAAGCAGTGAAGATAGAAGCAAAGAAGGCATTCAGCAACTCCACCTTCTCTAGATGTCATTAGGTGTCACCTAGATCATTAGATGTCACCAGGATTAAAGCAAACAACTGAACTATTTTTTTTTTTGTAGTGAAGAAACCTGCAAAGGGGTCGGCTGTAGCACACCTTTTTAGAGGAATCATTTTAAAAAAAACTTATAGTTCGTTTACGGAATGTAGACAAGGGGTGAAAGACACTGAGATGAAGTGATGGTTTTCTGCCTGGATCCTCAACAGTTACATGATAACCTGGTTTCAGCTGGGATAGAGTTAATTTTCTTCCCAGTAGCTGATGTGCTTTGGATTTAGTATGAGAATAATGTTGATAACACATATTGTTTTAGTTGTTGCTAAGTAATGTTTACATTAGTCAGGGACTTTTTCAGTTTTCCGTAGAAGCTGAGAGGGACCATAGGCAGAACAAGCTGGCCAAAGGAATGTTCCATACCATAGATGTCAAGCTCAGTGTATAAAAGGGGGTTGGCTGAGGGACAGGAATCTGTGATCACTGCTTGGGGCAGGCTGGGCAATTAATCATTGGGCAGTAAGAGAAATTGCATTGAATCACTTTTTTTTTGTATATTCTTTTACAATTTTATTATTTTTTTTCCATTACTGTCTTCATCTCAACCCATGAGGTTGTTTTTTTTTTTCGTTTTTCTCTCTTTTCTCCCTATCCTACTGGGGCGTGGGGGGGAAAGTGAGTGAACAGCTGCATAGTCCTAGTTGTTGGCTGGATTAAACCATGACACATGATTTGGCAACTTAGAGAAAAATATTGTAACAAAAATGTCTCCATTTTCAGTACTCACTTTGTTTTCCTATTGATTTCTTTCACAGAGCTTGTGATGTTGTGGCACTTGGAAATCATATTTATAGTTGTTCTCTGGGCAAAAATACATCACTGTCAGTGTTAATTTGACAAACTCTTTTGGGTTTTTTATTTCTTTGTTAGATTTATCTTAATCCTCATGATGAGTAAGAGCCTTCACAGTTTTATTTTTTCTTAATCAATATTTCTTATCTCAGTTGAGCACCAAATTTCTCCATACAGATTTCATTTTACAGTAGCATTGCTTTAATGTTTTAAACTACAACTGTCCACGCATAATAAATATAGTATCTTCCCTTTGGAAATTTATCAGTTATTTTTCTATGCAGTTCTTGGCAAAGTCAATTATTGGTCGTAATTAATAAATTAATAATTCAGAAAGGACACAGAATTATAAATTATATATTGTCCATATACAAGCACCTAACAACGTTGAATCAGTAAAATCTTTTAAAGCGTGCCATCACCATTATAATCCATTTTTGCCTGATAAAATTGTATTTATATTATCATGGTTAAAAGACAGGATTATTTTATGAGACTGAAATTTTTGATCATAACATAGTTTTGTAAATTAGTTTTTTTAGGATAACAATTACTTTTTATTTAATAGATGTAAAAGGAAAAAAAAATGTGTCTTGTAGATTTTTTTCTTTGGTAGTTTAGTTAGAAAATATATTTTAATGTGTCTTTCAAGATTTAAAATAACCTGACTGTGAATATCTAAGTTGTGCATGCTTACAGGAGGGAGAGAAAATCTCAGAAGAAAAGTTACGGAAGTCTTTCAGATTCATATAACACATAGTTATAGCTAAATTTTTTGTTTTCTTAAGACAAACTTTTCAAATGCATTCTTCTTCCAAAGTCAGCATTAGAAATATCATGGTGGCTAAGCAAATCTAAAGGTACTTAATACAGAAAATTTTAGACATTAGGGGCCAGCCCAGCCCAAACTATGACAATAGCACTGTGATACCTGCCTCTTGCCTTGGTATCTGCCTATGCAGCAACCTCTGTCTCCTCCAGCAGGTAGAGCATGCCCAGTTAGGAGGGGAGAGTGACTGGTGCAGTGTGGAGCAGGTGGTGGGAGAGCAGGGGGCTGAAAATGAGAGAAGTGCAAAGACCCTCTTCAGTTCCTCCTTTAACCCCTAACACCCTCCTCCAAGTGCATGTAGTCTCAGAGGCAAGCCCTGGTTCTCACTGGTGCAGATGGAGGACCTCCCTCAGCAGCGACAGGGCTGGACCAAGAGCAGAAGACGAAGACCATATCCTACAAGGTCACTGGCCCTGTTTGCAGAAGGTGTAAGTTCTAGTAGAACTGTAAAATAATTTTTTAAGTATTAATGTTGTAAAAAGTACATTTAATTCTATTTTTAAGAAGATATTTGAGTCCTTTGACATTTTAAAGAAAAACATAAATCCACTCATTTGGGGGCATTTTAAGAAATAACAGTGTTTCTTAACTGCTCAGCTTCTGCTGATACTAGCCTGTCAGAGCTCAGCGTTTTCAGGTACGTGTGTGTGGGCACCTGATGAGACTCAGGAGAACGCTGGTAGGACTGGCCAAGAGAAGTGCTCAGATAACAGTTGCCAAGGAAGGTTAAACAAAACCAAGGTATCTTCAAGGATCTGGTAATGACTAACATTTGAACTTGAGGCCAGCACTTTTGAAAATGTATGCCCTCTGATAGCATTTTAATAACAAAAGGAATTACTGTATTAGAGTATTAAGTGTACAATTGCCCCCCTCTTTTCTTTTAAGAATATAATAAATTCTGTTTATTGAGAGAAGAATGTTCAAAATCCTACATTAGAGTGAGCTGCACTGTTACCATGGACTTTGTTAAGACAGCTCTGAAAGGTTCTTGCCTCTGCAATCATTGTCAAGTCTTTTGAACATTACAAAAATCCTAAATACAATCCTAAACACAAAGGCACATTTACTTGGGATGTTTTACTTTCTACTATCAGTTTGCCAGTCCTTATCATCTTCAGAACACTTTGCCAGAGCAGAGCTAATATCAGCAAGGGAAGGAAAGACCTTTAAATTGCTTAAGTCACTTTAACCTTGTGTGCAAATGAACACCTTATTTTCATTTTCAAATGGTGATTCACATTCTATATCCTCTCCTGGTGTCTAAACCCAGTTCACTGAGGTTATCCTAAGCTTTAGGCAACATCCTTTTTCCTTCAGCCTTGTTGATAAAACTTCTGCTGTATTTTATGAAACCAGGTCTCTTTTTTAAGCTTCTCAAGTGGATGATGATACAACAGGAATCAAGAAACTCTCTGAAATTCATAGAGACTCATTCAGTGAATTTATAGATGGATATAGGCATTGACTTGTAAATAAAAGATGGCAGATTAAAATTATGACTATGGACTTTTTTCATTTCTTAGTGTTGATTATCAGAATGGTCAAAATGATAGTTGAATCCACAAAAGGAGCACCTGGGAATATATCCTAACATTTTTTCTTCTAATGTAAGAAAATCTGTTCTGCCTTTTAGCTCAGCATTTCCAGTAAATTCCTGAATACTTGTGATCACTGCAGGAAGGAAATACAGCTATAAAAATGCAAGAAATGGTCGATCACAAGCAGTGT
Source organism: Vanellus vanellus (assembly GCF_965231255.1). Lineage (NCBI taxonomy): Eukaryota > Metazoa > Chordata > Aves > Charadriiformes > Charadriidae > Vanellus > Vanellus vanellus. Next base: position 41,443,528 of record NC_138908.1, on the reverse strand, counting down.
CTGCAAATATAAGTCCAACGTTTAGCTTTCTTGATCATAGTGAGTTGATAATTTTTATTTATTTATTTATCCTTCCATCTCCGAAATGCGTTTTACATATTAACTTCATATTGTGAGTAAAATATGGGGGAGCGGCAGCATTTATTATTATATTGCTGCTGTAATTGGTTACACTGGTTTCTAGAGCCTTATCATCTTGTAGTGAGGAATGGCCTCAAACCATTTGTTGAAAATGGCACAAGCCTTCCCACCACTTGTTAGTTGTCAAAAGCTTGCTAGCATGTTATGCCATTTCATGAGAGTGGACTCGAGCACTGTTGAGAAAAACCAAACAAACCAGCAAACAAGTTTTCTAGTTCAATATTTGCCGTGTGCAGCTATTTTCTAACTCCATACTTTTGTCACATGTATTTTGATGTCAATGAGGACTTAAGGCACTGTGCGTGCCATTCAAGGAAATTCGATTCAGAGGATGACACTTTCTTAAATGTGCCAATAGATTTGTACCCACTATATATATTTTACACATTTTATGTACATCTTTCAAATTCTGAGGATTTCCCTATCTAATTAACTTTGCACACATATTTGAAAACACACTAGAGAGAGTGTGAAACTGCCCAAGGAAGGTCAGTTCCTTGTACTAATCTCTGGTAAATGTAGGAGACAGCTCCTGCAACCTTAATCATATTAAAAGCAGCATGTATCAACCCAAAGGGCAACATTTGCTATTATGGGGACTTTGTAGAGATAATGTGATTTCTGCTGGCTTTACAGTTAATAGGGAGTACATAGTCTCACATTGACGCTATATTCAACTTCTGATATTTCCAATGTCTAAATCAGTTATTACCAAAGTCTATATTCACAAGCATAATGCCTTTTTCCTAAAGCTATTACTGCAATCTACCATATTTAATCAGCCTCTGTTGGACCATGGGACTCAGCTTGAAGAGTTTATCCATCTGTTCCACCTTGTCCTAGTTGGAAATCTGTGACAGGCACACCTACAATGGAGTTATCTAACATGCCTCACTGTTTTATCTTTGCCTCCCTCTACTCCTTCACCTCTCTGCAGTAACTTTGTCTCCTAGATGCTAGGTCATCACCTAATGCTTCAGTAGCATGAATATGCAATACAGTACAAGATAAGCAGCTGTACAATATTGTGCTCTGTACATGTAATTAACTGACTATATCTCTTCTGGTGTCCACTTTCCAAAGAAAGGGCCCATAAAGAAACAATATGACAGACCCTGAGGTGAAAAGTTTTCTGGGGGACAGGCTTCCTCCATCCTCTGCATATGTGAAAAAAAAAGTTGATTGGGGCTAGGTTGCCTGATTTTTTTGTGCTTATTTTGACTGCTGTGGAAAGATAGCTTGAACAAAACTTGTCACACTCTTATGGGAACTGACAGGATTGCCGCTTACCTGTCATGAGAAGCAAGAGCTTCTCCTTGGCTTATGTAATTGAAACAAGCCTGCTGTATTCCAAATAATGCTGTTGTTTTCTTTTTTTTTTTCTTCTTATTTTCCATTGCTAGAAATTCCAAATATATTGAAATGCTTAGGTGTTCAAAGTACAATTATGTATTATAGGATATACAGACGCTATATATAGGGTTTATACCTATATACAGGTAAGGTATATATGTTTATCTTTATCTGTATATCTACATGTATAACGGGTGTGTCTATATATATACATATATATGTAGGGTGTGTATATATACAGTATACTTTATATTGCTTGATTGTACTTTGAACACCTAAGCATTTCAATATATATATAGCAAGTGTGTGTATGTGTTTATATATATACATGGAGGCTATAATATCTAAGTCAACATTTTCAAAATTACTTAAACTGCAAACTCTGAATCCAAATTGGAGTTTCTGTAGCCTCTGTAACAATTCTGATTTGATTTTGGAGGCACTTTTGAACAGAAACTTTCAAATGGCTCAAAAAAAGGGAGGATGCTATTGTATAATGTTAGGAAATAAGAAAGAAAATTTGGACTGAATCACACATCTAATCTACTTGAAAAGAACTTAACCCACTGTAAAACTGTGCATCTGCATAAATGGAAATCAATTGGATTGGTTTTAGAGGAACTTGCTGTACTGCTGTAATTGTAAAACTCAATTAAGCGCTGTGTTTAGCGATAAAGTCATTAACTGACCAATAGTTTCACTTAAAGTATAAAATTTACAAATTTGCACAGTAAAAAATTACATTAAAAATATGTTTTTGGTATTGTGAATCCATAATATGCAAATTTGCATGATGAACCACTGTACAAAAGAATCTTCTCTCTCATCAATATATGAAAAGTTCACCTGAATAACTTCCATGAGTGCTACTTGAACCACGCCTTTATAATATCTACTGTAACAGCCCTAAGATTAGGCACAATAACTATGAAACAGACAATTTACATGGTGTATTGGGTTTCAATGGCAAGGTTTTCATGGTGGTAGTGGTGGTAGGGTGCTGCAAGGTTGGCTTCTGTGAGAAGACACCAGGGTCTGATTCATGCCAGACACAGCCGGCTCCAACAGACCCACTGAAGGATACAGCTGAGCCCATCAGCCAAGCTGGTGGAGCTCATGTGATAACACATTTAAGAAAGGGCAAAAAAATGCTGCATGGCAGCTGTGTGAGAAAGAAGTGAAAGAATGAGAAAGACAGCCCAGCAGACACCAAGGCCAGTGAAGAAGGAGGAAGAGGAGGTGCTCCAGGTGCCAGAACATAGATTCCCCTGTACTCCACAGTGAAGACCACCATGGAGCAGGTTGTTCCCCTGAAACCTGTGGAGGTCCACAGTAGAGCAGATACCCACCCTGCCATTAGTGGAGGACCCCATGCTGCAGCAGGTGGATGTATCCTGAAGGAAGCTGCAGCCCGTGGAAAACCGATACTGGAGCAGGCTCCTGGCAGGACCTGTGGCACCATGGGCAGGACCTGTGGCACCATGGAAAGGACCCCACACAGGTGCAGCTTTTCTGGCAGGATCTGTGGCTCATGGGGGATCCTCACTGGAGCAGTCCATTCCTGAATGACTGCACCCTTTGGAAAGGACCCACACTGGAGTAGTTCATGAAGAACTGCAGCTGATGGGGAGGATCCGCATTGGAGAATCACAGAATCACAGAATGTGCAGGGTTGGAAGGGACCTCTGGAGATATCTAGTCCAACCCCCCTGAAGTTTGTGAAGGACTGTGTCCTGTGGGGGGGAACCAATGCTGGAGCAGGAGAGGAGTGGGAGGAAGAAGGAGTGTCAGAGGCAAAGTATTATGAACACCTCAACCCCCATTCTCATCCTGCGCCGCTCCAGGGTAGCAAGGTAGAAGAGTCAGGAGTGAAGCTGAACCTGGGAAGAAGGGGGGGGTGGAAGCAATGTGTTTTTAGATTTATTCTTATTTCTCATTATCTTACTTGGTCTAATTGGAAATAAATTGAGTTAATTTCCCCTAGTGGAGTGGGTTTTGCCTGTAATGGTGATTGCTGAGTGATCTCTCTGTCCTTACATCGACCCATAAGCTTTTTGTGTGGGAGTGATAGACCACCTTGGTGGGCACCTGGTGGCCAGCCAAGATCAGCCTACCACAGTCATTTGGTTGGTGCCCAGCATGGGGCACTTGAGGAATTTAAGATAAGGATAGTAATTGGGAGAGGTAACGAGCAAAACGTGGACTGAACTTTGCTAGAGAGCAGAATAATTGTTGGGAATTTATGTTGTAATTGAGGTGAAGGGATGAGGGATAGCATGCGTGTAAATTGCAGCAGGGTTTCTGGCAGGAGCTGTGGCCAGGGTGGGACCCACTCTGAGCAGGCTGTTCCTGAAGGACTATACCCCTCAGGAAGGATACCACGCTGGAGCAGGGGGAAAATATGAGGAGGAAGGAGCAGGAGAGGAGCTGTTAAGGACTGAGGACAATCCCCATTCCCCATCCACCTATGTTGCTCAGAGGGCGTAGAAGAGCTGGGAATGAAGAAGCAAAGTTGAGCCTTGAGCGGGGAGCAAGGCGTTTTAGTTTTTGTCTTGGTTTCTCACCATCCTACTCTATTTTTAATTGATAATAAATTAATTTCCCTGAGTTGAACCTATTTTCCCTGTGAGGGACTTCCCTGTCTTTTCCTCAACCCATAAGCTTTTCTGTCTTATTTTCTGCCCATGTTCTGTTGAGGAGATGGAGTGAGGGAGCATTTTGGTAGGCCCCTGGGAGCCAGCCAAGGTCAACGCACCACATGTGGCATGGTGTCATCTTGCTACTCCAAACTTACAAAGTTGACTTACTTTTGCTGAAAGCATTGTTTTTAAGAACCACTGAAGGCTGAAAGAGAGGGGAAAATTCCTGAGAATCTGCAAGTAGATGAAGGATATCTTTGGAATTGATTTCAAATGTGATATCCCAGAATCATGATGCTATACTGGTTTAGCTACACAATCAGAGTAGACAACATGGAACCACACTTATGTCAGTCTTTCCATGTGGTCCGAGACTGCTGTATCTTAAATATAGGAGAGCATGTGGGTGATAAACAGAAAGCGAGCAATAAGAGGCATTCTGCTGTCAGCCAGCTTGACAGCTCAGACCTGGTGTAAAATAAAGGCTACCCTTCCTCTCCTGCTCATCAGTAATTGCTACTTAGCACATGAGATTATTTATCTCTAAGATTCCTCCTTCAGAATCACTCAGGAATGTGAACTAGGGAAAACTAGTTGGAAAGATGATGGCATTATTGGAAAAAGTCACTGTGCTATAAAACAGATTTTTATACAAATGCTCCAGCTTTAAGCTGGTCTAGAGTATTCACCTGCAACTGGGTCCGCAGAGCAAAATCTTGCGGTGTTAATAAAATATTCTGTAAGGGTATTTCTGAGAGATGGAATTTTCTTTCAAACGCAGGAGCTGCAGAGGAGCTCTGGGAATCCACCTCATGCTGAAGAAGAAAACATAATCATGCCTCCTATCTTTTGTGTGCTTCTTCCACAAAAAAAGAAAAGTTTTAATTAACTTTATCCTTCTCCAGGTGTTATGGTAAATTTAGGCCCTTCTCTTCTTTTCAAAATGGGTCTATGTGATACTTCAAGTTAGGAGTGGGCTGTACCTCATGAATGAGAAGAGGTTTTTTTAACGTTGAGGGGGTGGATGTGAGTTCAGATACACCTTCCTTTAGACATTTTTTTTTTAATTATCTTTCAAAGAAGCTTGCATCTTCTTAAGCAGAGTACAGGAACTGAAGTGCTCAGCTGTCTTTTTGAGATTCAAATTTTCTAGTTTTTCCATTTGATTTGTCAGTAATCCTCTCTCCTCCTTTTAAGACTTTACATATCCAGATGTAAAGTAACTGATGTCATCTGTAGTTGAAGCATCTAGGATTCAGTACGAGTAGTGCTTTCTACCATTCCTTCCTACCTTTTATCCTTCGGCCTCACACCGTACGCTGCCTTATAAATGCTATAATTTTCTCTCACACTTTTTAGGAACAACTTGCATAATTTTTGTAGCATTCATTTTCTCTTTTATCCAGCAGCATTATTTTTGTTATCATTACCACTGAAATTTCCTGAACTATTTTACCTAGACTGCGTTTTCAGAAAGGCTCATGCTGTTAAATGGTACTGCATGGGGCCCACTTTACTCTCGTTCTTCCCCTAAAGGCTGTGTGGCTGCCTGATTAAGCTGTCTCCTTCCAGAATTGCTCTAGTCAGACCCCGTTGTTTTTATGTTTTCCGCGTAATTTTATCACCTGTACCTGATTTAGTTTTGTTGTTCTGATTGAATGTTTCTTTCTCCTTGTGAATTTGAACTTTATTCAGCTGACATATGTTTCCAGGGTTTCTCAATGAATTTAGAAGTTACCTGAGATTCCAGCCAAAGCTGAATTGGTCTGGAGGTGATTTCTAGGCTGAATGGTAGTTTATCTCCTCTTTGTCAAGTGTTATCATTAAAAAAAATAAAATTCTAATGATGAAGGAAGTTTATTCCCATAATTTATATTCTGTGCAATATCATTTGTATTTTATATGACCAAAAGAAATAAGATAAAATTTTACTGTGTACAGATATTGCCAGAGTTGAATACTACTGTCCTATTCTCTGCATGATGTCTACCAAAACAGTATCAGTCTTAATTACAGGTATGTTGGCTAGTACTACATGTTGATCATTTTGAGTATCCTTCTAACAATCTTGATCACCTTTAGCCGGATTTTCCTATCTGATTTTTTTTTTGTTTGTTTTTAATCTCAGACCTTTCCCCCATTAATAAGAAAATAATTGTCCCTTTAAAATGAATGAAGCTAAGTAAGTTTCAGCACATGATGAAGTACTTCACTGGAATTACATGCAAAGTATATTTTTGTATATGTTTATTGCTTTGTTTATTGTTTTGTTATATGGCACTGCTTTGTTTTGGGGGATTGACTGTTGTTTTCTTTTCTTCTTTGATTTCTTTACAATGAACAGCTGTGAGTTAGTTGATGCTTAAAATGATATTCTCTGTTTTTCATAAAGACAAATCCACAAAGTCTTAGAGGGAATAAATCTACAAATGCTTAGATCAACCACCTCCTTGTATTCACCTATATGATAAGTAATCTTAGGGAGAACAAAATCAATTTAGATAAGTATTAATAGTTATATATTACCTGCAGAGCTAATGAGTTCACCATATTTTGACTGCTATGTAAAATTTAAAGTAGGATCTATTCTGATTTGCAATGCATGCCCTAATTTGCTGAAATAGAACATATTACAAGGAAATTAAAGATGTGATCACACAGGAAAGAAGTTCACAAAACAAGTGAGGTAAATGACAGTGTCAGTGTTGTAAATTAGCCTCAACATTTGGGGGTTGCCACCTTGGGTATAAAATATCTCTAATGTTGTTTGAAAGATATGGGTTCTCTCTACTTCCATAGAACGTATAATTAAAATTGATTTTTATTTTATTTTGTATTATTAAGGATGAAATACAGACATAAAGTTTTTCATTTTTCTGTATGTCATATTTAATATGGGAAGCAATTCTTTGCTACATTAACAGATCCCACTTTCATCTGCCTGCAAGCTAAAGTTAGGGAGTGTTTTTTTGGGACAAACGAAAAGAGGAAAATAAAATTCAGATGTTTCCAGTGCTGTTAAAATGGATAAGGAGCAAAAGATTCAATTTAGATGGTGTGTGAAATATTTAAAAAATTAAATGGTAATGCTTGTTGAACTATCCCGGGCTTTGAAAGGATTTTAAATCCTTTTATTTTGGCTGTCCTGCTTGAGATACCAAAACTGAACTTTTAAAATATATTTGAAATATATCCTCCAAAATTCAAACTGCTAAATCATAATAATTTTTTAAAGTGAGGTGACCACGTCCAATGTGAATGTTGAAAAGCTGATGTTGACACAACAACGTCAAGTAAAGAGGTAAGAAAGAACATACATTATTACATATTCCCCTTCCAAAAGATTCTTTTTCAGTCAGGTCTTGCTTCTTTTTCAAAGTGTAATTTTCTTTGGGGGGCTCTTTGCAGCAGCATCTTCCTGAAACTTGCTTTATCATACATTACCTAAAGTTTTGCTAAAGCAAGGAAGAAATGCCTTTATCAGGAGATAATTTTGTAGTTGTTTTCTCTACATTTCTTAAGTATTAAATTGAATCAGTCAACTTAAAGTGTTTAATCTTTTTAAAACATTCTTTTTTTCTCTGTGCTTCAGAGTGTGTCTATGGAGTCACTGCATAAGAAGAGGAAGGAAATGTTGGTTAGGTTTTAAAGAACCAGGCAATGAACTTAAATGATTCAATTCCTCAGTAACTGTAGCCTTGGAAAACCGGGGATAGTATTTTCCACAAGATCCACCAGCTATGAAATATTGTTCCTGTCCAGAGTGTCTGAATGTGAATGAAAAATAATAATAATAAAAAAGTTAATTGATAAATTAACTTTGTTTTATTTTGATAAGTCTTTTGTATTAGTCTGATTTCAGGCAGAACAACTGAAGAAGAAATCCTATTACAGGGTTTTCCCAGATAGACTTCTCCAGAGATCTATTTCCTTCAGTAGGGATCCATTTTGAATGAAATAGTTCACTGATGTTTATCTAGAAAGAGGTTTTATCCCTAGAGTACGTATTAATTTCTTGAAATTCCTTAATTGGAGCACATTACTTTCAGAGGTACTTTCTAATAAAATCTGTGATATTTTAAAACATATCTGTATAAGTTTCCTTGTAGTTGCAATGGTTCAAAGAGATAATCGATCTTTATATGATGTCATTAAGCTACAGTTTGTCTGTAGGCTGTAATATGAATTGCAAAAATTGTCTATTTTAAAGCCATTAAAATGAAAAGAGCTTGCCTGAAGCTAAAAATCTGTGTGTTCTTTAAAAATATCTAGTTTTTATTCTATGTGTGAGTAGCTGATTTCTAAAAATTAATGCAACAGCCAATTAACACTTGCTAAGATGTGTTATAAATCTGAAGATATTGAGATGGAATGTATTCTTACATATTTGCACAGCATTATTCTTGAATAATTATTAGATTTTTTCAGATATTTGCTGATTAGGTAGTCTAACAGGTTTTTCAAATATTAATAAATATGTTTTATCAACTCCAGCAATGGTATATTTGGGGCCAAATTCTTTTCTTGAGGAGTTTTACATAATTTAAGAATAACTCTGTTCATATTGGTGCAGTTTGGATCTTGGTGAGGAGGTACTACAAATGTAATAATTTGATAATTTAATTTCTCTCAGAAGTATATAACAGTGCTTGATTCTGTTGTTGACATAGAAGAAATCACCAAGGAAACCTGACAACATATTTCCTGATGCACAGCAATCTAGTCCTAACTCTACTGTATTCAATTTATGTGGCTTTCTAAGTATTATAATGATTAATGGGCTAATAGGATAAGACCAATATTTCATTACTACACTAGAGTTAAATCACATACAAAGCTTAAGTGAACTGAGTTATATGACAAAGGAGAATGATGCACATGCCTTTTTACTATTATTTTATTACAATTGATATCCTCATCTTCCTTCTATTTTTTTTCCCAACTCTGCAGAAGATATGAAGTTAAATAAATCTAACCAACCCCTTTGTAGCCCAGAAGATGAAGCATTTGACTTTATTTTTCTAGGACTCAAGTCTTCTCTGGGGGTGATTTCTTTTTTTTTTTTTCCTTCATGCAGGCATCAGGAAAGGTGTTGTGATACTAGCTCAAGTAGCTAGATTCAAAACACACTGTAATTGTCCTTGCTTATGATGAGAAAGCACTTTGGGAGGCGGGGGGAAGGAGATGCCTGTTGTGTTGCTGCTGAGCCTCTCTCCTTCTCTGTCTGATAACGCTGATCACAATGGCAGAGACTGTTTTCCTCTCTCATCCTGCCAGTTAATGAAAACTTTCCTTGCTTTCAGCATCTGTCCTCAGGGGAGATAGAATGGATTAGGGGAAGGCTCTACATTCAGGGGAATTTTTATTACCAAACTAAAGATGCAGAGCTTTGAGCTAGAAGCAGACACATGGCAAGGGAGAAGGCTCCCAAGGAAAATTTTAGACAGGAGCAAGGAAGGTGTGGAAATGAAATATAATGAGGAAAGAACACCCTGTAGCTCCTGTGACCTGTACGGTTTACAGACACTGTAAATACCACTGGTGTGGTGGGGCCATGGGCTGTCCATGGGTCACCAGGGAACCTCATGAGCCACAGCAGTTCCTCTGAGGGGCGTAGGTAGTGCAGAGAGCAGTACTACTTTTATGCAGACATGGTTATTTCTTATCTGTGGAAATTGTGATTTATATGCAATATGCGGTTTGAGAGTCATAGAAACATGAGATTTTGGTATTTGCTATGTAAGATCAGAAAGGCATGTCATCCCTGAGTTAGGTATTTTTTTATCTGAAGGCAGAGTCAACAGGCCACAGTTTTCTTGCCTCGGGTTATATATTTCCCTTGCTCTGTGGCCACGTTGCAATTTGTGTTTACTTTCATGCATCATTTTTCTTGTTTTTGTCATTTCTTACGATTTCCATGGGGGAAGGAATGGCTTTATCACACACATTAGCAGCTTTTTGGCTCAAAAAAACCTACAAATAAATTCAGATGATTAAAAAAAATATTCTTTTAGGAGACTAGTTAAATATCTTCTGACTCCTACACCTTCCACCTGCATGATAAGTAATCAAGGACAAAGGTCAAGACTTCAGAATATGAAGGGATAAAGGCTGAACCTGAACTTTTATTTTGATACATAAAGAATCTCCAATCATGATTGTCAGTAGATGCCTCAAGAGCACTTGCATGGGTATCTCAGGCCAGCTGGCTCTAGGGTCACTGCAGCCATTCACTGTTTCTTCCTCTGACAGGTCTCAGACGGGGAGGCAGATTTTGCCTTGGGTTTTTCCAAATGGAACACCAGTGCTCTCTTTCTTCTCTGTTCCTTTTTGATTGTGGCAGCTAATTTCTGTTTTCTTTGATTGCACTTCAAACTAAAGGATCTCATAATGTTGCAGTTTAGATTCGGTGTTGCTCTCTGGAAAAGAACTCAACAATCTTCAGGCTTTAAACTGTGACGGAAAACACCATTACTGAATGGTTTAAAATCAATAGGGTTTACTGCAGAGATTTACCTTGTGTAATACAAACAACAGGTTATGTGAGAGGTCTTTTCAAGACAGATTGTGTATTTAACCTTCTCAATAAGGTAATGGCTGGACAACAAGTATCACCACAGAAAATCTAACAAGTTGGTGAACCCATTTTAATTCAGATAACCACATATGCATTCCTAGAGCTTTGAAAAATAAAAATAGTTTTGGTTTGGTTTGGTTTGGTTTTTTACTGTCAAATGATTTTTAATAAGCTAGAACTGGAAAGAAAAAGTTCCTTTCCAAATCACTAATGTGTATCAAAAAGTAGTTCATATATGTTTCTTTTAGACCTGCTACACTTTTTCCCTTCCACCGGTGAATGGAGATTTTAACAAAATAGCATGATAATTATATTTTTTTGGATGACACCAATGGAATAAAATTTTAAAGGATTGTTCTTCAGTGTTGATCAGCAACACACTGATCTGTGGATGAAAGTCCAGAGGAGATGAACAACGGTTAGAGATCTAAATCTAGAAAACAGAAGGAAAGAGTGAATTAATAAGATTTTTAGTTTGTAACAGAAGCAACTGAAGAGAATCCTGATAACAGTCTTAAAAATTATAAAAGCCTGCTTCAGAGAGAGGAAATAATCAGTTCTCCATGTCCAGTGTAGATAAGACAAGAAGTAATTGGCTTAAATTTCAGCAAGGAAGATTTAGGAAAAATGTACTAATCGAAAGGACTGCTAGGCACTGCAATAGTTTGCCTGTGCGTGTTATTGAACCTCCACTGCTGAAGGTTTTTCAGAACAGGATAGGCTGTCATGAATTAAACTGGTATTTTTCTATCCTTGTTCTGTGGCAAGACCACTGCCTAGATGACCTTTCAAGCTCCATTTTTGATCTTTGACTTTAAAGCTACAACTGATAGAAGCTTGTGACTTTGACCTGAAAGCTACAAAGTGTTAGCAGAGAAAATCCTTATCATAATTAGAGTTTTCCTTGATCCAGTCTAAATCTGAATCTTGAAGTAGAAGAAGGATTAAAGGAACAGAGTAACAGTAAGAACCAAGTGACTGGACAGTATATCAGGTTAAGAGGCTTTGTGGGTGAGATGAATGAGTTACAGAGAAGGACAAAATAGGCAGGCATACAACTGAGTCAGGAAGGAAAAAAATCACATACTTTTGCAGAAGAGAAATTACCTTTTTTGTGTGAAAGTAGTGGATGGGTCTGAGGGGAGTGTAACGTTAGGTTCACTTTGTGACTTTCAGTTTGGAATAACATAAACAGTATTTATGCAAATTGTCTCAAAGCTGGTTGCTGCTAGAGAATTTGTTTTAATCTCCTCCTCCCTCCCTGCTCTTAATGTTTCTGAAATTGCTATATTTCAAGAAAACAGAAGGGAAGAGTAAGGAAGAATGCCTTTCTACAAGACCTTTCCCCCAACAATTTTTGGCAGGAAGGGATTTGATCAAAAACAAATAAAATTTTTCATTTTTAAATCATAGTTTTACTGTATATCAGGATCACACTCTCCATCCACTAATTGCAAACCAGCCTTGCAGTGCTGTAACCGTTAATGCCACCACAGCTCTAGCTTGCTCTGCTTCTCCCAGGCTGTGATGCTAACTCTCCAGCGCTGCAAGCATCAACCAGTTTGTGCCAACACCCTGTGTAATCACCATTAAGCCACTGCTGAGGGCTAGAATCGCGGTAGACTGAAGCAGCATGTGGCCTGCCACTGTAATGCTAACAGCGAGATTTACTATCAGGGCTCTGCAGTGTAACCATAGTTAGTTTCAATTTTATAATAAAACCTTTCTGTTTTCTATTATTCCAGTAACAGGCATCTTATGCTCATATTTTGAAGCTAGGTTGCTCCTGCTCATTTTGTTCCTCAGCTGCATAAGGTAGGGGGTTAAGGAGGGAAAAGAAAGGGAAAGGCAAAATCTCAACACCATTCTGTAAAGAGATATAATTACACTCAGCAAGATTCATACACTTAATTCTTCAAACACCCTTGGTGTCCTAGCAAGGTATATGGAGGTGGAGGTGGAGGAGGGAGACAGAAATTATGAACATTGTGAGGTATAACCACTTAAAATTTTTTGCTTTCAGCCCTGCTGTATTTTACACACAAAATGTTTTGTTTTGCACAATCACTAATTACTGTTAACTTCAAAGGGACTGAGAAAAGAATGTTGCTGTGCCTACAAAGATGAAGGGGAAAGGAAAAGCAAGAATTTATTTCAGATGAGTTACTGTGAGGCACCCGGAGATTTGGTGTTGGTCTTTGAGTTTCAAGGGATAAGCTTTCAGAAAAAAATGAAGAACCAGTGTTTTTCTAGATAAAAATTTGTCTTTATTTAACTGTCATTTTGTTTTGGTTTTTAATACTGAAAACATAAGGTGAAATAAAATAGAATTCAAAACTACCCCTTAATCTTTTTGAATGGCTTACATGCTGCTATGTTGCTTCAAGAATAGAATACGTTTTTTGTTACAGATTAACCTCAGATGCAACTGCTGTTACTTAATGTACTCTAGACTGTATTTTGAAATTGGTAATTGAAAATCATAAACGGAAGCAACAGGAAATGAAGGTCATGAAACTCTTATTTCCAGTATACAGAGAATATAAAGAATTGAGAATAATGTATTTAACTTTATGACTGCATTACAAGTTTTAAACATAAATTGAAAATTATAAATTTTGTTATCATTTTCACATTTCCCCCCAAGAAACCCCCAAGAAAATAATTTTTATTACTGCTGCTTTATAAGTCAATAGCACAAGCAAAACTGTAACAACTCTTCTAGTAAGCAAGGAAGATGACTGCGTGACTCTGATGGAAAAATAACCCTTGCAATTAATGCAAGGTGATGTTGAAAATATGTATCTACGAATTCTTTAAAACAGATATTAATCAGAAAACCCTGCATCATCAGAATTAGTTATTTTCATTTTTGCATAAATATCCATTATTTTTGTTTCACTGAATGGAGTATAATCTCCCTCCAGCCACCTTCAGTGTCAGGCTCACAGGCGGTAACTCTGCTCCAAGGCTCCGCAGTTCCTCCTCGGTCATTCTGCTCTTACGTGGTGCTGATGTCCAGGTATATTCCTTCCTCCCTGTCATGTGTGTTGTTGTATCGCCCCCCCCAAGCTACTGCTGAGGGTTTTTATAGACAGCTTTCAGCACAGGCTGTCAATCCATCAATACACACAGTGGGGTACCTTTCCAATAGTTTCAGGTACTGCTTTCCTGTCAGGCTGTGACCCGTGCCCTGTGCTAAGGCTCATCACACTCAGTTTCCATTTTCATCACCTCGAATGCTGCAGCTCCCTATACACAGCCCCTGTCTGCATTGTACTTGTCTCTCAGACAAGGTAAGGCTCTCAGAATCCTGTATCACAAAACAAAATATCAAACAATAGACACTAACCCCTTCCAATGCTGTGGAGAAATCATGTTACTTTCTTAATTGGAGATGAGCAGAAAGTGTTTATCTTGTCCTGCGTAATGCTAGAACACTTCCAACTTTCCTCATTCAACATTTGCACAGCTGAAGGATTTTAAAAATATGGATGGGCATATTTGAGCAGAAGATTTCAGAAGAAAGAAGACTAAATTCAGAGCAGGTGCATAACCTTTTGTTTGAGTTCCTAGTCCATGGCTATTTAGTGGCATGTAGTATTTTGGAGCTGTTGCACTCTGTGGAAATAATTGATTAGCTAATCGATCAGAGAGATTAATTGTACATATCCTTCCTGTCTTTACGAAGCTGGAAGAGAATGGAAAAACAAGGACTTGTCTCAGGGTAAATGCTTAACCATCAGGTAGTTGAAGCTGCTGGCATAGGACACACATCCTTCCCTGCCTTGGTCATGTACTGACAGAAAGCATTTCAGTTTCAAGAGAGCTGAAGCTATGGGCCACTTGTCAAGGCAAAGGTTTATTTAACAGATCTTGACTGTGGTCTGTAGAACTAATATTGTAAGTACCGAAAAACTTCCCTATTGACAAGTGTTTCTTTTGGTAAAATGACCTTTCTGCTTTTGGATTATTGGGCTTTTAGAAGTTTCCTTTGCACAAGCTCTTGCTGCAGTTTAAGACAATCAAAAAACTGTAGCTTTTAATTCTTTATTTATTACCACTATTGCTTAGCTGGTATTTTTTGTTGAGCTTGTTTTTCCCTCTAATTGCTGACCTTGTTTATTGATTCTGCCTAATATGTGATAAAGCATAAACTGTTCCAAAGTCACTACTAAGATCAAACAAGACCAAAAAAAAAAAAAAAATCTAAATATTTACGTCTGGTGGTAGTACGAACTTGCATATTTCCCCATTTTACATATCTTTTCTTCAACCTTTTCAATTTTAGACTTCAGCACTTGCGCTACAAACACTTATGCCAGAGTAGCAAGTGTTTGGTCTGTAGGACAGTTGCTTGACAATTGAGATTTCTTTTCCAATGTTGGTATGGCGAAAAATTCTACTTTCTTACAAAAGCTTTTGGTTTCAATTAATCAGTATTTTCTGACACAAAGCTGTTTAATTAGAAAAGCCCCAGCAGATTTAATTATTTTTTTATTAATTAGTAGCCAAAGACAGATGAGATAAGAGATGGATTTAGAATTGTGATAATAATGATTATCATATTCCACACATTGCGGTGCTCTACCTGTCAATATATGTATTCAAATATCTAAATAAGATTTTAAATAGTATCGGATACTGACTTTGCACTATGTGTAACTTGGTAGGAAATGGTTCCTAAGCTTGCAATAAACTGTGGAGAGAGACAGACCTTATTTTGAAGAAGTAATTTAAAATTTACATCATTTTACACAGTTGCTAGGAAAATATGCCATGTCAAGATACGTTAAAAAGCACAAAGTAAGAAAAAATTGTGGCTTATTTTTCAATGAAGGTTTTATGATGGTACAGAACAAGGAACGCATAAGAATACAGAACAAAGTAGAAGTCACAGAATGGTATAACTGTCTGCAAAATTTAAAAGGAAGAAGAGTTACCTTATAGTATTCATTAAGAAGAGTAAGTTTAATTTTTACGCTTCTTGATATTTTTCAGTGACTGATCCCAAACTTAGTAGACACATTTATAATTTAGAAATATTTTTTTCAAATAAAATTGGTTGCATACTCTTTGTCTTGACAGTATCTTTTTATTTATTTTGGTGTGTTTAATCACATAATTTAAGGGTTATTGTTGGTGCTTCTTGACATGACACATAGAGAGTAGTGCAGTAAACTTACATAAGCTTAGACTTCAGTTGAGTTAAAAGCAAAATGTTTTCTGCTGGTAGTGCTGTTTTAGTTCTATAGTGCTTTATTGAGACTATGCATAATCTCAGCTGTGTCTGTTTATACAGTTATGACAATAATTGTGTTTAACTTTTGCCTAATGCTGGTGGTTATTGTATGAATTAGAATGTTTTAAATTGTCATAAAATTCTCTGTGAAATATCAACCGTTTTTAATAATATTTTAACAGTCTTATGAAAGTCTTAGTAGTAATTGGATTGATCTTCCAACAAAATGTTCTAATTGTTCCCTTTTTTTAGTATAGACTTGATTTCATTTCCCAAAAATACTTCTCAGGAATTATTTCTTCTTCCGCTATTTAAATCGATTATTTCCTTGAGACAGTTCAAAATATAAATGCTGAAAGAAAAGCCATTAAATAAAGGGGTAATGGCTTTATGTGCCATAGGTACTGTTGTAGTTGTACCTATACACCTAAACAGGTTGTAAGATATCACAGAATTATTTTTCCTGAAGAATCGCTGTCAAAGCTAACGACAATAAATTTACTGTAAACCTATATTTTTTTTATTTAATACAGGCTTCAAGCTATGTGTGTTATGAAAGTACAGAGCATAAACTGTATTAATTTGTGAAACCTCAGTTCCTAGTAGCTGTACTATATAGCACCATTTTATATTAAAAGAATGAAGTAATTATAAGGGTCTATCCTACCTAGTTCTGCTAGTCCAGCAGAGAAGACAACAAAACAACCCTGTTTTTTACATTTTCTGCTCACACTTATTAAGTATTTAATGAGGGAAATGGGTGCAGATTCCAGTTCTTAGGTTCACTACAAATTTCCATCTCTAGCTTTTGAATTTATTATTGTCTTTGACTTACGTCTGAGAGCTATCTGAACAATTTGGAAATGTTGTGTCCTGGAACAGCTTTTCTTATATATAAAGTTTAAACCACATAATAATTTTCTTTATAATTTGCAAGTGGTTTTTGGAACATAACATTTAAAAGATCTTTCACATAAATAAGCATGCGCTTGCTTTGTTACATGTCATTCTTGCAATTCATTGCAAACCCAGGTGAGCGTGGATTTGCACATGTTCCATAATGCAGAAGAGATAGCTGCTTGCTTACTTTTGGGGCTGGCAAACTGTGGGTGGTTTGTTTAAAGCTTCCACAAACTCTCACCTCTGTGTACTACATACTCTATTGACCATTTTCATTTATAAATTTAGGCATACAAGGAATACTGTGTGAGATTGAAGCCTCGGCTATTAATACCTGATTCAAAGGAAATGGTTTGGATAGTTTGGTCTGTGATTTGTGGGGTAGAACTCTGAATTTTAGAATGGTGGTTTTTAGAAAATATCATGGGAGAAAATGCATAAAACAAATCATAAAACAAATCATTCTTACAAATGATGATTGTGGCTCTTTGAAGAACTGAAAGACAAAATAGCTAAATATCTCTTTTGATGAGGTGGAATTATATCATTATGGATTGTGTTGGCCTTTTTGTCTCAATGGGTGATAACAATATATTTCTTCATAACGTGTGAGGAAACTTACTGCAAAAGATTTTTACTCCTCAGCTGTACACATATTGCAGATGTTTTACATTAGTGTGTAACAGTGAGAGACCATTTAGCACAATCATGGCTGGTATTATTGCTTTTTAATGCTTTTGACTAACGTTTTACCCTGTACTGAAGATAGGCAGCACTTCCAACAGCAACGATTTTGGTCTCTGTTTAACTCTTTTCTGAAAATAAGGTTTCCCTGGCAAAGCTCAAACTATAGCTGCAGCTGAACACATTGTCCAACTGTCCTGAGGATTTCCTATCCTTGGGGATAATTCAGGGCAGAATATGCAACAAATTTAATTCAAGTATGGGCAACCTCTTGGAATCATATACCTGTCTTGTTCTTCTCCTCTTTATAAACAATAAAACATTCATAATTTCCCCTTCTCATTAATTTTCCTGATAATTTAGTGTATTTGTTACTTTTTATGATACTTCTTTCATTGGTATAAATCGCTGAACAAAAATGTGGCTAAATAATAAACAAAATATTTGGCAAGTAATAAATAATACACACTAATATAATAGTTTCTTCATTATAATTTTCAAATATCCTCTTTTTTTTTTTTTCTTTAATTTTAATCTCTGTTGAGTTCTTTCACTGTCCTTGTCTTATTTCAGGGAGGAATCATGTGCTGGAATAATTACGCTCTATGCTGGGACTACAGAATTCTGCAAAACTAATTTCTGTCTTCTCTTTTTAATACTTCGGGAAGTTCATAAGGAAAACAGTGGTGGAATTTATTCAAATAATTCCCATACAGGTTTCAGTGAAATCCTCTCCTATTTTAAGGTCACACAATCTGATATAAATATTGTAGTACTTTCTGCCATCAAAAAATACTGCTGTTTGATGAAGTTTCAGTATGAAAGGTAGGATTTTAAAAATACAGTTTGTCTCTGAAAATTACAGCAAATAGTATCCAAGGAATCAGTATCTCCATCTACCGTATAACTGTAATTATACAAGGTAACCTTGTAACTGAAAACAGAATTTGACTGAGCAGTAACTAATAATTTTATGGGTTTTTTTATTGTTATTATTTTTTTTTCGCCCAAGCTTTATTTGTTCTACATTTAAGACACATCAGAGAGAGAGGCATGTGTCTGTGAATTACACAGTTAGCACTGCTACAATACCTAAAATGTTTTGTAATAGATGTTAATGATGTACACATTAGGTGATGTATTATGGGAAAATTCCCTTAGATGCGTCAGCAGTGGGTGAATAGATATGGGAAAACTGACAGCAACTAGATACACCCCCCAAGACCCCAAAATTAAGCAACACCATGGCATGTGCGATAGGAATGTGGCACGGTCTCTCTGAAGCATAAACAAAATGACTATGATGTTGTGGCGGCAGAAGTAAAAGTTTTACCTAAAGTTATAGATAAACTGTTAACATTTGGTGAAGAGCATGTAGCATCACAGTATTCAATCAGCCCAAAAGATTAGTCTCCAGTAGTGAAATGAATTTTTAAAGAAATTGTGTAAGGAGCTTATTACACTAGCCTTTCATTTCTGGAGACTTGGAAAGAATGAATCCCAACTTGTGAGAAGTTCAGTGATACCTTTATTAAACTCACGAAGGCAAGATTTAACTCTACATTAGGAAATTCTCAACCAGTTCCAAATCTTTAGCATTTGTTCTTCCACATGAGAAGTTAGATCTATCCAAAGGAGACATTCCCAGAGCATTAATTTCTCTATAGCCATTATTTCATACTCTCCGATGCTGAATTTAAGCAATGTGTGGTTGACTCTTGAAGACACCTGATTAGTTCTGAGTCTGCTCTGGTGACAGTCATGCTGATTTTACCCAGTCACTTATTTTTCTAGGTTGGTGTAAAACCCTCTTCCTGCCCATGTGTTTCCTCTATAAGTGCACATTCCCCACTTTTCACAATTATCTGTACATTTTATTTCTCAGACTTTGGTTCCCGAATTGATAATTTTCCCTGTCCTTTTGGAACCGGTGGCTCTTTTGTTCTTGTCTCCCGATCTCTTTATTTTCCCGTGCAACAAACTTGTACCTCCTTCCATTTAACTGCAGCTACATTATTTTGTGATTTGGAATATATGATTAACTTTCTTCCTAAACAAAACTGCTTTGACTGAATAGAGGCTGATTGCTGGGTTGGGGTCTTCCAAGACTCATTGGTCTCAGAATCTAAGTTTTAATTCATTTCTTGGTCTATATTTCATACGTTTAAAAAGCTTTTTTTCTTTAAAAGTAACAACACCTTTAACTCGCAAGCCAAATAATTCAAAGGGGTGGTAATGCTTTATATGACACCTGAAGTGGTCACGTATATTTTCCAAGAATTTTGGTTGCTATTACTAATACAAACAGGCTGTTTCTTTCCCTCCAGCATAACACACAGTAAGCTGAAAGACATTTTTCCAAAAATTGAGATTTTTCTTAACTTTCATGTTATCTGCGGTTTAACTGTAAGTTGTAGGAAACAGAAGTTAGTTTTGTACAAGTGTTTGTTTAAATGAGCATGCTGTACTTCTACTATGACATTAAGAGAAGCTTTATATACATGTATTTACTTGGAGTACATTCTGAACACCTGTTAGAACAGTGAGTCATTATTATTTTGTTATTTCATTGATCTTTTTAATGTTAAATAATTTAATGTGGTTTATTTTTGAGGAAACCACTTGTGGCAAGTAGAGTTTTAAAGCATTTTGAACATTTGAAGTTAAAACACTCACCTATATTGTTCAGTATTTGAATATTCAGAACTGACTGGCAAAGTCAAGTAAATTTAGATAAAGGTATCATCAGCCTTTGCATCTATTTGTAAAGGACAAATCTATTGCCCAGTAACTCCTTCTTCCTCAAGAATGAATTAACTCAAGTCATTCTATGAACACACAGGAAGAAAGGTTCTTTACCAAGTAGAATAATACCTCTGTAGATACTGTGTATGGGGCTTCTCAGTGAGACACGTATGTAAGAAAGAAGGAATCCATAACTTCGAAATGAAATATAGAGAGGATAATCAGCATAAATAAAATGAATTTTATGGACCTCAGTTTGAATTAATGATTCTAAGAGTGAGAAAAAGAATAGAGCTGGAAAATACATTAAATTTTAAGCTGCAGGAATAGATGTGGCATTCATTTCCAGAAGGTATCTTCACCTCATAAATTTTCCCTCATCAATTTTAAAGCCTATGCAACTAATATCAATCACTTTTTAAAAGGCGAAGTCTTTTCTAAAATTATTTTTTACCACCTTGTTGCTTTTAAAAATTTGATGACCCAAAAAATTCTTAGTGAAATCAATAAGAACATCCACGTGATCAGCAATTTTTAAAACTAGGTTTTTCATACATTTATATTATAAGTTTTAATTGAAGAATTCACAAGGAAATATGTATATATGGACAAGGAAGTGTATATTCAAAACAATATTCATCAGTAAGACTAGTCATTTATTTGCAGGAAGTTGTAAGTATGTAAGTGTGTATAAAAGTGGATTTGGACAAGAAGCATTCTTCATGGATATGGAATTATATACTTCAGGAGACTTCTGTAAATAAGCTGAATACAGATATCCATTGCAATCAGAAAATACTGAAATTTCATGAAGTAGTTAAAGAAAAAAATGTGGGAAATAACAGGGAAGCATAATACATTAATATTAACAAATTATTATTCAGATTTATAGATTAATTCCTGTCTACTTTGAATGATATACATGAACTTTCTTTTCTAGTTCATAAATCTCACTGATAACATTTCTCAAAAATCAAAAGTACCATTGATACAGAACTAGTATTTTCACTTGTATGCAATGAAACACCAAGCTACAGATACTTACAGAGACTGCAATTTTCAGTATAGAGAAAATTAAAATGACTTACTGAATCCAGACTAGTATCTGTAGGTTTTTATCGTGCTTTCAGATGTAAACACATACTTTAAAATCATGAAGTGAATGTTCTAGTCTAAAACTGAATGTGAAATCTGAAAGCTCACTAAATGCTAGTAAAAGTTATATCTCAAGTTATTAACTATCATTTTGGCCTTGTGATTTTAGTTTTGTTTTGTAATGTTTGTTGGAATATTTATTAAAATAGTAGTAACTGGATGACTGATGTGGTATTTCAATCAGAATTGCTATAATCAGTTCAAACCTTAAACTGAATGTTTAACTTGAGAAGTATTTTCAGTGTGAATTGTCTACTGATTTTAATCATATCAGCTTTCCAATATCTTAAGAATCTCATGAAGTAAAGATATGAAATTTGGACCGTAACCAGTTTTTCCCTGCTCTGCTAATTATGCTGAGCTTCCCTTGGTAAAAGAAGTAGGTTTTTCAGATTCATAAACTTATGCTATCATTTCACCAGAATTCTTTTTTTAATGATCTTCTTTCTTTATTTCTAGTATTAATTTCAAATTTTTAGCTTTTCTACAAACACTTTTTTTTTTTGTCATCCAAAGCCTTGGTTTAAAAAACAGACAAAAAGCCCAGGCAAACAAGGAAAAGAAAGAATCAGTTATGTCATAAGTGCCACAGAGTTTAATCACAGTTAGGAAGTTGGAAAAGATTGGACATTAGTTCTCCAAAGATTTGTTTGAGAGCTCCCTGAAGACACGCAGGAAAAGGTTAATCTGATCAAGTTTTCACAAGATGAAGCAGAGTAGACTAGTGCTTGCCTTACAGAAGTTGCAGTCATTTTACCACAACAAGGAAACATATTGAGAAGACCAATAATAATTCAAACAAAGCAAAGGAAAGAGAAAGTGATGTGGGTAATTCATGTAAATCCTATTCTGTTGCAGTTTTGCAGCCAAATGTCAACTTTTCACAAGCTGCAAATTTATTTTTTTGCTTCAGATTGTTTTACTTTGAGGAATGTGTTTGAAAACAACATAGTAAGTTTCCCTTAAGACATGCCAGTTGCCAGAGTTTAGTTTTCTTGAAAATAATTCTTAGTGGAAAGTAATAAAAGACATAGGGGAGGTCATAGGCTCTGGCTGGTGGGCATAAATATCTATGAGGGGTTTGCTTCTGCCATGTGTTCAAAATAGAAAAACAAATTAGCAAGGGAAGGAAAAGAGAAAGAGGAGAGCATCTTTTGAGGGGCTTTGCTGTCAGAGAAAGGCCAACAAATACCAAATTCCTATACATAAGTAGAGGCAAATATTGACTGGCTGAAAATAATTTCCTAAAAGTATTGTTTAAAGGGAAAAAAAAAGCTTTTAGTCATAAGCCCAATAAATGTATAAATTGATATCTTTAAAGAAATAGGCTTAGAAGAGACACTAGAGGTAGAAACAGTTGTTTGAAGTGAAAACAGATACAGTATCTTCTCTAACACATTCAAAATCCACCAGCTAGGAGACCAGATATGGAAAACCTAGGGAATAATATGTGCTCCCAAATAGTGAACTCTGTCCTTGGAAAGGTCAGTGGCACTGTTGCAGGGATAGAATGGTGATGGTTGAGGAAAATGTCCATAAATTTATACTAGTCACTTTTCTTTTTTTGGTAAACAAATGTCTTTTCCATGCAAGCAATATACTTTCTCATTGTTCTCCAAAATTTAGCTCTACCTCTTCAGTGACATAATTGCGTTGTCTTTGAAGATATACATGGACTTTCAGGCAACAGAAGCCTATTTCAAACAGTGTTGCTTTTATTGCTTTGTTTTTCCTCATTTTGTTATTTTAATATCTCATTCAATTATTCTATTATTTGTTGTTCCTTTATTTTCTTGCCATTTTATTTCATTTGTATTATTTTTGTTTGCTTCATTCATTTTCTTCTCATATCTCTTCAAATTTATTCTTTCTTTTAGTTAATTCTCTACTAATTTATCCTTATTGTGAGACAGAAAAAGGAGAGGAGGAATGCAGAGATGCAGAAATTAAAAAAAACTACTGTTTTCTCACCCTTATTCTTTTCTTCATGTTCTTTCTCATTGTTTTTAAGAAATCTTAATCTCTTTTTTTTTTCCCTTCCTTTTCCCTTAACATCATAGAATCAGTGCAGATAGCAAGAGTACTTCTGCATCATCATTAAAATGAACGCCCTGGGAATAAGAGCTCAGCTCTGGCCCTGAGAATTTCAGGCTGCATAACTGAATTCATTTGGCTGTTAGATAGGATAGAACCTCGGGCATGAGCAAGTAGAGGAGGATGTTGGACCTCGATAACCTCTGGACAAATTACATCATTTCAGGAGACTCCAGAAGACTTTTCTGACTCCAGTTAGATAACAGTTTTGGTGTATTTTTTTGAGCACCGGAACTTTAAGAAATATTATTCATTCTATAAGAGGCTTATAGTCAAAAAACAGGATGAAAAACAGGCGATTAATGAACAAGCTGCCTAAGAAATGATCCTCCTTGGTCCTTAATGTGTCATAGTCCTGTCATATTCCTGTCTGCCATTAGGAGTTGTCTGTTATCCTTTGCCAGTAAACCCCTTTTTACATTTTTTCTTCCCTCCCCCCCCCGCTCTTGTCTTTTCCCCCTTTTCCCTTTCTTGTGTTGTTTTCTGTATATTGCCCCTTTTATATGCCTTCTTGTGCTTATCAGTTCCCTGTAATTTCTACTGGTATTTTCATAATTTATTTCCTTTCATGTCTATTGCTTTTTTTGTTCAGAAAATACATTGTGTTGCTTAAAAACCCCACAAACAAACAAACACAGTAAAACCCCAAACCAAAACAAAACAAAAATCCCCCCTGAGATACATTTAACACTATCATATAGAGTAATAGGGTAATATCCCTTCAAAGAGTTAACAATCCTACCCAATACCTGGTACCATGTATTATGTAGACGTGTTTATAGTTTAAGGTACTAATGGAATTTTTGTTTGTTTACAATTTCTGATGAAATTTCTCTTCTTTTAATTCAAGTCTCTGCTAATTAGAATTGGATTCAAGATATAACTGTCTAAGGTTAGGTGAGTAAGGACAAACTCTGCTGTGTACCTGTATGCTCTGTTCAAAATAGATTTTTAAGACACTATGCTTTGTGTAAGTGTTATTTCATTTAGCTTTGTACAATCAGACTCCTGGGTTTTAATCTTTTTTTTTTTTTTTTTCCTAAACTACTTATTTTCATTTTTATTTAAGTCTGCCAGGCATATTATTCGTCTCCTATAAGTGAAGTAATCCACATGCAAAGGAAAAGGTTGAATTAAGTGGTATAGTTTAGAAAATAAACTAAGTTATCATGGAAAAAGACCTGCTTGTCACCACAAAGAGCTCGCGTAGATTTTGTTAAGTACGTAGCTTTATGTAATGTCACATTCATATAGGAACAACTGTTGCACTTAAGCCAGTTTTGAGAGTACTTGTCCCCATACCGCGCTGCCAGAATTATTTATTCATTAGCACAGTGAACAGCATCACTGTAAGGTCCAACAGAGAAACTGTGTGGCACAAAATTTATTAAGTTTGCCCGGATTTTAATTTTTTATATCATAGGGCAACACACATAATTGTATAGCCACTATGCAGGGAGCACTAGAGTGACAGAAATGAAGCCAGGAGCTAGGAGAAAATATTTGTAAATACACCAGTGTATTCTTATCCTGTATTTAATGTTGTTCTATTTTTGTGACATATGGCTAGTACCTGCTTTACTGTGAAGCATGTGGCAGCTTGGACTGTTCTAGCGTTCCTCAAAGCAGCTAATTATTTCTAAGGACATCTACTGCTTTTCTGATATGATTCATTCTTGTATCCGCTAGCTTTAAATGAAGTGGCTAGTGAAGCATCACAATACCTGCAGCTCAGGCTTGTATAATTAGGAATCACTGCAGCTTAGTTGAAGCTTTGCACAAGGATTGCTTTTAAATGAGAAGTTACAAAACCATGTATATGCTGTTCATAACCTGCCTTCATTCATAGGCCTATGCATCATATCAATGAAATTGCTGAAATAGTAGTAAGATATCTTTAGTGCCCTCTTCTAAAGATTGTATGTACTGTTTAAGGCTTTGAGATGTATTGCTGGAGATCTGTGGCATAATTTAAATAAGTGTGAGTGGTAAAGTCTCATTTTAATAGTAAGCATCACCATTATTGAATGAACTGAGCAATGCGCTCTTGATCCCATCTAATACATGTCATAACTACCCTGATAATGAATGTTTTACTCTATGAAAATCCCAGAACCTGAGATTTCTCCTTTTTTTTCCTTAAGAAATTACTATATAATGGAAAGGGAATGTCATATAGTGGTTTAGGCACCTTTGATCCTAAATGGCATTAAAGCAAAGAATAAAAATTGGATTATCAAACATAAAAATGAACAGAGGAATGTTTTGCATTCTGTGTTTTCAGTGGTTGGATAAGCAGATGGAATTAAATAAACACTTTTTCAGATGTCTTTAACCGGCAGGATGTCAAGGATGGGAAATATTTGACACAGTCATGATTTAGTAGCAATTTAAAATTTATTAATGATTTGAGGTAGATCAAGAGTTAAGTTTAGTAGCACTTAATCATTAACCGATTTATGGATTCATGAAGTGATTTAACAAAATAAGTGAACAGTGACTTAATTACAGATTCGAAGATGGCAAGACTCACATTAACTCACCATAAGATATCCTAAATCAACACATACACATGTAAACGTGAAGATACAAACATACAACACTTAAGGGGTCACACACACTCTTACACCTGAGATTTTAACTATTATGACTAAAGGTCCCTTCACAATGGGCGACTCCAATGGGTCAATGGGTCCCCCTTTTACATGTGTGGAAAAATATTTGGATCCAGTAAAATATAAAACACATCCACACTTGTAAGAATTAATGTGTGTATAGAGAGATGGATGAAAGAGAGGCTAACCTATAGTTAAAATTTCCCTCTTCGAGTTTAGAGCAAATACTCACAATGCTTTGGCATTCCTCAAGGGGCGATAACTGGGACTTGATGGAGAGTTGACTCGCCCTGGCCTTTCAGTCCTCGAGGTGTTTGTCTGAGAGGTGTCCTGACTCAGGGGCGATGCTGGCCACAGCCTGCTGCAATCCAGGGGAGCTCCAAGGGTCTTGCTAGACTCACTACTTACAAGGTCCAAGCATAATTGACTGTCGTCAGGTATTTTTCCATTCCAGCCCAACTCGGATGATGCAATATTCTAGTACTTTCAACCGGTTGTGCAAGTTCAGAACTTGCTAGGTCTGCAAGTTCTGGCATCATCTCCCTTTGGGCCATGATCCAGGTACAGATGTACTAGGTTGTCAGGGAACGATAGTCCCAAGTGATAGGGGAAGCAGGAGCTGGGCACTTTAAGGGAGTGCCTTAATACTCTGGTCCTTTATTTTTCACAATGCTTGCCTGACATCTCCTGGGTTGGTGTGTGGCCCAGGGATGAGGAATCATAGCAAGCACTGAAGTGTGTGTGGGGTGTTGCATCACCACACAGGGGAAATCATGAGTTTCTAAGAAAGATAATTATGTTGTAAGTATTAGGATAAAATATACAAAAGAATTTCCTTATGCACAGTTTTAGGACACATCTAATTTGAATACTTTTGTTCATATGTGATGAAAAAAAAGCAACAGTCAAACACACTTTTCTTAAGGAAAGTTTTGAAGTAACTCTAAAATAGTCTTTCTCATTATTTTTGGTGCAGATTACTAGATTTAAAGCAAATATTCTTAGAGCTACTCATACAAATTTTGAAGTAGAAGACAAAACCAGTTGGTTTTGCAGAAAATTGTGACATTGCTTCTATTTCGTGAACAATGTCATTGGTATATAGACTGTGATCTGTGGATCTGACAAAACAATTTATCTTATTTTATAGGCAAACCCCATTGCTTTGCAATGTAAACAAAACACACATTAAGTGCTCAATGTTGTCATTTTGAAATGCTACAATAAGAAATGGAATTGTATAAAATAAAATCAATGGATTTTGTTAAAACATTGGAAAAATTTACAAACATGAATTCCTCTAAATCAATTAGCTCTGAATTTCTGGTGAACTACATTTCATAAAAGAAACAGTCATATGTATGGAAATGGCCTACTTTATTCCTTTGTTGTTTGCATGATTAGGAATAAGTTAGTAGGGGGCACTATTTATTTTAAATGAGAAACAACATTTCCTTGGCCCCCCACAGGACAGTATAATTTACAGAAATTCTTCACAGACTTTTATTGGTCCCAGCTGTGAACCAAAACACGAGTTATATGTTTTCAAAACTATTTCAGCAATTCAGCACTGAAGGAGATTTCTAACTTCAACATCGCTTCTTTACTCTTCTGTTGTCTCACCTAACATTTACTCTGTGCCACACAGCAACCACAAAGCAGAAGACAATGTTTTAATTAGATAAATTAAAATTGAAACCAAAACTGCAAAATTATATGGCTGCTGATCCTTAATATGTCAGTGTCAGGCAAAGGCTACTACTGTGCAATCCTGCCTACGTGAGATGGGATCATGCAATATCTTCTATCATGGCTGTAACTCCAGACTGAAATCTTGGAGAAACTAGGACCTTTCTCCACAAGCACTTCTGCTGTTGATTTGTACAATATATCAGACTATGTCTTCCTGTTGAGGTCAAATATCCTGCAATTTTCCAATGTCAAATATAATGCAAATAATCACAGTAGACCTTTAAAATCATTACTTAACAATATAATTTAAATTGTGTTTCCATAATGACTGGTGCACAATATTTAGCTAAGTGACCTATTACTGAAGCAAATTCCAATACTAAAATGAACAAATACACAGATCTCTAGTATTTTATTGCTGATTCCAATCAGACCAGGGCTTGTCAACATGATCCTGCTCCTGTCTGTCTATGGAGAGCCTCATCCCCTCAGTCTTCCTGGTCAGGTGGCCTGTAGCAGACCCCCACTGTAATGACACCTGTCCCTGCCCTCCCTTTAATCCTGACCCATAAAGTCTCAGTCAGCTCCTCATCCATCCCCAGGCGGAGCTCCTTGAACTCCAGCTAGTCATTGACATAGGGGGCAACACCCGCTCCTTGTCTCCCCTGCCTGTCCTTCCTAAATAGCCTGTATCTTTCCATTCCAACAGTCCAGTTGTAGGAGCCATTCTACCACATCTCCGTGATGCCAATAAGATCATAGCCCTGCAGGCATGCACATGGCTCTAACTCATCTTGTTTGTTCCTCATGCTACGTGTGTTTGCATAGAGGCATTTAAGTCGGCCCCCGATAAAGCTAACGTACTGGCTGGAGTGGCTGGTATTCCTTTGCGCTGCACTCCAGGTGCTCTGCTGCTGCCCTGTGATCCTTCTCCAGGCTCTGGGCATCTATTGCTGTCAATCACACCAAACCGGTAGGAATGGGATGGATTGAGGTTCCCCTCCACCGGCAACTCTAGTTTAAAGCCCTCTTCGCTAGCTTGTCAGGCTATGAGTGAAGATGCTCTTCCCCTTCTGACAGACGAACCCCATCAGCCCCCAGTAGACCAGGTTTCTCAAAGTGAGTCCCATGGTCTAAGTAGCTGAACCCCTGGCTGTGGCACCAGTCCTGTAACCATTTGTTGACTTGCCAGATTCGACTGGCCCTTTCAAAACATTTCCCTTGCACTGGGAGGACTGATGAGAAAACGACCTGCACTCCAGACTCCTTCATTGCTGCTCCCAAGGCTCTATAATACTTCTTGATACTCCTCAGACTGCTCCTGGCTGTATTGTTTGTGCCCAAATAAAAAAAAAACAAAACACAAACAAAACAGCAGTGGATAATAGTCAGTGAACTGTACAAGGCTTGGTAGTCTCTTGGTGACATCCCTTATACAAGCCCCTGGTAAGCAGCACGCCACTCCATAGTGCATCCAGTCAGCAAAAGGGTGCCTCCATACTTTTCAGAAATGAATCACCTGCTACTATCACCCATCACTTTTTCTTCGTTGCACTGGTTGTTATAACGAGGACAGATCGGGCTGTCTTGCTCAGCTCAAGCATCTCTCCTGATGTGACTGGTCTTTCCTCTTTAGTTTGCAGAGTGGTGAAGGGGTTCTGCAAGGGCACCTCAAGCTTCGGGGAAGTCTCTTCCTCCTGCTTGTCCTTGCCATTGCAAGCTTTCATTCTTCTGCGTTATTTGCTCCCCTCCCTTCTGTGCATGCTCGTGGGGGAGTTTTTGGTTGTTTGGCTGTGCGCTGTGGGTCCACTGCAGACTGACGTGTTTTTGGTAGCTCACTTACCTTTAACATCAGGTTGGTAGCTCATTTACCCGTAACATCAGGGTCAGCTGGTGAACAGATAAATATTTTTAAGGATGTTGTAGATTCTATAACATAAATTATTAAAACTTTATGCAAACAATGTTTAAGAACATCAGTGGCAGAATCTTTAACATCTCAATACATATTTATATAGCACGAAAACAGCTTTATTTCACCTGCAGAAATACAGATGTAAAAATAATATATGTTTCTCCTTAGCCTTTATTGAAGCAATATTTGTGCCTTTATCTGGCTGAAGTTTCAGACACTTTAGTTTCTTAACTCTGACTTACTGAGGGGGCTATGTTAGCTGCTACAATTGCAGACATTTTTTATGAGATTGATACTTCCAGAGAAATAATAATTTGCAACATTCCAGTAAAAATGATTGATTGTATCTGTTCTGGATGTCCATGGCAAGGTGTTAGTAGCCATAAGGTCCTGCAGGGGTGACCAGAGGCTGCTCTGTGCTGGTCACAGCTGGGTCGCTGAAGCCAAAGCTGAGCCCATCAGCAAAGCTGGTGCTGCCTCTATGAAATCATATTTTAAAAATGGCAGAAAAAAGAGCACAGAGAGAAGAGGGGGGAAAAAAAGTGAGAAAGAGAAGTGGGAACACCAAGGTCAGAGCAGGAGCAAGAAGAGGAGGAGGTGCTCCATGGCAGAGCAGATTTCCACACAGCAGCCTGTGGAAGACCCACACTGCTGCAGGTGGATATTCCTGAATGAACTGCAGACCATGGAGAGCCCATGCTGGAGCAGAGGAAAAGTGTGAGGGATGTAGCTTCAAAAAGGTGGAGTGACAGCAGTGTTTGGAGTGACAGAATGAGCATGAGCCTGGGAGAGGAAAGAGGAAAAGTGTTTAAACATTTGTCTTTTTGTTTTCCACTACCCAGATCTGTTTTAACTGGCAATAAATTATTTTTCCCCAAGTTGAATGTTTTGCCTCTAGCAGTAATTGGCAAGTTATCTGCCTGTCTTTACACTGACACACGAATGTTTGCATTGCTTTTTTTCCTATTTTCCTCCCCATCCCACTCTGTATGTGTGTGTGTGTGTCTGTGCAGCAACTGAGTGCCTGGGTGGGAGTTTGGCTGTTAGCTAAAGCTACCACAATAACTGTATTTTTATGGGTAAAACAAACAAACACCCCCCACCCCCCCCCGCATTTATATTTAAAAACAGAAAAGATATGTATTTTTTCTTGCTGGTGTCATCTTAATTACTTTTTGGGCACAGATTTCCTCCTCTGTCTCAGAGAATTTAATTATTCTTCATCAAATTAAAGATTTTCTGTTACATCAAAGCTTTACTATAAAAGGACAAAGGATCATTTAGGCCATCATTGCACAGATCAGTTTTAATCATCATCAGGACTAGATAAGAACGTTTCCCATCCTTTGGTTATGGGTGGCTTACTCAGGTGTGAAAGAATGGCTGGTAAAATTGCTGTTAGTTCCTTAAGAGCTCGGCTCCCCATGGCTAGAGCTCAGCTCTTGTGTTTTTTACCATTGCCTGTGATTGCCTACATCTGGAGGTTTTTCTGTCTTCTCCCCACTTCATGCATTCAAATTGAAAGTTCTTCACTTCCATTTGTGGGAGTTCAGTTGTTGCCAATGCATTGCTTTTCCTTCTCCTTCCTACTGTCATTTTTCCTCAACATTACAAAATAGATATTACCCTTTGGCATCAGGATTCTGTTAAAGACAAAGCAAAAGTATTTTCATGTTCATTTTGATATAAATGGTCTGTCTAATATAAATCTTTACAGCAAGAAGTCAGTTTGACTTAATGCCATTAAGGACTTCGGCTTAGGAAATGGTAATTAAACACCAGCACAATATTGTTCCACTTGCAGTATGAACTGTTTGAAAAGATTCTTTATGCAGGTATATGAGTGAGTATCAATATACAAAGAAGCAAACAGGCCTTAGTATTTATGGCAAAAGCTTTGTGTAAGACTGGATGAGACATTTTAATTAACTTCTCTTATAGAACCCCAAATTTTCTAGCTATGGACAATTTACAGTGCTCTAGTTTATGGCTAAACTTGCTCAGTTTGGTTTAACTAAGAATGAGAAAAAGAGTGCCATAGATATATATAGAGGAAAAACAGGCATAAAATTAACTGTGTTCCTTGATAGAATCAAAATTAATAAAGTCAAGTATTCATCAGATTACTGAAATGCACATGGCTTTATTAATCTCATATAATAATACAGCTGTTACAGAATTTATTTTTAATATAGCAATATATCAGGCACTCAATGAAATATTAATTAGCCACCACTTAATATTTTACTTCTTGAGTCTTCTCTTCTGAGTCTCTCTAATTTTCTTACAACCATATAGCCATCTTGCCTTTTGTAAGATATCTCTCTTCAGACTGCTTTAACTACAACGTGGTTAGTTCTAGACGATGCAAGGAATCTTTGCAGCCGAGGTGAAGTTCTGTCAGGAACAGTAAACAAGTCTGAATTTCTTTTTGTATTTTCATTAGAACATTTCCTATATCTTATTAGTAAGTCTTCCTTCCTTTGGAAAGGAAGCAATAACCATGCCCTTGGACAGCTTTCTTAGGAAATATTCCTTTGCTGCAAGCACTTTGTTTATTGTGTAATGTGAATTAAATTTCCAATGGCTTCAAAATGAACATGATGTATATTTCTAAGATTAACATTTGTTTCCTGCTCAGTACTTCTCATCCACATATTAAAGTATTTTTTTCTGTCCTTTACATGGGTTATATCCAAGCCCTTGTATGGGTGCATTTATCATAGTCTTCTAGTAAAGTGGTTTATCAAGTACTCATAATTAATTTCAAGCATTGGAGTGTGAAGACAGTGCTGCTGTCTTTGGTATTCCTCCTTCAGAGAATGTTATCCTTTGTGACTAAAAAGTGTAATACAGGTAGGAGTCTGAATCCCATTAAAGTTTTTGTAAAGCTGCTTTACAAAATTTTCTATCGATTCCTGGCTGGGAATAGCCTGGAATATGTTCATATTACTCAAAAGAGTTTGGTGATAGAGGTCTCTACACTAGCACCTGAAGTATAACATGGCTCAGAACAAGAAATCGGTGCAAATACACAGTCAACTTTCCTACCAATAAAATATATTAGTGGGATATAGTACAACTCTTGATACAGCTGTGCTGATTTTGATTTGGTACCATAAATGACTATTACTAAATGACTCTGTAACATGTCCATTTCTCAGGCTAGATGTACTTGAATCTTGCTGCCAAAAGAACCAGAATTACATGGGTTTTGTGGTTAATAAAGATATAAATATCTCCAGCTAGAATTTACAGAACAATCCTGACCAGAATAAAAGCCTTATTATTAGAGTGGATCTAAAAGGAGTTTCGTTTGTAAATATCTTCAATTTTTCACTGGAAGTGATTTCTGTTTTTTTTTGTTTTTTTTTTTTTTTTTTTTAACCTATGCACTAATTTATTTATTTATTAAAAATAAACAGGGAAAAGTTCAATGCAAAAAACTTTGATTGGAAAACTTCAATACAAAAATGTTGGTTTCTTTTTTTTTTTTTTTTTAACTTATTGAAGTCTTTTTCCATATCCTTCTCCATCTTAAGGTGAAACAACATTTGCAGAATATGGATGGTTATACAGTAAGACCAATTTTCATTAACAGCAGTGTTATCACAGGATCATAAAATCATAGAATTGTCTAAGTTGGAAGGGACCTTTAAGATCATCAAGTCCAACCATTGACCTAACACTACCAAAACCACCACTAACCCATGTCCCTCAGCACCACGCCTCCCCGTCTTTTACATACCTCCAGGTACAGTGAGTCCAACACTTCCCTGAGCAGCCTGTTCCAATGCTCAACAAACCTTTTGGTGAAGAAATTTTTCCTAATATCCAATCTGAACCTGCCCTGGCGTAACTTGAGGCCATTTTCTCTGGTCCTATAATTTGGTACGAGCAAGAAGGAGGTCGACCCCCACCTCTGTACAGACTCCTTCCAGGGAGCTATAGAGAGCGATAATGTCTCCCCTCAGCCTCCTTTTCTCCAGGCTAAACTACCTCAGTTCCCTCAACTGCTCCTTGTAAGACTTGTGCTCTAGACCTTTCACCAGCTTCATTGCCCTTCTCTGGACACACTCTAGCACCTCTACGTCTATTTGGTAGTGAGGGGAACAAAACTGAACACAGTACTCAAAGTGGGGCCTTACCAGTGTTGAGTACAGGGGTACAATCACTTCCCTAGTCCTGCTGGCCACACTATTCCTGATACAAGCGAGGATGCCATTGGCCTTCTTGGACACCTGGGCACACTTCTGGCTCATATTCAAGTGGCTGTCAACCAACTTCCCCAGGTTCTTCTCCACCAGACAGCTTTCCAGCCTTTGTTCCCCAAGCCTGTAATGCTGCATGGGGTTGTTATGACTTAAGTGCAGGACTCAGCACTTGGTTGTGTTGAACTTCGTACCATTGCCTTCAGTCCATTGATCCAGCCCATCCAGATCTCTCTGTAGAGCCCTCCTACCTCCAAGCAGGTCGACACTCCCGCCTAACTTGGTGTGGTCTGCAAACTTACTGAGAGTGCACTTAATCCCCTCGTCTAGGTCATTGATAAAGATATTAAAGAGAACTGGCCCCAGTACCAAGCCTTGAGGAACACCACTTGTAACTGGCAGCCAACTTGGTTTAACTCTATTCACCATCACTCTCTGGGAACAGTCATCCAGACAGTTTTTTACCCAGTGAAGAGTACATCCATCCAAGCCAGTTTCTCCAGGAGAATGCTGTGGGAAACCGTGCCGAAGGCTTTACTGCAGTCCAGGTAAACAACGTCCACAGCTTTTCCCTTATCCACTAGGCAGGTCACCTAGGTCACCTGGTCATAGAAGGAGATCAGGTTAGTCAAGCAGGACCTGACTTTCATGAACCCATGCTGACTGGGCCTGATGACCTGGTGGTCCTGCATGTACTGTGTAATGACAATCAGCGTGATCTGTTCCATAACCTCTCAGGCACCGAGGTCAGACTGTTAGGCCTGTAGTTCTGCAGATCGTCCTCCTGGCCCTTCTTGTGGATGGGCGTCACATTTGCTAACCTCCAGTCAACTGGGACCTCCCCGGTTAGCCAGGACTGCTGATAAATGATGGAAAGTGGCTTGGCAAGCACTTTTGCCAGCTCCCTCAATACCCTTGGGTGGATCCCATCTGGCCTTATAGGCTTGCATATGTCTAGATGCCGAAGCAGGCCACTCACTACTTCCCTGTGGATTATGGGGGCGTCATGTTGCTCCCTGACCATGTCTAGTATCACAGGGGGCTGAGTACTCAGGGAACAACTGGTCTTACTGTTAAACACTGACATAAATATGGCATTAAGTACCTCAATCTTTTCCTCGTCCTTTGCCACTACGCTTCCATCTCTGTCTATTAGAGGACAGAGATTATCCTTAGTCCTTTTATTGTCAATCTATTTATAAAAACTTTTTTTGTGGTCCTTTAAATCAGTAACCAGGTTAAATTATAGTTGGGTTTTGGCCCTTCCAATTTTCTCACTACATAGCCTCTCTACATCTGATGAACTTTTGATATAAGTGAAGCACTATTTACAGGGGTTATTTAAAGAGTAGTGTATGTATTTGAACACAGTATAAATGAGACTACATCATATGTATGGTGACAAAAATAATTAAAAAGGCAAGCTGTTAAATATTTATATTCTTTTCAATTGTATTTTATGCCATGTGTCTTACATAAAAGATAATGAATGTTTGCATTGAAAGGTTCCCAACAGGTCCCCTCAAATACCTGCAATTGAGACCTTCAGTATTACACATAAAATAGCACAGATTATATTTTATTTGTATTTTCAACTACCATCTGAAGAATTATCAATTGAAGTTATCATCCATAACAGGAGAAGAAACGGAGCTCTTAAACAAATCTTTCTTCATTTTTCCTTGATTGTAAACGGTGACTAGGACACGAGTAGAAACAAAGGTTCCTGGAATAACATTATAACTGTGCAGCAGGTGGCAGTGAGACGTGTATATAGTCCCCATCATCTTAGAAATGCACAGTGGGCACATGCTTAGTATTCGTTAGACGTTCTCTGGTTTTGCCTTGCTCAGTCTATTGTGGGATACAGTGGAAGCAAAGAAAGAATCTATTTTCACTTGCAAGTTGTAACACAATTTGTGATGCATTAAAGCAATGATCCTTGAATCTGCTGCCCTTGATAGTGGTTCCAAAACAATACCTGCTGTGCAGCATGAAGGGGAAACTTCACAGTGCATTTCATTGATAGTGGAGTAACAATGAACTTTGATGTCTACTGTGCATGTTATATTATTCATTCACGTGTTCTTGCTATATTGTCTTTTTTATGGATTTGGAATCATATGTATTACTGTGAGTTTAATCAGCATGACAAGCAGATCTAGCTTTTTTTCCCCCCTCCAGGATAATCCCTTCTGCTTGCATTTCCACAGCCTTTTTATCCCATCTTCAAAGGTTCATATTCAAGCTACCATCCTTCTGGGCAACAGTGTCTGGATAGCAGTGCTTTTAATCAGTCTGTCAGAGCCACTCTGCAATCAGGCTGAGACGTACTTATTGATCAGTTGATCTTTCCTCCCTTCAGGAAGCTTGCCACTTCTTCAGTCTTTTCACTATGTGCAGTACCATGTACATGCATAAAATAGCGTAGTGTGTGCTAAAGATGATAAGATTATTTTGTTAGTCATTCTTCCTGACGTCTCTAGCAGTGTGCAAACCCCCTGTTCTGCCCAACTAATCTTCTAAGCAGCACAGCTATCACACACCTAAAATATCTCTGGTCTGGCAGTTATTCTGCTTGCTGGAATACCTGGCTGCTTTTAAACTTGACCTGATATTCATCAGTTATATAAACAGATCTGTACATTATCTCTTCACCATGTTGTTTTCATTAGTGTTTTTTTTTTAATATGTATAATTTTAAGATGCATTGTAATGGCTTGATCAGATGTGTATTGGTTTGATGTGGCTCACTGTGTGACATAGCACAGAAAATAAGCATCCTAACCACAGCTGGTGTCTTATTTGTTTTTTCACTCAGATCTCTTAGGATTTTTATTTCTTTCCCTGTCTCTGCAGTCAAATGCAGAGTTTTGACTAGAACAAAAAACGTAACAGGCATCACTATTCTAACTTTGCTCAAATGAGAGAAGATGGTATCTTCCGATTCTTGCAGTAATCATAAAGGTTTCTTTGGGAGAGGGGAATGCTTTTTATTGGTATTTCTGCCTTTCTGAATGATAGGCCATACCTATTGCTGACACCACACTGTTCTTTCGAAAGGATGCCTTCACTTGGCCCTTTGCCAGTGACCCTTTGTTCTTTTAGCTAACGGCAGAGAAAATATCAGTATCATCTCACTTCTTTCATCCTGTCTCTGAGTAACTTGGTCAATGTTACAGAACTTGCACTGCTTGGAGGATTAAGACCTATCGCAGTGCATAGAGCCAAATTTCCTTACATGATTTTCTCTTCTTTTGTTATGCCTCACACTGAGCTTTGTTCCAGTCTAGTAGCCTACAGCAATAGACTGGAAAGTGAGACTGAGGCTCATGAAATGCAGAGGACAAAATGAAAATGCATGAAAAACTCTGATGACAAAAGTACAGGGAAGCTTATAGGTACCGACATCCAAAATACCTATAAAATGCAGGCAGTACTCATACGTATTTGAGGGTACAGTGGTTACATACTGCTGCAAATATTGGAGATGGTTGATACTTTTTGCATGTTTTGCCTGCACAAACTTGTTTAAGAGCAACTGCAGAGATCTGTGAAGGATCAGGATTTGGAGAAGGTTACCAAACTTAAAGGCCATCATGGCGCTCAAGGTTTGTCCCATTTCTCCATTTATTTTGGTGGGATTTTAACCAGCCTTTTAAAGCAGAAAGACAAAAGAAGAGTAGCATCTACAGGCCCATCATCAAGAATTCAAAATTCACCAGGTGATCTCATCCTTCCTAAGCCAAGAAAAATGAGTGTAGCTTAAAAGCTTGAAGCTACTGTTAAAATAAACCAAAATAAAATAAAACAAAAAATCAAACCACAATCAATCAATTAGTAAAAAAATACCACTAGCAAAGCATTTGAGTGCCTTTTATAGTTTTCTGTATTTCTGGGGCCTAAGTGTATACTAAGGCTGCATTTTCAAGCTTCTTTTTCCAAGTACTGAACTTTGAAAATGAAATGTAAGTGTCTGTAATAATTACCTAACTAAAACAACCTAATGTAAACAATAAAACTCTGATGTTTAAAACTGTAGAACTGGTAACATGAAAAAACCCACAACACATAAAAGCTTTAACTGAACAAAGAAGAACTTTAGAGTAATAGACTGAAAAATAACTCTTCAAAACAATTTAATGTGAAACTGGTTTCTTTAAACAACCAGCAATTGCTCTTGTGA
Source organism: Vanellus vanellus (assembly GCF_965231255.1). Classification (NCBI taxonomy): domain Eukaryota; kingdom Metazoa; phylum Chordata; class Aves; order Charadriiformes; family Charadriidae; genus Vanellus; species Vanellus vanellus. Next base: position 41,405,379 of record NC_138908.1, on the reverse strand, counting down.
GGTACAAAAAAAATGCATAATTCTATATTTGCAGGAGTGTTAAAAGGTCAACAATACTGAAACCACAGACAGAGACTCGGGTCTTTTGCCTGATATATGTATGTTTATTCACAAAACACAGCGTCATTTTAATTATGTGGTGCTGCTATAGATTTGTTGGAATTAGTAGCTTGGACAGATAAAACTGGGCAGTGTTACACAATGAGTATAATAAAGCTATGGTGGAAAAGGAGGTTTTGAAAGTGTTGTGTCTGCCTACTACTTTCTACTCTCAGACAACAAAGACCAATTAGGCAACAGTTTTGTTTAAATTTTTTTCTGTTCTTTCTCCCTGACTTCGGTCAGCACTAACAAACTGCTTTCCAGGGAAGTGATCCTACCTCCAGCAGCATGTATCTTCTTCAAAAAATATAACCCTTCCACAGTAATGTCTGATCAAACTGTTTACAGTATTCTGGATTTTTAATCACCTCAGAGTTCTTGAATTTTTCAGGAAAATAAATGATGTGCTTATTGTCTTAATGCAACAGTTTAGATATTCAAGCATGAAAGGGAACAGATCCAATGCAAGAATATTTTGTTTTTAAAAGCAAAATGTCACATCACCCTACTCTTTCTGCTAATCCAATGAAGAGTTGTTGACTTTTAAAAAGTGTCAAGTGTCCTCAATTCATATTAATTTCATCTACGTTTTCATCATCTCAAGAAAGCATGGCGATGTTAGCACTGCTTTTGGTAATACCTTGGGTAGATTTTGCTGTACACACCTACACGCATGCCTATAGTAATACAAATACCTGGTCATTTAGTTTAGGTTTAGTTTTCAGGTGTTACCTGAGCTTTCTTATGTCTAGTTTTGAATCAATGATTTAGAAAATATCAGATTTCTTTTAATAATATGTCTATGCTAATAGAATTAGATGAAAAATTTTGCTGAACAAGAGAGGCTGTGTCACATGTAAGTATTTTAGTGCTGAATAATGTAGATAACTGGACAATTTTAAATAAGAATTATTTCAAAATAAGATATTTAATTTCAAATTCCTTTAGACTTTTTTTAGCCCAAATTTTCCACTTGACTATTACGTTTTTCCCCGTGTCATCTTGCAATGAGTGCATAGTGTTTCTGTTCGTTCATTTTGGCTTCTTGATCTTGTCTCTAAATTTATGTCTGATAGTGGGTTTTGTGTCTGTTGGCAGAGAAAACAAGCTACATCTACTTGCACTGAGAACTTTTTTAAAAGGTTCTTCCTTGCCCTATGTTTTACAATATATCTTTTTGTTTGAGCTTTACTTTACAGGGATTCTACACAGTGAGAGACAATAATTGACTTTTTCCTAACCTCCTTAAAAGCCTGGCTACTATTCCCCTTATTCATTCCTCTATGTTTTCAAGATGAAAAAAAAAGACACTGAAAAATGCAGTTTGTTTTTTTGTTTGTTTTTGTTTTTGTTTTTGTTTTGTTTTGTTTTTGGTTTTGTTTTTGTTTTTGTTTTTGTTTTTGTTTTTGCTTTTGTTTTGTTTTTGTTTTTGTTTTTGTTTTATCTCAGAAAAGAGGGAAAAGGATACTAGTGTTCTGATACCTTTGCCAGTTCTGGCAGTTTGTCCATGCATTCTTACAGCCCATCACGCTATTATCATTAATGGACGTCAAGATATAGCTGTTTAGAACCAGTGACCTTTCTTGAAGCATTTCAAGAAGCGCATTTAAAACCTATACCAAAGTACCAGTTAATAGATTTTTTAAAAAAAGCTTAAGATAATAGGAAGACATTGCAAATAATAATTTTAATATATATAAAAAAATAAATTAAATTTTAAAAAATAATCTGATATCACATATCTCTGAAACAGAATCAATAGCACCATTACTTGCCATGTCTCATAGCAAAATATTGGGAGAAGAGATATTATGATTATTCTTATAGTTAAGATAAAACAGAGACTTTCCAGTTTTTCCATTTCACATAAAGGAAGGTTTTGTTGTTTACCTATGTACAGGAAAAAGTTGTTGTTCTTCAAAACACACTACTGTAAATAACTTAGCACAGTAAAATCAGTGATTTTTAATGATAAATTCAAGATGAAAAAGGTTCTTTGTGTGTGTATGTCTATCTGTGTGTGTGCACGTGCGTCTGTATGGGTATGTGAAAGCATGTGCGTGTGCTGAGGCTTGGTGTTTCAAATTCTTATGATTTAAGTGCACTCAGTGAAACTCAATTAGTTTATAACAAATCTTTTTTCTTCCATCTTGCCTCCAACTTCAAGGGCCTTCAAGAGTCACTAATTTACTACTCCTTGATTATAGGGGGAAAGGTTGCTGCCTACATGCATTTCCACCACTGGTGATATTCCTGTGACCAGCTGTTTAATGCTGTCTGGAAATTGGGGAAGTTTCTAATTTAATTCCTTTAAACAGAAAGCTAAGTACCAAAAAAGCCTTCCCCAGAGGAGCAGGATGGAGAATTGCCTCCCCGCTGTTCTTCAATCCTTGTTCTTGAAATTCAAGGGCTTTTATGTGTGCTGGTAAATAATACAGGAATAATGTCTGTATTTGTTATTGCTTCAATAATCTTCTATTGTGTCTTTGAGTGTTTTCTATCTTACTCTAGCATCTTTCACACCAGAAACTTTGATACCATGAGTTACAAGACTTTTCAGTATTCGAACTGGAAAAGTTTAGTAGAATCTGTTGTAAGTGTTGGGTGTTTTGTTCTGTATAAAACAGAGAGCATCCTATTAGTCTTTCTAAAAAATTTGTCCTGGATATCGAAATTATATACCTCTTTGGAGCTTCTGTCAAGTGCTATTTTTCACTGTTCTGTCTTTATGCAGTGGAAAAATTCTAGTAGTAATCATATGTGTGACGATGCTAGAAATGAGATGTACTGAGGAAAGTGTAATTTACTTTTCTTATTTTCAATATTTCAAGAACTTGGTTCTTATTAAACTTTATAATTACTACAAAGAAGAAGATGATGTATTGTTTAAACACTTTGATTATTTCACTGGATTTTATATATTAATACTTTTTGCCTGCCAAAACAAATAATGCATATGTACTAGAAACTTATCTAACCTTTATGAATGTTTAAGTTCCTTCCTTCACCCCCTTCTATATTTTTGCAAATGAACAGGCTCATTTTTTGTTTCCAGTTTACAAACAAGCATTACGCTATGATTTGGATGAAAATCTACTAGCCAGGGATTCATTACGAAGACTAATACATATCTGACATGAATTGGTCTCAACTCATGATTATGATGATTGCCTTAAAATATGTCAAAGAGCTGTGGTACTTTATTAAGCACTCATTATGTTAATTTTCATTATGACCTTTTGCAAAGACTCGAGATATGACTATAAATATAAATTCAGAAGAGTTTTATTCTGATAAGATCCCTGTTGTAGCACCTTTAGGTCCAAATTTCAAACAGCTCTGTAGAAAACATAATGATTTACTTTCTAGGTGCTTGTGAAGAACTCTGTTACATACTGTAGGACCTGAAAGGTAAAGTGAAAAAGCAGGTGAAAAATAGAAAGTTTTTAAAACCAATTTCTCTTTTGGGGTGTGTACGTGATTTTAAATTATACTAATGGGTACTTCTCAGAGTTTCCTGTAGTAATAAAGAAAAATCATTTGGTCTTCAAAAAGCAAAAGCTTAGAATTTCTCCCAGCTCTGGTCAGAGAATTTCATGGCCAAAGCCTAATTCTGTGGATTGAGATTATTGTGACTACACTAATGTGTATGACACACTTAAATTTTTAGTTCCTTACCTGCCAATGCTTCTGCTAGCTGCAGGTCAGTATGCATTTTATCTTTTATCATTATTATTTTATCTTCTCTATCACATGAAGCAGTCACAAACTATTCAAATTACTTTTATTTGAAGATTTTTTTATTCAATTTAATTCAATTTACTTAACTTCTATCCTTATTTGCTTGAAAGCTGTGACTGTTGGCAGATCCTTAAAAGGTAGACTTGAAGAAGTCATATAAAATTCTGCTTTCTTGATTTGATTCTGAATTTAGAGATCACCAGATTTCAGATACTGACTGTTAGAGTCTATATGTGCTACCCTCATATGACTAGCGGTGGTTAATATTACAGTATAGCAGGCTCCCAGACTCCATTCAGGGCCTCTATGTTGGTTGCATTTGAAGATTAAATATCTTCAAGACATCTCCTGGAAAAAGTGCAAACCAGTGTAAACTAATTTTAAATATTGACTGTTCATTTAATTATGATGCACTTTAGAGCATGCCTAACCCTGCCCTGGAGAGCTGCGTCTTGCGGTGGAATCTGCTGCCAAACACAAATTTCTTCTCAGGATGTCTCTCTGCTTCAGACTTCCAAACATTTTTATTAAGCGGATTTTCAGAAAGACATCAGGGTGAGAGATGTAAAAGGGTCATTAACTGTTACAGTATCTATGAAGATATTGTAAACTCCATTAAGTGTCTTGCATAAAGCAGGTTTATTATGAATGTCGACCATTTTTAACTTGGTGAATCATTCAAGATTTTTAGCTAGTGAATCATTCAATTGTTCAATGAATCATTCAAATAATGGAGGCAAAAATGTCTTTATTATTTGCTCAGTAGTTCAGATATATTTGCATAATGAAGTTGCTGTTTTGAAACACTTTTTACTTCTTCTCATTGTATAATGCACTTCTATTTGTGATTTAAATACGTACCCAATCATGCTAAACTTCATGAAACATTTTCTGATGTTTCAGTTGCTTTTATGAATACTCAGCAGTCATCCTAATATTTGAAAATAATGAATAGTATGAAGGTAAAAATCATAGCTAACCAAGCTCAGGGCTTTTATTGAAGTGAAAAAAAAATCAAAACAGCAATAAACAAACCCCCAAACACCTGTCCTTTATTTCTTTTCTTTTGTTGTTTGAGGACCAGACAGCGCTTCAGGCTTAAAGCTCCATTTTGGGGCTCTTGACTGTATGGTATCACTTTGGGAGGAGGCTGTGACCCTGAAAATGGCCCTACTCCTGTTCCTCTCAGAGGCATGGGTGGAAAAGGCATCTAGGTTCCCAGCTCCCAGTTTTAAACTGAGAGTGCTGCCTCCTGCTCCTCATCCTCTCCAAACAACTCTTTGGCTCCTGGCTAGACACACTGTAGACAGGGAGAAGTGTAGTCAGTCATTTGCTCCTGGCTTTTTCTCTTCCCTCCTCCCTGTCCACTGTGCGGAAAAGTAAAAGTTCATTAAGGACTTCCCCCACTCCCCCAAATCAGGAACTGCTTAAAGTGTTTGGAAAAACTCTGCAGTTTTCCACCCCAGGGCCCTTTGGATAAATGAAAGTCTTGGGATTGCGGAGGCCTGCCTAAATTTGTTGGCAGGACTAAGAGTCAGCTGAAGCCTCGGTCATCCCCCAAAACCATGTGAACCCTGGCTTAGCTTTTGTGAAGATCTTAGGCAAAAGTGTGCATGTATTTGGCCAGATGTCAGTCCTCTTTCAACTCTGTGTGGATTCACTGTACGTAATTATGACACAGCCCTAAAGAGTAGCAAAGAGTGATGTTTTTTAATAAAGTCTTTCTCACAACTGATGTCTGTCTTGTTGCACTTGTTGGACAGATGGGTATCTGAGCCATTGTGTCTTTCTACCTAGGCAATTAGATTATACATGTGCTGAAATGGTAATGCATGAAAGAATAGGGTAAATACATATTTCATCCATCTAAAATCCATTTCATAAAGATGTTAGGGATTTTTTTTTAAAGTTTTGCTATTTCCATACTGATAATTTGCATAACCAAAAGAGGGCAGCTGCCTGTGTGCAACTGATGTATATTTACAATATTTGTCTTTCTGTACTTACAAATTTATATCTCCTGGTGCTTTCCAGATTGTCTCAGTATTGAAAAAAATAACATCATATTATTTCTCATTAAGAATGCTATAAATAAAAAATATGATTACTGATTACAAAAATATTTTTTTATTCAGCTATATAAAGAAAATGAATGAAAAGGTATATGTTTGAATGTTTATTGCCATTTTAACAGGTGCATTGAAGCATAAATGATAGCAGCATCAATGAATAAATTAATCATAATTAGCACTCAGTTTAAAAGACCTTTTCTCATCAAAGATGTAGATGCTATAATTAGAGCTCCTAATTTTAGATGGGTAAGGATATTTACCAGTGAATCTCTGATGCTTTGTAGAGAAAAACAGACAAGTGTGTATTATATAGCAAATTTACCAATAAAATTAGAATTACAGTTAAAATACTCCCAAAGCTGGAAATTAAAAGCTTATGTGTCCATTTGCTTTAATTCGGTTGGATATCTTCCATTTGACATAAAAATTTATTAACATAACATAAACTAAATAGCATAGATTGACTTTTCCAGTCTGCCTTGAGAGTAAAGACTAAGCCACATAAAGTGAGAATTAAGTGCAACCTATATGCCACAGTATGTGACATATAGACTGCAGAACTTATCACTTAGATGACCAAGACCCAAATTTTGGTCATGAGACCTTTGAAGAATCCTAAGTTCTGCTCTTTCATCTCCATCTGCACCAACTTCATAAAGGCCCTTGGAGCCTTTCTCATTCCTGCAGCCACTATAATCTGTAAAGCAAAGGCGTCCTTATGCCTAACGCTCATACAGGGATGGTCACATGAAGAACATGTTTAGCATATGTCATGTTTAGTAGCTGCTGAAAAGGTCAGGTGGATCACCCTGTTAGTAAGAGATTAGATGCAACCTCAAGCACAAGAAGATAGAAACCCACGCTGCTTCCCAAAAATACATTTAGTCATTAGGCTATAAACAACCTGTTTGTTTATTTCGTGCAGTGGTACCACAAGTAATTGAAGTCCTGTAGGTTCAGTAAAAGAACGAGCAAGAAATAGTATTACTGGGTGTCTCAGTCCCCTTAGTAAGGATTATTACACCCACAGATTGTTTAACTATTAAAGAATAATGTGATAAAACACAGAACCAGGGTTGGAATCTTAGAATGAATGCTTTTTTTCTTTTTTTTTTTTTCTTTTTCCTTAACTAGCGCTGTGTTTTGCATAAAGACTCTTAGTCAATCTGAATTAGTTTGCTTCCAGGAAAAATGATTGTCGTATTGGTCTCAGAACAGAAAACTGCTCATGAACTTTGTTAAGAGACAGGACATAAGACTGCAATTGACAGTGTCCATCTGTAACTGCATAAATGAGATACATGACTCAATAACAAAAAAATTTTATTAATAATCCCTCAAAGCTTATCCAGAGGCTACAGCATAATCAATAAGGAACTGTACATCTTAGTTTTGTGCTTATTAAAACAAACTAGTCTTGGTATGTGGATGACTTAGTTATTTTTAACAAAATCCTTTAGGCGTAACTTTCTCAGTGGAGAACTTCTGCCTGGAATTTCTCTACTAATCAGATTAAACAAATTCCATGCCAAACCATTCTCAGAGAACAATATAAATATCAAATTTTTGTAAAAGTTCTATTCCAATTAAACAAATCAACAAAATCCTTAAGTGAGAGACAGGTTAACATTATCAGTTTTTGTGGAGTCAATGGGAATGCAAAGGATGAAAATATAGATAAGCAGAGGAAGCAACAGTTCTATAATCATATTATATATATACAATTTATTTGCACATTAGATACATCTAAATGGATTAAGCAGCAAGGCATGGCGATTTAGTAGTTTAAGATCCACTTTTATTAATAAGACAGAAAAGAAATCAGAGAAAAAACTACTATTTGTCATAAATCAATCTATATTTTTGCAATCCCTTAAATAATCCCACATATTTCAACAAGTATCTGGCACATCAAATTTGTATGGCACCTTTTATTTGCAAACAAGAATAAAATTATTCTTTTTCTGACTAAAACTTTTTGCTAGTATAGTTTCAGTGCTTACCATCCAAAACGTATAGATGTTTTCCAGTCAAAATCAAGTTTTAGGTCAGTGTTTGGAATTTCAGAATATTCATTTCAGACTGGCTGGGTAGCAGCTACTGTCTCAAACTGCTCACTGATTACTAGTTATTATCCCCGTAAATATATAGTAATAGTTGATTATGAATGGTTTGTAAAACCACAGTCTTTAACCATCTTTCAGACCTTTTCCAGCATATTAGGACTACTTTTTATTTGTTTTTCATACATTAAATCAGATAAATCAGCAGTATTTGAAGACATTGTAAATAACTTCAGTATTTACTGCAGTTAATGATTAGAGGTTGTTTTTCAAAAAGGTAAATAAATCTGGATAATTAAACATTACATTTTTTTTTTAATTAAACAGAAAATTATTTATTTTTGTACTCTTGATTAAAGTTCCTTGAATTTTGTCCCTCCTTCCCAAACATGGAAGTTGTATAAATGCAAAGTACATGCTGAAGATTAACCCACTAATGGAAATTGAACCCTGTCTTTATTCCTTGTCTCTGTTTATCCCTGCAGTCACTATTATTTCATGTCCCTCAGATATTCCCAGTTTGTGTTCTTCACAAATTCCCACCAGTTTGCAGCTTTGCAATCAATTATTTTTTCATCCCATTTACATAATTCACTCTCATGACAGGAAATCAGAAGGGAAATGAATTGGTTTTCTCTGAAAGAAGTTCTAAGGGTGAGCAGATGAGATTCTCAGATGGACTTTGAAATATTTTAATGAAGCAATTAAAATAAAACCTGATGAAGGTGGGATGTTAAAAGCAAAGATTATTATAAAGCTGTTTTGTCATTTAAAGAAGAGCAGCAAGGATTTACTCAGTGTGCACTGCAGTTTTAAGGGCTGGGAGTAGCAAGCTCATGCAGTCCAATAACACAGCAGTGTTTGCAATGATTTCCTTCAACTTAGGTGTAAAAGTGAAACCTGTTTTGGGACCTGCACTCAAAAGAAATATTGTAGAGCATCACTCGGTTATGAATCTGGTGTAAAATGGAAGACTCAAGTTTAAATCCGGGTTGGTTTACAATGTTTGAAAAGGATGATACGTGCCAAAAATGTATTTCTGATTTTACTGCAGGAACATTTCTCTGAAACACCCTCTCAAGAAAATTTGCAAAAGATACACTTCTGCATCGGCAGGAAGCAACAGAAGGTATTGCTTGAAGGACCCTGAGCTGCAATATGACTGTCTTTTCCTGTGCATAAGTTATACCTACAAAGTATTTACCTCAGCTCTGTGTTATAATCAGCTGGCTATATGACCTGATTTGTCCTTCAAAAAAGGCATTTACTACAATGAACAGGAAAACAACCAACTTCATAGTAATAATTCATAAGGAGAATTTACAAAATTCTGTACAGCTAATGTATTTTATTTTTATATTAAGATGTCATTTTTATGTATTATATTAAGATGTCGCATCTTTTATTTCCTTGAGCAAGTGAGGTGATGTTGCCTATTTTAAAATGTAGGGTGCATTTAGGTATGTGTACTGGGCCTAGCTAGGATGGAGTTAATTTCCTTCATAGCAGCTCATATGGTGCTGTGTTTTAGATTTTTGACCAAAACAGTACTGATAATACACTAATACCATATCTTTTGCTGAACAGTGTTTACACATCATCAAGGCCTTTTTGGTTTCTCACTCTTCCCACCCCAGTGAATAGATTGGCAGGGGAGATGGTGCACAGTGGGCAGGGAGAGGGACATAACTGGGCAGATGACCCCAATGAACCAAAGAGATATTCCATACTATATAACGTCATGCTCAGCATTAAAAGGGTACCAAACTCCATGAAATGTGAGCTTTAGGCAAGTAATGGAAGGTCTAAAGAGCAGTACCTACACAAAACTCTAGGACTCAGGTCACATGCAGAGAATCAGTGTAGATGACCTAGTAACATATTAAAAAACTTTTGAACTCAGAATTGAACCAAATTAAATTTTTGACTAGTATAAAATACAAGAAGAAATTATGACACTAACAGCCCAAATGTCCGTAAATTTCTGTAGTCAGTGTTCTTCTTTATATAGCTTGCTGTAGTATTCAGAAAAACAAAAAGAGCAGTATAACAGGTTGGTGAAACAGCTCAAATAAATATTTAAATATAGATTATTTCAAGAAACATGTAGTTTGCTCATGAAAACTATTTGTGAATAACATTGATTTATTGAAGTATGATTAAAATTAACAAAAGAAGAATGAATCTTCCCAAGCACACTGATGGTGGCAAGTAGTTATAACATAGATAGTTCTTCTGCAGTATCTATGCTGTACTGCAGGAGTAGTGTCAATATTACAAGACAAAATTCACCAGTCATGACCAGAGTTTTCTTCATGAGGGCATCCATGAGCCAGAGCCAGGGGGCGCTCATGTTTATGTGAGTTTTGTCCTTCAAAAGGACTCAAGAGTACGTGCAGGATAGGCTTGATGTTACAGCTAAAACAATAAAATGGTTTGTATTCCCCAACAGACATTTTTCTGTACCAGCCTGTGGTCCCATACCCTCTTCTGTGCATTGTCACTCGTCTGAGCCCACTTCCCAGTAAGGTAATTTTTCCACTAACTTAACTCTGGGAAAAAATTATAATATCATCTTAAATGTGACATGAAATTGCAGCTTTCATTTCAGTGTGGTGTGGCACTTAAAGAACAGTTAACCAAAGTTATGGGAAAGAATTTTGCGCAAATGGACAAAATGACTACAGGAGAAATATGTTTAGATTCACCTGTGGAAACAGACTATTTTCTTCCAAACCACAAAGAAGTTTCTAAGAATATCAATTTCATATGAGTGTTTTAGAATGCTGGTCTGATGTTAATCTTAACATTAGTTATATGTTTGGTAGGGTGAACAAAGAATGAGAATGGCATCAGCTGACATCTGATCAGGAGACACTAGTGAATTCTTAATTAAAAAAATAATTTTTGAGTAGTATTTGACAAATGCTTTTAGTGGGACAGTTTTAACAACTAACAATTATTTCTTACAATACAGGCACAGTTCTGTTTGTTTGAGAACAACAGTAAAATTCAAATTGAAATTGTCCAGCTGAAAAAGATTGGACAAAACTAGTTTAAGTAACACAAGCATGCAAGAAACAAATGGGTATTCTTATGGTTTAAAATGATTTAAATTGTCTGCATTCATTTCACTTGTGCCTGTAAACTTTCTGAATAAGTAAATCCTACACAAAGTGTTAAACACAGTTGCGACCCATTTTACATTGGTTTAGTTCAATCAGTGTAAAATCAGAACTTTAATCTGGAACAATTTCGTGACTCGAGTAGGCCCAAATGGAAGGTAATTAAATAAATTATCGTTCATATGCAGATACCAGGACTAACACTGACTTTTTACAGACTATTGCAAAATACTGCTGATATTCCCTTGATTTGGAACCATATCTCACAAGACTAGCTGAGCATACTGTATTCTGATTTGCTGTTTCTGAGGAGTCAGAATGTACTCTTTTTGTCATTTTCTTTCAACAAACTCTTTTGGTCAAATTTTGTGTACTTTAATCAAACAGAATGTACCATGTAAGATGGTGACTGCCTGCCATTTCCTAATCTGTTGTTTACTTTTTACTTACCATGCCGACCAATACACTATTCTTGAATATAGTGGAGATAACTGTTTTGCATGCACTTTTTTGTGTTGTGTCCATCTTTCTGTAGAGATTATGCTTGATACATATTTAACTTGGATGCGAGGTTGAGTAATCAGTGTCTTTGCCTTAGTCATTCACATGCAGAAAAAAGGTTGGTGCATCAGTTTATCTGTGACATGATGTTGAAATAAATTTTTGGCATCATACACAGCCAAAAATACATTTCCGTAAACTGGTGTGCAATGATTGATTTTAATCACTGGTCTTAAAGTAGATGCACTTCAGAATATATTTCCATGTGGCCTTCTTCAATGTTTGACATTTTCTACCTCTCCTTCTCCTTTCATTGGTATTATTTCTCTTCTTGTAATTGTAATTCCTAATTTAATAGCATAAGAGACTTTTGATAATGTACTACTTTCATAGGCCAGGCAGCACAACCACTTCTATTTCTCTCGTACTCTTCTGCCTTGCTCTTCAGGCAATTTTCAGTTCAGAGAAGATTGGTTCACATCCAAATGGCTCCAGCTTATTCTTTGAAGCCAGATTTCCTCAGGCACTGTATCAAATGCTTTTCTGAGCTCCTTTTATATTACATTTGGCATATTCCCATTTGTCCATGGACTCCCTTATGTTTTTTCCTCCTATGGTGAAGGTCAATGGAGTGAGTGGAAGCTGAAAGATGCTGCCACAAACAGCAGGCTTGCTGCCTCCTGTTGCTGAAGTTTGTCCTCTGGAGTTTCCCTTGCTTTTGCTTCCCCCTCCTTGTGCTTTCTTTGTAGAAAAAATAGCCTATACTCCCATTAAGAAGCATCTTTTTGTTTAATATGTTTTCAGCTTATGTTGTCTATTGCTAAATGATATTGATTTTTTTTTCTTTCTCAGGTCCCCAGTAGCTATTTAGGGCTCAATTTTAGGACCAGTTGTGTTCAACAGGTTTATTGGTGATCTGGATGCTGGAGTTGAATGCACCATTAGTAAGTTTGATGACAATACCAAACCGGGAAGTGCTGTTGACTGTCTTAAGGGACAAGAGGGCTTGAAGAGGGGTCTAGGTAGATTGGAGCATTGGGCAATCATCAATGGGATGAAATTTAACAAGAACAAATGCCAAATTCTGCACCTGGGATGGAGCAATGCCAGGCACAAGAATAAACTGGGAGAGGAGTGGCTGGAGAGCAGCCCTGCAGAAAGGGATCTGGGGGTGCTGATTGACAGGAGACTCAGTATAAGTCAGCAGTGTGCCCTGGCAGCCAAGAGGGCAAACAGCATCCTGGGGTGCAGCACACACAGCATAACCAACAGGTCAAAAGAGGGGATTATCCCACTGTATTTAGCAATGGTGTGACCTCACCTTGAGTACTGTGTGCAGTTCTGGGCTCCACAATTTAAGACGATGTGAAGGTCCTTGAATGAGTCCAGAGGAAGTCAACAAAGCTGGTGGAAGGGCTGGAAAACATGTCCTGTGAGGAGCAGCTGAGGACTCATGGTTTATCTAGTGTGGAGAGAAGGAGGCGGAGGTTGTCTACAGCTTCCTGAGGAGGTGAAGAGGAGAAAGAAGTGCTGATGTCCCTGGGATCTGGTGATGAGATGTGTGGGAATGGTTCAAAGCTGCATCAGAGGCAGCTCAGACTTGACATTAGGAAGCATTTCTTTACTGGGAGGGTGGTCAAACACTGGAACAGGCTTCCTAGAGATGTGGTCAATGCCATATGTGTCAGAGCCTTAACAAGAGGCATTTAAACAATGCCCTTCACAATATGCTTTGACTTTTGGTGAGCCCTGAAGTGGTTAGGCAGTTGGACTACGTGGTCACTGCAGGTCCCTTCCAGCTGAAGGTATTCTATGCTATGCTATGCTATGCTATGCTATGCTACCTTTTCTATCCCATTCCTGTTCTGTTTGGGCTCTTGACGAGGGGTTGACAAGGGGATAAATAGGAGCAGTCAGGAAATTAACTCCTGGCTCCAAGACTGGTGTATCCGGCAGAACTTTGGCTTTTTTGATCATGGGCTCATCTACAGGAAACCAGGCATGCTGGCAACAGGTGGGGGAAGCCTAACTTGAAGAGGAAGAAAGATCCTGGGACAAGGGATAGCAGGGCTCATCTATAGGGCTTTAAACTAGGTTTGAAGGGGGGTGGGGATGAAACCAGGATTACAAAAGTGGTGCCTGGGAGAAGCGTACCAGTGCTTCTGGGTAAAAGTGTTAGCAAGGTCTTGCAGTCTGTCCCAGTGATGGTGGGGGGTGGTGAATTGTGTGACAGCAAAGACATGAGGGGTAGTGAAAATTTGGTAACTACAGTAGTGTCCGAGCATGATCAGGTGCAAATTAGGGCTTGTCCCCCCAAGAAAGTGGCAGGACAATTAGCCCAGCTGAAGTGCATCTATACTAATGCACGCAGCATGGGGAATAAACAGGAGGAGCTGGAGGCCATTGTACAGCAAGGAAACTATGATATAGTTTTCATCACAGAAATGTGGTGGGAGGACATATACAAGTGGAATGCTGTAATTGATGGCTACCAACTCTTCAAAAAGGATAGGCAAGGAAGGAGAGGTGGTGGGGTGGCCCTCTATGTTAGGGGCAGTTTTGAATGTCTGGAACTTAACAGTGTGGATGATAACACTGAGTGTGTATGGATAAGAATTAAGGGGAAGGCCAATAAGGCAGACATTGTGATGGGAGTTTGTTATAGACCTCCCAATCAGGATGTAGAAGCCGATGAAGTATTCTATAAGCAGCTGGCAGAGGTCTCACGATCATCTGCCCTTATTCTTGTGGGGGACTTCAACTTCCCAGAAGTCTGCTGGAAATACTATGCAGCAGAGAGGGAACAGTCATGGAGGTTCCTGGAGTGTGTGGAAGACAACTTCCTAACACAGCTGGTGAAGGAACCAACTAGGGGAAGTGCCCTACTGGACCTACTGTTTGTTAACAGAGAAGGTCTTGTGGGGGATGTAAAGGTTGGAGGTCGCCTTGGGCAGAGTGATCATTAAATGATAGAATTTTCAATTCTTGATGAAGCAATGCGAGGAGCCAGCAGAACTGCCACCTTGGACTTCCGAAGGGCAGACTTTAGCCTGTTTAGGAGCATGGTCAAGAGTGTCCCTTGGGAGGCAGTTTTGAAGAGCAAAGGTGCCCATGAAGGCTGGGCATACTTCAAGCAGGTGTTCTTAAAAGCGCAGGACAAGGCTATCCCCTTATCTCGTAAAATGAGCAGACAGGGAAGAAGACCAGCCTGGCTAAATAGAGAACTTTGGCTGGACCTCAGGAAAAAAAGGAAAGTTTACATTCTCTGGAAAAGAGGGTTGGCAACTTATGAGGACTATCGAGATACAACAAAGCTATGTAGGGGGAAAATGAGAAGGGCCAAAGCTCAATCAGAACTCAGCCTGGCCACTGCAGTTAAAGACAATAAGAAGAGATTCTTTGAGTATATCAATAGAAAAAGGAAGACTAGGGAAAATGTAGGCCCACTGGTGAAGGAGACAGGTGCCCTAGTGGTGGAGGATGCAGAGAAGACAGAGTTACTGAATGCCTTCTTTTCTTCGGTCTTCACTGCTAAAGCTGTCCCTCATGAATCCCATACTCTGAAGGCAAAGGGGATGGTCTGGGTAGAGGAAGATTTCCTCTCAGTTAAGGAGGACCATGTCAGAGACCAATTGGCCAAGCTGGACATTCATAAGTCCATGGGCCCTGATGGCTTGCACCCGTGAGTGCTGAGAGAGCTGGCAGGTGTTATTGCTAGACCACCCTCCATCGTCTTTGAATGGTCCTGGAGAACAGGAGAGGTGCCGGAGGACTGGAGGAAGGCTGACATCACTCCGATCTACAAACAAGGCAAGAAGGAGGACCCAGGGAACTACAGACCGGTTAGTCTCACCTCTGTCCCTGTGAAGGTAATGGAGCGACTCATTCTGGATGTCATCTCCAAACACAGTGAGGAACAGGAAGTTATTGGAAGTGGTCAACACGGATTTTCCAAGGGTAAATCATGCTTGACCAATCTGATAGCTTTCTATGATGTTATAACTGGTTGGCTGGATGAGGGGAGAGTCGTGGATGTCATCTACCTTGAGTTTAGCAAGGCTTTTGACACTGTCTCCCATGACATCCTCATTAGGAAGCTGAGGAAGTATGGGCTAGATAAGGTGACAGTGAGGTGGATTGAGAGTTGGCTGCGGGACAGAACTCAGAGGGTTGTGATCAGCGGCACAGAGTCTAGTTGGAGGCCTGTAACCAGTGGTGTCCCCAAGGGGTCAATACTTGGTCCAGTTTTGTTTAATATGTTCATTAATGACCTGGATGAGGGGACAGAGTGTATCCTCAGCAAGTTTGCTGATGATACCAAACTGGGTGGGGTGGCTGACACCCCGGAGGGCCGTGCTGCCATCCAGCGTGACCTGGACAGGCTGGAGAGCTGGGCAGAGAAGAACCTAATGAGGTTCAACAAAAGCAAGCTCCAGGTCCTGCACCTGGGAAGGAAGAATGCTAGGCACCAGTATAGGTCAGGGGCGGACCTGCTGGCAAGTAGCTCGAAGGAGAAGGATCTGGGGGTTGTGGCAGACAGTAAATGATCCATGGCCCAGCAATGTGCCCTTGTTGCCAAAAAGGCCAATGGAATCCTGGGCTGCATAGGGAAGAGTGTGGCCAGTAGGTCGAGGGAGGTCATTCTCCCCCTCTACTCTGCACTGGGGAGGTCACAACTGGAATACTGTGTCCAGTTTTGGGCTCCCCAGTTCAAGAGGGACAGGGAACTGCTGGAGCGAGTCCAGCGTAGGGCAACTAAGATGATCAAGGGATTGGAGCATCTCCCTTATGAGGAAAGGCTGAGAGAGCTGGGACTCTTTAGCCTGGAGAAGAGAAGGCTGAGGGGAGACCTTATTATGGCATACAAGTATCTAAAGGGTGGGTTGAAGGAGGATGGAGCCAGGCTCTTCTCAATGGTTTCCAGTGACAGGACGAGGGGCAATGGGCACAAGTTAGAACACAGGAAGTTCCGTTCAAATACACGGAAACACTTCTTTATGGTGAGGGTGACAGAGCACTGGCACAGGCTGCCCAGGGAGGTTGTGGAGTCCCCTTCTCTGGAGATTTTCAAGACCCGCCTGGATGCAGTCCTGAGTAATGTGCTCTGGGCAATGCTGCTTTAGCAGGGGAGTTGGACTAGATGATCTCTAGAGGTCCCTTCCAACTCTGAAAACTCCGTGATTTCCGTGATTTCTGGAATCCAATATCCCAGGTCAGGAATGAGGCACAGTTCAGATAGCTATGGGATAGATTTATAAAAAAAAAACATCCCCTTCATCTGAAAGTGTTTATACTAAACATACGGAAACCAGACAGATTTCAAGAATGTGTGATGATCAGGTCATCATCTCTGTAGTTTATTTTTTTAAAGTTTTCTTCACCAATTTTTTCCTACAATGAGAAGAATCAGGGTGTTATTTTCTTTTGGGGCCATAATCACTCATTTCTCATTTTTTTTGTATCCCCACAACTAAAAAGAACATTTACCTCTATCTCTTCTTGTCTTTTGGTAGCTTTTCACACTAGTATCTGTAACTGGCCCCTTTTCAGACTCAGCATCCAGTAATACTGAAAAGATAAGTACGTATGACCCGTGTGTTGGCATAATGTATGTATTACTATAGGTAAGTTCTTTTCTGATGTTTCTTTTTACCATTGCAAGAGTATTTTATGATTCTTTTTCTTTTTTTTTCATAAATGTTGTAGCCAATCTTAAACCTGTTTCTTCCGTCAATACTTATCTTTGTGATGTATTCACTTCAGCTTATGTGCTTTACTCACCTGCTTTTTGAGTCCCTCCAGCTTCAGCACAAAAGAATTGATCTGTTTCTTGTGCAACTTTATTGTTCATGCAGATATGGGACTAGCAAGCCATATATCTTCCATATCAGCTATATTACTAGGAAACACTGTGGGAAAATCTAGTGAAAGAATAATTTTTAAATGTGCAGTGTAAAAATAGTTTTGTTCAATTTTAACTCTCTAGAGTAACCAGATTCAAATGCCCAGCTGTCATGTAATAAAGCAAGATAGAAGGAATTTATTCATGAATTCAGATTTCATTTAATTTTAAGTGCCCAGCACAAATTTAAATATTTTTTACAAAAAGGCCCCATATTTTTATATTTGCATCCCTAAAGATTTAAACTCGAAAGTCATTGTCTTTGTCTAAAACACTGCTGTGGGCCATTGCCGAAGTTCTCAAAAAAGCACATCAGATTTTGGTGACAAAATGTGGATTCAAATTCCACTAAGGAGACAAGTTTAAAAATTTTTCCTTTGGGGTTAAATCTGCTGTTACTGAAATTAACTTGTATTTAACTCTTAGCTTAGACAGGACCATGAACAATCCTTAAAATGTGGTCCTTCTTTATATTATGTGTGCAAATCATTCATATATGTTTACATTTCTACAAAGAAGTGCTTTAATGTTTTCATTCTTTATCTGATGAAAACATCAGTGTTTGCAAGTTCTATATTTCACCACATCGGCTGCAGTCTGATTTCTATCCCAGACACATTGTGCAGTCACATTTTTAAAAAGAAGAAATAAATACAGTCCTGTTAAGGGCTTCTGGCCTCTAAGAATGTGTAAGCTGAGATTTCTCATGGGTTTTGCAGTTTGTCCTTTCTCTGAACTTCCTCGACAATTCATGTATTTTTTCTGTTACACACTGAATTCACTAGGATTTAGACCCATAATGCGTGTCAAATACTGCAATTTTGGAGTCCTCACTTGTTAAAAAAAAAAAAATATTATGTATCCTACCGTAGTTTTCAAACAACTTTTTGGCTCCAGTATATTTATATGGAAGGGAAAGCTGGTGTCCTGTTTTCTCTTAATATATCTTTGGAGTGGAACGTTTGCAGAATGATAGCAGGCTATTCAATCTCGCACTGCTCTTTTCTTTCAATTGCAATCACCCAATGCCAAGCCATCTATTTCTTGGAGTTTTCCACTCAGGTGCTTAAAAACAAAGGCTAATTCAATTAATTGTTTGAGCCTGACAGACATCTAAGTCTATTGAAGTAACCTGGGCACAAGATTGCATATAAACAGTACTAAATCTGGCCTTAAAACTGTTATAAAAATAAGCTTTGTGTAGGCATCATACACCTCACCAACAGCTATTAAATAATGGTGTAGATCACGTTGTTAAATGTTGTTCAAAACACCCTTGTTTACATTAGAACTGTGTTTATTTCTGCTGCTGCTGAATCAGAAATGTTTCTGATCAGAGAGTATAAATTACAAATTTAATATCATAGAATCACAGAAAAATAGCATGGTTTAGGTTGGAAGGGATTTAAAGATCATCTAGTTCCAACCCCCCTGCCATGGGCAGGGACACCTCCTACTAGACCAGGTTTCTCAAAGCCCCATCCAGCCTGGCCTTGAACACCTCCAGGGATGGGGCATCCACAACTTCCCTGGGCAATTTGTTCCAGTGCCTCACTGCCCTCATAGTGAAAAATTTCTTCCTAATATCTAATCGAAATCTACCCTCTTCAATATGTGCTTTTTTGAAAAAAACTTTAAGACTATTTAGATTATACCTCTTGGATCAGTTTCCTTTACACAGAAAATCGTGCGGTCCCTGCTCCTCTTAACTAATTGCTCTGTCAGGTTAGGCACAGCCATTGCAGTGGTACTGAGAAACACCAGACTGTATTTCTTGTAAGCCTGGCTTCTCTAGGCTATACGCATTTATTCCATTGCTTTCTGCCCATCATGGCTAAACAGGAGAGAAAGCTGATGGTTTCTCTGCATTAAAACCTTGCCTAAGTTTAATGAAGGTGAACTCCGGCCTTGGATCAAAATAAGAATGTAGGTATTGATACGCTTTAACTTGGCCCCATTAAAAATATCCAGCTTCACTGTCATTACGGGAGGAAAGTGAAATTCATTTGCCCTTTTTCTGCTGAAAGGAAAATATTCTGTGATGTGTAATCAATATAGTCTCATCCTCATCATCTTGGCACAGAGCCATGCCAGACCAACACTGAACAGACTTACCTGCGTGTGAAGATAAGTCCAAGATCTGTTGCCCAATTTACATTGTAAAGTAAGTTTTCTACAGTGAAATTTTTAGTGTACAGTGTTTCTCCTGTGCTCACAGAGAGGACCTTCAATATACTACCAGTATACAACGAATAATATTATTATACTAATTAATTATAATAATCTGTAAATATATAGATGCTGTGAACACAAGAGGAAAGAGCAGTTTAAGGCAACAGTAGTCATAACAGAAAAAAATAGAAAATTAACACAGAAGGTAAGAAAATTTAACCTGATTATGAAAAAACTTCTCTTAGCACTTTCTAATACTGTAGAACAGGCTTTGAAATGAAGTCATCCCATCAGTTTGATCACTGTAAAACAAGTGAAAAACCAATCAAGGAAAGCAATCAGTTTTCCAGAAGGAATCATTTGTGTTCTATGGGGAAGATGATCTATGAGCTCTTTTGTGTTTCTGATTTTCTTGCTTAAGACAGGCATTGAACCTTTGCCTTTAAAAAGAGAAATTTAAATTACCATGTAAAGAATGTACTTGTCTCACTTTTATAGGATATAACTATGATAGAAAAGTATTCTTCTGAAAGATTTTTCACATTTAATGTACAGTGGAAAAAGGTTTCTATCCTAAAGAAATATGTAACATCATGATTCTGATTATTTATCCTGTTCCAAAAGTGCTGCGCGTGTTTTAAAGGTTTGTTTTGTTCATTTATGCTGGTCATTAATTCCTAAACAAAAAATAATGTTGTGGTTTGGAACATCCAAGAACAGAACCAGTTTAATTAGTGGACACCAAGTTATCAAATGAAATTGGTTTATTTTCTCACCCACTGTGTTGTCCTCATTATGTCGTCAAAACGATCTTTGTAGTTACTTAACTACCTGATATTAAAGATCAAAATAGGTTAAATTTTCTTTTCTGAATAGAAATGAATAAAGCTTGGATCTTGGAAATCTTTAATCACAAATCTCATTGTCTGCAGGTTTGCAGGGTCAAGTATCTCAGGGACGGGCAAAATACTATTGGAGGTTCTGAAAAATTTGTGTATGTTTGTGTTGGCAAGAAGCTAGCAATGGTCAGAGGATATAGCTGAGTGTAGGCAGTTACCATATGAGAAATCTTCCCAGGACCTACTCATTACTCGTTCGAGGTGTTCTACTGAAAAGTCTGCATTTATAACAAGAGGAAAATTCTAAAAGCTTATTTTATGGTATGAAGGAATATGAAGCTCTGGGGTGGGGAGGGGGAGAACAACTGCCTGAAGGCACAGAGTCTAGTGAATCTCATTTCAAGCAAACAAAAAATAAGTCAAATTTTCTGTGTTTTTTTACTAATATTTCCCCAGTAGTGTTCTGTAATGCCATGAAATGTATTGTGCTGCCCTGACTGGACATAGTATCTTCAAATAAATTGAGTTTTTGTTTGCTTGTTTTTTTAGGTTATTCTTTATTTTCTGTTGGAAGAGCATAGGATAGAAGCCTTTTTTTTTTAATCTTTTGCTACATAAAATTATACTTCCAAATAAGAATCATTCTTTTAAAATTTTTCTAGATCTCTCGAGTGCATGTAATAGTCTTTTAAATTTTAGCAGTATCTCTGCTTCTGCTTGGAACCACCAATCTGGAGCGCAAATCTCTTATTTAGAGTTCTGTTGAACATAAATGCAGGTCATAGGATGCTGTGGAAAATGGACATCTAATTCAGATCTCTGGAGACAGAAAGTACTGAATTAAAGATCTTCAAAAAAGATAGGAAAGAAAAAAAATTATCCTTAGGCAAATATCTTATGATGACCTAGATTTTGATTATTGTGAATAAAATTAATGAGTAGGGAAATAAGGTAAAGCACTGTGTACGTGATTTGTCAAAAGATTTTGCTAGGTATATGGGATTGCTTTGTTACTGCCTAATTACATTTTTGCTGTTAGGATCCTGTATGGACCGTGGATTTTATGGAGCAAATGTTATTACCAATGATATTCTAAAGCAGGATGAATCAAATATACAGTAAAATGTAAGTTGTAAGTAGTAAGTACACTACACTATAAAATGTCTTCCAAAGAATAAATCCACTGTTAGGAAAGCTTTTAAGAGGTATAGATCTCAGAATCTTAAAAGATTTTATGGAACAAGCAATTTGCTTCTGTTCAAGTAACCACGTACTATAGCTGTAATACTGTATCATTTGTGTTTTAAAGAAAGGTAGTAATACGTACAAACAAGCAAAAAATATTATTTTGACTATTCTACCAGACATATGTCAAGAAGTATTAGGAGAAAATAAGAATGACATTTGTTATTTTTTAAAAGATGTTAATTTAGAGCAAGTAGAACTATTGTCTCTAAGAATTTGCCATATTCCTTGTTGTTGATTCTGAAAAAAAATAATCATTTGGGGTTTAGAAATGGATTCATTTTACCTTGTGTAGTTTTTAGTCTAAATATTACAGTGAGTTATAGCTTGGTCCAGCAATCCACCTTTACAAATACATTGAGGTTACAAGCAGAAAACAAAGTACTAAATAAGACTATTTTGAATGTAAGACATCTGGATTTCATTTAGTTAATTTTATAAAAAAGTCACGCTTTCTGTACTTTCTTTCAAAAAATGGAGAACTGATATTTTTCATTAAAAAAGAATAATCCAGGAAATTATCCATAAATATTGGTAGCTTTGTCCTGGCAATGCCGGTTTATCTATTATGGGTTAATTTAATTTTTCTATTAGTAGTTAAGTACTGTGATTTCAAGTAATGAAAATTATTTCCCCACCTTTTCATAGCACAATGTGCACTGGTTTACAGTGTTTGAAATATTTTCTTACTGGAAAGGGGAAAAGGATATGTGTTCAGTGTTGTGTTGAGAATTTCTTTGCTTTTGAAAAAAACCTCAACCTCGCATTAGTGCGAATCCAAATCTGCATAAGGACTTACATATATTGGATAATGGAACAAGTTAATAAAGATTTGAAAGATTTACAAAAACAAAACAAAACAAAACCAAAATAAAAAATGACCTTCTCAAATATCTTCATTCTACCATAAGCCCAAGAGGGACAAAGAGAAATGGAAGTATTGTGCTTAAGATCAGAAACCAAGTAAGTCCCAGGCCTGATAATAGAATATTATTAAATCTGCAACATATTTTTGCTGTCTCTTTTTTGTAGACTTAAGTGAAAATATCTTCAGATATTTAAATCAGTGTTACATGGATTATTGCTGCAATTATTTTAAACAATAAAGTACTAACCTTAAGGGAAGACTGTCATTAGAAAACCACTTCCAAATTACAAAATCAAAACCAGCTCGAATAATAATGAAAAAATAAATAAATTATTAGAGAAATAAAAGAAAGCATTATTCTTCTGGTTTGGAAGAAGAAAACCACTGTTCATGGTGTTTACGTATAATTTTTAAAACTTAAACAAAATAGAAACCAGGAAATAAAGGCTTGATGTTCCCTCTGCAGAGTGTCAGTAAGCTTCCTATTTGCATTTTTCTGTAATGGTAAACATATTTTTGTCTCTCAAATATTCATTCTAACATACATCTTAACAAAGTCACTGAGGCAACCTCCAAAATAAGTCATGTAAGCAAGTGGATCTTATAATTTCATTGTAGAGTGTTAATTTCGTGTAGAATATTCAAAATAAATCAGTCCTAAATTTCTTAGCAAGAAGATGGGGCAAACCATAACAAAACACTCTATCCATTCATATAGGACAGGTGTGTTTAGAAAGACGTTACTCCAGAATGTACCTTTTGGCTATTAGCTAGATTTATTATACCTACTGCAAAACATTGTGGTGTTCTTGTGCCAGAAGGACTGTCATTCTTCCTTCTCAAAAACCCTCACTGAACTCTACAGGTTATAAACAAAATTTCATTCAAATTTTCTGTATATAACTTCATAGGAAGGAACTATCCAGTATTCCTAATAATAGTACATGGTAGAAATAAATATTCCAGTGGAAAAAACAGGGATTTTTAAAGACAAACTCCGAGCGTGTAATTAAATGATAACAACAGCCCTCCAAGCATTCTCAAAGGGATATATTCTTAAGGGAAGGTGAAATACAGTTTTCAAAACAAAGTTTTCTCTGGAGAGAAGGTCTCAAGGCAAATATGATTTTTTCCTTTTCCTTCACACTACCAGTTTATATGTTAGGAATTTTTATTACAGTAATTAATAGAATGTAAATAATGATGGATGATGAATTATGGAAAACCTTGTGAAACTTAATTTTTATTTTACATAAAAAACTCTTAAAGAATTAATCTTTAAACTGCAAATATTTTCATTTAATTATTGTACAAAGAAACACTACATCAACACGTTTAGATTTAATTTCATGTGGAAAGAAACAAATAGATCGGATTGTAATTTTCCTCCACTCTTTCTTTGGAGTGCAAAACAATAGGTAGACATCCTCCTCTGATTTCTGAACTGCAGTCACTCACTTTCCCCCATCTGCCCCCTCCCCCCCGTTTTGTTCTGAGACATGAACAGATGTCTAGCGCTGTCAAAATAAACAGATGGATACAGCTGTATATTTGCTACACCTTGCATTTCTTTAGTGCATCAGTCCCTGACATGGCGGTCTGTAGTAAAACAATGAAAGGAAAAAAAATCAGATTGATTCTATTTTCCAGCCTCTTTAATTTGGCCATTAGGAAAAGGCTAGCTATTTTAATGAAGCTGTTTCTTCACACTGATCAGGCATGAAAAGAGTTGAAAAGCAGATCTGGAGGGTGCTGAGTCAGACTCCAGGTTCTGAGTTTTCCTTTCTCACTTTTTTAAAGTGACTCTAACATTTCTGCAGTTTAATTTGAGCAGCTCTGTTCTCTCAAGAGCTGCTGTTTGCGTTTGTAAAGGATTCTGTGTCTTTTAGTTTGCAAATGTTCTGTTTAAAATCTGCCATTCTTATCCATACATGTGTTGTATCTTTATGTGTAAGGGGATTTATCAGTTCTAAGCTATTGCAAAACAGTGATTTGGTTTCCTAGGCTTTGTTTAGAGTGTCCTGTGGGAAGGGATTACCAGTCAGGCAAATTAAATGGAATCACGTTTAATACTTTTGTAATAAATAAAAGGTTTCATTACATGAGCTGAAATAATAAGCCTGTTTAATTTAATATTCATTTTATCATCATAGAGATGAATCTCATTGTGATCTTTAAATCAGATCATGAGATCACAGACTCAAAGAACCACAAATCCTTTGTCTTTATATTAAAAGTTATAATGGTTTTTAGTTAAGTGCCACCTGTTCAAACGAGATTTGTAATTGATCTTATTATCTGTTCTTATCAAGTACAAACAGCATGAACTGCTTTTAAAAAAAGCTATTTTAAACATGTTTTTGTTTTAGTTTATATTTATAATAATTAAATATTTATTTAAACTCTTTTAAATATTAAAAAGTAACATTTTACAGAGGGTTATGCAATGTTACTCTATTTATCATTCTCCTGGTGCTGAATCTCCCCAATTTGTCTTATCACAACGTCCTTGTTTGATTTAAGCTCTGAGCCTGTCAAAGCTGGTGCACACCTGCATAGCTTTAACTGGAAGTTTTTAAGTATTCCCTATGGAATTGCTCAAACAGAAATCTTGTAATTAAATAGGAAACTCAGTATGGCTGTGGAGGAATAGAGCCATCTGGCCTATTGCAGTGAGTTGCTCCGTTTTTGCCAATTGACATATTAGAAGAATTTTTCACCATTTACCTCTAACTGTCTTAAATGATCAAATTGAGAAATCTGCTTTCACAGGCAGCTGGGAAAAATGAAATTTCCGGTGCAGTTCTTTGGTGTCCACAGAATAACTTTTCCACATCCCTGTGAGCTGATCCTCGGCTCTGGCTGATGATCTGGAGGCAGAGGAACACTTCAAAGCAGCAGGTAGTGGCTGTCAGCTTCAGGTAATGGTGTTGTCTCACCAAACAATATAAAAAGTGGTGCTAACGGACTACTGACTCACCTTGAATAGTGTTCAGTTAAAAAAATGAACAGAAAAACAAACAAAAACTTTGGATATAGTTTTCAACCCTGAAAATGATTGGATATCTGTCCACAGCGTAATTCCTATCACCTCAGTTTTGATTATCTCCAATTTTGGACTTTAGTTCTCCATTACAATCAAATACCTATAGTTATATTTAGTTGTAAAAAACATGTACAAATAATCCAACAATTTAATGAAGAGTAATGTTTCTGTTTAATATATACCCAACTAATATGGACACTACTGAAAAATGCCCATAAATTCTAGCTGCTTAACAACCAGAAAGGCACCAGTATTTGGAAAGGATGAGATGAAAGGGAAAGAGATGATCGTAAAAAAAGTACTAAAATAAGCAAATTCACTTTATTCCTCCCCTTGATCCCCAAAGAAATAGTTTGTCACACTGTAGAAAAAAAAGCATATATATTATAAGGAAGAAGCAGCTGCAGCAGCAATGAAATCCTGACTCCACAAAGAACTTGCCTGCTTTTTCTAACCTTTGTCACTTTGTTCAACAAAAGATACTGTGGTTTATAAACTCACAAACCTGATTTCATCACTGACTTCAAGGTGGCATGAATTTCACCACAGGATTTTTTGTGACAAAGTATATTAAACTTTGAAGGTAACTGTTTTAAAAGGAGACTGGATATGTTCCTGTTATTTACGGTTCTTTTACAAGGTTTTGGGACTGCAGTGGCAGAAAGTTAATATGCCTAATACAACTTTTCTCCCTGCTTTGTTCCAAGTTTTGTGTATATTAGAAATATATTCACTTTTTAAATGACTTATACATATTACAGACATATGGAGGATCTTCAATCTTCAGCAAAGCATATATGTGTAAGGTATACATGTAAATAAAATAACTGTATTTTGCCTATCTGTGTGCTAAAGGTTTGCAGACCATGAAGTTGCATTACTTACTGGCATATAAGGGTTTTACCATTCATATGACAAATACGTTAAGAAATTTAATTATAACAACTTCCCTCCCTATATGCCTTACTGCATGGAACATATTTTTAAGGATGGATAGGATGCATGTGTTATGCAGGCTAGTAATATGTCTCTTAAACACCCAGTATTTGAACTCTATTGCACCTTTTCTAATGACAGCTAGTCTCAATTTAAAGACTCAAGCAACGGAGATCCTACCAGGTTCATAGATAAGCTATTACAGTGATAAATTGCCCCTACTGTAAAACTTTCTTGCCTGTGTTTGATTTTTCATCCCCTAGTTTCATTTTCCAGGCAGTGGATCTTATTGTACCATTTTCTCCTAGATTAAAAAGCTGGCCACTCTTAGAAATTTATTCCTCATGTGCTTGCTTGTAGCTTCCGGTCAAGCCGTGCCTTAACCTTCTTTTCTTAATATTGAAGAGAATGAACTCATTAAATCTCTTGCTGTGTAAAACGTCTTTGAGAGATGAATGATAGCTGGAGCACTTTTCTGGAACGTTTCCATTTTGCAATGAACTGGTCAACATATACAGATAACTCTCTGCTCTGCAATATGAATTGGTTATAAACTTGCCTACTTACAGATTTTTTATTTTCCCTTAGGCATCACCTTGATACAGAAAAAAACAACAACAAACAAACCCCAAACATTAAAGTAACATAATAATTTCCTATTGAAAGTTGTTTTTTTCATTGATTCCTCCTACTCAGTTAATTTTAAAAATATCCCTTTGGTGCTATCAGAGCCTTTATCAATAAAACTAAACATGTCTTTTTAAACTAGTTTAATCTTATTTTCTTTAAAATACTATCAACTTTAAAGATATTTTTAAAATTGCTTCTAAATTTATTTGTAATTTAAAGTTAATTAATAATAAGTTGCTTATATTTGTTTCTTCTTACAGCCATGGGTGTGTTCTTCTCTGTTTCAGTTTCCTAAGGAATTCCCGCAATGACTGTTAGGCAAATGTTTGTGTGTTTTAAAAAGTGTGAACCACACCTCAAACAACCCTCTGCTGTTTAACTATACTAATATTGGAAAATATCATAAGATAACTGCCACAATGAGATGAGCTGCACAGCCAGAAACGTAAAGAAGAGGAACTTAGGAGAGGGAGAGCTGTCTGAGTAGAAAGCAGGTGATGAGGAATCGGAGGTGGCACCACTCTGCTACTCTGTATAATACCCGCATACACACACAAGCACAGCGTCCATTAATCCTGACTTGTAAATTTGGTCTACCAACGTGATGGGGATTATATGTATTGCAGGAATGATATGTAATTATATGCAAATATGTATTTTCTGTCTTCATAATTATGTTATATAGACATATATATATTCATAGAATATACATTGCATAGATATTACGTATATAATATACACACATATATATTTAATTATATCTATATAATAAATAGTGTACGTATTGCATTACTAACATTACTACACATAAACATTTTCTCATTCTTCTAACAATCTTATTAAGAAATTATTATACAAATTCGCCCTTTTTTTAGAAATGTGCATGAATTTAAAAATAAATTTCTCAAATCTTTAAACATTTAGGGACAACCAGTATTTTCACTAAGGGAAAAACAGTGTCTTAGAGTTAATTCATATTTTATTTCAAATAATCCTAGATATTTATTTTCATTAAAAAAGAACTACCATAAATTTTATTATAATATATTAAAAAAATTGATAAGGATGTACTTGTGATTTCCCGGGTGGGACAAAATATAGACTTTTCTGTCTCTGAGAAAGGGGTGACATTTAGCCCCACTGGATTAAAAGAATAGTTCAGCTGTTCAGTTCACGGAAAAGTTCATGCTTAAAAGACACAATTAAAAATCTATTTTTACCAGATAGTAATGTTTCTCTATCTCTCCTCTCACCACTCAATACACAAATCAATATATACATATATGTATGTGTGTATATAGCATACATGCACACAATCATGTATAGGTATGTAAATATACATATGTATGATGACATACTAAATACATATCTACAGAGGTGTTTGTTTAAGAGACTTGAGGCTTAGCGGAAGGAACCAGTAAATATTCTGGTAAGGGTGAAAAGGTGGATTCTCATATTCTTCCTTTAATACGGTACACCAACTGCAAGACTTCCTTCATTTCCTTCAAGGTTAGACTAAAATGTTTGACAAAAGCTGAAAATGACAGATACTCAAAAAAGAACCCCAACCTGTAAGAGATTTGGACAGAATATACTGAGAAATATCAACTTCATTTAGAGCCCAATGTAAGGGAAGGCCAACTGGATAAGGAGAAAGGGGAGAGAAAAAGATATTTATTATCTTTGGCGTAAGTAAAAGATGGATGATAACTGAAAGGAAGCAAAATAAGGAGGAAATAAGTGGCTCTAAGAGAAATGATGTACAAAGTGGATGTACTGTATATTATCCTGCAGGAGATGACAGATGTTTCTAAAGCCAAATGAAAAAGTATTTCTGTGAGCAGAAAAATTCTACATTGCTTCTTCAGGAAAGGAAATGATATATAATGCAACATGGTTACACAAAAAAGCTGTCACGCATGAGCTCTGAATGATATGTCAAAATTCAAGACAGAGAAGTGGAAAAATCAGTAAGCGGCAGCCACTATGGCAAACAAGAGAGATCCATCAACAACGTGTTTAACTGTTACCAGAGAGGGTCAGGAAATTTCACTGGGCGACCTCTCAGCCACAACTGGGAAAACAATAAATGTCGCACAACAAGAAAGAAAATAAAAGAAAGCTATGGTCTCTGAGATTGTTTCAAACTGTAATCAAAGGCTCTTATTTAACAGCTGTGTGTAGAATAAATCATTCTCTCTTTTATCTTGTTAAGTGCACTAGAAGATGAGCCAGGCCCTCCAGAGATGAGTAATGATCAGAGCTGGGCAAAAAGCCCTCTAAGCACTTGTAACATTGTTTCTGATCATACTTTTACCATTGATTTTAGAAATAGAGATTTTGGCCCTTTGAAGGAGACTATATCCACAAGTATTTTTTCAGAAATCTATATTGTTTTTATAACAAAATTTCTTTCCACTTATCTTTCCCTTCCTTACATTTTCCCCTTCAGAAACACCAGGATAGCTGTAGTAGCAGCTGTATAATTAACAAGAGCTTCTCCAGATTTCACAAAGAAATTATGAGGGCTGTAAACCTCTAGGCTCCCCCCTTGACCGTGAAACATTTAGACTGATGTAACAGTAATAAAATTGCACATGCGGTCTTCCCTATCCATACCTAATTGTTTCTGACATTTGCTGTGCATCTTCTGTGTTTAGAAACATGGCATGAAGGTAGGGGAACTCTTCCAAAGAACCTTGAGGGACATGTGTAAAACCAGCCTACTCTCTCTGTGATCGGTAAATCCCATGTGATCTCACCCCTTCTTAGCTTCTTGAGTTGTCTCATTAATCGTAAAAATCACTCTAAGACAAGCAAAAGGATTAACACCAGCAACATGACGACAATTATCACCTTCCAGCTCCTTCCTCCCCAAACTCTCACTGAATTCCAAGGTTAAAATTTGCCTTCTCCAAGTGAAATTTTGTGCCCTTGAGAAATCACTCCTCAAAAAATCACTTTGATTACATAACAGAAACAAAGCTGAATAATGGTCAGCTAACTTAGTTGACTTGCAAGGAATAATTGAGAAGCTCTGTGGAAGATACAGCCTCTGCAGTGACAAAATGAACACTGTTCAATCAAATTAAAATATTTTTTTATCAAAGACAGAAGAAGTATATAGTTGAATAGAATTGCTAATATTGGATTTTACTGTGAATGGCATTTCACGGCTTTTATTTCTGACATTAGGCAAATAGGTGTCATTGACATGATTTTCAGGCAAAATAAGTACAGAAGCCTCTTTACAAAATCACAGAATCACAGAACTTTCAAAGTCGGAAGGGACCTCTGGAGATCATCTAGTCCAACTCCCCTGCTAAAGCAGCATTGCCTAGAGCACATAACTCCAGACTGCATCCAGGTGGGTCTTGAAAGTCTCCAGAGAAGGGGACTCCACAACCTCCCTGGGCAGCCTGTGCCAGTGCTCTGTCACCCTCACCGTAAAGAACTGTTTCCGTGTATTTGAACGGAACTTCCTGTGTTCTAACTTGTGCCCATTGCCCCTCGTCCTGTCACTGGGAACCATTGAGAAGAGCCTGGCTCCATCCTCCTTCAACCCACCCTTTAGATACTTGTACACCATAATAAGGTCTCCCCTCAGCCTTCTCTTCTCCAGGCTAAAGAGTCCCAGCTCTCTCAGCCTTTCCTCATAAGGGAGATGCTCCAATCCCTTGATCATCTTAGTTGCCCTTCGCTGGACTCGCTCCAGCAGTTCCCTGTCCCTCTTGAACTGGGGAGCCCAAAACTGGACGCAGTATTCCAGTTGTGGCCTCACCAGTGCAGAGTAGTGGGGGAGAATGACCTCCCTCGACCTACTGGCCACACTCTTCCCTATGCAGCCCAGGATTCCATTGGCCTTTTTGGCAACGAGGGCACATTGCTGGGCCATGGATCATTTACTGTCTACCAGGACCCCCAGATCCTTCTCCTCAGAACTACTTCCCAGCAGGTCCGCCCCTGACCTATACTGGTGCCTAGCATTCTTCCTTCCCAGGTGCAGGACCTGGAGCTTGCTTTTGTTGAACCTCATTAGGTTCTTCTCTGCCCAGCTCTCCAGCCTGTCCAGGTCACGCTGGATGGCAGCACGGCCCTCCGGGGTGTCAGCCACCCCACCCAGTTTGGTATCATCAGCAAACTTGCTGAGGATACACTCTGTCCCCTCATCCAGGTCATTAATGAACATATTAAACAAAACTGGACCAAGTATTGACCCCTTGGGGACACCACTGGTTACAGGCCTCCAACTAGACTCTGTGCCGCTGATCACAACCCTCTGAGTTCTGTCCCGCAGCCAACTCTCAATCCACCTCACTGTCACCTTATCTAGCCCATACTTCCTCAGCTTCCTAATGAGGATGTCATGGGAGACAGTGTCAAAAGCCTTGCTAAAGTCAAGGTAGATGACATCCACGACTTTCCCCTCATCCAGCCAACCAGTTATAACATCATAGAAAGCTATCAGATTGGTCAAGCATGATTTACCCTTGGTAAATCCATGTTGACCACTTCCAATAACTTCCTGTTCCTCACTGTGTTTGGAGATGACATCCATAATGAGTCGCTTCATTACCTTCGCAGGGACAGAGGTGAGACTAACCGGTCTGTAGTTCCCTGGGTCCTCCTTCTTGCCTTTTTTTAGCCAGGCAAATACTCAAAGAACATTAGTTGTTTTGTTTTGGTTTAATTTTTTTGGTTTGGGTTTTTTTTTTGTTTTTTTTGTTTTGTTTTGTTTTGTTTTGTTTTGTTTGTTTTGTTTTTTGGGGTTTTTTTGTGTGTTTTTTTGTTTTTGTTTTTGTTTTTGTTTGTTGGTTGGTTTTGGGCTTTTGGTCTGGTTATGTTTGTTTTGGTTTTAAAGCCAGAGGATATTTCTTAACTAGGATACAATTAAAACCTAACATTTAACACCATATACAATTTTGCATACTGTCTACATCTTATGCAAACACTATTAGGGAACACATATTGACATCTTTACAAAGATTTACAGTTATAAATTTGAGATTTGCATTTTACTCCAAAAGCCTAGAATAACTTATTTCGGTCACTAAAACAACTGATAGTAAAAAGTTCATACCATTCCATGCTATTTATGCTATAAATTTCGCAGAAAAAAAAAAAAACCAACAAAAACAACCCTGCAGAAAAAATTTTAGTGTGACTTTTCAATATATTGGTCCTACTCCTTTGTTTCATTCCTCCATTTGCAGTGACACATTATTTGAAATTATTTCTACCTCTACCATATTGAAAATGGTACTGGATGAATGTTCATGACAGTGAATTAGTTGAATTTGCATGAAGAGAAAAAATCAGACATACCGGCACATTCTCACATGCCACATAAATGACGTGGGTAAGCATTCAGTTCTTTGATGGGCTAATAACCTCCTGCTCTCATTATCATTTATGGAGTACTATGAGGGTTTTATTAATGCTTAGATGATTAGCCTTCAGCCCTTGGGACTAAAGAAATATGGCAGAATTGTGCCTACATCCTTTTATACTTATTTGCCATGTAATCACTGACTCCATATGCCCCGTATTTTTCCCTTTGTTTTTCTTTACCCTGCTGTTTTTGCTGGTCCTTAGAGTCTTTGGTAAAAAGCCTTTGCACTGTGAATGGATACTGACATTGTAAAATGACTGGGATCTCTGGATGTCAGGGTAGTGCAAATAATAACAGATTAAATATGCTCTTTATTAAGCAGAGATGTATTTTTAAATTAATTAACACCAATTCTCATAATTTAGTCTTTCTTAAAGATATTTGCCTTGTGCCACTGGAGTTGACTTTCTCTATTTGCCTTGAAGCTAAAAGCCACAGCTGAATCTTTCAGTACAATATCCCATTATTTTATTGAAACTAATCCTTCATTGCAAATTCTGCATCCACAGTGCCCTTTGTGATCTTGATAGTGCATTCTTGGGTCTTCCTTATTAAAGACTGGAGCCTCAGTTTTGTCACTGCTGGGTTCAAGAATATGTAGAAGGATTGGTTGTGCTGGTTCTTATGTGAGACTAGCTTAGTCCTTGACAGCAACATTTCAGGACTACGGAAACATCATTTGTGGTGCTCTAAACAGAAAGTACCTTGGGCCAGGACCAGAATCCCGTATGGTGACTCGAAGATAGAAGATTTTCAGCGTTGTAGTTAATTCAGTAATCTCTTATAATGTCCTCATATTTATAAAACCTGCTTGCAGCAGGAAGTTCTTCAAAAGCAGTAGACCCAGTTGATCTCTCACTGTGTTTTGAAACATCCCAGTTTTTATTCATTCCTTACTAGGACCATTCATATTCACCAGTGTTGTCAATGCATTTAAAAGTAAGTAAGTGTTTATCTTTTTTTTCTTCTTTTTTTTTCCCCTTTTTTCTTTGCTTAGAAGGAAGCTGTTATAACAAACAATAACAGAAAATTTTAAATAGTATTTCTACATTATTTAATTATTGCAGCAGGGAAATTCATCAGAAAGATGTCACATTTCTGTCATTTAATCTCATCTTTTGTAAGAGTCCTAACAGTCTGAAACCAGTCCTCTACCAACAAAGAGACATGGAAAGAGCTGAAAGTCTCTTGTGTAGTAGAGTTTGGTTTCTTTCTTTTCTTTTTGGGAAGTAATGTATGAGACAAGGACGTTCTGCAAAATCATTATACTAAAAAAGCAGAAAGTATGGCTTTAGCTGGATAGCTTGATCGCAATTTTATTCAATTGCTTTCTTTGTAGGCAGAATACGATTCTGATATTTCAAAGTGTCTGCAAAAAGTCATGAAAAAATTATGAGTCTGGTTACTCAATACAGGATAATGAATATTGTGGCTCGTAAAATCATGGGAAATGCATCTAAAAAACCTGCAAAAGTTGTGCAATTATGAGATTTCAGCAGGAATGAGCAAGTCATTTTATGGTTCTGCTATGCATATATTTAGCTATGCAGATGATTATTGTCATGCAAATATTGACCTTTTTGGTTTTGTGGTCTAATTGAACAGCTGGAAATATAGATGTCCTAGGTCAACATAAAGAGAAGTACTATAACTCTTTTTTGTTGTTCTAAGAAATATGTGTATTTGGGTCAAAAAAAATTACACTTTTTAAACCTTTAGATATTGGACGTTATTTCAAAATAAAATGACATTTTGAGAATGTCAAAGGATTTTTTTTAATTATTTTTAAAAGGACTTTTGAACATAACTACTTAATAAAGTTGACAAGGATTCATGAATGTTATAAACGACTCAGATATGAAATTTTTGTTTCCCCAGATTTTTTTGCCAATTGTACTGATTGTAAATATTTGTGCATCAGTAGAAGTAATTAAAATTATTAATTCATTAGTGCTCACTAATTCACGGTAAACAACTAGTGCAGATGAGACTAGTGTTTGAGCCAGGATTATGCTAATTGATATAAAGAGAAGGATAAAGTCTGATAATAAAGGAATATGACTTAGCTATATTAGCATGAGCAAAACAATACTTTGATTTGCTCTGATATATACTATTGTAAGACTGATTCCTTTAACCACTGGCAAAATTATTACAAGCAGCAGGACTTAAATTAGTAGGTTAATCAACAGTCATCTGCATTCTTTGGAGTGGGCCTTCCATGTATGAAGAGGTGTTGGTTTTGGCTTCTGAGAGCTGGGAATTCTGGAAGGTTTGTAGAGATAAAAGCAGTATTATAATGACATATGGAACCAGCAACAGAGCAGTTAAAATAACAATTGATCTTTGGTTATAAATAAATAAAGACTTTAATATGGTGAACAATGGTAGTCTTAACTTTCCTGTGGGTCCGAAGTTTCAGCAGCAAAAGGACCACATCTTATGATGGTCACTGTTTGTTCAGGGTTATAACAGAAATCTAATCTCTTAGAAATAAATGTGAAGTACTTCATGTCTGCATCTTAACCGTGACCAACAAATTTGCCTCTTGCAATTCAGCAACAAAATATGAAAGACTTTATTGAAGTCATGTAAGAAATATGTCAGTTCACTCAGCCAAAATGTACAATACAGTGCTTACACATAGATGTCTGTATGATATTTAATACAAACCCTACAAAGCTGACAGAAGAGGTAGAACTTGCAAGAGAGCTTTTACTTTCTCAGCCATCTGCTAGAGGGCAGCCAGCCCTGTAGGACATCAATGAGCATTAAATGCAGTTCAGGTACTGTTCCGGACTGGGTAACTGATCCACTTCCAAGAGTTATATATATACTCTTCCTAATAGGCTGACATCACTTTTGATTTTGCTGAATTTTTATTCTTACATGATTCATACAAAGTGTAACTGTCAGAATGTAAAATGAGCATCATCTAACTTTACGGGCTAAATTGTCAAAGCAGTGCATGGGGAATTACGCTCACCAATGCTGTTAACAATAATTCTGTCAGAAAGGAAACTCCTCATTTACTGCTTTAAAGATAGTATTTTATGCTTGTTGTTAACTCAGTTGTGGAGCCTTTCCAAACTAAATGATGACATTTCAAAACAGTGCATAAATAATTCCAGAAACAGCAAAGAATGTTAGATGCTTTATTTAAATTAGGTCTGATAAAAATTAAAAAAAAGGGAAAAAAATACAATATAATAATAGTTATAAGAAGGGGAAGGACCTTTTATTCTTGGACGTCTTAGTACTGCTATGTCCTCTTATTAACTTATTCACAAAGTCATTGAATAATTTATGTTGGAGTGACCTATGGTCATTTGTTGAAATAAAGGCCAACTGTGAGAGAGGTTGTTCGGGGCTGTGTCCTGTCAGGTTTGAGTATCATCCAGGATGACAGTCCTCTAGGCACCTGCTCCAGCATTTAATTATCCTCATTGTGCAAATTTGTTTTCTAACATCTGATCAGAATTTCTGCCACTGTAACTTGTGTCTATTGCCTCTTCCCTTATCACTGTACACCTCAGAAATGTTTGGGTCAGTTTCCTGTCTACCCTTCTACTAGGTACAAGGATACAGCAATAAGCTCCTTCCTTAACCTTCTCTTCTTAAGACTGAATAAATCAATTCTTCTCAGCCTCTTCTCAAACATTATGTGCTTGAGTGAGTCCTGTCTATAATTACCTTTGTGGTCCCTCACTGGACTTGTCATGTATGTCATTGTCTTTTTTCTACTGGGGAGCTCAGACACAGTCCATAATCGTTGGCTAAAAGAAGTTCCACATTGCACGTTTGAGATCTTCCTCTGTTACTGGAAATGGGAGTGGAGTGGACAGAGGAGAAGA
Organism: Vanellus vanellus; assembly: GCF_965231255.1. Taxonomy (NCBI): domain Eukaryota; kingdom Metazoa; phylum Chordata; class Aves; order Charadriiformes; family Charadriidae; genus Vanellus; species Vanellus vanellus. The sequence goes on along the minus strand of NC_138908.1, from coordinate 41,368,891 downwards.
AATCGATCCTTAAATAATTAAACCATTACATATACATATGTGAAAGCAAGTATCTATGTGTGAGTTTATGCATACATGTATGGTTATGATTAAATACATATATATTTAATAGACGTTTTGACAGTGCATTGGTTTTATATAAATTTATTTATATATTTTAAAATATTTCTTTTCAATTGACAGAATGATTTTAATCAATATAATTGAAATAGTTTCTGAAAATTCATAGGGAGATTGAATTACAAATGTAAAATATAATGTTGTAAAGAAAAGAAAAGACAATATTTAACAAAGCTTATTTCATCCAAAGCTTTTTTTCTACGTATTAACCATGTAGAGCAGAAGACAGTATTTCTTAATCTTGCATTACTATGCACAAGATTTGCACTATGGTTACTTTGTGATTGAAGGCAATGGAAGACTTGAGTTCATGATTATCTCTATCCATTTTTATGCAGCAGCTAATGTTGCTCATGATTATTGAAAAAAGATAAAAAAAAGAGACTGTTTATTTATTAGTGGTAGACAAATAATTAGTTTTCCACTTTGACCAAATTAAAATAAATACATAATGTCATTCCAAATCTGATTTTTTTTTTTGTCTTTGAAGAAAGGATAGAAGAGGAGGGTGACACTATATTTGCTTTTTAGGTTACATGATTACAGGAGGAAAATATTGTTGTTGAAGCATTAAAATTTTGAAGTCAGTTGTTTCCATTTCTTTAATATTTTCCCATGTTCTGGTGTTTCACTGAAATCTGCACTTTTACATATGGTATTAGAAAAGCATAAAACAGCAACAGCAACTACTATCTACCAATTTATTGAGTACGTTTATGAAACAAGAAAATTTTTGATTGATCATACCACTTGAATCATTTCCTCTCAATTGCACATTTTATGGTGTTTTAAGGAATTATCCTTCAGGATAATACCACAGAAATCGGCCAAAATCAGTTTCTATTCAGAAAAATCTTTTGTGGTTAAAAATTTATTTAGGATAAATATTGGTTATTTGGTGGTTGCTTTTTTTTTTTTTCCTGTGTGAAAATATAAAGTCTAATTCATCCCCCTCTTCAAACCGCTTGGCTTCTGCAGATGATTTCATCAGACACATCATAATGAAGATTTGCAAAAAATTAATATCATGAGTATTCTGTGGAAGTTTCAGTCTGCTCTTACAGAGAAACTGAAAATTGTCTGATATAACAATAACCCTGAAAGAATTGTTTGCTACAGTCATTTGAACCTCCTGACTGAATTGTTGAGAGGAACAAAAGGACAATTTGGGAAAAGGAGTCATCAGATGTACAAAAAAAATTGTAAGCTAATACTGACTGAGATCTTGGGTTTTTCTGAAGACCACTTTGCTCAAAGCAACCCCCAAAATTTACAAATTCTATTTATCTAGCATCACCAGGGAATGAAGTGGGGCTTAGAGTAATCTTTGATGGGTCACATAAAAGAAATTTGCTCTGTAGTCAGCAATGACTTGAGAATAACCTATAGCTCACAAAGACTTCATAAATCAGTAATACTGATAAAGCAATTTCCCTCACCGATGCTTTTGGTTGACATAAGATTTTTCCTTTCATAATCCCCAATTATATAATATGCAGAACCAGCCTTTTTGAAAATACTATAGCATCATACAACTCTTCTGTTTTGTCATGAATCTGGGAAATTTTTTATTTGTTTTACTTTGCCAGATTTTGTATTTTGAAATGGGTGGTGGCAGTGGTGGTGTGTGTGTTTTCATGTTGTTTGTACAGGAAAAGCTATGTCAGAGAAAAGAAATCAGTATAGGTATTTAAATTTAGTGGAAAAAAATAAAAAACCCTTCTCCTTTGTGAGATATTAAGTTTAATGTAAAAGATCATTGTTAATTGCACTAGGCTCTGAAATGTATATTGTGAATTTATCACTGTATGTTCTGCCCTAGTCAGAGCCGTTCTACAGGTTGTTTGTATCTGAGACAAAAACTGTATACCAAAATTTCTGACAGAGTAATTGTCATTCTGTTATTCCAACAGAAAGATTCTTAATGAATCTAAGCATCTTGATCAATTTTCTCTGTGGTTGAAAAATATCCTTAGCTTCCAGGTCAAACATATTTTTGTTAGCCAGGACATATTTTATCACAGAAAGGATAAAAATAGAGCTCATTTTTAACCCATATCTCACACGTGTGAGATTTATAAGTATGCAGTTTGTCTGTCTATTTGTTAAATAGCACATCAACCTGTTGTAAAATAAAAATATAAGGAAATATTAGTTTAATGCATGACATTTCCCTTTTCACATGCTGAAAAATAAAGTCAGATAGTTGTGGGTTTCTTTTAATGCTTAAATTCAGAGAATTTCTGAATAAATCAGGTTTGTATTATTGTATAAACAGTAAGTAATAGTTCCCCTTATTCCCTCTCTTTTTTTCTTTTCTTTTTTTTTTTTTTTTTTTTTTCATGGAGGAGGTTTGGATAAGGAAAACATTCCATGATGAGAAAGGATGATTTCTTGGTTAATGTGTAACAATAGCTGCTCAGCTCTTATAGTTTGTCTACTTAATGAATACTCTACTCTGAATATCAAAAATCTAAGACTTACACTAAAGATAAACTCATATCAGAAAATAAAAATAATAATTAAAACTCTGAAACATATTTCAGCTGAAATCAGAGAAATTAAGTGATATATAAGCTAACTAGCAACTACCTCACTCATTTACTAGAAACAGTCAAAATTAACAACACAGAGATCAGCAAGAGCTAATGTCCTTTTCCAAAAGGCAGTCATTTCTCATTTCAGACACTATGTTAACCTTAATCACAGGAAAGCTGAAAAGAAAACTAATAATTTCTTAGCAGAGTTGCATTTGAGTAATGTGCTGTAAATAAACCAAGAGGCCATTCACTAAATGTTATGAAGAAAAAGATTCTGAATAGCTGCTCATTAAGTAAGCATCATCCATTCTGTGTGCAGAGTGAGGCAGTTATTCTCAGGGAAAAAAATAGTGTATGATTATGTAATTAAAGACTGTCCTATAGTACACACACAAAGTGGGGAAATAAAGGCTGTCTCAGCATCTTAGTTCTACTGTTTTTAACATCTTAGCACTTGATAGTGAATTCCTAATAATAGTTTAATAGCACAGTTTGCTAATATTTGTGGAATAATCTTATTACAATCTTCTCAATAATTTTACTCTTTCATTTGAAAATTTGAGACATATCTTTTACTTCATGAATTTTTTCCAATGAATTTAGTGGGCATTTTGCTCAAATATTGCAACAATGGATTCTAAAGAAAAAACAAAAACAAAAACAAAAACAAAACCAACCAACCAACCAAACAAAAACCCCCAAAACATCCAACGGGTACAGTTCTGTTGCACACTAAAAAAAATCTTATTAAAGAAATTACACTGATTTTCTTCTGATTTTATGGAGCACAGAACACAATGCTATTGATTTTGAAAACAAAGCAGATAGGTCTGCTGATTACTAGTGCAATATGTAGAAACTACCCAACTATTCAGCTTGATAATCTGTTTCCTTTACTTGGCAACTGGTAAGGAATAATCTACACTGTTTTGCATAATACGCAGCATTACTTTCTGTTTTTCACATTACACAAGTGCCTTAGAGTTATTTTCTAGAAAATGCTGCCTTTTATGCAAATCGTATACTGAAGCTGCCATCTCTACAAAAGCATGCCACTTAAATAATATGCAGCTGTACACTAATAGTCTGTCATGTATAAGCTACTGTGTAGCAAAGGATACCACCGTTGGAGAGCATATCACTGATTTGTGATAGACCCCGAATAAGAACTCAGATCTTTGGCCTGGACACAGGTCATCTAAAAGCAAACACGGGCGAGGATTTAAACAACAAGCTGAGACTGTGTTAGCTTAATGTATCTAGCAATTTAAGTGGACCTAGTGTGGGGAGACTAAAATCTCCATTTCTCCAATAGAGACTGAAAAAATACTACAGGTGGAAATGCAGGTTCATTTTCATTTTAGGACTTGGGCTTTTTAGTGCTTAGCCACAAACTGTAGTGAACTAACATGCATCCAAAATGCCGGATGTTAAATCTACATTCCTGTTTTTTAACAACACTGTAGCTCCAGGACTCATGAAGGTGGGAAAATAGTCATTGGTCTCTCATAGTTAGGTCCAATAGGAAAATTTCCTTCTTTATTCCACAAAAGGCAGTGACCAAGCAGATCTGCTGTGCCTTTGTGAGCAGCCTCCAAACCTTCATCTTCATAATGAAGGTGAACTTGGCAGTTAGAGCAAGGCAGTCCAAAAATCTGGACAAAAGAGAAGTAGGAAAATGAGTGATCATTCAATGATGGCTTCCCTTTATGTGATTTTTGGGGAAGAAAAATTCTTGTTAAACTGGAACTTTGCAGGTATGCCCTGATACTTGTATCTTATTGCTTATGTGGAGCTGGTGATCCACAGCCTGATCAAGCATTCCTAGATTTGAGTCGGGTGTAAATTTCCTAAGAAAGCTAAGGGGTTTGTAGATCCCTATTTAAGCACTGCCCATGTAGGATATGTTCTCCCATATCAAGTGAGAAATCTAAATCAATCTATAAACTCAGTCCATCCTACGCCCCCTTCCTCATCTCACTGGTCTGTGAGTTGTTTTCTTATTTTGAAATGCAACTAGAAAATACCCATCCACATCACAAAACACAAGTAACTTTTTTTTTAAATTTTTTTATTGGCCATTTCCTAAAGCAGAGCTTTTTTTTGAGGTAGATGTCATAACACTCAACTGTTCTCATCTATTGAATGTCAACTTACAGGCACATTGATATCCTGTAGTCATTGCTGAAACAATAAAGATATCCACCTATACAGTACCAAAAAGGGAAAATTGTCTAGCACATTTTCTTATAACATTCATGCAGGTAATTTTTTGCTTTAGTAAGGATATGGGGAAAAAATTCATAGCAGGTAATTTAATATAATTACAGTTTGAAGTTTTCTTTTTAAGATATTGTGCTCTTCTGTCAGTTTTCTCTTTGATAATGTGATGGCTTTACATAATTTTCATAAGTATTGTTATTATTGAAAGGACTTTTAAAGCCTATATTTCCATCACCGAGAGTATGCCCCAAATGTCTCTGTTCTACTGTAATTTAAAAGAAATGCTGAGTAGCACAGCACTTCTGTTTAAACAATTTGAAATCAATAATCTGCTGTTGAATTACTGCAGAATCTCGCCAGCTTCTATTTCAATTCAGAATCCTATTTGTTACAGAAAGCGGAAAAAAAGATAAACAAAATCTTCTTTTTTTTTTTTTTTTCCTCTCATCAAAATTTAAAAGCTTCATGTATGACTTGGAAAATTATGTAGGAAGCATTAAAAAGGCTGGAAATGTTAGACTGAATATATGACTATGATTTTTTTCCTCAATATTAAAGCTATTCTCCTAAAAAGAAAAAACACCAAAAACCAACAGTGAAAAATGAGGTGGGAAATTTGCACATTTATAGCGGTTGAATCTTGGCAGGAAGATACATCATGCAAACAGTAGAGTAAAGCTTAACTGTAAGCGGATAAAATAATTGACTGTGACTAAGGATTTGCCAAAGGTTTATCTTGAAAATATTGTTAGGGTTTCTAAAATAAAGTAAAATTATTTCAGAATCAGAAAATGGTCTAATAATTTATCTCTAGCTTTGAGTATTCAAAAATTCTCAATAAATGATTCATTTAATATTTTTGTAGAAATCAGAAAACATTGTACATTTGTAAATGTATCCTTGTTTCTTCTCAAAGTTCAGTGCTATGAAATCCTTCTCCAGTTAGGAAGTATTCAGTTTTTACTTAATGAGAACAAATGGAAGTTTTCCAAATCTGCAAAACACTTAAACACATTGTTCCCTCAGTATCCTGATTTCATTCCAGAACTGAAATACTACGCTTTATTTAGTGTCACAAATCTGTTTGTGTTTGAAGGATTTGTCTCAGGAACACTTAAATCATTATAGTAGTACATTAGCTCCATGGCTATGGGTGAGTGAATTACTTAACCATGTGTGATAGTATTGTATTTTGATATATGTAGATCAGATTAGTTCTAAATTACTGTTTCATTCTTTGATTTCCCATATGCCCTCTGGGTGGAACAAACAGCAGCACCCATTTGTTCATTACCTTTGTTATCCTTACAGATCAGCAACGGCAAGAGGACAGAGAGTGGCCCAGTTACTAAGACTTCAATTCAGGCAAACAGGAGCTATCAATATTATTGAACTGCAAGTCTGTTGCCAAACTACTTTATACTCAGCATATTTGCAGGTGAAAAGGACAGCTCATCAATTGCTGAATAAATGGAAAGAGAAGAATTACCACAGTCACAAAGTCATAATGAGAGAGTAGCTGCTTCCCATGTCGTATTTGGTCTAAATTGTTACACTTCTGTTGCAAGTATTTTTGTTACTACTTCCGTGCCACCTAGATTGCAACATTTGTTTATCCATCTATCAACCACACTGATAGTAAGAGACATTGCTTTTCTCTTTTTTTTTTTTTTTTTTTTTTCTTTTCCTTGAGAGTCTCTGTAGACTACGGACATGACATTGTATCTCTTGCAATAGCACTCCTGATCTCTTTGGCCCTTACAGGGTTGTGCTGGGTCCTATTAAAAGTTTAAGGAGAAAGTTTCTTGCTGTATGCTTGTGTTGTAGAATGATAAATTTATCTTTTTTTCTTCCAATTTTCATAACTGAGAGTATGATCCAATACGTGTCTACCTCTATGTGGGTAAGTACATATACATACCTAGGTACCTGAATTGTCCCTATAGCAAGATCTGCAGAACAATGTACCGGTGTGGGCAGCTTCCCTGTGTCTGAAGTCCGAATTGTGAAGTATTTTCATGAAGATTAAAAAAAAAAAAAAAAAAAAAAATTAAATTAAATTTTAAAATGCAAGAGAAATGTAGGCCAAAAAGGAAAATGTTCATTTTTAAGCACGTAGAACATGCTTGTGACACTTCATTCTTTTTCCATTGTATTATATTTCTTCAAATAAGCATTGTGTTTGTCAATTCAAATATGAAGGCTAATGAAAAAGGATGTTCAATGAGTGACTCCTTCAGCCTCCCCAATACAGTGAATTCATTTCAGGCTCAGTCCTCTGAGAGATTATTGAGACCTTTCTGAGCTATGGAGAGACACTGTCACCTTTAGGAAATGACCTGTAGAAGATGCTCACACAGCACTCTGTGGTTTCCTGTGCATTGTTTTTCTTAAAAACAAAACAAAACAAAACAAAACAAAACAAAACAAACTCCAAACCCCCAAAATCTACTGTGTTATTAAAGTTTTATTTTCCTTATAACATCAAGGTAAAAAGCAATCATTGAGGGCTGTGACTTTTCTTCAGCTAGAGTAAGATGTTCATTTCCTTCACTCACCATTCAGAGAATTGGTAAACTCTATAATTTCCATAGCCTCCAGTCTTTATTGATCTTAGTTAGAATATGAAAAAAAAACAAACAAACAAACAAATAAGGTCATAATTTTAAATCTTTCTCAGAAGATGGAAGACATTGATTTTCCTGACACTTCTTTTATTCTTAGGGACAGCTTCCTAGACAAAATACCCTGTCATTCAGTTTTCATATTAATTATTGAAGAAAAACAGCAATCTAGACAAAGCACATAAAAACTGATTTTTAACATTCCAATAGTGTTTAAGACACCAAAATATGTGCTTAGAGTCTGTTATGTAGTTTTAGGTTTAATTCTTACAGCGTGTCTTTTGTGATGATTTCTAACCATTACAGTGTTTCTTCTTTTACAAATTTCGATCTGTCCTTATCCATGCATTAAAAAAAAAGTCCTCTCAGTAACTCAGTGAAATTGTTCTAATCATCTCAGTCCATAAGAGGTTTTCAAAGTAAATCGTTCAGTGACTTGCCAGCCCTAATTGTATTTTCCCTTCAGAGAAAGAAAAGGAAACAAGCAAAAATGTTAATGCAGCAGTCAGTATATCTGAGCTCCTTCTTCTTCCTGTTTATTTTTTTGATACAAATTGGTTGCTGTGATCTGTAAATGCCTGATTGTTTTTATTCTGGTTTTGGCTTAGAAGGAAAATCAGAGAAGCTGTTTTTTAGTGCTAAGTAGTGTATGTTGTACAAACGTGCTTTCCAGGAGGCATTAGTAAGCCTGCCAAATGCATATTTTTCTAAAACTATTAAGAATAATGAGGTAAGATTATTACTCATACTGTTTATGCCTGCACTGAAGGTACTTTATTAACTATGAACATGGATAACACTATTAGTTAGTCAGTTTTCAGAAAAAGGTTTGCAAACATTCTCTAAATTTCAGATGAAAGAACATAATTTTATATTTAACTAGACAGGGTCAATACAAGGTGGGCGTGGCTGCCAAGACAAAAGTATGTTTTAACATTATTTAAATAAAATTTTTCTGCACTATCGAAACAAAAGTTCTGTCTCAAATTACTGTAAAACACTCCTTGAACAATTTATTTTCTTGGTGATATCATATGACCAACTTTTACCATGGAGAAGCTGTGAGAGAAGTCAACTTCATCAATATCAGTTGGAACACATAAAGTACTTTGGTAAGCCAATTCCAAGCTCAACAACACAATAGGATGATTCAGTACCATTGTCAATTTCATTTCACAAAAATATCTGAATGCCAGATCGATGTCAAAAACAAACAAGCGAGTAGAAGTTACAAGTCAAAGTAACTTGGTCCGTTACTTCATGAGGTCAGTCACCTCTCAAATAGTCATCTCTCAAATAGTCAAGAAGACATTTAATGCCTTCTTCACCCCTGTCTTTAACAGCGATGATGGTCCCTGGGACCCCTGGAGTCTGAGTTGGAAGACCATGACTGGGGGGCTGATAAACTCCCAGCTGACTTTGAAGGTGTTTGAGACTTGCTGCTCCAGCTGGATGTGCATAAGTCTATGGGGCCCAATGGGATTCATCCCAGGGTACTGAAAGAGCTGGCCAATGTCACCATGGGACTTCTCTCCATTATTTTTCAGCAGTCTTGGGAGTCTGGAGAGGTCCCAGTAAAGTGGATGTTGGCAGATGATGTCCCAATTTCCAAGAAGGGTAAGAAAGAAGACCCTGGTAATTACAGGCCCGTTGGTCTCACATCAGTGCCTGGTAAAATTATGGACAACGTTATTCGGGGAATTATTGAAAAACACTTGATAGACAATGCGGTCATTTACGTCATAGCCAGCAGGGGTTAGCGAGGAGGAAGTCCTGCTTAACCAACTTAATTTCCTTCTATGCCAAGGTCACACATCTAGTTGTCCAAGGGAAGCCAGTAGATGCAGTGGTTTTGGATTTGACAAGTTGAATATGAGCCAGCAGTGTGCCCTGGCAGCCAAAAGGGACAAGGTGTCCTGGGGTGCATCAAGCACAGCATAGCTAGCTGGTTGAGGGAGGTGACTGTCCCAACCTGCATTGCACTTGTGTGGCCCCACCTCAAGTACTGTGTGAATTTATGGTCACCTCAGTATAAGAAGGACATCAAAATATTAGAGTGTGTCCAGAGGACAGTGACTCAGATTGGGAAAGGCCTTGAGGGCAAGACTTATGAGGAGTGTCTGAGGTCACTTGATTTGTTCAGATTAGAGAGGAGAAGTCTTAGAAGTGACCTCATCACAACCTACATCTTGCTCAAAGGGGGCAGTGGAAGGGGAAGTGCTGATCTCTCTCTGACGACCAGTGATAGAACATGAGGAAATGGAAAAAAGCTGCATCAGGGGAAGTTCAGATCGGACATTAGGAAAAGGTTCTTCACCAAGAGGGTCACTGGAACGGGCTCCCTAGGGAAGTGGTCATGGCACCAAGTCTGCCAGATTTCAAGAAGTGTGTGGACAACACTCTTAGTCATGTGGTTTAGTGTTAGGTAGTCCTGTGAGGAGCAGGGAGTTGGACTCGATGATCTGTATGGGTCCCTTCCAATTTGAGATATTCTATGATTCTAAGACTTTATACAATCTGATCAAAACCTTATTTTCCTAAGACTTTACTTCCATGAAGAAACTATATGTCATGGTTTCAGTTGGGAAAGTGTTAACATTTTTACTAGCAGCTGGTATAGTGCTATGTTTCAGATTTGGGATGAAAAATACTTTTTATAATGTACTTGTGGTTTTAGTTGTTGCTAGGCAATCAAGGCCTTTTCTGCTCTTCACACTGCCACACCAGCAAGTAGGCTGGGGGTCCATGAGAAGTTGGGAGGTGATATAGTCAGGACATCTGACCTCAACTGACCAGAGGACTATTCCATACCATGTAACTTCATGTTCAGTATATAAAGCTAGTTGAAGAAGAAGGAAGAGGAGGGACGTTCAAAGTGATGTTGTTTGACTTCCCAAGTAACCATTACATGGCGTTATGGAGCCCTGTTTTCCTGGACATGGTTGAACACCTGCTTACTGATGGGAAGTGGTGAATGAACACCTTGTTTCACTTTGCTTGTGCACACAGCTTTTTTTTTACCTGTTAAACTGTCTTTATCTCAACCCACGAGTTCTCTCACTTTTAGTCTTCTGATTCTCTTCCCCATCCCGACTAGGGGAAGTGAGTGAGCAGCTCTGTGGTCCTAGTTGCTGATTTGGGCTAAACCACAACAGTCCTTTTTAGCACCCAGCCCGAGGCTCAAAGGGCTCACATAACCACATATTTGATTGGAATGTGCAAGATCAAATTTATAGCTGTTATTGCTGTTATTAATTGACAGGTTCCTGTGCTTGCCATGGGGTTTTCTTGCTGTAGAGTCTAGTGTTTATTAGTGGTGCTTTCCAGTTGTTTTTGTTTCACTGTTTGCTGTATTGCTGACTGCTTATCACCTTACACTGCTGTGCCTGGGAACATTTTGATAACAGCAAAAGCGATGCGCCTGGACTGGCAGATGGCCAGGGCTGTCGTTTCCTATGTTGCTGACAGGCTGGAACTCCAGTGTTGATTCAAGTTGAAACAACTCTGCAGACACTGAGCCCAAGATGGTTAATGGTGAATGCCCAAAGGACTGACTGCACCCTGTGGAAGGGACCAACACAGGACCAGTTAATGGAGAACTGTCTCCTGTGAGTGGCACCCCATGCTAGAGCATGGGAAGAGTGTGAGGAGTCGTCCCCTCAAGGAGGAAGGAGAAGCAGAAACAATGTGTGATGAACTGACCACAGCCCGTTTCCCATCTCCCTGAACCACTTGCTGGGGAGGGAGAGGTAGAGAAATTGGGAGTAAAGTTAAACTGGGGTTTTGAGTTGCATGTTATGGGAATCCCTACAAAGAGGAAGGCAGGCAGGCAGAAAAGCCAGGAGGCCTGCATGGATGACCAAAGACTTCCTGGACATGATCAAAAGCAAAAAGGAGGTCTATAGGGAGTGGAAACAGGGGCGGGTAGCCTGGGAGGTATACAGAGGAATTGTATGAGCGGCCAGGGATTGGGTTAGACAAGCTAAAGCCCAGATAGAACTAAATCTGGCCAAGACAAACAAAAAATCCTTCTTTAAGTATGTCAGTGAGAAAAGAAAGAGTAGGGAAGAGGTGGGCCCTCTCCAGAGGGAAACGCAAGAACTGGTTACCCGTGACAGAGACAGAGCTGAGGTACTCAATGACTTTTTTGCCTCAGTCTTCACTGGCAAGGACTGCAGCCGCACTGCCCATGACGCAGAATGTAAAGGCGAGGATTGGGAAAATGAAGAATTACCCACTGTAGGTAAAGATCAAGTGTGAGACCACCTCAGGAACCTGAAGGTACACAAGTCTGTGGGACCTGATGAGATACATCCATGGGTCCTGAGGGAACTGGCAGATGAAGTTGCTAAGCCACTAGCCAACACATTTGAGAAGTTGTGGTGGTCTGGTGAGGTTCCTGCCAACTGGAAAAGGGAAAACATAACCCCTATTTTCAAAAAGGGAAATAAGGAAGACCCAGGGAACTACAGGCCAGTCAGTCTCATCTCTGTGCCTGGCAAGGTCATGGAGCAGATCCTCCTGGAAACTCTGCTGAAGCACGTAGAAAACAAGGAGGTGATTGGTGACAGCCAGTATGGCTTCACCAAAAGCAAGTCATGCCTGACAAATTTGGTGGCCTTCTACAAAGGGGTTACAGCGGCAGTGGACAAGGAAAGAGCAACTGATGTCATCTACTGGGACTTGTGCAAAGCATTCAACACCGTCCCACACAATATCCTGGTCTCTAAATTGGAGAGACATGGATTCAACAAATGGACCACTCGGTGGATAAAGGACTGTCTGGATGGTCACAGTCAAAGAGTTGTGGTCAATGTCTCGATGTCCAAGTGGAGACCAGTGACGAGTGGTGTTCCTCAGGGGTCGGTACTGGTACCTGTACTGTTCCATCTTTGTTGGTGACATGGACAGTGGGGTTGAGTGCACCCTCAGAAAATTTGCCAATGATACCAAACTGTTTGGCGAGGTAGACATGCTGGAGGGGAGGGATGCCATCCAGAGGGACCTGGACAGGCTGGAGAGATGGGCCCAAGCCAACCTCATGCAGTTCAACAAGGCCAAGTGCAAGGTCCTACATCTGGGTCTGGGCGATCCCAAGCACAAATACAGGATAGGCGGGGAATGGCTGGAGAGCAGCCCTGAGGAGAAGGACCTAGGTGTGCTGATTGACGAGAAGCTCAGCATCAGCCAGCAGTGTACGATCACAGCCCAGAAGGCCAACCGTATCCTGGGCTGCATCAGAAGAAGTGCGGCCAGCAGGTCAAGGGAGGTGATTCTGCCCCTCTACTCCACTCTCGTGAGACCCCACCTGGAGTACTGCATCCAGCTCTGGAGTCCCCAACATAAGAAGGACATGGACCTGCTGGAGCATGTCCAGAGGGGGGCCACGAGGATGATCTGAGGGCTAGAGCACCTCTCCTATGAGGAGAGGCTGAGAGAGTTGGGCTTCCTCAGCCTGGAGAAGAGAAGGCTCCAGGGAGGTCTTATTGAGACCTTCCAGTACCTAAAGGGGTCCTACTGGAGAGCTGGGGAAGGACTTTTTACTAGGGCGTGTAGTGATAGGATGAGGCAGAATGGCTTTAAACTGGAAGAGGTCAGGTTTAGATTAAACATTAGGAAGAAATATTTCACTTTAAGGGCAGTAAGGGACCGGAACAGGTTGCCCAGAGAGGTTGTTAAAGCCCCATCCCTGGAGGTGTTCAAGGCCAGGCTGGGCGTGGCCTTGGGCAACTTGGTCTAGTGAGAGGTGTCCCTGTCTATGGCAGGGGGGTTGGAACTCGATGATCTTCAAGGTCCCTTCCAACATAAGCCATTCTATGATTCTATGATTCTACAAATTACTACAGTAGAACCCCCTTCTTTCTATCCAGGCTAGGAGCAAAGGCAGGAGTTCATTACAATGTTAAATCCTATAATCTGGCCCAAAGGGATCAGGGTGGACTTTGTAATGGATATACCTTTAACTTGTTGTAACCCATTATTTGAGTTGTATGTTACAGGAATTGCTATAGCGGGAACCACCTGAACCAATGGAGGAAAAGCCTTACAAGAAGCAGTGCAAGTGCAGCAGTGACCTGACCTGAGCTGGTTTTGGAGCCCAAAGTCATAGACTAAATGAATTCAATAGATATTTTCTAGACATTTGTGGGCATTTCACAGAAGTGGTCAATTGACTAAGGAAATGATATCAGTATTATATCAAAGGACAGGAAGAGGGGTGGCGGTTAATGAGGATGTGCTGGATAGTGTGGGATATGACGGTGATGTAAATGGTATGGAATAAAGGGTGGAAAATGTCATGGTTTCAGTTGGGCAAATGTTGTTTTGTGTTACATTATGTACATATATATGTATTTCTAGATATGTGTCTGTATGTATCTTACATATGTACATATGTATATAAGCGTATATACTTATACATAATGCATTTACTCCAATGTGGTCATAGAATAGAATCATAGAATTTACACTCTTCCCGAAGCCTGAAGCTTTGCATGGGGTTGTTGCATTTCAGTTTCTGTCTTGCCCTTAGTATGTGTAAGAGCAAAACACTTGAAATCTTACTGATGAAGATAAGATTCCTTCACAGAGGTATCTAGAAATACACTTCTAGTTATTATTCCAGAATGTCTTCTACATTTTTTCCTTATTATGCTTATTTAGTAGGATGCAAATAGTATCTAAATCAGAGAGAATCTTTAATTTAGGTGACAGATACTGTATCTACTCTAATTTGTGCTTTGTTAGTGAGTTAAAATGTTGAGAATAGGAATACTGAAGGGATGTGATCAGTGTTCACTGAAAGAAAGATATCCATTCCTGGTGGCTGCAGAAATCAAACATCCATTACACTTCTAAAAGCAGTGTAATATATTCAATTTGTCTCAGGTAAGATTTCTTGTCTTAATAAAAGAAAGTCCAGTGTTCAAAGCTGTACCCAAACAGTTTCTTCAGTATGATGGCTTTCATGTGTGCCTACAGGATACACACATATTTTCTTTCTTAAACATGCTGAAATGCTTTGCTTTGTGAGAGTTATTACACAAAACAGAATATCTGCTCTTTTCATATCTTGCTCATTCTTCAATACTTTCTCTATGTTATAATCAAAGTTAATAAATAACTGAAATTTTGTTCTGTGTTCCACCACTCAAGCCATCTGTCTAACCCCTGTTTTCAGCAGTAGGTAACTGTGTGATCTGACATCAGCAAACATACCCATAGTGTTATTAATATCAATACACTTTACAGCGTCATACTCTGAGACTAAAAGCAGATGGACACATGTTTAAATGTCCATCAAAAATCCTCATTTTCATAAATTCCTAACCGAACACAATGGGTGGTATTCTTTTTGTTGCAATTCATGAACCGTATTTTAAAAACCAAAAAGCAATTTGCAAAACACTTGACAGTAGGAAAACTAATAACAGCAAACTAATTTCTACATGCTGTTCTAATAATAATTAGGAGATCACTAATACTTCTGATCTTCTAACCTAGTGCCATAAATTAGAATTTGGTAAAAATAAATCTGATTAGACAAAAACCACTAAGAAGTATTATGATGAAGAAAAACTAATAATTGGAGGTGAATGATATAGGAACTCTCAGTCTTAAAGGTTGCCTAGAGACCACAATCTATTCATTTTTTATGGAGGAGGAAAATCTAAATGCTGAATCTGTGAAGCTAGCAGAAAGGTAATTGTTTAGAACACAGGATATTTTACAGAAACAGCAAAACTTACAATGCTTTAAGAAAACCCAAAGTGAGGAATTACTTGGAACAGTGTGTTGGCAGTACTGTATTGGCTGCCAATCTCATCAGTAATCTGCATATTCATGTTCAATGCATTAGCAAGTGGGCTTGTTATTCCTGTAATTGTGGTCATTATCGATCTTTTATGGTATTTCCCTCATTTAAAAAAATGGTTCTTACTGGGTCAAAAGAATTTAAGCAGCAGATCACTTTGTGGATTTCTTTGTTTAGCTGCTAGAACCCTATCTTTCTTTGGGTATAAGTTGCATTTAAACATAATATTTTTGGTGGGTTTACCTCAGCCAGCAGCTAAGCAGTAACCTGCTGACCAGGTGGGTAGGGGAGAGAATTGGAAGAGCAAAAGCAAGAAAAGAAAAACTCATGGATCGAGAAAAAGACAGTCTAATAAGTGAAGGAAAGAGAAAAGCAAGCAAACAAACAAAGGCAAGCACTCACCGTCTCCCACCAGTAGACTGATGTTCAGACAGTCTCTGAGCAATGTCTGCTTTGGAACAACTTCCTGACAGGTTTACTGCTGAGCATGATGTTATATGGCATGGAATATCCCTTTTGTCCGTTGTGGTTGGCTGTCCTGTCTTTGTCCTCTCCCAGCCTCTTGCCCACACCTAGCCTGCACCTTTGGCTGTGGGGTGGTGGGCAGAAGAAGCAACAGAGAAGGCATTGATGCTCTGTAGGCTCTGTTCAGCTAGCACACTGGTGTGTTGCCAACACTGTTACAGTCACAGATCTAAAACACAGCACCATACGGGCTGCTGTGAAGAAAGTCTTCTCCATCTCTGCCAGATCCAGTAGACACTTGTATCCAGAAATAAAACCAGATTCAAATTTTAGCAACTTCTGCATGTAATTCTGTTTGTACTGAGACTGGGTCACAACAACCCCATGCAGCACTACAGGCTTGGGGAAGAGTGGCTGGAAAGCTGCCCGGCAGAAAAGGACCTGGGGGTGTTGGTGGACAGCCAGCTGAATATGAGCCAGCAATGTGCCCAGGTGGCCAAGAAGGTCGACAGCATCCTGGCTTGTGTTAGAAATAGCGTGGCCGGCATGACTAGGGAAGTGATTGTTCCTCTGTACTCAGCACTGGTGAGGCCACACCTCGAATACTGTGTGTAGTTTTGGGCCCCTCACTACAAGGAAGACATTGAGGTTCTGGAATGTGTCCAGAGAAGGGCAGCGAAGCTGGTGAAGGGTCTAAAGCACAAGGAGCGGATGGGGGAACTGAGGTTGTTTTGCATGGAGAATAGGAGGCTGAGAGGAGACCTTATCACTCTCTACAACTACCTGAAAGGAAGTTGTAATGAGGTGGGGGTCGGTTTCTTCTCTCAGGTGATAGGCAATGGGACAAGAGGAAATGGCCTCAGGTTGCACCAGAGGAGGTTTAGATTCAATACTGGGAAAAATTTCTCCACCAAAAGGGCTGTTAAGCATTGGAACAGGCTGCCCAGGGAAGTGGTTGGGTCCCCATCCCTGGAGGTATTTAAGAGATGTGGACACGTAGTGCTGAGGGACATGGTTCCATGGTAACTTAGCAGTACTAGCTTAATGGTTGGACACGATGATCTTAAAGGTCTTTTCTGATTGAAATGATTCTATGATTCTATGATTCTATTTTATGACCACATTGGAGTAAATGCATACCGTGCTGAGGCTGTAGGCAGCGAGCTAATAGCATCCAGACGAGGCATCCAAATCAGTACAGTTTTTATAAATCTGACTGACATTAAAAATATAAATAAACGTACTTTAGCTTCCATGATACTTTGACTTAAGCAGAAACAAATTGGTTTGGTACAGAAGCATAGAAATTTAGCATCATTTCAGATATCTTCTAGTAATCCAAACTTCCTTCCAGTTGCTGCTGCAAAAGGAACGGATCTCTCAAAGTTCCTGTGTTGCATCTGTCATCCTTGTGAATACGCCTCTGATGTCTGATAGACAAAGCATCTAAATGCCTGTGTTTCAGCCCTGAATCACAGCTAGTATGCAATTTCTTTAATATGTTACAAAAGGGAGTGGGAGGGTGAGGTGGGTAGGATGGAGGGGTTGTGTAGGTGAAGGAAGAACATGTAAATCTGGGAAATCCTTTCTTAAGAACTTTTGTAATAATACTGATATCTCATCTGTCGAGACAATGTTTGCCCTGCTTTGCCTTTTCAGGGTTTTGTCCCATAACTCTGGCCATGAACAATGAAATGAATGTTGAGATTTAGCCCCCTTTCAGGATTAGAAGAGCCACACAAAGTAGCGCGTATTAATTACATATAAGTATATACACTTACATATATACGTACATATGTAAGATACATACAGACACGTATCTAGAAATACATATAGATATGCACATAACACAAAATCCTTTACTCCATAAAGTATAAGAGAAAGTCTTGTTATGTCTTTTATTTTCTAATTTAGCTACCCATAATTTAGACTATTTATGTTTAATTTTGGAAAGATCTTTTCACAGAGCAGACTTTAACATGTTAGCACATGGGAATCTGCAGTGTGATAAGCAGTCAAGGTACCTGCTGTAAATGTTAAATATTTTTCAGATATTATGTGGAAAGTCTTTTGATAAGAATTGGTTTGGGATGTTGTCTTACTGACTTACTATAATCACTGAGGGAAAGTGTGGTTCTTTACAAATATATTTGTACATGCGTCAAGCAGAAGAACAGTTCATTGGAGGCAGCTGAATATTTTCATGCTTCCTATTTAGCTTATCTTTTGTATTGCTGTACATTTTTTTTTTGCCTGTACTATGGAACCAGTATCTGTTGATTTTTGGTATGGCACTGTGCTCATTGATTTACTGCAGATTTTAGGATCTTCAGAGAAGAACGCTTTTTTGCCCCAGGCTATGTAGTGATAGTACAGCTATTCCACAGTTTCTGCCAAAGACCACTTTATTTAAAAAGAAAAGTTAGTCACTGAGAGCTGCAGTTTCAAAAGAGCTGAGTTATCAAAATGGTGAGCTTTAGATATTTGTTTGGAAGCTTTACTGGTAGTCTTAAAAATCTAAAAAGAAAACCCAACAAAACCAAGGAGATAATTTGGTTCTTTTGGGGGTAAAAAATACACAAATAAAACTTTGAGACACTTGCAGTCTTTTACAGGAAAACTCTTGAATTACATTAATTTCTTTTTCTAAGTGTGCAAATAGAACTATAATAGAAAAAAACAATATTGATCTGTCAAGGTAGTTAGGCCCCTTTCAAGTCAATCCAGTGTTCGCATGTAGTTTTTCAACCTGAGCTCATTATATTGCCATTTTTCCTATAGGCCAAGATGTCCCATTGTGCACTGTACACTGGTGCCACTTCCTGCTCTTACAGTGGTCCCTGGCACCACAGTTCCTGCTGGCAGAGGGCAGACCATGGGTAGCAAAGGGAGGACAGGAGTAGTGTGAACTTCAGTTCCTCTTGACAACTTAACAACTTAGGAAGTCACAGAACAATGTTAAATAAAGATGGAACCACATCCAAACACTTTTTAAACCAAGTAAACAAGTAATGTTTTTTGAGAGTGCTGAAATAAGACATTTTAAACTGATTTTACCATGGCATTGTAATATAAAAGATGTGTTTATAGACATATTTCTTCACATGTATATTCCTGATCATATGGGCTACATGCATGTTACAAAGCTGAATAGCTTGTAAGGAATATTGTCTTAAAGAAGAAATTAATCTCAAGCTAACATTTCTGGAAGGATGTGATGTATTAAAACCTTCTCTTTAATTCAGTGTGAGTTTTGAATAGAACAGCTACTGAAGCCACATATATTCTTGTTCAAGATATGAGTCCATTTCTGAAATTATCAGAATGGATAACTGTATTTGAATTATTTTTTGAAATGCATGCAACTTGCTGAGATTTGGAATGCCTGATGCACGTGGAAAAGTTACCCTACTGAATCTGAATATGACTTAGCTCTGCTGAGGATTCAATCTCAGCATTATTGAGGATGACTGTGTAATTGGAATTGGAGTGGAGATCTCTAATAGAAACAGAAAAATAGCTTAGCTGCTTGCAGATAAGTAAAAATGGATGAAAGAAAAATTGAAAGTTCATTAAATATGTCTTTTCTGTTTTAAGAGATAAATTTGTGTATTTATTTAGCCAAATAATTAGCTATAAAAGACATGGAGTCTGTGTTTCATTTTTAAGGACCTTCATTTACTGTTTTATTTATTTCCTGTTTTGTCATGCAAACATTTTTTTTAGTTCTTCTCCTGTACAAGGAGTTTAGGACTGAACTGAGGATTAAGACTTGTACCTTTCATTTTCAGTGTCATGTATTGCAAAAATTGCTTAAGGCTAATAATATCCTTTTGAGCACCACAGGGAAAGAAACAATGTATGGATTTAAACTGCCCGGCTGTATGTACTTAATTGCAGTGTTGCAGTCAGGAGTCAAGTTGCCTTTGGCTTCCTATGTAATCAATAGAGAGAAATAGATATTGTGCTTCTACTTCTCCCAGGAACTGCACCATCTGTGAGAAATCTGATCTCTATTGACTGCTTGGAGTGCTTCAGTGTGGCATCTTGAGCTGCTTATGAATCATGCTATGTTTCTGGTTTCCGTGCAGAAAAACATCATCAGTATATACCACACTTCTGAAAGGTAAACTATACAGTGAAACATATGCAAAGGAGGACTAACACGTGCATATATTTGAGTTGGGTCTATGGTCCAGCTGGCATAAAATAGACATGCCAGGAATGCATGTGTCAAATACTATGTTTTGCTTGATCTGAACTTGTGGATTTTATCTTTGGCTGTCCAAATTCCCACTGGTTTCATGAATGTTTATAAAACTTTTCTCACTTATGTTTTTAGGAAATGTGTAGCTTTACTCTTCCAAAATTTGAATTTTGTTTTATTATTACTATCTTATTTTTTTATTAATATCAAGCTAAAATCAATCACACTTTTATGATAAAATGCAACAATTTTTAGTCTTTTAATTGAAGTTTTAAAAATCATAGTCCTGCTGTGTACTACTTTTGATTATAGACATCTTTTTGTACATAATTACAGGTATTAATATAATATGAATAATGCTATCCAAATGTTGTTAATTACCAAGACGATCTGTGTAGATCCCAGTGTGTATGCACATTGTCACTCTCACGTCTGTACATGACACCCATGCACACAGAATCACTTGTTTATGCTGTTTTACAGAGACAACAAGCCTGTGAGATGTTCAGAGGAAAATTCATTTCGCAAGATCCAAGCTCCATGAAATGGATAATATAAAACAACAGATACCATTGTTTGTAAGAAAGTTATGTTTTTATCAAACAGAAAAAGAAAACAACTTTTTCTTACCAAAGTATTATCTGTAATTTCCTTCTTTTAATTTCTATCTTCAGTATAGGCAAATGCCATGTGAGGAGATGAAAGCTTTCAATGAAGTCTCACATGCTGAATTCTATGTATCTTTCTCTGTGAAGAATATTAAATTCCAGAAGAGCAACTCTTTAACAGTATCTTTTTGTCTCTTCATTCTCTTTAACCTCTACAGTGCATTCATAGGTATATTTGGCCCACAGACAGTGCCAGAGCTCAGTGCTAGCATTATCTCAGTAGATATCAGTTTGTTCCCTTGAAAGAGAAGATATAAAAACACAAGTTAATATCTGCTATTGAACCGAGTAAGTGAATTCAAGCCTTGCCAACACTCGTATTTGCCACATCATCAAAGACTTGGTAAGAACTAAGCAGAGATGGAAAATGTTGATGTGTCTTCACAGGACAGGCACAAAGGATAACTAATCTTATTTTACTTTTCAAGTCAGTTACTTAAAATGTTTCAAGTCCCTGTGCAGAGTACTTTTGCTCAGATTTAAAGTGGCCTTAATTCAATTTTGTTTCCAATGATTCCTCAAATAATTGAAGTATGTGGAACTGAAGGATCTTTACTTCCGAAAGTGTTTACACAGGGATTCAATGTGGTTTAACAAAATCACATTAAATCTCATCTTTCTTTGAATGTCCCCATGGAAACCAAATTTGAGGTAGGGCACACTTCGGGTGTCTGATGATTTAAAGTAATCCTTTGAGTTGCTCGTTTTACAATCTGTTCTCTCTTATTTGTGATGCAAAATTGCTTGTTGAAGTTATCTCACAAAATCATTGAAACTTTTAAAGTAGAATAACAAACACAAAATGATAAATAATAAAAATGATAAATAAGGAAGAGTTAATATTCTGTTCTTTCATGAATAATGGCATTTGTACAAAATAGAGCCATTACCAAATATTTGTCTGAATACACAAACCCACAGATTTATTGCATGATTAGGCACTGAATTACTTCTTAAAGTATAAGGATGTCTAGACATGCTCACAGTTACAATAAAAAAGTGGACTTTGGTAGAACTATAACATCTGTCTGTTAAACAAGTTTTTATAACAACTGTTTTTCTTATGTTAAAACAAAGTTAAATGTTTTCCTTTTCTTTTCTTCCATTTCCATTTGATTTTAACTTTATCTTTTAGAATTGATATTAAATGCTGTTGGGCAATTCCAGACCGTTATTTCTGAATCATTTCTTCAGTGGCTGTTTTGATATTAGATAATCTTGCAGCTATCATTACCTGTGGATATTTTCTTTGGATCAGTCACTCATTAATTCAGACAACTGTCTTCTGTTCATGTGGTTCTTCTACATTATCTTAGCTGCAGAAACAGGACAGCTGTAATATAGAGATGATATCAAATTGAAGTGATTTATAGTAAACAGGAAAAATGACAAGTACAAAATAAACAGAAAATTATACACATGTACTGTGAATGACAGAGAGCATATAACCTGATGAAACTCTTGGTTTGGTGGGGTTTTTTGTTTGTGTATTTTGGAATACAGTAGGTAAGAGTTTTTTCTATTTTAAAAATACAAAAGGAAAAAATATTTTTATTTCTTTAAACTACATCATGAAAGACCTGTGCAAATTATCTTGGCATAAAGGCTTGAGCATTTTCATCAATAATAATCCATTAAATATGGAATAGTTTGAACGCGATAAGTCTATACAGAAATGACCAAGAAATTAGTAAAATACTGTTCATTCATTGTGTGAAAAGTTCAGTATTTAATAATACTGTATAGAAATGTTTCTCTATTCACACAGTATCACAGTATCACAGTATGCTAGGGATTGGAAAGGACCTCAAAAGATCATCTAGTCCAATCCCCCTGTCGGAGCAGGAACACCTAGATGAGGTTGCACAGGAAGGCGTCCAGGCGAGTTTTGAATGTCTCCAGAGAAGGAGACTCCACAACCTCCCTGGGCAGCCTGTTCCAGTGCTCTGTCACCCTCACTGAGAAGAAGTTTCTTCTCAAATTTAAGTGGAACCTCTTGTGTTCCAGCTTGAATCCATTACCCCTTGTCCTATCATTGGTTGCTACTGAGAAGAGCCTGGCTCCATCCTCATGACATTCCCCCTTTATATATTTATAAACGCTAATAAGATCACCCCTCAGTCTCCTCTTCTCCAAACTAAAGAGACCCAGCTCCCTCAGTCTTTCCTCATAAGGGAGATGCTCCACTCCCTTAATCATCTTAGTTGCCCTATGCTGGACTCTCTCCAGCAGCTATCTGTCCTTCTTGAACTGAGGGGCCCAGAACTGGACACAATACTCCAGATGCGGTCTCACCAGGGCAGAGTAGAGGGGAAGGAGGACCTCTCTCGATCTGCTAACCAACCCCCTTCTAATACAGCCCAGGATGCCATTGGCCTTCTTGGCCACAAGGGCACAGTGCTGGCTCATGGTCATCCTGTTGTCCACCAGGACCCCCAGGTCCCTTTCCTCTACACTGCTCTCTAACAGGTAGCTCCCCATCCTATACTGGAAACTGGGGTTGTTTCTGCTCAGAAACACAGCTACAATTCGCTAGTGTTGAGTTCTTTACATCAGAGAAGATTGTTTTTGGGTGGTGAAGAGTGGAAAATATACAATATATGGGAATAAAAAGCCATACTGTCTAGAAACAAAATGTTTAACAAGTAGCAGAATAGCTAAACTAGCCAAAACAAAATACTGAAGATACAGCTGTGGCCATGGTGGAAGGGAACTTAAGACACATGCTGAGGCCCTCTGCTGCTGACCTCAAAGGTGATAGAGACCGGCTTTTGAGTGAGGCATCCTAGTTGAGTCTTTCCCAGCATATTACTTTATTGCTGCAGCTCAGAGTTATGTTTTTAAGCATTGCCTTGAGAGGAAGTAATTTCCCTGTGAAGGCAACACCCACTTTCCCAGCCCCCCGTCTTTTCCTTCTTGATGGCGGAAACCATGTCACTGGACTGCAAAGACCACAAGAATCACAGAAACAGTCATAAATATAACCAAGTTATTCTAGCGGCTTTTTATAGTTCTTGTACTGCCTACTGAGAAGTGAAATGTCTTGGTGCAGTTATTCAGCTTATGAAGTGCTAGATGCTACAGAAACCATTTAATGAGAAAAGTGGAAATGGCACTGGGAGCAACCACTCTCCTAATTTTGAAAATACAGCTTACTTTTGAACTGTAAAGAAACTTTTGCAGATAGCAGTAGGATCACTCAATGCAAGGATACAGCAGGTAAAAAAATCAGATAATTGGATATTTATGTGGTGAAGAATAAATAATGTAAGAAAATCAACCAGCAATAGATCTTAAAAATATGGGAAAGTTAGATGAATATGCACACAGAATGAGAAATATTCAGGGGAAGTGTATATGCAATGAAGAGGTCAAGGAGTTTTTAAGTTGATTTATTTATTTTTTGCTGAGATTCTACTAGAAAGCTCATTAAAGGCAGATTCCTAAGAGCAAAGTCACAACCCGCAGCAAATGTTTAATTCAGCTAGGTGAATTTCAGATCATGTTGTTATTAAGATCAAGGTACAGTGATAAATGGGAATTTTCATTTTTTTAACCAGCATCTCTGCCAGCATATATTATGAAAATAGTGATGGATGATCTGTAAGTGGTTCAGGGGTCTGCTTGTAACAAACAGATGCATAAGGAAATACAGTAGTCATGATTTCACTAAGGAAAGCTTGTTCTATATGGAAGTTTGTTTCAGAATAACTATACTTTCAAAATGTAATTTTTGTTAGAAGTGGTCACTCCACAAGATGCACAAGTGCATAGTGCTTTTCACTTTCATACCCACCCTGTGGGGTTGTAGAGCCAGAGCATTATCACTAAGAGTTGTGGGTGTAGTGTGGTGTGTACTGACTCTTCACGTGGTGTAACATGACAACCAAGCTGAAGTGAGCAATACAAAACAGAGACATACCACTGTAGATGTCTGTCTACGCACTCACTGTGTGAAAGAGCCTTTTGTCTATTTGTAAACCTACTTGGATGCAGTTTTCTTTCAGTTATACATCTGCAAATGATGACTGACTTGCGTGCTGAAGAATGGGGTTTGGGTTTCAGGATAGAAAAAGAGATAACTTCTATATGTGCTGCTGGCTCTTCAGAGTTGATGGACTAGGTGAGAAGATAGACAGAGAGGCAAGGAGGGACCGCATGCCAGAGTAAATATGGAAAAAATAAAAGTCAAAGAAATTAAGACAAAACAGCCTCAGTGTAACTGACTGTCAGTGAGGCAGCAATGGTATATGGTTCAAAAATAGTCACGCTAAGGGGATGTCTGTGTGGCATAGCTCAACCCAGTTTCTCATGACTAATTAATCCCAGGTGGATTTCTGCACTAATGTAACCATTTTACTTGTAGTAAGATGAACTAGCTTAGATACTTCTACACACTCTCCAGTTCAATTATGCTGAGTTGCATCTGGATTTCTCTGTTTCTGTTGGAACAAAACCCCACATGTATATTGCTAAACTGACTTTCATTATAAACCCATGAACTAAAATCTGTGGAAATATTGTTGGTTGTGTTTTATAAAATAACATTCAAAGAAAACCCCAAAGTTTAGATGACAATTTAAATTATTTCAGAAATTCGAACAAAATGTATTTAAGGAGGTTCTGTAAATATAGTTCTTTCCCCTGTTTCTGAGCTAACACTGTACACAGAAGAATCATCAATAGCTAGAAAAGTGAAGTTTTCCACATGTTAAGGTTGTAGTTCATACTCAAAGAAACATGTTATCGTAACAACAATTAGCAGACACGATAGGTAACGGTCAGATGTGTTAATTGGTATTTTTCTTTCATCTTTATCAGTAATATTGATAGTCATCAGTATTCAGTATAGCGGTGTCTCTTTTCCATTGTATTTAAAGTACAAACTTTCTCTGCCATATTTACAATCAAACTGCCTTAGAAAGTTTTTCAAAGAATCATATAGTAAGCTAATGGTTCCTTTGTTTTTGGTTGTTTCCTCCCCAGGTTTTCTATCATACCTATTTTCTTGTACACAGGCAAATCCGTTGTCTGTAAACATTTTAGTTTTGTAAAACTACATGTTTGCTTCTATATAAGCAATATGTAACACAAATAATTGACCATTAAGCTGCTTAAATATCAATTATTTCTATGATTCACACTTGAAAGTAAGTGATGACAATGTATCTGTTCTCAGCCATAATCCAGATTTTGTCTGTCTATAGCACAAAATGGGGTGATGCATGCACTACAGATGCAGATCTTCAGATTAACTCTAAGCTTCTACTGTGGAGATGAAACCCATCTCTAAGCTGTCTCAGATATGCAGGATATTATGCACACCATTACAATACAATCCTTCTGCTTACCTTCTTTGGGTACTTTGATCAGTGACACAACAGTTATTGAAACATTCAAGAGCTAAACTGTCAGTACTAATCACATGCTGAAACTTCTTTTAAGTGAATGAAACAGCAGTTCATATCCAGAAAACTATTTTTCTTACCTGTTGTTTCAAGCTGATGTAAAATCTGCATGACACTTGTTCATTTATTTATAATCAGTAAATTAATTTTGTAACCCTGAATATAAGAGATTTCTTAGTGAGAATCTTCATTCTGGAGCAGGCAGTCACATCTATCAGACAGAAGTATTGACTTTCAAAACTGTCTGACCACCAAAATCTCTATATTTTCATCTGTTCTTGTCAACTAAGATTAAATGTTTGTATTCAAACTGGCATTAGCCACCTGCAAATCTGGGAGACTCATCAATGTCACATAGAAAGGTAACTTGAAGGCACGACTGCTTGTTCCAAGGAAGGCAGCTGTAGAGGGAGAAAGTAGAAAAGCCATTGCAACGAATTAATGTTCTAGCCTCACCAATTAAAAGGTGCCTTTGGCAGTATATCTTTTCTATGTCTGCTGTACAGTCAACTGAGGGATACTGCCTTTACTCAGACTGACATTTAGCCTCAGTTTCTACAGCTGTGGTGTTGATGTTCTTGCTCAGGAAACAAAGCAGAAAAGGTCCTGGCTGGGTTTTCCAAAAGTAGTCCACAGCTGATGAGTGTATCACTTTCCCTGACCATGCCTTTCAAGCATTCAGAGCACACACAAATGACCAGAAAAGATAAAAATGTTTCAATTTTGTTCACTAGAAAAAGCAGAATAACAGCTAAATGTACCTTCTCTGATGTCAAGAATCAGCTTAGTTTAAAGAAAGATAGAATCATAGAATCATCAAATTGTCTATGTTGGAAGACACCTTTGGGATCATCGAGTCCAACCATCTACCCTACTCTACAAAGTTGTCCCCTACACCATATCCCCCAACACCACATCTAAACGTCTCTTAAACACGTCCAGGGATGGTGACTCAACCACCTCCCTGGGCAGTCTATTCCAATGCCCGACCACTCTTTCTGTGAAAAATTCTTTCCTAATGTTCAGTCTAAATCTACCCTGTTGGAGCTTGAAGCCATTCCCTCTTGTTCTGTCATTAATTACCTGTGAGAAGAGACCAGCACCAGCACCAACCTCTCTACAGTGTCCTTTCAAATAGTTGTAGAGAGTGATGAGGTCTCCTCTCAGCCTCCTCCTCCTCCAACTAAACAGTCCCAGGTCCTTCAACCGCTCTTCATATGATTTGTTTGCTAGGCCCTTCTCCAGCTTTGTTGCCCTCCTCTGCACTCGCTCCAGCACCTCGATATCTCTCTTGTATTGAGGTGCCCAAAACTGAACACAATACTTGAGGTGTGGCCTCACCAGTGCTGCGTACAGGGGCACAATCACCTCCCTACTTCTGCTGGCCACATTATTTCTAATACAAGCCAGGATGCCGTTGGCTTTCTTGGCCAGCTGGGCACACTGCCGGCTCGTATTCAGCCACTTGTCAATTAGAACCCCCAGGTCTCTTTCTGCCAGGCAGCTTTCCAGCCACACCTCCCCATGTAGCCCTGCATGGGGTTATTGTGGCCCAAGTGCAGGACCTGGCACTTGTCCTTGTTGAAACTCATATCATTGATGTTGGCCCAATGATCCAATCTATCTAAGTCTTTCTGTAGAGCTTCCCTATCCTCCTGGGAATCAACACTCCTGCTTAACTTGGTGTCATCTGCGAACTTGCTGATGATACACCCTATGTCCTTATCGAGGTCATCAATAAAGACGTTAAACAGAAATGGTCCCAACACTGAGCCCCGAGGCACACCACTTGTGACCAGCCACCAGCTGGATTTAAATCCATTGAGCACCACTCTTTGGGACCTTCCAGTCAGCCAGTGGATCGTATGCTCATCCAGGCCGTGCAAAGCCAGTTTTTCCACGAGAATTGTATGGGGGACAGTATCGAATGCTTTTCTAAAGTCCAGGTATACAATATCAACAGCCTTTCCCTCATCCAATATTCTGGTTATCTTGTCATAGGAGGAGATCAGGTTCGTCTGGCAGGACCTGCCTTCCATAAACTCATGCTGACTAGGCCTGATCCCCTGGTTGCCCATTATGTGGGTTTTGATGGCACTCAAGATGACCTGCTCCATGACCTTCCCTGGTATCGAGGTTAGACTGACAGGTCTATAGATACCTGGATCCTCCTTTTTGCATTTCTTATAGATGGGTGTTACATTTGCCACCCTCCAGTCCATTGGGACCTCCCCAGTTAGGCATGACTTCCTGTAAATGATGGAAAGTGGTTTAGCAAGCACGTCTGCCAACTCTTTCAGCACTCTTGTGTGTAGCCCGTCCAGTACCATAGACTTGTGTGCATCCAAGTATGTAGCCAGCATCTAGCTACATCCAAGATGTAGCCAGCATTTACTGTTTTTATAATTAAAGCATCTTTTATCACACCTTCATTTGTTGTTTTACAATGGAAATTCTTGCACTCAAGTCTAATCTTCCAGGTAACAGAAAGATTAATACTTGTACTATTTCCATGTTGATCTAGATTAGACCCAACGTCGTGGAAATGAAGCAAAAAGGGCAAAAAGTTATAACCCAGTGCTCAAAACAGATGAAAAAGTATTTAAAGGTAACCAGTTGAATAGCATCTAATCAATTATAGAAATGATAGCTATATACATTTGTTTATAAAAATCATATTTATTTCAATTTATCTGCATTCCTGCACAACCACAACAAAATCTTCAGGAAACAGTTTAGTAGTAGGTATGTACTGGTATTATGCCATTGGTATAATCAAATGTTCACTCTTAGTACCATTTATTTTGACAGTGTTCTAAAAAACGTGTCTCAGTCTTGACACAAGAAAATCTTTCAAAATCAGTAACTTGGCAAGGCTTCAGCCGGAGGACCTTAATTTTCTGTACTGTGTAAGTTGTTCACAGAAGCTAGCTGCTGATGAAGTCTCATAGCACGATGACTTGTATCCATTAAGATTTAACAAGGGAGGCACAGGTGCTGTGGGTTTAGACCTAGAGTTCAGAGTAATGATGCTTGCGTATCCAAGAAACTCCTGGTTGGTGAGCTACAACACAGAAAGAAGTGTGGTTGCCTGGGAAAGTCTTTCAAGAACACTTTACAAGCATGCTTGATTGATTGCAATTTGTCTCCCAATATCTACCTGCAAATAGGATAGGAGAGCTGAGTCGTGAAACTTTACAAGCTCTTGGAACAAAAAGAAAATGGGGATGGGGACGTGTACAAGATGAAAGAGTCAGTGTTAAGGAATTTTGTGGTTTGCATCATGAAAGCCTATAAAGTTGTTCCCACTTGTACTGTAAAAAACTAATGGCCTTTCGTCTTTCTCTGGTCATGTTTCTGGGGTTAGTATTTCACCCTACCATCACAGTTCATGCTGAAAGATAACAGCTGAAGGAAGAAGAAACAGTGAGGTTGATTACATCTGCTCAGAAATATCCAGAGAGTAAGGGATCTTCTGCAAGCTAGAAAGAGAGAAGAAAACAGCTGAAAAGAACTTGAACAGCTTGGAGATGAAAACAAGGGAGAAAACACATTACAGCTCTCCACATCTTGGCAGAGCAACCCTTAGGGTTGGGCAGGCCTAAGTGGTTTGGCTCCCAGCATAGCAGCCTCCTTTAGGCCCCTATGGAGGTGATGAAAGGGACTGGCCACCTCCCTCCTTCACGTGCATCTTCAGGTGAGGCAAGGGTGGGGAGAGTTTATTTGCTATGGAGTTTCTGTCTCTGACAGTGGCTGGCAAGACCTGATTCTCATCCATAAGTGGTGAAAGTTAGCAGCCATCCTTCAAAGAGAGGTGGTGCACAGCTATGAAATTAAGGTAAGTTTTTAAGTTTTTCTTGAGGCCCGTTGGCCAAAGCAGCCTCCCTGCTTTGAAACTAACTTTTATATAGCCCTCTGTCTGCATTTAATGATAGTGACAAACTTCAACTCAATCTATTAGAAAGTTCAGGTTGTTGCTACCCAAGGAAAGAAAAAAAGATAGGAGAAAAAGAAGAAAAGGAAATACATGGCTTACTGTCAAAAAGCTAAGTATACCACACTCTATTTAAATGCACTACTGTGAAAGTAACATCATTTCACTAAATGTATTTGTAACTTGTCAGTAATATTGAAAATTAAGCACTCATTGTTAACGACCAAAAGAAAAACATTAGCACTTTTTGTGCTAATACCCATGTGGGAAGTGTTTCATTAATTGAAATTTGGGGTAGTATTGGCAACAAAGCTTTTTTGTAAAGATCGTTTATAATTTTTGTGTATTT
This sequence comes from Vanellus vanellus, assembly GCF_965231255.1. Classification (NCBI taxonomy): domain Eukaryota; kingdom Metazoa; phylum Chordata; class Aves; order Charadriiformes; family Charadriidae; genus Vanellus; species Vanellus vanellus. The sequence goes on along the minus strand of NC_138908.1, from coordinate 41,338,540 downwards.
TTGTAATTTTACTTCAAAGCTTATTAAAAAATGTTGCATAGGAAATACTAGGCTCCAGTTATCTTTCACTATTTTGAACAACTAGAAAAGGAATTTTTAAAGAAAGCTGTTTTAACCCATTGAGAGTTTTTCCTCACTATAAAGCAAACAGTAAAACTGACAGTATCCTAAAGCCTTATGCTTTCAGTCATTAATAAGCAAAGAAAGCTTTTGTATCTACTTTTTCTATGTCCTCAGCCATGACCTTTGTCATTGTATGAAGCTTGGCTTGAATTTATGTGCACGTGCTGCAAACACACTTTTGTAAGAAGTGGTATTAAAAGATACCATTCCTTTAAAAGCAAGATAATGTTATGAAATGTGATTGTTAGGAAATACCATATAAAATGCCTGTGAACAGCAATAATTTTATCATTACTGTCATTCTGCAGAAGCTAATACTCATTATGTCATCACGGATTTATTTATACGTGAAGTGGAGAACATAGGTAATTTATTTAGCAGTTTAAAAATTATTATGTTGAAAGCATTTTTTTAAGTTGGCCAACAGATAGCAAATATGCATCTAAACCCCAGAACACTGTATTCATAAATTTTTTCTGTTTATTATCATCATGCCAAGAAATCAAGGATCTGTTTTATGTACAAGAACTGACTGAGGATGATGAACTAGAAGGCAAATCCAAGCCTGAAAATGTCTGGGCGTTACTACAGTCCTGGTTATGATTGTCAGCCATGTCTGGAAGTAAAAGAACAACACAAAAAAGGCACTTCTGTAACTCTGACAGGTCCAGACGACCTCATGTGGTGCTTTATCAGTTATTTCTATACATCCATGTCCACAGCTAGGCTCAATGAAACCAGTCTGAGCAACCCAAGTTGTGGTCGTGCTGATATTCATGAGCTAGATCCAATCTGTGTCTAGTTCTTCTTGTATGAACAAAATCTAAATTTAATTTCAGATGTGTGTACTGGGAAAAAAAAAAGGACAATATCGGTCAAATTCAAAAGTGGGAACCTCAGCAAATCAAGAGCTTTGCTTTTTTTGTAGGCATTGTTGCAAGGATGGGAAGCATCCTGAAGTAGGTTATTAAGACAGCTTTGTGGAGCTCTTTAAGAGTCATCTTTCATGGATGAATGATGGGGAAGTGAAAAGGACAGAGGTCCTTGTTTAAGAATGAGTAAATGGCCAGAGGAATCCTAGTTACTTGGAAATAAATCTTGATAATTAGCTTGGAAATAGCCTGTGAAGTGCATATCAGCAGCTTATGATGAATGAGATAGAGAAAAGACAACGAGGAATACTTGCAAAAAGAAAAGAGACCTGAAAAACTGCTGAACTTGTAAAAGAATAGATGTAGTAAGGCTTTTTGTGCTGGTGCTTACTGGTAGAAAATTAGTCTCTCTGTACCACAACTTTATATTCTCTGATTCTGACAAGTGCAATTTTGTTTTCCTTTTTTATTGCTTTTTATTGCCCTTTTTAAAAGGCAGTGGACAACAGCCATGAATTAATTGACTGTTATCTTTTATTTTGTTGTTCATAAACAATCACCAGCAAACTGTTTCTGAACCCCAAAGTCTCCACAGTTGGATTCCGTCCTCTTTAGCGTCCTAGACGTATTGCATATTTGAGGATGTTTGCCGTTTTCAAAGTAAAAAACCAAGATATGTGAGAGAGAAACACATATAGCACCAAAACACACACTCTACTCCTTATCAGGGTTCCTATCTAACAGACAGAACTGGCTTTGACAAGGGATCCTTTGGTTTATATAGCATTAGTGAATGTTTCTGATAAAATACCTCTATTCATGCAATGAAAATACATTACAAGTATTATGGTTAGGGCAAACAAGACTCTAGTGAACAGTTTTTCCATTCTACTTGGGACTGTCTGTATACTTTTTAAGGTCTGCAGGATAAAAAATAATTATTTAAGTAAATATATCAAGATACTGATATTTTATAGCTGTCTTGGAATATACTTATGAACAAATTATGATTCAAAACCTACAGAAACATTAAGAGGCAGGAAAAAGAATTAAAAAAGGAAATTGGTTTATCAATACAAGGTAGTGGTAGAACTGGGAAAGGATCCACATTTCATTCCTTGTCCAATGCTCATATCACCTGAATTCATTACTTCAGTAGGTTAATTGCACAAATGACCGTGAGAGTCTCTGAATCTTAAATACTGTAGAGTCCTTCATTTGCCTAGGAAGTCAATTTTGTTTCTTGGAGCCAAGTTGGCATTTCAGCTGCCTTTCAGTGAAAACACAGTTCTATCTTGAATATAGAAATGGTTTACAGCTAAGATGAATTCTTGCTAAATCATACAGCTATCCTTCAAGTGTCAGAGAAACTTTTAGTTTTCTGCAATGTAAGAAGTATTGTGCAACTGAATCAGTACAGCTCCATTTTTCACTTACTCATATGATGTATTTAAGAAGGCAGAGAGTCTACATGCATTTTACGGACTTACATGTTTTCCTGTCTCTATGTTCCAGTAAAGCTAGAGAATGTTTAATCCAGAAACTGAGGTCAGAGATGCGTGTTTCAAGTTCACTTGCCTAATGCTTCCATGGAAATATATTCTATGGTGTAAGTCAGTAATGGAAGTTGTATAGAAATTAAGGGAGAATATAAGAAAACTTAGGTACAAAGTAATGAACCAAGAAAAAAAACCTAAAAAATTAAGTAAGCCATTAACTATGCAATTGCATTCATGTTAATATAATTGTGAAGAATATTCTAGGAATTCAATTACCTTTTAATACAATAGCCTGTACCAATTTAATTAGATCATTTAGCCTACAGACATCCACTATTAAAAATTCTGACCTTAATAATTCTTTCTTGCTAATATTAATTGGACTAGTACACATTTAAGCTTGTGCAAAACTGAAATGTAAAGCTAGTCATTTTTTTTGACCCCAATGACCAAAGTTTAAAACATAAACAAAAATGATCACTTATTTGAGTGATTGCGTGACCTGTATATTTTGTAATTCTGCTGAAGTATATGTGCTTTTATTTTCCACAGCACTTCATTGGCTTGTATGACACGAGACATGGTGTAAATTTAATTGTAGATTTTAGTATCTTCCTTAAATTGATATATGAAAAAACAGTATAGTACAATGATGTCCTTACAAGTATTTAAAAAAAAAAAGAAATCAAAAAAGATGTTGCAAAAAACTCCCAAACATCTTTATTAAATTCCAGTTATTACACAAGAATATACGTCTATATTATGCTGAGCATCTCTGAAGTTGTACTAAACACTTTAAATTGCATTTACTTCCTTACAATGAAAATATTTGATGTCACCTGTGATGTATTCAGCAGTGGTAAGGTAGGGCTTTAAATGCTCAGCAAGCTCAAAGTTCATTTAAAGCCTTTTCCATCACTTGTCCTTATGAATTGACATTGGCAGGACAGAACAAAGAGTTGTGAACTTCGTATATTCACAGCTCCACTCCTCAGCCATTCTCAGAAGTGCACTTGAAACAATGCGCCGTTGCTGACCTTGACTCTGTTCTTCCCTAAGATGCATGCTACATGTAACTTAAGTAATCCTAGAAGTAAAATATCCCAAGAGTACAAAAACTGGAGCAATAACCAAAGCAGCACATGCTCTCAGTCATGCAACAAGTCAGCAAGTTTCTCCATGTACTTTTGAAGGTTTCTGTCCTCCGCATGAGTTCATTTGGTGGTTGCAATATTTAAGTTAAACTTGTTGGATAACTTAAATCCTACAGCTTGAAGCAACACACTTTACCCTAGCTGGATAAATCACATTTATATAGATGGACTGTCTTGGTTTTTACCTTAGCTTGACTGAAAATTTGCACCATTCAGATTGTAACTGAACTGGGCATCCACACTGAAATACTAAGAATATATGTATATAAAAAAAAATAATCTCATAAACGGAACGTATCTTGTCTTCATCTTTTTTTGACTTAGGTTGTCAGAGTTCTTTAGATATTCAGGTATCACACTTCCATTGAAACCAATATATCTCTAGGAAGCTGGACCATCGTTAATCCTCCAATGCAGAAGCTGATGGCATAAACAATATTTCATGACACTAATGCACCATATAAGTTGCCTTTACTCACTTAAGTAAATGTTAACTTCAGTTTGAGAACCAGAGAAAATTACAAATGTTATTTAATGTTCAGTGGCCCCAGCAAATAATATGAAAAAATATTAGTCTCATTGTAGGTACAATCATGATGTGTTCTTACTCTTTCTGAACTATATGTACACTCCCACTTCACCCCCCTGTTATATCAGTCATTTTACCACTATACTCCTTAAGCTGGCTTTAGCAATCTCCAGCTTTAAAACCTAGCATCCCACAACTTCCAGGTCACAATTTTTTAATATAATCAGAGCATTATAAATGGTTCTTGTTTTATGCACAACAAATCTTTTTAATCACCCCATACATCAGTGAAGCCTACCTAGCCCGAATGGTACACATATCAGAGCCAGAGAACTGCTGTCACAGCAGATGTTAAGATATAGCTCTCGGATCCCCATTTTTCTCTGCTTGTTTATGAAGATACCATCCTTCAAAAAAGAAAAAGCTTTCTTTCTCTTCCACTGTTTGATTACTCCCTGGATGAAGGAACTTGAAATCACAGCTTTTGCTGTATTTTCCTGCATTCGATCACCTCCTTCTGCAAGGAACAAGTAAAACATTTGCATAGAAGCGTGTTAGAAGTTTCTGTTTTCTTTAATTATTCCAATATTTTTCTATAGGTGTTAAAAGATCTTCTTTTAAGATATGAAATTTCATTGCAAGAAACTTGCAGGCTATATTTGGGCGGGGGGGGGGGGAAGTTTGGGGAAATTTCAGTTACCAAATCCCACATATTAAAAATACTCTTATCTGAGAGAGGGATCAGTGCAGGAAAACTGGAGGGCTGCAAGGATTGTGGATATGTAGCTTGTATCAGAATTTGATTACAAACATTTTAAATGAGGTAGGGAAATCAACACAGAAATCACTGCAGAATAAAATTAAGATATTAAGATCCTTTAATAATGTAATTCTTATTTAGTTATTGAGAAGAAATGTTTTTAAAGTGATTATGAACTTGTATGACCTACCGCAGAAGGGAGAGAGGAAAACCCCATGAAATTAATAGCTCATATTTACAGGTTATACAGGAACTTTTTAGATTCTTTTTAACAAATGTATCTGTCCTGCCTGCTAACTTTCCTTCAGTTAACCTGTGTTTTTTCTCCTACTTAGTATATGAAGGTGGTAACATAAATACTTACAGCATAATTGCCCACCTGAATTTTGTTATGACCAATACAATGTGATAACTTGAATAAAACCCCCAAATTTTGTATAAAGTACTTTGAAGTAAATGCAGTGGTCTTGTGTCTACAAATTGCTGTACAAGATTCGTTTCTAAAAAAATGTAGTCATAGATGACCAAGGGAGCAGAAGAAATATATGTTAGTGCTTAAAAAAAAAGAAACTGCCGGAAGCTGAGAGTTGCTCACTTTAATCCACAGATACTTCTGGTCTTCACAAATTTGATGTCGACCATGTAAACTAGTGCCAGACAGTTCCTTCAGCTTTGACATTGGTCTGTCAAAAGTCTGAAATGGTATGGATGTTTTGAGATCTTTTAAGGGATCATTTAACAAGCCTTCATTGCCCTTTTATCTAACATTCTTAGCAATTCTGTATCTTGGAGGGTGATGCAGTTAAGGATACTATGTCCTTATATCTTTTATGTGTATGCTAGGAAGGATAGTAATGTAAATTACTAAATTTAATTCCTTTAATCTTTTCATTTATTAATAATGGGAATTATGCTGCCTTCAGTCACATTTAAAGAAGGAACAGTTTTGTAATGAAAAAGCAACAGATGACATGAATTCACAGAAAAATATGTATTTTGAGGTTTGCATCATAGACCTGCAAAAAAAGTAGTGAATTAATTAGGATTTATTAATGAACTTTTTTGAAAGCCTAACAAATACTTGTGTCAGTCTTCTAAAATAAATAAAAAATCACTACTGAAAAAGTAACAACTATTTAAATAAAGGACAGCTTGTATGTAAGTGATAAAAAGAAGTGATTTTTAAGTCTATGTTTCATCCTTTTTCCATATATACATTTAAATTATTGACACTTCCTTGAACATAATGAAAAAGAGCTATAAATTCCCCCATATTTGTTTCTGGAGAAGTCATGCCTAACAAGTGAGTTACTGAGAAAGAGAAGCACTGAAATAAGTGTTTTATCTTGCAAGAAAAGTAATGGAGAGAGCAACTTTATCATAGTACTGTTTTTTTAGTGCAGCAACTGATGGATTTTGAACAAATTTATTTTTATATTGAATGCTAGCAGTAGGAAGTTGGAAGCTCTGCGCCTGAGAAATACTACTTTCCTCAAGCGTTATTCTAGGGGTGGACCTTTGTAAGTTGTCATTTAAGCCTTCTGTCTATAATCTGTCTGTCGTGCAGCAGACATGGAAGTAAGCATCGGATGTGTAAATGATTTTCTAAAAGCAAAGAGCTGGTTTGATTGATCTGTGAGTCAAAGCACTGACAATCATAAGATCTATTGATTATTATTTCTTTTTAAAGTACATTTGCTTTGTTGGTAACAATAAAATTTTCAGATACTGAGCAGCTTCTTTGCTTTAGCTATTAAACAGAAAGTGGCCATCTTGTATGTACTTCGTGGTGCATAGCTGACTCGGATTGCTCCAAAATCATGGTCAGAACAGGTAGAGGCAGTCTTATGGATCTAGAACTGCAGAGACTCCTAACAAACTCAAGAAATCCTAGCTGTTCTGAGTCTTGCAATTTTATTGCTGTATTACACAGTCCTTGATTTCTTTCTGTCAGGTCCAGACAACCTGCATTTATATAAGGAGCTGATTTGTATCAAAAATAGAGTTGCCACTGCCTTAGTACTGTGGCAGAAACTCATGAAAGAGATTTTGAGTGACTTGTTAAAGCAAAAAAAAAAAGAAGGCGATCTAAAAAGAATTTTTTTAGTTTATTTCAAAATTTCATGTAATTTTAAGCCTGTCACGTTTGTGGTAATGCAACTTAACATTTTAAAAATGTGGTTGTGAAGAAACCTCTGTCTTCCTTCTTGACTCAAACTGCAAAGCTGTCTCTGGGAGCATGAATTGGATTCTGCGTGGATTAAACTACACAATAAACTCCAAGAACAATAGTTTTACTAACAGGAGATGATTCGATATACCTACAGGAACAGGTACTTAAACTACTTTTGCTTGTCTTTCACAAGAAACAACATATGGGCAAAACACTAATGTCCAGAGAACCAGAAATAAACTTCTTTTTACACTTACTCATCTTGTAAATAAAAATAATTAACCCTGATCTGTTTACAGACAGTGATTAAAGACATAATTTTGTAATTTCTACTGTTCTGTCAGTAGAAGAGGGAGAGGGGGAGGAAGGGAAAGAGAACACTTCTGAGTTAGAATTGAAGAACTTTCCCATACAAAATAGTAATGTAGATTTCTCTGAAAGATTAAAAAAAAAATCATTAAAAAGCAGCATGTTAGTAGCTGAAATGCCTCATTTACAATAGCCCTCTTTAGCCAGAACTAAAAGCACATTATTTTCCAAACACTATGAAATTCTTCAAGAAGGTTAGTAAGGCAAACTTTTTCCTGTTCCTATTGCATATGCAACTATAGCGCAAACAGTAATCAATGAGCCATGAAGGTAATTTTTTCTAGTAGCTTTACATTTAATAGCATGCAGATGCAATGATAAATTGAAATAAGCTACAAAATCTATAATGCTACTAAGGCAACTGTAAAATGAAATCTTTGCTTCTGTGAAAAACAGAAACACAGAAGCTTCTCCTGTTTCTTAACCTTACCTACAACAGGGTTTTTCTCTGTACGCTTACAGATGAGATAAAATGTTATGTTCTTGAAAGTGACATGAGGCAAGTCACAACAGAGAACTGCTCGACCACTACAACAGAAGAAAACTTTGTAATGCTGAAGGATGGACAGATTTGTCAGTCTGAGCTAAAAATTGCTAGGGCTAATTGAAAATCTTTCCAAAGGCTGTGGTAAATTCAGTGCCCTTTTTTTTTCTCCTCCCCCCCCCCCCCCCCCCCAGCTCCCCCAAGGAAAATGAAGAAAAAAATCTGTTTGTGTCTGAAAGCTACTGATTCAGAGTTGCGTATGGTTGTTGTCTTCTATGTTCAACTTGCTATAGGGACTTACCTACATTTACCTTTGTTAAACATTCTACATTGTGACAGATACTTTTTACTTTTTTTTTTTTTTAATAAGGTTGCCTTTGTTGTTTCTTTGGAGCCAGCCTGCATAGCCTTATGTAGTATTTCCAAGGAAGATGATGCTGAGAAGTGGGAAAGAAGTATGTGAAATACCATAGCGAGAAGATGTTCACTAAAAGCATTGGTCCTTTAAGAAAGAACAGACACATTTCTTGTATATTAGAGTGATAATATCCCCTCAAATTTATCCTGTGCACACAAAGCCCTATGGAATTCATTAACTGCCAACCCTGAGGTTCACAATTACACTTACTTAAACAGAAATACGTTTGGACCCTCCCATCTATTCATTTGTACCTAGTGTAAACCAAAATTAAATCACACATTTGCTTCTGGCACTTCAGAGTGGTTGCTCAAGTGCTGTGCAGCAATAAGCCTTTCTCAAAAGTAAACTTAAGAAATTAATTACAGAGTAAATTATTAGTGCGCAATAGCTAGTTTTGCTAAACTGATAGTTGAGACTGGCGGAAACAGTTTGAGATAAGACTACACAAATACTTTTTTTTAAATTGTATTACAAAACAAAAAAAAATTATCCAGGCATTGCATTGGATACTATATATATCAGAGAAACTTGCTTTTCTTTTTTCCTTGCATCTTATATATATATATCTATATATACTTTAATATATTTTATATATATATATTTCTTTTTAAACAGTAACTTTACTTGGTAAGTAAGCTCAATCATTCAGACATGAAATGTTCCAATTCCTGTAATGGAAAGCAATACTGTTTGTAGAATAGAGAAGTATAACACTGTTTTCCTTCTCTTCTGTATCGTCCTGTAGATACCACTGAGAATGTCCAATACAAAAAACACCCGTGAAGACTCTGTAAGAAACACATACTAGACAAGGAAAAGATTCAGGGATTGTCTTTGCTGAGCCAATCAAACCCATCAAATCTGAACGCTCTCTTGAATTACATATTTGGATTTAACCCTTTCCTCATACACATGGCAACATGATTTTCTTCTAAATAGCTATATGGAAGCAAGCATCTGTTTTTATAAGAGTAACTGCCATCTGAGGACTTTGTTTAGTCATTCTTGGGAAGTCATAGAGATCCTGAATTTAAAATGCAAAAATTCAAAAGTCGCTGCAAAAAATGGAATCACTTTAAAAAGAAAGATCTGAAGATTACTATTGTGTGTAGAAAGAATTGGTTTGTCTTTCCTCTCTTCCATGGCTAAAGAAGTTGAAGTAGACTTAAATATGCTATATTTTTTTTTCCCATAATTCACAAACCAACTCATATTTCAACAGAAAACATACTAATAAAATGCTCATTTTTTCAAAGTCCTTCCCTGGTTGGTACGAAGTTAAACAATGTAAAAAGAAATCTCATTGTATAAACACGATAAAATCCATGGAGAAAATTCAGCCCCCATAGGAAAGAAAAATGGAAATATGAACTACTTTCCTCTGCATAGTTCATACTTAGGGATTTTTATTAGGCACTGGCTTTATGAAACTCTTCTCTGGAGCATATGCCTTAGAAGGCAGACCAAGAGAAAAATGCCATTGAATTTACTATGAGTTCTTGCCTCACTTATCAGAGTGTTAGCTCACTGTTTTTACTGATGATGCTTTTTTAAAGAAACAAACCCCTTTCACGTATCATCTCGAAGACTGGGTTTTGCAACAGACAGACTATATACATCACTAGCTGTACTTGAAAGAGTATAATCTGACTGGCAACTTACTTTTCCTTTTTTTTTTTCTTTCTTTTTTATTTCCCTTTTTAATTTATTTTATTCTGACATTCCCACATGGAGTGTGTGGAATACAATTTTATACAGATATAACATGCTTTGTGAACAGCAAGGTAGCAGACTAAAAGAATGAAAATGGTTTTCCTGGTAGAGAAAACACTATACCTGTCTTTAAGTCACTTTTGGGAAATTGCTCTGCAATTTTAGATTATCTAATTTGATATAAATTAGAACTTGGAAAGTGAGAAATTTAAAACCAAGGCATTTATAAATTGATTAATCAAGACATAGGATTTTAATGAAGCACGATTGTTCATATTAAAAGAGAACAATTTATTAAAGCACAGAGAACATGTCTATCATGAGCCAGAAGTATGTCAGGCTTTATCTAACACTTATCACCAGACATAAACTCAAAAACATCCTCACAATTTACCAGCATTTAATTTACACCAGTTTGATATAGATGAAGTTGGCTCAAGTGCACATGACACTTAGGTGAACTGGCAACATCCTGTGCTTACTTAATGTGTGCCTTATGCCTAGACTGTGATAAAACTTTCTGTATTTATATGTATCGAATTTAAACACCGTAAGGAAATCTGAAAAAAAGTCATACAGTAGTAATTTGTAAAGCTTCTAATTCGCTACGTAAGCTTTTCAGGGTACTTTCAGCTGGCTGTCCAGAGGAGAAAGCTTGAGAGAACTGAACTCTGTCCATCCTTGCATTCTCACAGTTATTAGTTTCAAAGAAGAGTCAAAAGCTTTTGGACCACCATGGTTAAATCTCACTCCACTGTTTCTCTGCAACAAGTTTAGGAACTATGAAGAGCGGAGTAAGAGGCATTGCCTAACCCTCAGGATTGCCATTCCTGTTCTGGGATCAACACTGATGCTACAGGATTTTTACCTGTGAAAAAAATAACATAAACCCAGTTAATTTTTCAGGCAGTGTGCTGAGAGGTAAGAGCTGGAATCTGAAAATTATTGTACTTGAATAAAATCACTTCAGTCCAGCTGTGAACATAACAATTTAAATGCTGATCTTGTATTGCTGTTATAAGCACTTGGGCATGCTTTCTCTCAAGAAGAAGATGAAAAATTTACCTAAAAGTCATGAAAAGTTTATAGCATGAAATGACGGGGGAAAAAAATCCAAGTAATCCAAAGAAAAACAATAATCAAGAGAAAGCTTCTTTAACATATTTTTTTCTATATGAGTGTTTAAAAATGATATATAGTTAGGCCTTCTTAAATTAAGGGCATAGACTCTCTTCATCTTTTTAAGTTCTCCTAGTTATATAATTCGTCTATATTGTGCAACAGTGTATGGAAATGCAGATATCAAAATCTTGATCCAGAAATTGAATGTAAGCTGTTCTTTTTGTAAAGGGTAAATGGATGTTATTCCTGGTTTGTTATGGAGATCTGTTTTTCTTGTGGATTTTTTTTTTTTTTTTCATGTACTTTTAAAATGTAGCCAATAATTAATGTCTCAGAGTAGGTCTGGTTTCCTATGGTAAATTAATTATCTGTTATGTAGCTCTTCATAACAACTGTTTTGCATCGGCTGCATTAATTTATAGCAGTATCTGTTTAAAATGAAACAGTCTATATGGTGAAGTTCATTTAGTTCATCATTTAGGATTATATAAAATTTATGTTCAGTTTAACACAGTTATTGCAAATATGCATGGTGTTGAAATTGTTATAGTGTCTTATAGCCAGGGTTGTCTAGACTTGTATTTTTTTCTGAGAGATTGGGGTGCATAAGTAGAGGATGAAAGAGCTGAACAAGTAAGAAATGAAACAATTTACATTCCACTTCTGTTCATTTTAGACATACATGATTTCATCCACAGCTCTATAGGACAAATTTAAGATTTTTTTTTTTTAATGCTTAAAATGTCCAGACACAGATCAGTATAACTTTGTCTTTTTTTGAACATTACTTCTAAAGATTTATACTGTGGATAACAAACTACTCATATGTGAGTTTTACATGAAGTTACAAGAAAAGCATCAGAGATTTGGAGAAATGGTTTGGGATGAGGATGTAGAAGACATTTGTGCTGTCATTCCAGTATTCTTCCCTCTACCCTTTCACTTTCCTGAGGGCTGTGAAAAAAATCTCCCTTTGAATCAAATAGGAGTAAGTTAGTTCATGCATATGCAACATGTGAGCTCCTGTTTACTAGTTGCACAAGCTTTGTTACACAAGGTAACTGCCTGTGTTGAAGAGCAAATACTAGTTATTACATAGCCTCATATACCCCATGATGACATACGTGTTCGTGTACCCATGCCTTTTATAGGCTGGGGAAAGATTAGTGCTAATCTAGTGCTAATTAGGGCTAATTCTATTTCAGGTTCAAGTCCTGGCAAAGAAAAGAATCAATCTTAAATATTGAATGGAGGGCAGGGATGAGGCAATGCAAAAGGTCGACGTTTTCACTTATCAGTTGCCGGACTATGATGATGTTTTCCATTCAAAATATTTGTCTTAGACATATTGGAACCAATGACTGGAGTGTAATTGCCACAAGCCGTCTTACTTGGGAACACTTGGAGGAAATTACAATGATTGAAGTTGGAGTGAGTTTTGCTACCAGGTTCATTTTTGGCAAATGAATATTTCTTGATTGTTTGAAGCCTGTTACATGGTTCATGGTTTCAAACGTTTGGCTGTACCTATAAAGAATGTAAAGAACAGTTTAGAGTATCCAGCACCCCCTAGCATTGTCTATGAAGCTATTGTTTTTGCGTGTGTAGTTCAACCTTTCACTCTTGAACAGTTTAGATAGAATCATCGTTTATCTGTTATTGTTTTTCTAAATTATATATAAATAGAAGATAGATCATGGCAGAGAGTGTAATTGCACTTGTGGCAACCAGTAATAGCATAGTTACTATATGAGTTATCACAGTCAATTTAACAATAACTCGTGATAACACCATTTTCTCTATTCCATAAAATAGAAGTAGGAAATTTGTGTTGGGGAGACAAACAGAAGATTGTTGTTGGCGTTCCTTCTATACTTCACTCCTGCTGCATTCTAGTTATCAGTAAACAGAACCAATTACATTATTATCAGAAAACCTGAGAGGAAATATTCTGTAGCTTTTATGTACACATTTATAGTAATTTTATGGTAATTTACACAAGATCAAGAAAATGTACACCCCCATATGATACATTTTATTGTTAGTTTGGTTAGATCAAAAAGGCTGCAATCACCTCTTTCATGGAACCTTCACTGGGGGAGAGACACTAGCACACAGAAGGCAAGCCCTTTTTTCTGGTTAGTAAGAAGCCTGATAAGAGGGTGTTATTTAAGTTAATTAGATAATGCTTGTTGAATGCTCTGAAGATGAAAACAAAGTATTTTGCTGTGTTTTTCCAAATACTGGGACACAGGAAAAGATGTGGGAAGCTACTATCATATATGTTTTTTCCCCTCTGGCTGCGTGTCCTGATTTTATTCTTACAGAGAGCAGACAAAAAAATCATTCCCATCAGGATGAAAAATAGCATGGCAAAATGGTCTTCCTAATGAGACTTGTACAAGAGAAACCAAGAACTTATCTTCACTCCATCTGGGGATCATTGCACCTCTGCGGTATCGCTACTCCGGAGAGTGAATGCATCTGCTGCTGAAAAGAGCAGTAATAATCTCAGCTGTGCACTGTGCTAGCAATTTGGAAACATCCCAGTGTCCATCTACTTTCCTCTCCTGCTTGATCAGGCACTTGGCTTTAGTGCAGAATTTTATCTCCAGTGCAGGTCAACTGTATCTTACAGCAGCAAACAGCATTTAAATATTCGTTGCTGAATCTAATGAAATGCTATCTCACTGCCAGAGTTTAGTACCAGATATAATCTCTCTCAGCCCTTATGTGCATTCAGGTACTGCAGCAAGAGAGCTCTTCAGAGCTAGTGCTGCTTCAGCTGTTCCAAAAGCAGCTGTAAGGCTGCTAGTACATACTCCTCAGCCTCCACCAGCCTCCAAAATATCTACCAATGTCTCAATTAACACCGATGCAGCTGAACTGGTGATAAGACCAATGGGAATTTTTGTGCTAAATGTCTAACACATAGACAAAGTTTAGGCTGTCTCAGAGATGTAAATGAATGAATGTAGTGTAAGCACCACTAGCATGGGAGTCAGGGACACGGGTACTTTTTTCTTGCCCTGAGGCAACAGAACTATGATAAGAACAATGAGATTCATGTATTCCTTGGGGAAACTTCAGACCTCAGTGAAGAAAGTCTCATAGACAGGCTGAACTTGTCTGGGAAAAGAAAGCCTCAGGGCCCATCTGTGGAACTGAGAATGTTGATGCAATGAATCCCTCAGCGAGTAATAAAATGGACTTAAAGTGGTTGTGAATTTGCTATTTATTATTGATCTGTGTCCAGAGCAAATATGTGGAAAATCATATCAATATTGATATTAGGATATTTTCTAATACTGAGTTTTAATTATGCCTCGTGCTGGGCTATAATCAGAAAATATTTTAATGAGTTATGTAAGCCCCATGTTTTTTACTTTGTTAGCATCTCTTGCCTTTCTATCACGCTTATTAGAGAAGGATTATATAGCTCAGATAAAGCATGTTGTTATAGGCACAGCAGGTATATATACAGCTGGTACAGGACTGGTTTTTTTTAATTCAATAAGTATACTGGCCAGTAGGATAAAAGAGCGATCTCAGGCTGACATTGTTACCCACAGTAAGTTGTACGCAGAACAGAAAAGGAAGAACTAGAATAGCCTCAGGTACAAGAAATGGGTATTTCACAACTCAGTATTTTAGTAGACATAATAAGTAATAAGGAAAGTGATGGTGAAAGCCTGGAGAGAAATTTGGAAAAATACAGAGTAAAATATATTTGGAGAGGAAAAATATCCTTCAGCTTAAAATAAAAGTAAACATTTTACTGTTTGTACTTCACAGTGGCAGATTTTTTTTTTTTTCTTTTCTGTTATAGGGTCTGAAGAGGGTGTCAGATTTAGCTCTATCCATATTTTGTATTCATGGCCCAGAAGACCTGGGATAACATATGCTACATTTTTTCCCCAGGTAGTATAGTGACTAAACTGATTTGCTTTCCTTGGAGCATTGAACTGACTTGATTCAGAAAATATCCTGAAGTAATTCCTGGGAGCAGTACAATTTCACATTGTCCCTTACTGTAGGTTTGCAGCTTCATTGAATATCATTTTTCATTTTTGCACATTGCTTTTACCAGGAAACAGGAGAAGTACAGGAAATTATTAGTGGCTACCTATCCACTGTGCTCTCCTTAACCGCTAAGGCAAACAGCTCATAGAAAGCATGCATCTATTTTTGCAAAGTTGTATGCACTTCTGAGCACTGCTAATCTTTTCTTTACAGACACCAGAACAAGCCGGCAACAGAATGGTAGCTAAATTAAAACTAGCAAGACAAAACTGTGAATGTAACCTGCAATTGAACCTCAGAGTGAACATTCAGGAGAGGGTTTACTTTTATTCCCTGCAAAAAAACAGTGGGGTTCTTTTTGCAAATGAAATTTTAGAGAGTTTGCGTAGCCCTTGCATCCGTGACAATTAGCACACAACCAAAATCCTGGAACAAAGAATCCTTGCGGTTAGCCTGCTTAAGAAGAAAAAGCTTAATGATAATGGAATACTTTGGATCAGACAGTAGAGAAAGTTCTTGTCAAATGATGACATTTAAAAAAGGCGCAGGGAGGGCAAGTATTTTTTAGCATGCTGTTCAACGATGTAGTTATAGCAACATTGCTTCAGTCAGTAGAGCTGGTGCAGAATAAATGTCTGTATCATCAATAAAAAAATGAAAGATGCAAGTACAGTGAAAGAAAATTCTGGGCTCTACATTAGTAGTTTAAGAAGAAGGCCAAATTAACTCTAAACAACTAATGGCTGTAACCATTTGGATAGGTTTAATTCTGTATTGCTTTTAGTCTATTTGGTTGATATGTTAGCTGGATGGTTAAGAAGGTTTATTTTCGAGAAGGGAAAAAAGCTTTGTTGTGAATGGAAATATTTGACACAGTTACGATTTAGTGGCAATTTAAAATTTATTAATGATTCAAGGTAGATCAAGAGTTGCGTTAAGCAGCACTTAATCATTAACCGATTTAAGGATTTACAAGATGATTTAACAAAATAATTGAACAGCGACTTAATTACAGATTTGAAAAAGACAAGATTCACTAACTTGCTGTAAGGTATCCCAAATCAATACATATACATACGAGCACAAACATACAAACACACAACACTTGAGGGATTACACACACCCACCCACACATGAGTTTGTAACTGTTAGGACCAAAGATCCCTTCACAATGGGCAACTCCAATAAGCCAATGGGTGCTCCTTTTTACGCGCACTCAGACAAATGGGCAGAAAGTATTCAGATCCAGTAAAGTATAAGACCATCCATGCTCGTAAGAGCTAGTGTGTATATTAGAGACACACAGATAGAGAGGCAGATGAAAGAGAGGCGAGCCCATAGTTGAAGTTTCCCTCTTCTCGAGTTTGGAGTAAGTACTCACAATGCAGCGGCATTCCTCAGCGGGTGATAACTGAGGCTTGAGAGGGCTGACTTGTCCTCAACTTTTAATCCTCAAGGTGCCTGCCTGAGTGGCATCCCTGCTCAGGGGAGATGCTGGTCACAGCCCAATGTGATCAAGAAGAGCTCATTTAAGGTCTCTTTAGAATCGCTACTTATGAGGTCTGAGAAAATTGACTTTCATCAGGTACTTTTCCATCCTGGCCTGACTTAGACAGTGGGATATTCTGGCACTTTCCACCAGTTGCGCCTGCCCAGAGCCTTCTAGATCTTGAAGTTCTGGTATCACCTTCCTCTTTGGGCCACGACCTATGTATTGTCAGGGGTGATGGATTACTGTTGTTCCCAAGCAGTAAGAGTCACAGAGCCAGGTGTGCTAAGGGGTTGCCATAGCATTTTAGTCTCTTACTCTTCACTTTCTTTCTTTCTTTTTTATATTGGACCATATATTATTTATATATATATATATATAAAAATTATATTATATTGGGGAAGACGACCAGCCTGGCTAAATAGAGAACTTTGGCTGGACCTCAGGAAAAAAAGTAAAGTTTACATTCTCTGGAAAAGGGGGTTGGCAACTTATGAGGTCTATCAAGATATAACAAAGCTATGTAGGGGGAAAATGAGAAGGGCCAAAGCTCAACCAGAACTCAGCTTGGCCACTGCAGTTAAAGACAATAAGAAGAGATTCTTTGAGTATATCAATAGAAAAAGGAAGACTAGGGAAAATGTAGGCCCACTGGTGAATGAGACAGGTGCCCTAGTGGTGGAAGACACAGAGAAGGCAGAGTTACTGAATGCCATCTTTTCTTCGGTCTTCACTGCTAAAGCTGTCCCTCATGAATCCCATACTCTGAAGGCAAAGGGGATGGTCTGCGGAGAGGAAGATTTTCCCTCAGTTGAGGAGGACCGTGTGAGAGACCACTTGGCCAAGCTGGACATTCATAAGTCCATGGGCCCTGATGGCATGCATCCGCGAGTGCTGAGAGAGCTGGCAGGTGTTATTGCTAGACCACTCTCCATCGTCTTTGAACGGTCCTGGAGAACAGGAGAGGTGCCGGAGGACTGGAGGAAGGCTGACATCACTCCGATCTTCAAAAAAGGCAAGAAGGAGGACCCAGGGAACTACAGACCGGTTAGTCTCACCTCTGTCCCTGTGAAGGTAATGGAGCGATTCATTCTGGATGTCATCTCCAAACACGTTGAGGAACAGGAAGTTATTGGAAGTGGTCAACATGGATTTACCAAGGGTAGATCGTGCTTGACCAATCTGATAGCTTTCTATGATGTTATAACTGGTTGGCTGGATGAGGGGAGAGTCGTGGATGTTATCTACCTTGACTTCAGCAAGGCTTTTGACACTGTCTCTCATGACATCCTCATTAGGAAGCTGAGGAAGTATGGGCTAGATGAGGTGACAGTGAGGTGGATTGAGAGTTGGCTGCGGGACAGAACTCAGAGGGTTGTGATCAGTGGCACAGAGTCTAGTTGGAGGCCTGTAACCAGTGGTGTCCCCAAGGGGTCAATACTTGGTCCAATTTTGTTTAATATATTCATTAATAACCTGGATGAGGGGACAGAGTGTATCCTCAGCAAGTTTGCTGATGATACTGAACTGGGTGGGGTGGCTGATACCCCAGAGGGCCGTGCTGCCATCCAGCGTGACCTGGACAGGCTGGAGAGCTGGGCAGAGAAGAACCTAATGAGGTTCAACAAAAGCAAGCTCCAGGTCCTGCACCTGGGGAGGAAGAATGCTAGGCACCAGTATAGGTCAGGGGCGGACCTGCTGGCAAGTAGCTCTGAGGACAAGGATCTGGGGGTTGTGGCAGACAGTAAATTATCCACGGCCCAGCAATGTGCCCTCGTTGCCAAAAAGGCCAATGGAATCCTGGGCTGCATAGGGAAGAGTGTGGCCAGTAGGTCGAGGGAGGTCATTCTCCCCCTCTACTCTGCACTGGTGAGGCCACAACTGGAATACTGTGTCCAGTTTTGGGCTCCCCAGTTCAAGAGGGACAGGGAACTGCTGGAGCGAGTCCAGCGTAGGGCAACTAAGATGATTAAAGGCTTGGAGCATCTCCCTTATGAGGAAAGGCTGAGAGAGCTGGGACTCTTTAGCCTGGAGAAGAGAAGGCTGAGGGGAGACCTTATTATGGCGTACAAGTATCTCAAGGGTGGGTTGAAGGAGGATGGAGCCAGGCTCTTTTCAATGGTTCCCAGTGACAGGACGAGGGGCAATGGGCACAAGTTAGAACACAGGAAGTTCCGTTCAAATACACGGAAACAGTTCTTTACGGTGAGGGTGACAGAGCACTGGCACAGGCTGCCCAGGGAGGTTGTGGAGTCCCCTTCTCTGGAGATTTTCAAGACCCGCCTGGATGCAGTCCTGAGTAATGTGCTCTGGGCAATGCTGCTTTAGCAGGGGAGTTGGACTAGATGATCTCTAGAGGTCCCTTCCAACTCTGAAAATTCTGTGATTTATGTGTCCTAAATATTAATGGATTGACGTAAAGTTCTGGTCCCTTGTATTGTTACGTGGCCCAGGTGTGGGGGGAAAATTGCGCCAAGCACCAAGAGGCCTAAAGAGGGAGGGAGGGGGGATGCAGCACCATAAACCTGTATCTACCAAACTGAGTGAATCAAATGCAATCTTTGTCCCGTTATTTTCCCATTTCCAATAAGCATATGTTTTCTTCAGTATTTGAAACGTTGCGTGTATGTGTTGTACATATATCCACGTATTTGTGTATATGCATGTATGCATATATCAGTCAGAGAATCAGAGATCATTCATAATAGGTGTGCTTAGAAGACTGATAAATCTGTCCACCTTTAGTCTTTAAAACAAAGCTTTCTTCAATTAATGCTCTTGAAGAACATACTTCATGTTAATGGTTCATTCCTACATAGCACCACTAGCTCTCACTGTGTACATAGAACTGTTGCTCCTTAACAGTTATGCCCTAAATTACAGACTGTGCACCACCACAAAACTCACACTCACAAAAAAAACGGAGATGTATCCAGGCATATGGATTGTGACCCAGGGTCCTGCTCCAGCCATCAGCGCTGAGCCCTGCACTCGCTTCATGCACCCTGGTCCATCCCAGTGGTTAGCTGGTGGGACACACACCATTCCCACCCCAGCGGCTGGGGTTGAGATCTCACTCGCTCCAGTAGCTAACACCACGGGCCAGGTGCACCTACTTCTCTGGTCTACACTCCGGTTGCTGATGACAAATCCATTCATGCTGGTCCCCAAGCAGCTGTCACTTAGTCCTGGCAGCACACACAGACACAGGACAGAGAGTGAGATTCTGCAGAGACATAATTGAAAAATGATTCAATAAGAAGATATGATGGACTGCAGCAATCAGGTGCAGGTCTCAGGCAGATAAGCTTGCTGACCAACTTATTTTACACTTGCCCAGACACTTTTATACCCATTTCTGCCTACCTCCCCTTTATTCCTTCCCGGGCCCCTTCTTCTCTACAGTCCTTCATCAGTTTGCACAGTCCCACTGGACCCCCAACATCCTGGACCCTCAGGTTTGTATCTCTGCCAGCTGCAAACTCCCACTTTGCCTACAGTTCCTTGGTAGCACATCAGTTACTGTGACTGACCAGGTTTGCTTCTTGTCTTTGTCTCCATTGTTTGCCCATGAGCTTTCTCCCTTTTTCTTGCCATCCCATTTGACAAGGTCCTCAACTGGGTAATCCTCCTGAAATGAACATTCCCATGTTCCAGAACCCTGACCAATGAGCACGAATGACCAGATTTAGTTGTCATTACTGCCTCCCTTATAATTTGTTGGTCAGGTTTGTGTCTCTGTATGTTCTTGTTTATGGCTTCCTCCTCTACTTATTTTCCCTTTTGCAGGGTAAAGGTCCTTGCCCAGATACCCCTAAGGAAGTAGAGACCTCTGTTTCCATATACCCTTACAGTGTTTGAAAGCCAACCAACCCACCAAACACACATCCTATAGAACAGTACAGGATGAAACGGAAGTTGTCTTTGTGGTACGGTGTTTTCAGGAGATGTAAAAGACCTGTTTTCCATTCCAGTGGTAACAATTTTACTTAGAATCCCTCTGACAGCAAAAAGGGCTTTGAAGGATATTTGAGGTCTAATGTTTAGGAAAGCTTTTGCATATCAGAAGGCAAGGTTTACACTGATGGTATGGTTTGGGAATAATTTTAATTTCAAATGTTCTAAACAAGTGCAGTGGTGGTTGGTTATTGTTTATTTTATACT
Organism: Vanellus vanellus; assembly: GCF_965231255.1. Taxonomy (NCBI): domain Eukaryota; kingdom Metazoa; phylum Chordata; class Aves; order Charadriiformes; family Charadriidae; genus Vanellus; species Vanellus vanellus. The sequence continues at coordinate 41,317,645 of NC_138908.1, read as the reverse complement.
TTTGTGTAGTTTTCTCTTTGTTTTTAAAATTAGAAACTTTGAGTCAAATATTTGCTTCCTTCTAGTAAAGACTGGAATAATTTCTTAACTCTCTAGAATTTTCGCAGGAAGGGAATGTTATTTTCTGTTCATCTCTAATCATCCCTGCTCAAATACATATTGTTGTAACAGCTGGTCCCCAGAACTGCTTGTACAGTATGGGTCTGGGGATTTAAACACAAATAAAAAAATCATCAGAAACCCGTCAATAAAAACTGAATATTTGAAGTCTGGAACATAAAGTTCACCAATCCGGCCATTTTAATATGAGGTTTGGGGGTTTTTGCTACATGCTCTGAAGGTGCTTTCCTTACAATATAGTCATGTTGGTGGCATTTTGATCATGTTACAGGGGGAGGATGAGTAGAAACAGGAAGGATGTGTTTTTATCTTTTAATAAGGAGAAGACTTGATGGTATTAATACATGTAAGCAAGCCTGTTAACATTAAATAGAAAAGCCAAACTACATCATGGAAGATGGAGGAACTGGCTACTGTTGCTAACTTTCCAGAGATCTGTGGGTGAAAAGACCTCTTTTTAGTAAGGGTTCCTGCCTGTATTCTTCTGTCAGAGTAAGTGATATACTCCTGCTTTACAGAAGATGCTGCAGAACCTGACTTGTAAAGGTAATAATTTTCTATAATTTTTTTAAACATTCTTGGTTTTCTGAACATCAGGGAATGATTTGATCGTAACTGCTGAGTCGAAACATATCCTTTGTCAAGTAAAATACCTGGAAAGCTCATCACTGTGCATTTGGCACCTTGAGCTTCAGAGTAAATGTCAGATATAATGACAACATATTAAGTATGCGATTTCTTTTTCTGGAAAAATGTCACATATGTTCTTTGTATCATTAGCATTTGATAATTAATGAATGTCCCTAGGCCTGAAAACACTGAGTATCATTTTAATGTATATAATTAATCCAGCATATGGAATCAGAGAATAATTTTGTTTGGAAGGAACCTCTGGAATCACTTAGTCCAACCTCCTGCTCAGAGTGAATCAAAGACTGCACGGGGCCCTGTGCAGTCCAGTTCTGAGTATTTTTCAAGGATGGACATTCCACAGCCTCTGAGCAACCACCTCCAATATTCAACCGCCAAGTAATACAGCTAGTTTAGGATGTGAGATGTGTCATCCTCACATTTCAAGAAAAATATGAGGCTTTTTTACTCATTTACCTTACAAGGTGCATCTTGAAACACAAAAGAAGAAAATGAAATACCTTGAAGTTTAATCTGGACGCTATGAACACTTTTTTTTTTTTTTAAAATTGCTGTTGGTAGCTGAGTTGAGGATAACTCCTTTTGTGGGTATCATTCATCATGAGTATAAAGACCTTTTTAGAAAAAAAAAGAAAACATAGGCATTTAAAAACAAAAGTAGTTTTAAAATGCCCAAGATTGAACAGCATTTTAAAAACAGGCCAGTACTGGAATGTTTATTTTTAAGTGTCCCTTTACCCCCACCCCCTCTCCCCTTTGTGACATATTGCAAACTAAGTACCCAGGTACATACACAGGAAGAGCTTAATACCAAAGAAGATTCACAGACTTCAGCATGTAAAACATTGGATATTTTCTACTCCAGCAAAACTGATTATAAACTCCTGAAGCAGGATGTAAGCATTATTTTTTAAAAGGTGATTGCATTTTAGGTGTGTTTTGCATGTTGTTGTCTGTTATCTATTGGACGATGCCATCCACAGTAATCCTGCTGTTTGGGTAGCTATGGATTATGTCCCTCAGAAAAAGTCATGAGAAGACAAAGGTTCTTATAATTGGAGAGTCTTCCTGGGAATATGATGATGTGGATATGAGCAACAACTGAGGAGTAAAGAGTTTTTTGTGTATTTATCTACATGATGGAAATGTAATTTCTGGTGATGTTTCAGACACTTGACAATTTAAGCTATGTTAAGAATTGTTTTTGAAATTATGCCCTGTGGATCTTTTGACTATTTGGGTATCATGAGTTTGGAAGATCTTTCAGTAATGAAACATACTGACTAGGCTCTTGTTTGTTGGTATTTAACATAGCTGAAGACTAAAATATGGTGTAAAATATGTGTACACATGAAGGAAAGAAAAATAGAGAATCATTGTATCTCTATTTTGGTTTATCCCAAAAGGGATGTGGAAAGGTCTCTAGAAGAACTAGAAATGGCTCCATGTGTGACATCAGTGACATAGAAAAGATGGGGAGTAATCTTGCATAGGAATGGCATTATTTAGTAGTTTCAAATGCAATAAATATCTCTGTAAATACAATGTATTTGCCGTAGAGGTCACTGGAGGTCACTGGATATCGACCAAATTTTTTATGTTTTTGTTTTTGTTTTTGGGTTTTGGTTTTGTTTTATGGTTATTCAAAAGAAATTGTAATTTGTGGAAATTCCAGTTTTTCAATAATCTGTGAAATTATATCAAGAAAAGAGTATTTCATTCCATTTACCATTGAAAACATTTAGGGAATGGGAAGAGGGAAATAAACTAGGAAAAATAGGATTATCTCTATTCTTTTTTAAGAGAATACATATTAAAAGGAAAATTAACATTGTTTTAAAGGTCAGAATATAATTTGTTCACCATTCTTCCCCATTTCTTTCACTGTAAGAACTTGAAATAAAACATAAAGTCCAAAATTATTATATTTGCCAGCAGGTGGCACCATGCAGTAAGGCAGTGACATGATTTGGAAACTTCAATTTAATTGTTTTCTTCTAGCCTTTTGTTTTATTTTAATTCATAAGATTCCATGAAGGACAAGTCTCAGCTATGCAAAATATATGATCTAAATGGATTTTTAAAATGTAAAGAATCATTAATTAAAATCAAGACTCAGAAAAGGCAAACGGAAGTTAATTAATTTAATAATTAAAAGGTTAATGTTAACATTTCCATCTGTAAACATTTTTCTCTCTCTTAAGATATAAAAAAATACACTTTAAAAGTGGGTGTACATTGCTGAAGGTAATGTATAAAAACAGTACTGTCCCATAACTTTAAGACAATTCTAAACTTGCATTTATATTGGAGGAAAAAATGTATATTTTATCAAATTTAACAACAAAAAAGTAACTACACCAAAACTCATCCATTGAGGGAATATTTTACATGAAGAATGACTTAGTGCTAACCAATTCCTGATATGGGCAGCTAGACATCCACAGAATTGCTGTGGTTGGAAGGCACCTCTGGAGATCACCTTGTCCAACCCTCTTGCTTAAAGATACAGCAGGTTGCTCAAGGCTATTTCTGGCTGGGTTCTGCATGTCTCCAAGGATGAAGACTTCACAGTCTCCCTGGGCATCCTGTCCCAGTGTTTGACCACCTTCACTGTAAAAAAGGTATGCTTAAATTGAATTGCCTGTATTTCAATTTGTGCCCATTTCCTCTTGTCCTGGCACTGAGCAACAGTGAGAAGGTCTACTCCTGTCTTCTTAACCCTGCCTCGCTTCCCCATGAGATATATATATTATAATATTTCCCCTGTGAGCTTTCTCTTCTGAAGGTTGAACAGTCCCAACTCTCTCAAAACCTTCTTATATGTCAGATGGTCCAGGCCTTTAATCATGGCCTTCTGCCAGACTCACTCACTATATCCATGTCTCTCTGGTACTGGAGAGCCTCAAACTGGGCCCAGCATTCCAAATGCATTTCACTAACTCTGAGCAGAAGGGAAAGACCACCTTCATTCACCTGCTGATGATGTATTTCTTAATGCAGTCCAGGACATTGCTGGCCTTTTATGACACAAGGGTATACTGCTAGCTCATTGTCAACTTGGTGTCTATGAAGAATTCCACACCCTTTTTTCTCAGCTGCCTTTTTTTCTGCTAAGCCTGCAGCTTCTATTTGTGCCCGAGGTTATTTGACTCCCATGGGCAAGACACAGCATTTCCCTTTGTTGAACTTCATGAGGTTCATCTCTGTCTATTTATCCAGTATGCAAAGCTCCCTCTGAATATATCAACCACTCCTCCCAATTTTATACTATCTGTACACTTGTGGAGGGTGTGCTCTCTCCCATTATCCAAGTCATTAATGAAGATGTTAAACAGTATTGGCCACAGTATTGAACTCTGAGTACACTGTTAGTTGCTGTCCTCCTTCTTGTCTCTGTGCTGATCCACAATCCTTTGAACGACAGTTCAGCTAGTTTTCAGTCCACCTCAGTGTCCATTTATCTAGTTTGTACTTCATTAGTTTGTCAATAAGGATGTTGTGGGAAATAGTGTCAAAAGCCTTGCTAAAGCCAAGATAAAACACATCCAGCCTTCTCCCCTGTCCACCAAGTCCGTCTTCTCACGGCAGGTTGTCAGCTTTGTCAGGCATGACTTCCCCTTCATATACCCATGCTGACTACTCATCATCACCTTCTTGTCCTTTGTTTGTAAATTATTTCAGAGATTATTTGCTCCATCACCTTCCCAAGAATCAAGATGGGGATCACTGGGCTGTAAGTCCCTGGATCTTCCTTCTTGTCCTTCCTAAAGATAGGAGTGACATTCATTATCTTCAAGTCCTTTAGGCATCTACCCAATCACCACAGTGTTTCAAAGATGATTGGTGGTGGCCTCACAATAACCTTGGCCAATGCTCTCGACACTTGCAGGTGTATCTCATCAGGTCCCATCGACTTGCGTAAGTTCAATTTGTTCAAATGTTGTCTAATTTGATCCTTCTCCACTGAAGGTCTTCCTCACTCCAAATTTTTCCAAGGGTCTCAGGGGATTCTTGAAGTAAGTTTTACAAGTAAAGACTGAGGCAAGGGAGGCATTGGACACTTTGGCCTTTTCCATGTTCTTTGTCACCCTGCTCCATTTAGCAGCAGATTTCCATTTTCCCTAGTCTTCCCTTTTAGATGATGCAATTGTAAAAGCCTTTTTGGTTGCCCTTAATGTTCCTCACCAGATTCAGCCTCACACAGGATCTGGCTTTTGTAAATCCATCCCTGCATGCTCAAACAGTTTATCTGTATTATTGCTGGACCACCTGTCCCTACTTCAACACTTGGTATACTTCTGTTTTATGTTTGATTTTTGTTAGGAACTCTTTGCTTATCCATGCGGGCCTCCTGTCAGCTTTACTTAATTTCCAGCAAATTAGGATGGACAATTCCTGAGCTTGGAGAAAGTAGTCCTTGAAAATCCATGACCTCTCTTCAATGCTTTTTCTCTCTAGGCCCGTATCCCGTGGTACTCTTACAAGCAGGTCCCTGAAGAGGCCGAAGTCCTCTTCACCTGAGATACCACGTTGTGATCCTACTATTTTCCTTCTTTCATTTTCTTGGTTTAACAAACTCCAACCTCTTGAGGTTGCTGCAGCCAAAACTGCTTTGGCTTTCATATCTCTTCCTTATTGGTGAGTAAGAGGTGTAGCAGAGGCATCTCCCCTCATTGCCTCCCTGACCACCTTTGTCAAGTTTTCCTAATGTTAAAACTACCATTGCCATTAATGGATAATTTGCTATTCACTTAGTGTGATTTTTCTTGATTTTCCTTGTGCTTTCTGAAAACTAATGAGGATGCTTTGAGCTGTTTGATCCAATGAAGCACAGAAATTATTAGAAACAAATGGATGAACTTGTTAAATGAACTGTTAAGCCATTTTCTCTTGTCAGTATCCTGAATATAAGGTTTTTCCATCTGCATATTGGATGACCTTTGATGATGCTTGTTCAGTCTAGAGTTGTCTTTGCTTCTTTGGTTCTCTCCAGGGCTGGAGGATTGGTGCAAGTACCACAACTGGCCAGTCTGAATCTGCTTATGACCACAAATTACCTTTGTCACTCTTAATGCTGAGTTTCATACAATAAAGGCCCATGTTTCCTGAAAGCTTTAAAGAATTTTTTGCACCCCTTGAAAATTTCTCAAAATGACTAACTTAATATGTCAGATACTGTACAAACTGGGCAATCTGCCATGCTCTGCAAATATGTTTATTTGGCAAAAAGCTTATGCTGCTTGTTTGTGATAATTTCAGTAATGGCAAGATAACACAGGGGTATTGATTGTGTCGATCACACAGGGGTACTGATTGTGTCAATCAGTCTTGAAACCAGTAGGAGAAGAATATAACTACGACAGTGTAAAGGAATGGTTGTCAATAACAAAAAGATACATTATAGTATATGCTTCACTATCACCTAGTAGCTGTTCTCCACGCAGATTAGTTAAGCTTCACTGGCTATAATAAACCATACTTAAAGTTGATTCCAACATTTGTATTTGTGGTTGCTAACTTGATAATGGGTAACAGATTCTTCAAATTTGAAAAGCCAGACCACAAATAATCTAACTTCTTGTTTCCTATGTATATGCAACTGGCATTTTGAGTGTTTCCCAACACAACAGCCTTTTTATCTTACTAAAGAAATTAAAAAGTAGTCTACAGGTTCTCCAACACGTTTTTCAACCTTTTTTTCCTTCTCTTCTCTGCCTTCTGTATTCTGTGTCTTCGCATTTTAACAGTCATAATGATTTTTGAAAACATATTTTATATATTCTGAGATAGAGATCTAAATTAGCAACATTGAGATCACATGGATGAAACAGTTTCAAATGGTCATAATTAATCTGCTAGAACAATTAATATACTGAATGTATTAAATTTTTTAAGTTTACTTCCCAAGACAAAATATACTTGCTCAATTTATTTAATTGCAGTTTTAATTAAGACTTTGCTGGAACATGACCTGGGGATAAAATCAAAAGTTTGACCTACAAAGTTTTCAATGAGGGAAAAGTAGGTACTTCACAAAACCCCTCAGCAGTAAACAAGTAGAAATAATTCAGACTCCTTACCTTAGACAAAGGTAAAATTTGTGAATAGGTAAGAAAGTCAGGAAATGAAACTGCATGAATTCTGTATTCTTCAGTGTGAAAACCTAGTGTTTTTACAAGTTTAAAGAAAAGAGAAAAGTTATCAGTCTTAAAGATTAAATAGACTGAGTATATATACTGTATTAGAACAAAATTAACATTCTGTTTGGGTGTCAATTCTGGTTGACTTTCCTCTGATCCTTACTTTACAGGACAACTATCTCAGAAGTATTATTTCTGATTTAACATCTCCTTTTTAATTTAACATTCCCCTATTAAATTCAGAAAATCTTTGAGTTCATTTCAGTTTTCAGCTCTGGAGAAGGACATCATTATATATGCTGGAAACACCGTGGATACACACTTTCCTTTCCTCAAAATTATTTGAACACCACCTTTTTTCAGAAGAGAGGCTCCTGCTGCCTATCAGTTACAGTGACACAAGCACTTGTTGCCTGGTGTGTCACACCAAGCTGTTTCTGTTGCATCCTCTTCGACATCGTTGGCTGGAAAAAAGAGTTCAGATGAGGACCAGCCAGAGCTACAGTCAAACCTTCATTTACAGTTGGACTTTCTATCTTAGCTATAAGAATTCTTAAACTTTAATTAATTTTGTAATTCCTGCTTATTTCTTTTTCTGAGAGTATATATTTTATTTGTCCCTGTGAAATAATCCTCCCGCAAAAATGTTACTTCATTATCCTGTTCTTTTCTCCCGTGGAAGTGGGGAAACAGGCATGGGCTTGGGTGGGACATCAGGTGTGGAGATGGAGAGGGCCCCTGCTTCCTGTCTGCTTTACATCTTCAGGTGTTTTGTTGAATAAGTATCAAATTCATGCTATACAATGTCATGTTTGCAGATAACAAACTGGGCACTTTCATACCACTTACCTGCAATTACATCTGCTTCTTCTTTTCTGCCTGGATGTAAAGCCTTATTCATACAAGCCACTGCAGCCATGGAAACCATTTACTAGGACAAACTTTCTGTGAGGAATTCATCATTAGACGACATAATTGCTATACTAGGCTCTATTAGAGAAGTAATTTTTTGACCTTTCTCAGGCCAGAGTCAGAACAATAATTTGATTTAAATCGTTGCTTATTTCAGCAGGTTTTGGATGGTATTTTGTCTGACTGGTTACACTGTGCATTGAACATCACTTCTTTCTCTTTCTGATTTCCCTGTTCTGAAAGAATGGCTAGCTCATGGGCAAAATGGGGATCAAAACAAAGGGCACATTTTTGCTTATACAAGGGAATTTCATGGAAAAAGAGAAAAAAATAACTGAATGTTATAATCAAAACATAAATATAAATGCCTTTTGAGGATCTCAGTTGATCAAAGCTAGTATTTACTGTTAGCTGAGGTACAGTTGCACGTTTATTTATTTAAAGCAGCACTGCGAGACAGGAGACTGGATACTTGGAGAAAATAAATAAATTAACTAATTAATAAAATTAGCTGGGCGGTTCAGTGCATGGCCTCATTTTGTATTAATCTTTTGATATCTGGTATTGACTATTTCCAGGAATACTGGAGAATGCCATGAATTTGTGAATGCAAATAATTGCACTTGCATAAACTTTCCTGCAAGAAAGGATTTCACCTCATACGAAAATAAAAAAATTGCTCTGAATATTGTAAGCATAAAAGGCAGAGGGGAACCAGGACAATAACTTGTTTTGTCTCCTTTCATAATACATACTATTTCTTAATATTCTACTCCAAAACTGAAGTAACGCTGGTATTTGAATACTCAGAAAGTTAATAAAGATCATCATTCTTTGTGGAAAAAAATTGTTTGGGTTTACTATGTTGAGTATACTAGCATCTGAAAGGATGAAGGAACTGCATTTTGAATCAAAGGAGCACCTGGATTCTAACTGGATTAATCACACTGTAGGTTGTCAGGTTTACTTCCTATGAATCACGGTTTTACAATTGCCGTAGAGAAAGCAATGAGGAAGTGGGCCTTTTAGGTCAGTGCCACAGACAGCAGATTATGAAGTACCCTGAAGTATGAGATGTGACAGCTGATTTTAAAACCATTACGTGTACTTTACTTTTGTGACCTTGATAAATTATCTTATCATTTCCAACTTCCTTTTTCTGTGCAAACCTACTGTGAAAGATGGTGATTTGTATAATTGCCAAGTATCACCTGAGGGAACGATTGCAAACTAACCATCTTTGTGTTACAAGAGGAAAGTATTCGCAAAGAGGAAAGGATTCTTGCATCTCAGACAAAATGTAATAAGTTCAGATTAAATGTATTAAGAGGCAGGGTTCATAAATTGCATGGATACAACCAAGAAAAGAATGTGGGCAAAGAACTGAAACACATGGGAGAAAGTAAGAAAGGAGATATTGCACTGCTAAAATTTTAAATGTAACTAAACTTGACTCTGATTTAGTTCAATGAACTACACCATCTCTAGAGTTCAGTCTTCACATTTCTACAAGCATTATGAAATTCATTTATATTTTTATAAAAATATTTAAATTTTCCATATATAAATGGAACTCCCATTGTAATGTGTTGAAACTGGCAATAAGAAAAGAGAGAGATGTGGGGATCTGTCAACAAATAACAGTTTATTCTAATTTTATGAAGTGCATGCAAAGATAAAAATCTAATACTGAATGAAATTTAGAAAATCAATATTGGGTGATGACATAAGAATTGCTGTGTTTTGGTACTAACCAAGAAAAACCATCACAGTTTTCTAAGGAAAAAAGAAGTTGGTTGTAGAAAATGAAACAAACTGATGTTTGACTGCAGTGAATTATCAGTAGAGAGCTATTAGATCTTACAGAGAAAAATAATTGCCTTTTTTGGCTTTCCAAACAGCAAAATGTCTCAAAGTGATGACCCTAGGAACAGAGGAATATCTAAAGGATAATATTGAAATACTGGCTCTTGTTTGCATATTTGTGGTTACCTAATTTCACACGCTTACATCACCTTCCATGTGTAGGTCTGGAAATTTTTGGACATACATGAATAACCTCCACTGCTACTGTGGAGCAGTCCAATCTTAATACAATGAAGTCAACCAAAATAATATTCAAACTGCTACCTTAAAGTGATGTAAGATTGCTATTGATAATACTTTTCCTGGCACAAACTATGTCCCTGTCTGACATGGCAAACTGTCATATTAGGATCAAGTTCCTACATAGTCTACTGACCTGTACAAGAGAGTAGAGTTAATGGTTGGTTCCATGTTAACCAGCAAGATAAACCCGATAAGAACACATAAACTAGTTTTAAGGAAAACAAAATGTGAACTGAAACTTAACTAATGCAAAAATTAGACTGGATGAAGATCCTCAAGTTTGTTCTTTCTTTTAGCAATGTCCATTCTTTGATAATCTTTTATGATCAATGAACTTCAATGGTTTTGGTTAGTTTTAATCAACTGCCCTTATTTTTCCTCAGTGATCTAAGGACTGATTTGGAAAAATCCTAATTTTCCAGTGAAGAGTTTCCCTCCTCTGTGTATTCTTTTCGTGCTTGTTTCTCCCCTGTATTGAATTTCTTTCTAGTCAATTGCAGTTCCTCAGGCTACATCTGCAATGAAATCCAGAGGTGTCATTGCAGCACATGTATCCATAACTGAGCTAGCTGTGACCTTGCTAGTTTATTTAACGATAGGAATGAAATCACTGGTTATGTATTCAATAACTCTTCAATTGCTCTTGCAACTGCAGTTCCACTTCTGTGAGCAGTCAGGTAGATTACAGCTGTATTGGGTATATCTACCTGTGCTGCAATCACAACTTTGGCAGCAGCATAGGTGTAATAATCGTTTATAGAGACATAACTCAGCAAATAGACAATTCATATAGTATAAGAAAATTTAGGAGTAACTTCTGAAATACTTTGTAATCTGCATCATGGTGGGTGTTGTCAAGAAAATCAATAGCTTATTGCGGGTAAATGAAAGCAAAGTTATAAAAATAAGGAACAGAAATTAGACAAATAAAATGGAAACCTGATTCCAATGTCATTGTATTCATGAAGGTTTGATAAAAACTTATATCATAATATTGCAGGTTGACATGTAAGGGGTAGGATTTCTATAGAGACAGAAATAAACTTTGGTCAGTAATGATATTATTTTTATTGCCAAAATAAGGGTCATATGCTCAAACCACATAGATAAGCATCTTTTAAGGTACTCTATGCAGGAGTGTGTGTACGTATTTACATATTACAGGAGAAAACTGTTCTATACCCTTCTAATGTGTCTTGGCCCTTTCTTCGAGAAGATCTTGAGCCTTCCTTCTGAAGTGACATTGCAATTTCCAGGCCTTAGAGCCTAGAATTTTTTCTACAGCAGCTTTAACATCTATTTTTATAGCAAACTCTACAGAGTATTAAAATACTCCTCATGAAACTGCTTCTGCACATCTGCTGAAATATACAGTTCCTGGAAAGTGCCTTTTATATTCACAAGAGAGAATTCTTTTAAGTTTTTTTAACCACATAAAACTCAGACCCTCAAAAATTGTTCCATTGTAACATGTACTAATGAACTTTTGATAGATGGGTGTCATTTGTTTACTACACATGGGAAGTATACTTGTTTTTAATTTTTAAGCTACAAGTTGCAAGTTGAACTTGCAACTTAAAATGCTATAAAATACGAAAGCATTTTTCACTTTATCCAAAATATTGAGGAATTCTACTGTACAGTACAACATTCTAGAGTCTTTTCATATTTCTAGGCCTACATAAGTACTGATTCAAAAAACTCTAGTGTTCTGATTTCTTTGGTGTTACTTTGTTGGTTCTCTGGTTGTTCAAAAAGTGTGGGTTTCAGAGGTTCCAAGGTTAGCAACAACCCCAATAAAGCACAAAGAAATGGAACAACTTTTCTTACGTGGGATAATATGTTTTGTTCAAATTATTTGTAATCTGGAATTTATAGTGTGAATTCAATATTTGTTTAGGTGCTTTAGTAATAAAGCATAATATTTCAAATATTTCTGTTTATAGGTGTATTTTCTATACATCTGTGTTTTCTATATGTAAGAACGTTACAAGTGGCATAATAATAATGGTGTGACAATGTGGCAGGAATGACTTTTGAGTTCTTTTTAAATAAAATATTTAAAACTAAACAACATACAAATGAATTGAGAAAGCATGTGTAGTGGTTTAACCCCAGCCAGCAACTAGGTCCACACAGCTGCTTGCTCACCCCCCTTCCTCCCCAAGAAGGGCAGGGAGAAGAGGGAGAAAAACAGGGGAAAAGGAAAAAAAAACCTCATGGGTTGAGATAAAGACAGTTGAATAGAACAGTATCAGAAAAGGAAAATAACAATAATAAAAAATAATGACACAAGTCACTCTCACCGCCTGGTGAATTGGCACCATCCTGAGCTGTAATCGTGAGTACCCACCCCCCATTCTAAGTGGTTGATGTATTTCATACTTTCAAGTTATGAACATCAGGGTTTAGGCATTTAAAACATAATTTCAAGCAGCTGAAAAGTATTAAGAATTTTCACTATCAAATGTTTTCTGTGTAGTTCATGTTACAGGGTATTAAAGATTCAGCAGAAATTACATAGAAAACAACATTGAGGAAGGTGCTGGATATGTTGGGTTTAATAGATGCATCTGACTGATCTATAATGTTAATTTGAAAAAGATTAGCCAAATCAAGGAACTGCCTGGTTGGTGTTAAAAAAATTTAAATGGCCCTTAGAGTAACATTCAGTCACGTCTTTGTAAAACTACTTATTTTTTATGTTTCATTTCTAGTGATCATTATTTCCAGTTTTGCTCCTACTGATAAGTAATGTTCTTATGCCTCTGGTTCCTATATATACCACTATAGAATATGACCTCTACTAAAGGAGAGTTATAAGATAAGTGATGTTAAAGGTGACCTCTCGTTGGACTTCAAAGCGTAGCAATTTTAGGCTGTAAGTGGAGGGAGAAATATTCTGGTTTTGTTCTCAGATATTCAGACCTGAAGACTTGGATGGCTCAGTTCCTCAGTAAGAACACTTTGCACTTCAGCATTATGGGCACTCAGACTACTTAAGAGTGATTTACCACTGGAACAGACTCAGAACAGGTCAGAACAGCACTTGCTTCACTATGTCCCTGAAAATGAATCTACATCCAGGTGTACTAGACTTGAAGAGTGTGTCATCTGAATATTTGCTCAGCAGTGTCTTATTATTAAAGTGGAGATTCAGTTAAGACATTTAGAAGAATTTTTTATATTTCTGAGTTTGTCTGGACATACATAATTACTCTTTGCCCTATTAGACCCCTGAGGAATTCGGCACCAAATGGACCTGAGAACCATACATAACTGTTATCCCAAAGTTACTGCCTCATTTAATCACAGCAAGTTTTCTCAAAGAGTTCCTCCATTGATACTGATGATTTAAGATGAGGTTAACAGTATTTGTATTTGCTAATTCAAAGCCCCAATGGTAGTCATATAATTGTTTATGGAGGGACAGAACAATTCAGAGAATCCAAGGCTGAGAAACTGAGAGGTATATTTAATCAAGAGTTCTTCATTTTACTAACGTAGTTTCTTAAGGACAAAACACAACAGAAGCATCCCATTGATACTGAACTCAAATATTAGACCATACTTGCAAGCTATAAGTACCATCTATCACTATGAGAATCCTTCTGAACAACTCCAAAAGAGCCGTCAAACTATTTCTTTTATTAACAGTTAATCAACACAAGAAGCTGGTCAGTGTGGCAGTTTTAGATATCTCTTTTTTAGGCATTGTATTGTGAAATTTGTTTTTCCTTTCACAAATCTCAAATTAGCAGCCTCAAAGAAATTAGAAAACACCAATGGCAGTTTCTTTCTTTGGAGACTGCAGTAGTACTTCAGAATGTATTAGTATTGTTAAATGAATCATGAAAATATTGTAGTAACACTCACAGTAATGTAGAGAATTTAGCATCACAGTATTTAATATGTGATGATTACTAATTTCCAAGCGTTAACATGGACAATCAGATGATCTCTGTGCAATTTCTTTGTAGTAGGTTTTTGGAAGATAGATCACAGACAGAGAACTGAAGGGGCAAGAACAAAAGTAATTTTTAAGTATTTTTATACATTAGAAATCAAAATGTTGAGATTCCCTTTGAAAATATTAGCAAAGGGATTAGTAGGCTAAAAATTAGTAACTGGTTCATTTGATGCTTTGGAATATTTGTTTGGTGGGCAGCATGCAATTAAGTTGACTTTTTTCCACTCAATCACACTGTAACATGCAAGTCAAAACACATCAGGCCAAGGAATGGAAGGCTGATGAAATTAGAAGTGGAGTAATTTTTTAAATGCAAAGACAGTGTCTAAATCCTAGTAATCGGAGAGGAGCACCTGGAACATCTGTATTACGTTAAGGTCAATGTCAGTGAGCAATTACAGGGCATGCTATGGCTCACATCCAAGATCTAAGACCTGAACTTTCACCCCAGTTATAAACTTGTACTATTCCAACTTAAGGAACCAGCTAGTTCTTTAGGCATGCGAATTCTGACATGTGGTAAGTCCATATATGAGAAATTGTTGACTTAAACCACACGGTCCAGGAAATATGATCCACCAACTAATGGTCTCTAATGAAACTAATAGAGATATAAATCTGGCGAATTTGAGGGCTGAGACAGAGTTTGGGAAGAATTTTCATTTCCTGCACCTAAGTGAAAAACAGAGCAGGAGACTGGGGTGTTAAGTTAGACCATAAGTCTATCCAATCTGAGCCACAAAAAAACAGACTTCCATGGTACCTTTACTCATTATCACAGTAAATATTTAAGAATTATTATAAATTAAATTTCCCTTATAGAATCATATATAAATTAGATATCCCAGATACTGACAAAAGTTGTAAATGTTAAAGTCTTTTCTTTAGCTTATGTTAAAGTCTTTTCTTTAGTTGTAAATGTTAAAGTCTTTTCTTTAGCATCCTGTTTTTCTTACTCACATAAATCATAAAAAAATACAGAAACCAAATTTATCAAATAAAAAAAAATAATCATGTTCTACCTGAATTTTTTTGCTTTTCTTTGGTCAGGTGAAGAATCGCTTATGAATGTCATTAAGGGTCATGTATGTCATTTCTTTTTGTGATCAATTCCAGAAGCTAAAATCAATACACACATTTAGCCATTTAAATGCAAGGTGCTTGCCAGCTCAGCTTGTGTTGGCATTATTACTGTTTCTCTGTAGATTAAGAATCAAACTCTTCAATAACTCTACTGCGATGTAAAAGTCTAACATCCGTCTGCGGATGTAACGAGATGAATTTTACTGAAAAATCTGTTCCTTGCTGTCCTCTGTATGTACACACATATGAATGAAGGCTTTGAAGATACGCAATGATTTTCACGTACACTGCTAAGGTTCCTAGCCTGAGGAAGTATAAATTTAAAATACCAAATGTGAATATTAAGTTTAAAAATTCTTTTACCTCACAGAATCGCTGGAAATAACATGTTATTCAGAGTACTTGAATTTTGATGTTTACATATGTTTAATCAACTACTGGCAATGCATTTCTGCAAATAAACCTGCCTTAGATCTTGGCTTTAGTAGTTTATAAAAATTTTGAAACTTGCCTTGGTGACACTATGCTTTCATTTCTACTCTTAGTTATACCAATGAAAATTTGAAAAAAAATTGTGCTGTAAACAGTTGTGGCTGAACGCACAATTCCAAGTAGCTCATTTTCTGTCTATTGAAACTAAACATGCAGAGAAAATTCCCCCAAAAGTGTAACTATAAGGCAATTACTCTTCTGCAAGAGAAATTTTTTTACAGTGTCACTGTGCGTATGAGAGTAGGGCAAGTAAAATGCAAGAGGAAGTTAGCTGAGAATCTGTTGTTAAAATTTGTTAAAATTCTTTGAGGTAAAGGAGAAAGACGAAATATCTCCCAGAAGTGTTAGCCAGTTTAGATCTTTTTTGTAAAAAATATTGCTTTGTAACAGAAGTGGTGGTGCCCCTTTAAGATGTAGAATAAAATTTGGCTTTGCTGTCATAAAGCATTTTCCAGTATTTTTTTTCAGAAAATTTGTTCAGGCAACTTTACAACATAAAATGGTGGTAAGACAGCCAATGTAATAAAGAAATTGAGAGCAAGAATTACAGCAGTTCAACTCTGAGTGAACTGTTTGCCTCTTATTGTAATTCTCAAAGCCAGGAATGCTGCAGTGTTGTGCATTGGCTTACAGCTACATTCTGGAGACATGGCAGAATTTTAAGAGAAAAGAGAGATAAAAGAGATACAGTAAAGAAAATGGACCGTCTTTTCTATGGCAGTTCTAAGGTTGCATTATTTTTGTATTAGTCACATCATATGTTTGTTGTATACAATTTAGGTGGTGGTAGCCTACCTTTCTTTTCTTCCTCCTAAACTGCTGCTACACTTGGGTTTCTTAAACTGTTTTCCACATGTGCCACCACAAAAGCCTGGCTTTCTAAAGAAAATAGAAAAATTTCCTAGATAAGCAGGATAAACATTGTCTGTAAGTGTTTTATTTTTATATGGTATTTCTGAATGGTTGCATTAGTGACGAAAGTTAAAAGATAAACTCATATATGAAGCTTGTGTTACAGATGTGGTTGGTCTAGAAGCTTTGAAAAAGTTTATATTACTAAGATAGTGAAAGGCACTTGAGTCCTGAACATTGAAGATTTGCCGATTATTATTATTTTCTGTTGGACAGAAGAATGGAGTTGGCTCCATTAAGAGGTTTTAAATGGAGAAATGTGAGGTACTAATTCATAACTCAGTAATTACTTGCTGTGGAACATGGATAATGAGGTGAAGTCTCTGTGCTTAAATAATGATTAATACTATCTTGTGCAACCTGGGGGAGTGGAGTATCTCCTGGCTAGCACAAGATGCAGACAGGGAGGGAGCCCTGTGTAGGCAGGACAGCCCTGCTTTTCATCAGCAAAGACAAGATCACAGAAACCTGTATAGTTCTTTGTTTCTTCGAAAGGTTATCATGCCCGATGACTGAATTCTGCCTCATTACCTGTGAAATGCATATTAAAGTTGTCATCCTTGCATATGCTAATGAAGATTATAGAGATCATGCTAAACATATATGACTATAGCACTTGTCTCTCCACCCAAATCATACTACATGTCACCTGGAGGAGGGAAATCTCACAATTTTGGGTCTAAAAAGATGAAGAAAATGACTGTTAAATTGGGAGAGAAGAATGTCGATACCTGTCGACCAGTAGATGGGCTGTGTTCTCTTCCTCCACTCCAGGCAGGGACACCTTTCTCATTAAGTGCTGCACCTTTCACCCTCTGGTGACTCTTACCTCCGGGCTGTTTTATTATTATTTTTGCTAGCAATATTAACCTTAATCAGTAGCGCTATTGTAGTCAGTGAATTTATCAACAGCAATCTCGAATCTGTTCTGTTGCTTTCAATAAAATAACAAATTTCAATTTTTGTGAATCTGACTCAGTGACAGTGCTTTACTGGGACTCTGATAGACAAATTAGTGAAAGTCCCGGGACTCTGACAGGCAAATATGGAAACTACATTCCTTTTAACACGACACTTCCTTAATTATGCTACTGGGTTTTAGGTTCTACCTGATAACCTCATATAATCCAGTGATTATTGGGTAGTAATAAACCCAATCGTTTAGTTGATTTATCTCTGGTCTGTCATTGGACCCTGGTCTAGCACTTAATGATAGACCAGAGTTCAACCCCTGCTCTAATTAGTGAAGTTTGTTCCGTCAGTACCCCTTATTCATAAGCTTTGGATGGACATATTCTCTTGCTTTTAGAATGATTTTCACACATGTGGATCTAGAATATATATTTAAAGAATATTGATATATTAAAATAATATACATTTCTTTTATATTCAGTCTTGAATTAAGTATTTGTATCACTAGAAGTCAAGTTCAAACCTACGCTCATTTTGGAACAAGTCTTTCTGGCTAGCTTCCCAAATTATGTATGTTTGGGAGATTTTTTTTGTGTGTTTCACTTTATAAGGACCCTTGAAAATTGGAATTGTGAATTGCATTTATATCCAGGAGGATTTTACAGTAAATACTGTAAAAAGCCTTTGAGTCAGTTTTCTGAGAAGGACAGGCATTCATCTGATGTTCTAGTAGAATCCAATTTAATTACCTCCTTTATTTTTTGTCTTTTTTTAAAAAAAAACAATCCTCAAATACCATCCAAGAGATTCAAAAAATGCCTTGTGCTGAAGGTGTACTGAATAAATTTAAGAAGGAAAAAGTGGAAATATGAACTATGTTATCTTCTGGACACAGATGTCACGTAGCTTTATATCTCATGTTCATTTGGCCCTCCTAGTATAGGTGAGCAAATTTCATCGAGTTTGACGTACTGACAAAGGCTGAAAACTAGCTAACTCATTTTCAGCTATTTATGTTATATATTCCTAAGGCATCTGGTTTTATTGTGTCTAAATTTTACACTGCAGTTTAAGAAACACTAATGGTATCTCAAGTAGGTATAAAAATGACAGCTTTCTCAGGAGAACTCAGATTTTATCGATTTTTTGTTTTGTTTCCTTTACTATATATGAATGCAAGTTTGGCAGGCCACCTGCGGTATCTCAAGTGGAGAATGCTTTACTGTGAAATACATAAAATCTTACAGAAAGGAATAATGGCTTAAAACTCAACAAAGTATAGCCATGATTGAAAACATTGTGAGTAAATACATTCTGAAATACAACAGATTGGAGCTCATTAATCAGGGCTTTATTCTGGCATTATGACTCTGAAGTCAGTGGAGTTAATATTAGACTTCTAATAGTGTAACAGGATAATGAATTAAGACAATTGTTTTAAAAGCACAGCTCCAATGATTCATTCAGGAGGAGAAAAAAAAAAAAAAGAGGAGCTGTTCTTACTTTAATCCCTACAAAGCATTCAGATGATCACAATCAAAAGTTTCACAGAGATGCTCTCCCAAACAGTATCATAACTAGGTTACATTTCCACATTGCTTTGTGTAATAAATAAAAACAAAATCAATAATTACTTAAACTTATATAAGTATTTAAGAGAAGGACAAAAGAGCTTCATAAACTACACTGATAGATACATCCATTTTAAAAATTGTGATACTACACAGCTGAATTCAGCTGAGCCTCTAAGTAAAAGAGCAAGGGAAAATTAAGGAGATAAACATGTTTAGAAAATATAAGAGTTGCATTGTCATATTTTCTGCAGCGTGAATGGTGGAAGCTTTAATAAACCTAAGCTGAGAAGAGTTTTGATTTTTAGTGTTCCACCAAACCGTGATTTCCAAGACAGAGATGTAATACTACAGGAATACTCCATGAAAAGCACACTTTGAATAATTAATTCTCCTTTTTCTGTTTGCATATTCATATCTTAGAAATTTTCTTTCAGATACACATAAAATGAAACTTAGTGTGAAAGATCTGACAATCTGGTGGAATGAACCAGCATAGGCCATACTGGAGGTACACAAAAAGGTACAAGGGTAGTGTTCAAGCAATGCCTAAGAATATGTTTCTTCTCTCTGTTTAATTAGTATTAAAATTATATAATCACGTTTCTTTCTCATTTAAGTCACTTGTATTTTTTTTACATCATTTGTATTCATAGTGTTTTGACATAGCCTGTAAAGCCTAAATATTTGACTTAAGTTACATTCACTCAATGTGGCATTAGAAATGACATCCATCAAATTTCATCTGACTTTTGAGATGAAAGTTTAATAATTTTTACACATCTGTTCCCAGAATTGTCCTCTCAATCATGGTTTACGTTGTTCAATAATGGAAAATATTTGTATATGGCATGGCTTTAAATATGTGGGGAAAATACTGTCAACAAAGGATACACCACAGTGCTGGAGAGAACAATCCTGCAGAAGCAGAAACCTGGACTTGGTTCATCTCAAACAATTTGAAATGTGGCCACCAGCAAGTTTATATGTGACCACTATTCCTAATTTCGAAATAATTATTGCAGTGATGCCTCAATGGTAAAAAGAGTGACCATTGTGAAAAACACTGTACAAAAGCCAGAAACCCAACACATTTTCTTTCATCAGAGAACTAAATTTGAATAGGTCTTCAATGATACTGTATGCCATTTTGGTAACCAGAAGTTTTAGATGTAAAGGCAACCTTTATAACAAAACATAAGCTAAAGTTTAAGATCCAGTACAAAATTAAAGACTGAAAGTTCAGGGTCTTGCTTGATCAGATTTGTCATCTGTTATACTGATGTTTATATTTTATTGGACAATGTCTCAGAAACAGTCTCAAAAACTGTTTGAAATCAGCAAAAGTCTGATAATACACCTTTGGGTGTCTTTGTGTGACTTCTACCATGTTGCTTTGAAACTTTATAGTAGTAATTGTCTTGCTTGATTTGACCTTTTCCTTACAGAATTTGCAAATATATTTCATTTTTGCCATTTGAAAATAATTTGTTTCACTTAGATGAACGTAAATGTGCACATTTAAGTATCTAAAACCTTATTCTGAATTTCAGAATCTTTGGCAGTAACAAATGCTGCTTATACCTGGACTAATATTCATATAGTTTTGAAGCATTTTCATTTAATGTAGTTTGGTTTAGTTTGTGTAAAGTAGTTTATTCTTGAAGCGTTGAGTCTCTGTATCTGCGGTATTATACTTTGAGAGTATTTAGTTCCTGTTAAGAATTCATATCATCAAAGGTATTTATATTATTACCCATGGAATTTAATTTTTTTAAAAATAAAAGTGTGAAGAAGAGATAATTTGTACTTTATATTGTCAAATCTTGGGAGCAGGGAGAGGAAGCTTCTATGTCTTCTTTGTATTTTAACATTTTTTACATTTTTTAAGCATGAGGAGCAAAGAGAATTAAAAATCATACAGGTGCTGAGGTATAATTTATGATAAAAGATTTATGATTGCTATGAAATGTTATTGAATTTGAGATGAGGAGTGTAATATTTGACATTTATTTTATATAAATCCACTGAACCTTCCTATAATTCAGACCAAAGTCCTCATTGCAAGTAGAGTGGTACAATGAGAGTTAAGGTAGGATGAAAGGATAAGGGAGTCAAAGAGAATTCTTTGCTGCCAGTCTAAGGTACGCTCTTTTGGTGCATTGGGTCTGGCTGGGATGGAGTTAATTTTCCCCATAACACACTTCATAGTGTCGTGCTTTGTATTGGTAGCTAAAAAAGTGTCGATAATGCACTAGTATACTAGTGTTACCCTCGTTCCCCCCTCCTCTTCCCCCACCTCACCCCAAAGGCCAGTAGGCTGGGGTGGGCAAGATCTTGGGAGGGGATGTTGCCAGGACAGCTTACCCAAACTGACCAAAGGAATATTCCATACCATATGGCATCTGCTCAGCCATAAAAGGTAAGATAAGGGGGGTGCATTTGTTATTACAGCATTTGTCCTCTGGAGCAACCACTACACATACTGAAGCGCTGCTTCCTGGGAAGTGGTTGGACATCACCTGCTGATGGGAAGTACACAGTAAATCTTCTGTTTTCCTTTGCTTCTGCATGTGGCCTTTGGTCTTTTTTTCTTTATTAAACTGCCTTTATCTTGACTCAAAAGTTCTTTTCTGTCTTATTTTCTCTCACCTGTCCTGCTGAGGAGGGGAGTGATAGAGCAGCTTGGTGGGCATCTAGCGGCTATCTATGGTCCACCCATGACAACTGGTCATTCTAAAAGTATCATAGAGTAAGGTTTTAGATTAGAAGAAATCAAAATAATCCTTTTGAACAATCTGTTTTAGTACAGCACAATTTTATTCTGAATTAATACAAAGTTATTTTAAAATGAAATATTTAAAACTATTATTTCTCATTAAGTAACTACAATTGAACGGTTTGTGTTAAGGGCTGCTTTTCTTTGTTTCTCTTTTATTGATTGGCAACTTCTGAGACTTGAAAAGTATCTAAAGGAATCTTTGAAAAGTAACCCAAGGAAAATTAAATCTGCAGAAGGGAAAAATAAATCTACAGAAAGGGAACCCCACTCCTCAAGTAAACCCAAAACCCTTGAAGAGAAAAATGTGCAGGAGAAAGAAGTGGTGGATTGAATTCAATCTACTGTGTTCAGTGACAAAAGGAGACAAAGGATAGGTGAACAGGTTTTTTTTTTCATGTCCAACTTCAAAAAATTGGAAGTGTTTCATAGCAGTTGGTAAAATGTACGGTGGGAAATACGAAGTCTGTGTGAGCTATAGCCAGATGTTTAAGCCCTTTTAGTGCTCAGATTTTATTTTTAAACATCATTTTGTTGCATGCGTATGTATATTGTCCAACCATTCAAATGCAGAAGCCCTTATCAATAAATATTTTTTTTTTAAATAGCTCCTCTTCTTTGACTTGTATGTTGCTTATAAATTACCTTTTTCCTGTAGCACAGAAAACAAGGAGTTGAGCAAACAATGATATAAAGTAACCTAGGAAGCTGATTATAATTTAAGTTGTATTTTGACAATAGGTCTTACCTACTCACCTGCAGGGTTCTTTAGTCAGAGAAAAAGTAATCTTTGAAAGGTGACTGATGTGTAGGTTACTAAAGTTGTAAGTGTTGCTTGTATAGTTGAGTCATTAACTTCTACTAGCTGCCATTCTTCATTGTCCAATATTCTCCAACAAAAAGTACAGTGGAAGCTGTCCATCTTATAAATACATGATGGATGTTCCATAAATACGTTAGCATGGATGAATCAACAGCTGTTAGGCAAAAAATGAGATAACCATTTATTTCATACACCAGGCAGTTGTCAAGCAATATTAATATCCTTTAGTCAATAGAAGAGTGCAAAACAGCTGCTGAAAGGTCTATGATAAACAGATGGCAAGAGCAGTGGAGTCAAGCTGGTATTGACTTAACCGCCTTTATACTATTCCTCAAGTTGCATCCTTTGGGAAGGACTTGTACAGGAAAATAGGTTTAAAATTGAACTTTCTCCTTTACAACAACAGCATATGACTGCCTACAGTAAATGTCCATATGCTTTTTTAGTTAGGTGCCCTGCATGAAGAGAATGAATGGACCAGTATTGGTATCAGGCAGGAAATGATTGAAAATTCAGTTCATTACTCATGCTGCTAGACTTATAAGACTCCCTAGAGTCTGTATTTTTGGAAAGTACACATGTACGTTTGGTTACTTTGAAAGAGATGTGCTTTATCTGTGTTTTTTTACAAAGTGGAGGCTCTTGCATTTCCTGAGCAGTATGAAAATGTAAGTTTCAGTGTTAGAAGTGGTCCTTTCCTGAACCCTGAGTATTTGAAGCTGGTATACCTTAGAGGAGATCTTATTAACATGCAATGTTCATTGCTCAAGGCTCATTGACCAGCTTTCCTTTTCCATAAAAATATAGTGCCAGATCCTACAGTAATTTTCATTTACTCCCCAGGTAAACTTTTGAATGATCTCTGTAAAACCAATTTGAATAACATCTGTTTCTGCTCCCGGTTTAGCTGGATACTAACTGAAAGACTGAAGAAATTTAAAGCAGCATACTAAATTTCATTTTCTAACAGTTGTGTCTTTTGACTGGAATCAGCAATCATGCTTTTAGACAGCATGTAGACATAGAGTTTCTACAGTTTCTATTCCAATAAAATATAAATTAGTGATTCCAGTCTTTGACAAAATTCTGTGCTACATAGTCCAACAGCAGCACAAGCAGATACTTCAAATTACCTGGCAGCATCCTTATGCTAGGTGTTGATTACTTGCATTTCCAAAATTTAAATAAGAGGCTCAAAGGAATGGACTTCTGTATTTGAAAATCAGTATGAATTACTTCCTAGAAAACATTTAGCCATCATGTTATGTTTCTATCAGATGCTTTAATTATATTTTATTCTTTTTAATTACCACTTAAAACTTGCTTTTATTTATTTCAGCTAATTGCATGAAAAATTGACTCATTTAGATATCATTTAGTCAATCGATTAAGCTTTCATTAGTCAATTTATAATTTTGATAGTGGAATTAAATAAAAATCCAGATAGTTGGAACTTCCTGCATGTGGAAAATATGTAAATAAGATCATAGGGATGAGATTCTTACACTGATTAGTATTGTGCTCTCCCAATAGCACAGCAAATATCAGCAAAGTTATTCAGTAATTACATATAGGTATAAGAATCTTTTTGGGCTAAGTTATTGGGGGGCAAATCAATTGTATAAACATATGCATGCTGTACTGTTTTATATATCCTGGGATATCTGAGATTCTTTCATAGTATTTTAAGATATGATCTGAGCTCTACACAAAACCTTGTGGTCTTCTGAATCAGCAGTTATCTTAAGATGGGTGATCCTTACATGTCTGAAATGCTGTTGGATTCTTCTGCTTGAGCACCGAGTTACACTGTAAAGTCTTGTATAAACTCTCAAAACAAAATGTCTCCATATTTTAACACAAAGTATTATTGCACAAAAAAAAAAACACAAAAAAAACCAAACCCAGACCAAAAACCCATTATCCAAATTGTGTTTGATATCTTTTTAAGTCAAAGTTGTTAATATAATTTTGAAACTAGATGCTTACCTCTCACTTAGATGTAACTATCTCTAATAATTTCCAAGGCTTGGGCTAGTTTTAAATTGATGTGTCACTGTTATCTTGCAACAGAATATGGGCTTCTTTGCACTCTTGAAATGAATCATTCACTTGGATGCTGCCACATTTGAAGTGGAATTCATTAATGCACTACTTTATCAAAATTCTTATGTAATTCAAGATTCTTTAATTTTCTTTCTGAAGTATCAAACCCTCTAAAAGGTTCTACTTGTAAAAGCATCAAAATTAAAAAGATACAGTATGATTAGATGGCTTCTGCACTGTATTTTGAAATTGTTAATCTGATTCCCATAAAAACTCTGGTTCCTCTGACAGCCCTCTATAACTACACATAATTTAATACTCATTTTGTAGCTTCAAACAAAGTAAAAATTTGTTAAGTTCTGAACAATAATAATAATCTGTTTCACTAAAGCGTACATTCCTTTATCCCTGTGGTAACCAATATGGATGGATTATTTTTCATATCCATCTAGGGAAGTTGATGTGGTTGGAAAGTCAATAATTATTATTTTGCTTTTGCTTGTGAGTGTCAGTAGTCAAAGGTGTAATGTGAAAAAAGGTTTGTAGTAGTCACAAGGTAAGAACTTAACTTTTTAATTTCCTCCGAATTATTTATTACTTAATGTCATTTACCTTTCTATTAGAGTTAAGAGTCCCAGATGGGTTTTTGTCTGTTCTCTCAATCAATTTTATTTAATGGCCCTCGATCCTGTAGGGATGACTTTCTAGTTCTATCATTTCACAAATGAAATACCTTTCTCCTCAGATAAGATGTTGAAATACAACACTGACATTCCACTCAGAGAACCTTTTGCACATACACAAGTTCATTATGATATCTGCGAAGGCAGCTCTCTGTGTTTGGTATTAATAATCTAGGATTGCCATGATTGCAATCTTATTTAACAAAAAGAAGCAACAATTTGAAACCATAGGTGATTTTTTTTTTTTTTTCCCCCTCAAATGCCACAATCAGTACTGGAGCTTTTCAAGTGTTTATTCCATTCTTTGAGTCTGCATATAATTCTTCTCTCTCAACTTTGATAAATCTTTTATTTACTCGTATGCTGATGACACTGTCTTGCTGCTATCTGATAAGGGGACTAGTAAGATTAACACTATTCTTCATGCTGATCTAACAGAAAGTAACAAAGTGACTTCATGAAAATGAAGCTAATACTCAATTTAGATAAGACTTCTGGGGTATTGTTCACTCCTTGACCTCTGCCAAGGAGGAAGCTTTTCAGATTAATCCAGACAAGAACACACAGTAGCACAACAGGTTTTAGCAAACAACTTGCAATATCAGGTTTGGCCTCTTTTTTTTTTTTTCATTTTAACTTTATCTAACAACAAGACAACAGCAAAGATGAAAATGTTACCCATACAGAATTAATCTCTTCCAAGTTTTTTTACTTCACTTTACTTTACACTGGCTTCAGAAGATTTGCATACCTTTTATATCATTAGATTTTAATCTGTTTCATGAGTGCTAGTTCCTAAGGCACAGTTAGTGTCAAATGTCCCTTTATATATTTTCTACATACATGTTTGCACTGCATAACAAGGGATGTTTCTTCTAGACAGAGAAAAAAAAAGTCATATGGCTTGTTATTTTTGTATTTTAATTGTTTGGATAAAAACTGTGGACTGATAATAGTTTTTTTTTAATAGTAGTCTTATTGAAATTGTGAGCAGCCTTGCAATTCCATTTTTTGGGGGTGAAAGGAACCTTAGAAGATTTAGTAGAATTACTGCTATTGCAGAGTAAAATTTGGTAGTATGTGTTTGGTAGTATCCTGAAAGCTGTAGAGGATTTAGAAAATTCCTCAGAAATTTTCAAGCCATTTTCCATATATGAAACAGTTAAGTCTGTACATTAGCTTGAATTCATTCCTAAATCTTATCAAAGTGGATTTTGTGGAATATATGAACTGTTCAAAATAACTGAGAAACTTGCTGAAAGGCAAGCTTGATTAAGAAAAAACTGTGTCCTTGTAAGTTCTACAGTTCTGGTTCTTTTCTGCAGTGTCACTCTTACCCGCTTCTGTAGATACAGTCTTCAGTGATCTTTAAAGAGAAAATAACTAACTAAATGTTCATCGGTGAGTCTAAGAAAACACCCACCTTTTTTCAAAACCTCAAAAGTGCACTTAAATTAAGTTTTACTCCTACACAACGACTTACACAGAATCATTTCTTTATTGTGGGTGTCACGATATGTGTGAACTGACAGTAGTAATGTGTCAACTGCATGCTGTTAGCCTCTGGGTGTTATTAGTCAGCCCAGTCCTTCGCCAAATACTTTCACTGTATGTCACCTGACAGGCATTAAGCTGCTACTTTACATGGTCTATTTTGCTTATCTCTAATGGAAATGAGTGACTCAGAAGATCTGAGAACTTCTATTTTTATGATGTAGGTGAAGTACTGGGACACAAGTCACAATATACGCCAAAATAAAACTCCCCTTGAATATGTAGTATAAGTCAATAAAAAGATCCAGAGGTAGCAATAAATGTGAAAAGAGTGTAAAGAATATGATGAAGACCTTTTATTGCAACTGCAGCTACTTGCATTGTGCCTACACATTATAGACATATATACATAACAATATTGTGTGTAACATATGTAATGCAAGGAGAGTAAATTTCAGAAACAGCTTCCAGCTAAGTAGACACAGATTGATACAACAAACACACCAGAAGAACATGAAAGAAATAGTTAAATGTTTCAGAACTGCTGGAAAAAGCCATTTAAAGCACACCAGTTACCAAACCAATATAATAGTTACCCGTGTTAAAGAAATTTTACTAATGAGATGCATTCATTTTTACTCGCATAGTATAACGCTTAGGTTTGCCTTGGACAAAACGCGTAATTCCTGAATTAAACCTAGTGATTAATCTCTTTTTCATTTCTTTCTTTTTTTTTTTTTTTTCCCCAGGGTGTGAGGAATTTTTTAGGTTCATCTAATCCCTCATTCAGTTCAAGGTGTGCTGTTCCATCTGCATACCCATCAGGCTGCCTGCATAGCCCAAATGCACTGGCACCTCTCAGAAGCTATAAGCAAAGAGACAGAACAGCTGCTAGAAGGCCTCTGTGAAATAATAAATATGCAACAGGTGCTCCAGGCATTCA
The DNA here is from genome assembly GCF_965231255.1 of Vanellus vanellus. Lineage (NCBI taxonomy): Eukaryota > Metazoa > Chordata > Aves > Charadriiformes > Charadriidae > Vanellus > Vanellus vanellus. The sequence goes on along the minus strand of NC_138908.1, from coordinate 41,290,002 downwards.
GAAACAAGAATGGAAATCAGGTTGCAGATGAAATACTTTGAGGAGAAAAGCAGCAGAAACAAAGCAAGATGTTTGTAAGACAATGGGAAGAAGCTCTGCTCTTTGCTTTTGGCTTCTATGAAACTGAAATTGGCAAAGAGAAGAAAATCGACACAGATAATGAGTAAAGTTGCAAGGAGCCTAGCTAAAAATAAACATAATGTCTCTGAATAAACTGACCACCTTTACCAATCAGAATACTGAAATAATTCAATTACATGTGAAAAGAGCTAGATATCCCTTGTACTTTCCAGAGTAAGGCCAAAGAAATAGGTGCTGAAACTAAACAGAGTTCATACACTGGTATTTCTAATAGATTGCAGGAAAGCCATATTCTTTGGGCTGTAGGATTATAGTAAAGCTCAGTTTTTGCTATTTTATTGTTTAACTTCTTTCTCCCCATGACTAAAATTAAGGGTATTGCTGTCTTATCAAAGTCTGCCACTGCTATGTCTCTTCAGGATTTTCTGTTCTTTTGGTCTCTTCTGGCAAGCCTTCTGCATTTAAAATGAGTCTGAAATCAAATGGGAATGGAAACAATGGAGCTAAAAGACTTTTAAGAACATCGGAACTGCAGAACCAGATTTTTAATTAGATGCATTTTTTTTCAGTTATTTTAGCTTTATTTTGTCTGTTTTTTTTTTTTTTTTTTTTTTTTTTAATTTATTTCTCCTTTTACTTCCCAGGAAATGCAAGAAATTCACAGATATGAATCAATTTTAATTGCTGCTTTACTGTTAGGTAGTTTTCAGTTGATGCTTACTATCTTAAATTTAAGAACAGAAAATGTTGAGAGTGAGAACTAACCGTCTTTCACAAAAAATATCAAGTAAGCACAAGAGCAAGTGCAGGGTCCTGCACCTGGGGAGGAAGAATGCTAGGCATCAGTATAGTTAGGGGTGGACCTGCTGGGAAGTAGTTCTGAGGAGAAGGATCTGGGGGTTGTGGTAGACAGTAAATTATCCATGAGCCAGCAATGTGCCCTTGTCGCCAAAAAGGCCAATGGCATCCTGGGCTGCTTAGGGAAGAGTGTGGCCAGTAGGTCGAGGGAGGTCATTCTCCCCCTTTACTCTGCACTGAGGAAGCCACAACTGGAATACTGTGTCCAGTTTTGGGCTCCCCAGTTCAAGAGTGAAGCGATGTAGGGAAAAAATCAGAAGGGCCAAAGCTCAGCTAGAGCTAAACCTGGCTTCTGTTGTCAAGGACAACAAAAAAAGTTTCTATAAATATATTAGCGATAAAAAGAGGACCAAGGATAATATCTGTCCTCTAGTAGATGGGGCTGGTAACGTAGTAACCAAGGATGAGGAAAAGGCTGAGGTACTTAATGCCGTCTTTGCCTCAGTCTTCAGCAGTAGGACCAGTTGTTCCTTGAATTCCCCGACCTCTGAGCTAGAAGACAGGGATGGGGAGCAGAATGAAGCCCCTGTAGTCCAAAGGGAAACGGTGAGGGACCTGTTTCAGCACCTGGAGGTGCACAAATCTATGGGGCCGAATGGGATCCATCCAAGGGTGCTGAGGGAGCTGGCGGAAGTGCTCACCGGCCCACTGTGCATCATTTACGAACAGTCCTGGATAACTGGGGAGGTCCCAGCTGACTGGAGGTTGGCAAATGTGACACCCATCCATAAGAAGGGCGGGAAGGAGGATCCAGGGAACTACAGGCCAGTCAGTCTGACATCGGTGCCTGGGAAGGTCATGGAGCAGATCATCCTCAGTGCCATCACACGGCACATGCAAGAGAACAGGGTGATCAGGCCCAGTCAGCATGGGTTTGTGAAAGGCAGGTCATGCCTGTCAAACCTGATCTCCTTCTATGACAAGGTGACCCACTTGGTGGACGAGGGAAAAGCTGTGGATGTTATCTACCTGGATTTTTGCAAGGCTTTTGACACCGTTTCCCATAGCATTCTCCTGGAGAAACTGGCTGCTCATGGCCTGGACAGGTATACTCTTTGCTGGGTAAAAAACTGGCTGGATGGCTATGTCCAGAGAGTGGTGGTAAATGGAGTTAAATCCAGTTGGTGTCCAGTCACGAGTGGTGTCCCTCAGGGATCGGTGCTGGGGCCCGTTCTCTTTAATATCTTTATCAATGATGTGGATGAGGGGATCGAATGCACCCTCAGTAAGTTCACAGACGACACTAAACTGGGGGGGCGTGTTGATCTGCTTGAGGGTAGATTGGCTCTGCAGAGGCATCTGGACAGGCTGGACAGATGGGCTGAGGCCAATGGTATGAGGTTCAACAAGGCCAAGTGTTGGGTCCTGCACACGGGTCACAACAACCCCATGCAGTGCTACAGACTGGGGGCGGAGTGGCTCGAAAGCTGCCTGGCAGAAAAGGACCTGGGGGTGTTGGTGGACAGCCGGCTGAGCATGAGCCAGCAGTGTGCCCAGGCAGCCAAGAAGGCCAACACCATCCTGGCCTGCATCAGGAATAGTGTGGTGAGCCGGACTAGGGAAGTAATCATCCCCCTGTACTCGGCACTGGTGAGGCCTCACCTCGAGTACTGTGTTCAGTTTTGGGCCCCTCACTACAGGAAGGACATTGAGGTGTTGGAGCGTGTCCAGAGAAGGGCTACAAAGCTGGTGAAGGGTCTGGAGGACAAACCTTATGAGGAACAACTGAGGGATCTGGGGTTGTTTAGCCTGGAGAAGAGGAGGCTGAGGGGAGACCTTATCACCCTCTACAGCTACCTGAAAGGAGGTTTTAGAGAGGTGGGAGCTGACCTCTTCTCCCTGGTGACAAGTGATAGGACAAGAGGAAACGGGTTCAAGTTATGTCAGGGCAGGTTTAGATTGGATATTAGGAAGCATTTTTTCACTGAAAGGGTTATTAAACATTGGAATAAGCTGCCCAGAGAGGTGGTGGATTCACCATCCCTGGAGGTGTTTAAGAAAAGGGTAGATGAGGTGCTTAGGGACATGGTTTAGAAGTGGTGGTGTTTTTATCAGGGTAGGTTAATGGTTGGACTTGATGATCTTAAAGGTCCCTTCCAACCTCACTGATTCTATGATTCTATGATTCTAAGAGGGACAGGGAACTGCTGGAGAGAGTCCAGCATAGGGCAACTAAGATGATTGAGGGCTTGGAGCATCTCCCTCATGAGGAAAGGCTGAGATAGCTGGGACTCTTTAGCCTGGAGAAGAGAAGGTTGAGGGGAGACCTTATTACTGCTTATAAGTATCTAAAGGATGGGTTGAAGGAGGATGGAGCCAGGGTCTTTTCAGTGGTGACAAGTGACAGGACGAGGGGTAACGGGCACAAGTTAGAACACAGGAAGTTCCGCTCAAATACACGGAAACAGTTCTTTACGGTGAGGGTGACAGAGCACTGGCGCAGGCTGCCCAGGGAGGTTGTGGAGTCCCCTTCCCTGGAGATTTTCAAGACCCGCCTGGATGCAGTCCTGAGTAATGTGCTCTAGGCAATGCTGCTTTAGCAGGGGAGTTGGACTAGATGATCTCTAGAGGTCCCTTCCAACTCTGAAAATTCCATGATTCCGTGATCATGTGACAAATTACTCTTACTATTACTTGTAGCACTTTGGAAGCTCCAACTGGATATCAAGGAAAGACTTCTCAATGTTGCACAAACACATAGAAATAAGCCTCAAACAGCTTACAAACTTCATATGAAATAAAAAGAAAGAAAATACAGATATAAACCAGACAGAAATGGATGAAGAAACAGTGCATAAATATTTATTATTTATTTATTATTTATTATTTATTATTTTTATACTTACTAATAGTGAGATCCTTTAAAGTAGTAAGAGGATTTTCAAACAGACAAAAATTTATTTAAAAAATAAACTGCAGTAGGCCAGTATCCCAGGTCATATAAAGAGAAAAGAATGAGTTACCAGTAAATGAAGTATCTATAGCAGATACAGTGAAGGCTGGCTGGCTACGAAGGAGTGAAAAAGAAGATAAGTGGCCTGTTTGCCAGTCTGTCCTGGTTTGAAGTACGGAAAAAAATCATAAAAAGGTGAAGGAAAGGCGACACAGCTGATGTATAGATATTCGGAGTGGGTATAACATATATTGAGCCTGTATAATAATCGCTCATATCAGCTTCAGAGGAATAGTGGGGACAAAAAACCTAAGCTTAATCAAAGAAAAAAAAACAGTCCCTTATGCTTTTTCTCCCTTCTTCCCCCAGATCTTGAAATGAATCTCAATCAGATATTTACACACTACGTCTTTCTAGCAACTTTCATTCAAGGGTCATGACCCAGACATGACACAGGCACAAAACATTTAACACTTACTCCAGAGTCACAAACAGTGGTGGTGTTTTGTTTGTTTGTTTGTTTGTTTCTTTTTTTGAAATAGCACAAGTTTGTTGAGTTTTTTAAATTTATTTCTACAGTATTTGCATGTATTTCATACACACATCTACAGACTTTCACTACCAAAAAAATAAAAAATTCCTTGAAAATGTAATTCCTTGCTTTGCTTTCTTTTCTGCTGAAATACTTAGTGATTTTTCATAAACAGGATTTTTTTTTTTTTTTGTCTTTGTTTCACCCTCTGTGATTTACCTGAGCAAGAAGAAAAGGTTGATCCTTTTTAAACTGGGAAATATGTCATTAATTTTAAAAGTAATTTATTGTTTTAAAATGTTGTGGCTAGAAAAATAACCAATGCTCTTCAATGCCCCATGACAGTGGTAGCAGTGCATAAAGAAATTAGGCCCCAGAGCAACTTCTGAGGTGTTTGACACTGGTGGAAATACATTAGCACATTAGATCTTCTCAGAGTGCAATTTCCCCCTGATCTTGTCCAAATTCTAGTTATAATTATGAAAAGCCTTGTAGTAAGCCTTGAAACTGGAATTATTATGCTGTTGACTGAGTACCAGGCTGTCAGTGATGAGTGTTTCAAAGACAGCTACTGTTGCAGTTGCGTTCTGATTTCCTGTTACATGTACTTTGGGAAGAGAAATGTTTGAAATCATCACAAAGTTTAAAATTTTATGCATAGGTTTAGTCACATGGCACAATTTCTTAAACAGTGGCTGGCAAAACACTATGAAAAATCTGTTAGAAAAAACAGGCATTGTTACGCTGCCTAAATATTGCAACTATGATTTAATTTTCTTGCCATTTTTTAAGTACCGTTATAGGTACAAAATATATTCTAATGTGCACCCTGATACCAGGGGTACCTAGACAATTTTCTTTGGTTTTTTTCCTACCTATTTTGCTATTTCTGGTTTTGGTTAATGTTCCTTTGGGATTTTTAGGTTTGGTCTGGTTGGTTTGTTTGTTTTACAACAAAAATTGATATTACTTTCTTAGCAGCTTTAAGATGCATATTTTAATTGTTTCAAGGAAAGTTAATAAACAAAGTAGACTTCATACTGGGGTATGAATTGATACCTTGATGTACTTTTACATAAATTTAGCAACTTTTTTTCCCTCTCTTTTCCACTATCAGCAATCTCTGATAGTTAAGGATTTGCACTGTAAAACTTTTAGTTGTGGGGCTTTGACTTTTTGTTAGTTTTAATTAGTGGTTTGTTTATACCTGAAAGGATAATTATCAGAAAAGACATGATTGCATGTGATGAAGCAATTCTAAAATAAGCTTCTAGACAGAAAAGTGAAATATATAGCATCTTCATAAAGGGTAACTGTAAGAGATGTTTGGTTGTTTTGTCATTTTTTTTAATAGTAACTTCTTTAAATACTGTAGAATAAACCCCTGCATCAACCAAATTAGAATATGGTGACCTAACACTCAAAATGTTGAACAAATATAATATATCTTGAAGTCCTGGCCCTGACGGTGGTTGAGACATAATAGTCCACGGTAAAGAATATGATAGGTCTACAGAGACTTCCCAGAGGAGATGCTGCTGCTTGTCTCTACCACTTAGTAATGACTTATGCCCTATAACTCGTGTTCTAATTAGCAACATAAATGTTTAATTTTTATTCTGTTGTGAAAAGCTGAGATTATTCTGCTGAAGTCTTTGGAATTACATGATGTAAATCATGAAGAACTGAGACTACAGTCTTCTTTGTACTTAATATAACCTCTGCTTTTATTTTCCCATAAGCTCTTCTCAAGTTAATATAAAATAGGTTTGTATATTTCTTTTGAAGGAGTGCATGTCTTTAGGAGCATAATTTATAACTGCTACCTAGTATTGCTTATTGCACTTCAGATTGAGACAATATTCTAGTTCAATGCTCTGACCTTCAAGGAAAAACAATGTTTTTCACAGTTTGGGGGCTGCTAGCTCAACACTGAGCATGTAATGTAACTAGGGGTAGCAAAAATAACTTCTTCACCTGTTCTCTTTGCAGTGACTTGTATCTGCTCACCAGTAAATAAGTCTGGCCCTCAAGAAGAGTTGCTTAAATGGCTTGAAAGAGTTTGGCCATTTGTGACAAAACATACAAATGTTAGGAACCAAAGTTTTCATGATGTGTAATGGAATAATTTCAAAACAGAGAGGTTCTTTTAGATTTTAAACAAAGTCTTAAGGGATATTTACTGGGGAAAAAAACTACTTGTGAAGCAGAAGCTAATGGAGTGAGTAAACAAAATCAACATCCTTTCTTCCTCTAAAAATTTATATTGGCTACAAGAAGCAGCAGTGGATTTTATAAGTAAATTATTTGTAATATCCCACCGTCACTCAGTAGCTGGAAAATTCCTTAATTTAGTGAAACTGCATTTAAAGAGTGCTTTTTATGGCTTTTGAAATTATGGCTTTAATTATTGATCAGACACTTCAGCATGGCATCCATAAACGTAACACATTAATTACTCTAGGAGTTAGCTGTGGAGTTGAAAAAAATTGCTGAATAGATTTAAGCCTCTGCTTTGCACACAACAGGTGATGTCTGCCTAATTATCGTAAGCTCTAAATAGTATGATGATGGTCACCAAAGGAAATGAAATTAGTTAGCCAGGTAGGAGAAGTATTTTGGTCCTTGCCATAAAATGTAGCACACACTGTTGGCTCTTATGTGTGTACGTCAAAGTAGTTCATATAATCCAATCTGTGATACATCTTGATACTTTATGTGCACAAACACGCTGTAATGTCTTAGGCACATGATACAACCCATGTTTGTAATCCTTTTTGGTAGAAAGTATTCAATATTCCTTAAAGTACTTTTGTATTAAATATTTAATCTCTTCCAAGATAACCACCTGCTGAAACCCTAAAGAACTCTTAGTAGAGTAAGTTTCATAAAAGTTGGACAGTATTTTAATATATTCTGCTTCCTGTATGCTCTTGTTTAATAATGCATGCCATCTCATCCTGGCGCATAGTTTATTCTCTCCTCAACTTAACATTTGTTTATGAATATTATAACAGAAGTTCTTAATTTGTTAATCCATTTTGCACAGCAACCTGAGAGACCCCTCATTTTACTGTGTGCAGCATGTGCCAGAAAGCTGTCCTTTGAGATAAACTATACCAATACTTCAGGACTTGTGTAATGATACAGAAGGTAGAACAATCCTGCTCTGCTAGATCTTTCATTTTTGTTACAATATGTCTTTGAATAAGATTTATCAGTGTTTTTTTAAAAAAATGACAATCTATTTGCCTCTACCGGGAATAAGTAAAGTAGATCATTTCATATTTCCTTATGTTTGAATTGGTCTTGAAATCTTTATATTAATTCTTTTCTTTTCTTGTTCTATTTTCCTCCCAGTGTTGACAGTGCTTTGATGAATACTTCATGGACATGTATGAGTATGTATAAAATATATTAAAAGACAGTTGTTGGAGTAGAATCATAGTTGTAAGGATGATAGTTATGGAATACAATAATTTTGCAGGTTAAATGGTACTGATTTTTTTCTGATGTACTTCAGCAGTCTGAACTTTTTGTCGATTCAGTATTTCCACTTTAAGATTTAGGTTAGTATGTCACTCTGTGCTCTATTATCAGATTGTGAGATCAACTAAAAGTCGGAGACTAGGCTTTCTCGCTTTTAAATGACTAGATTCAGGGGTGAAGTCCCACACCTGTCTTCAGTACACAAGTTCATTGTGTAGTGCAAGCAAAATGTTAGTCTTTTTGAAATGAGACCTGAAGAATACAGTTCCCTGAACAGAAAGGGTCTGAAGTCTGTGCAGGTATCCGGCTCACTAGAACAGGCAATACTTGAGAGGAAAAAAAGGCTGCAGGAGAATTGTAATCTCTTCCCCCTACATCTGCTCAGTAAAATTCAGCTTTTTTTCTTTCTTTTCCATTTTTGTTTGTTTGTTTGTTTGTTTTTTAAATACTTCAGGTGCCAAAAGGAAGATGATGCTCCTCCTCTGTCAAATAGCTCACAATTTCCTCTACATTTTATCAAAAAAGTAGCGTTTGTTCCTGGTTTTATGTGGCTAAGCTTTTTTGGGAACCCAGTTAGGCTTGGAGGATGTACTGACTGTTCCTATGGGGGAAGATCTGTTCTGGTAATGCTCAAAAGCAGAAGCCTGGGTGCTAAGGAGAACACAAATAAGTCACTTGTGGAACTTAGGTACCTGCAAGGTAAGGCAGAAGCCAAGAATAAATTTCTAAACCAGCAGAGAGAGAATCTTGATATTCTTCTCTTTTAGGCCAAGGATTCTCCTTAACTTTGCCTTCAAAATGTAGAATTTTAGTTAAGGTAAACATCAGCTTCTTGAGTGATTGCAGAAACCTCTCTGAGTAAAGAGAGAGCTATAAAGTTCACCAAACAGTTATTTTCAAAATTTCCAAAAAATTACTCTGGTTAATGATACTGAGAGAGTTTCAAAATGTTGGAGCACTTGATTCCTCTATCAAGAAAGAATACGAACTTTATTCTGGGACAGCTGCCCTACTTTTAAAGGCGATCCAGATAAAAATCTGAATTAGGAATCTTTTAAAGTTCTAATAGGTGCAGAATTCACAGGGAGCATACTGAAATAAACACTTTCCAAGTTTCTCATTTTTTTCCTTTTGTGATAGCCACCTTATATTGAACTATGTACTAGGAAGATCCAAGCAGTTCATGAGTTGTTTGTTCTCTTCTTCCCTGCCCGTGAGGAAATGTCTGTTGCTGGAAACTACAATATAAATCCTGACAGTAGAATGAACAGTTTCCAATAGGCTTAGCTAGATAAGAAGTCTCCCTAAATAAAATGTTGGTTATTTGTTTGCTCAGATGTCTCTAATATTGCTTATCCTATTGGTTTAAGAGCAATTTAATTGTAGTCTAGTGAGGTAAGGCCCCTTAAAATTTTCATTTTCTACTTGTTTTTAAAAGCCCTATTTTGAATCCTAGCAGTTTTCAAACAGGTTTTTGCAATGAACATTGGTTTAAAAAAATTGCCAAATTTACCCCTTTAGGCTACCCGCTCTAAACACTGGGAATTATAAGATATTATTTCAACTATGGCTGAGTTTCATTGTTTTTTGCAACGCCCTATGCTTTTCAGATTATCTAGAAAAACAAGTCAATTCCCCTAATTCTTCCAATAAATTCTTAAATGTTCTCATCATTGGGCTCTAAATTGTGTATTTTTCCCTTTTATTTTTAACTCGTCACATTAGAATTGTGTTCTGATTTAGTATTAATGTAATGTTAGATACAATACCTTTACTGAAGTGCTGTATAATGGAGAAATGATGAAATAAATTCAGTTTGGTTTATGCTAAAAGGTTTTCTATTTCAAAATGTTTTCACTGCTATTAATATATATTGTCAAAAATATTTAAGACATTTCTGAGTGTATTTAATTAAAAATAATTAAAGCTTTCCTTGAAGTTTTAATGTTCTCCTTCATTTTTTTTTTTTCTTCGTACAGGAAAACTGCCATAACTGTTATTCTACCAAGTTCATTTCCTTTGGTTTGTCTGATTCTTTCTCATGGGTACTGATCATAAAAAAATAATGAAACAAAATCTTCTGAAAAGCTTCTAAAAGTAGTGTTCACAAAACTTCAAAAGCTGGCTAGGAAACTCAAGGAAAGTTAGCTTGTCTGAGAAGAGCTGATTTTGCAGTTACCTCAACCTGTGTGTATATTCCATGTCTTTGAACTGTCTATGTATGTTTCCATGACTATATTATCTTGGACTGAAATAGAGAAATATCAAAATATCTCTGTACCTCTACACAGACTGAAGAAAGTACATAGAATAAGTACTTAATCATTGTCTTCTGACAGAAGAGCCTTGTAACTGATTACAAGTTGTTTTGGTTTGGTTTAGTTTGGATTTGGCTGTTTTTTTTTTTTTTATTATTTTTATTTTTTTACTATTAGAAGTTCAGTTTTATCAAATACCTTATACTGAAACATATTTATGTTTTGTGTTTTATATTCATCAATATTTTTGCCTTCAAGAAAATAATAAATAGTGAACAAAAGAAAAAAAAAAAAAAGGAAAAAAACACAAACAACCCAAAACCCAAACAAAACCCAAGTAAATGGTTTATAGCTAGAAATTTGTCTTAATTATCCTTAAAAAGCAGTTCTGAAGACAAGAGTGGCTGGTTTCCAATTGATTAACTGTACTTCTGGGATTGCCCCTGCTGTTCAAAATGAATCTTGCCTTGGGGTGACATAGATCACTGAAATATGTTTCCTAGTGACGCTAGCAAGCCACAAAATCACTAATTAAAGCTAAAAATCTATTTTTGTGAGCATAACAAAATAAAGTTTCTTAGTATCCCTTGCAGGCTTCAAGAATCAGAGAAATGCCTGAACATTCTTTCATTTGCATCTTTATAGCCCACAGTGTATTCAGTAGTGTGGGTTTTTTTTTTCTGTTTGAGAGTATTATCTAAGTCATAGAATTAATAAAAGATACTACTTTGATATGCGTGTTTTGATCACCTGTTTATCTCTAAAAAATTTGGAAATACACAATGCAGAAAACAATTGACCTGATCACTCTTTCTACAAGAAGGAGCATATTTAACAGGAGGTAATGTGAAGTGAAACCTTAGCCAACTTTCTCTGTACATAATTTTTCCCCAGACTGGCTAAATAAGCTGACGCTCTTCGCTGGGAAAGCTGTGGAATGGCAGAAACTGCACAGAGACCCCAGTGCCTCAAACACAGATATTTGGCACTTCTCCTGTTGGTGAAGTGGGGACATGCGGTTACCAAGGCAGCTGGCCCTGCTACACGCAGGGAGCTCCATGATTTGTATGTGTGCATGGAAAAGTTGTGAGATGGTCCAAAATGCTTTTTATAAAATTCTCAGCACTTTAGAATAGATAGATAAGCAAATTATAGAACCCACTTTTGAAATGTCTGTTGACTTTCCAGTACCATTTGCTTTCCAGCAGATACATGTTCATTAAGATAATTAGCTAGCAAAACATTTACAGGCATATGTGGCAAGATGACCTGCAAGCATGCAAGTAATCAGCAGTGTCAAATCAAACACAATGGGCTGACCAGTGCATTCCTGCTTGCTACATGGAATGTATTTGCTAAAACTGGGGTAATGTGCTTTGCCATCAAAAAGGTAACTTATGTTCCCATGAGACAGAAAAATTCATCTGGTATTCCACTATACTCAGACCATTATAATCTCACCAAAAATATAAAATAAAATTGAAAACAGGTTTGGTATGAAGCATTATTTTCTCAACACGCATGCATGCCCACACACAGAATAGGGAGAGCCATTATTTCACGCTTTTGAGTCATCATTTTATGTCACTTTGTAAAGACACCCTAGAGATCATAGTAAGCAAAATTTGCCGGTACATTACCATCTAACATTCAGAACCACTGATCACACAGTAAATGAGGATAATGTATGAAGTAAAGAAAATGGAATGTATACCAACTGTGGGTTAAAGAAAGTGGATTTTTTCTTGAGTGCATTGTATTCTACCTGAAGTGGTAAATTCTAAAGTTATGTCCAAAGTGAGTCAGCAAATTTAAGCAGACCTAAGTTAGTTCCATAAAGTATAAAACTAGTGATATCTACCATTGAAAGATCATGGCAATTTCTTTTATATTTTGGTCAATGACAGCTGAGAGTTCATGGTTGAAGGCTATGTTTTAACTTAGTTTAAAGATTTAAAGCTTTGATATATCGTGTTGAAAGTCTAAAGTATTCACATTTGCTTTTGTGGCATATGCAAATTAGGATTTTCTGTGAAAGAAAATACCAACCTTTGAACCACAGTTTCTTTCAAGCAAGCCCACTGGTGTGACACTACATGTCCTTTGACGAGTTTTCAGACACTGCAGTGTTGGTAAAACCCCTAAAGGACTAAATAGATCTAAAACAGCAGTTAAAGTCCATCCTAAATACATCCTTTCCTCAGCTCAAGCCATCTGAACTTGTCCCGAACAAAGACATTAAAGATTGTGGGAATAGGTAACCTCTCTGACTCAAGACTATTTCATCTGTTAGACCTATGCAGCTTCATTGAAATAAATCTCCTCAGCTTTTAGTGTGAAGTGTAAAAATTCAGTGCAATAGCATCATGTACAGGCTTTCGACATTTACTGTTGTTTTTTTTTTTTAATTACATATTTGCTAATACATTCTACATATGCTCAGAATTTTTTTCATTTCTATTTGAAACTCTTTTTGAAAATATATTTGTTAAAATAGGAATAGGGACTAATATTTTTTTCCTTGAAAACAGTATATTTAAGTATTAAAGGCAGAATTCCAAATATTTCTGTATTTTCTGCTAAACCACTGCTCATCTTGTCAAGTCTTTTTCCATAATCTTTGAATTGCCATTAAATAATTTCACCATTTTTTGCATTAATAATTTTTGCATTTTTTTTGGAAGTGTTTTTAATTAGCCCACTTACTACGCATTTTTCCAACTGTTTTTCTTAGCTTATTTGAACTTTTGGTCTTTTCAGTATGTTGTACTTGAGAATAGCATTCTTTGTGTTGGTATTTCAGTTAAACACTTTTCCACCAGATTTTTCTATTAATTTAAAAAAAGTTATAGCTTTGAAAAATATATCTTAAGTTTTAATTAGTAGATATAATTATTATCATCTACTTATAAATCATGAACAAACCAGAACACTTACAGGCTGGTTTGTAACAAGATCTTATGTTTTAATGTATTTATTTAATGTTCCTTTCCTCTTCCTCTTTCTTTTTTTCCTTTGTTTTGTATTAGTTTGGTAGGGTGGGGCTGGCAGGAGAGGGGTTGTGTGTGGTAACTTCTGCTCTGTCATTCCCTGATTGCATTAGTTTTAATCTTGCAAATAAAATGTCTTGGCTGAACAAATCCCCAGTCTTGATAACACATCCTGAAGTCAACAAGGAGTCAGGATGTCAAAGACATATGACTCAGACAAGCATGACATTTCATTAGAGGATATGTAATTGAAACCTTTCTCAAGCAATAGGATTTTCATGATTTCCGGGGCTATCGGTAAAAATAACAAACAGAAAATGACAAAAGTGTCTAACTTGGCATTAGATGGCACTTGTGCTTTTTTTTTTCCCCACAGCCTAGAATTTTTGTGAATTCTACAAGGTTCAAACTTAGTCCCACATGAGAAAAGTCATAGCTGTTGAGCAGTTATATTCCTCTGTGCTATTGCATAACTATAAAGATGCTTCAGATGTGATGAACCATTTCTGTTAGATAATGCAATATTGTGCCATAAAAGATCAGCTACCTGGACTCATTTGATGTGTGTCAGAGTCCAATAGTCTCTGACGGTGTTTTTTACATATTCCACACATGGAGGGTGCAATGTTTAACGTCAAATTTATTTATTTGATGACAGCTGGTGTCACACAGGATTTCTTATTTAGTAGAGTGACAAAAAAGACACTGAAATCTCAATATAAATGTAAGTTATATTTTGCAAAATATAGCAATTGCAATGCACAGTTCAATCACGGTGCCAATGTGATTCCCCTTACCGGCCTCTATCATACGCTCCCTGTCATGAGGCTAGGCGTCCCCAGTCGCTGGGAAGGAATCGGAGGGTTAATGCCATCTCAAGTCCCTTGCTCTCTTCAAAATTCTTTTGCAGGTCGTCTGGTTTTTATATTCTGTGTTGGGCTGAGCGAGCATTCACTCTCCCCATGCTGGTCTGGCTAACTCTGGGAGACGTTCACACTCTTAATGAACTCAGGGAGAAACATTTATACCGCTAGTTGATAGCTGTTTATCTAAAACAAAGGCCTCTGGTTCTCTTTGTGCTGAGATCAAGGTCACCTTGTGGTGCAACAACAACAGCTGTGGTCCCTCACACCCTACATTATTCCCTGAGCTTCACAGCCACATCGCCCTTACCCATCTCCTCTGAGCTTTATTCTGTTTTAGGGCTTTATTGACCAGTCACAATGTGAGTCTAGCAGAGGAAACCGAAAAAGGTGGTAAAAATAATGCAGAAATAGCGCATAGAGAAATATACAGAAAACTATATAATCATTTAATCAAGGAAAAATAAAAGTGCATTCAAAAAAAGGAAGAATTAATGCATTGCTAACATTCCTTCTTTTAAAAATGTTTAAAATTAACAAACTGGGTCGAATCAAAAGTTGATTCCAAAGCATTTCCACAGTACTGAGCCTTTAAAACATTTAAAATATATAATAGAAATGCAAAAGAATCGAGATCACCGCAAGAGAATTAAGTCATTTGAAAAATAAGAAAAAAAAATGAGAAAAATAGTGATGATTAGAATTAGGGAAAATTAGCTTTTGGGATCAAGAGTTGTGGAATCATACTTCTCAGATTTGATTTAGTGAAAGCAGGTCTCTGTGCAGGTCCAAGGATAAGTGTCTTCTTGGGCTCACTGAGTCCATGCTGTCCCTTTTGTCAGGTGCTACTTATTTTTCCATTGGGTGATGGATTAGACACATTAAGATTCTGGCTTTAAGCAACAACTTTGTCCTGTTTATGCTTATAAAAGAAACATCAATCACATTCGCCCCACAGCCCTGTAACTTCTACTCGTGTCTCACTAGCTTAGCACAAACATGATGCATTTTGTAGAGAAGGGTATTATTCCCAGTGGTGCCTTCCTATCATTCCTGACCAACTTGGGAAAGCTCACTGCTTGCATTCAACTCTACCATTGAAATGGAAAAGCTAATTTTAGTAGCATCTATTATTTGGAAATTTGTAATTATTTCTTTGCTGAATGTCAAACTTTCCTTGACTTTTTTGTGTCTATGTGTCTATGAAACACTGTAATGAAAATTAATACAGGAACTGTTGGCCAGCATAAGATGCCCTGCAATGATGGATCGTGATTTTTTTTTCTGTTTATTCCAGGACTTAGTGTTCATATAGTATCAAGGAATATTTTTCATATGATCATCTTGCAAACAACTCCACAAACCTTTCTATTTGCTGTCAAGAAGAGAAAAAGCTGAAAGAACGAGATAATCTTATACCTCGTAATACAGATCAAATAAAAAATTTTTTAATCTGAAAAATTGTTATTTCTGTTGCTGGAATAAAAAGAAATAAACTTGGAAAGAATACATACAGGGATCTTTTGGAAGATGTATATTTTTTCATGTGCATAATTATTTTACATAGGAATATTTTGTATGTGGTACAGCAGTTGAGCAAAAGGTTCTGTCTGCTGGTCTGTGTTCATCTAATAAACTGTAAGCTTGCCCTTAATTTTATTTTTTTTATTAGAATGGACAGTTAATCTCCTTGATTAGCTTCCTTAGTTTATAGCTTACTCATGAATCATCTGTTACTGTCAAGATATGGTCACGAAGTCCATTAAATGGGGGAATTAAGTTGATAGACCAAGGACACATTGTTTAAAGTTTTATTGCTAATAAAGAAAACACTAGCAGCCTTAATGGAAAAACACAATAGAATTTAGTTTCATCTATTATTAATTTCTGAACAGTAAGAATATTTAAATTAACCTTAGACTGATATCCCTCTCAAATGAAAACACACTGCTGATTTGTTTTCTTTATTTCACAATGTCCAAAATTTTATGGGGTTTGGGTATTTAAATAATTTTGAAAAAAATGTTTGTACTAATTTTCCTAAAACTAAAACTTATACTAAGTTTTCGACAGTGGGATTTTTGGTGCCAGTCTTAGTGAGAGGAGAAGTATGCCTTACCTTTCAAATAAGATTAAAAGAAGAGAATAGCAGAGCTCCCAGAGTTTATCATTGTCTTATAAGCAGTATCATGCCTTAACTGAGAAAAAAACAATTGCAGTAACATAGAATATGTAGGCTTCTAGCACAGCTTTCTTGTAACTAAAATACTTGAAACATGAGTAAAACATGGATTTTTTATACAAGACACACATACCTCAAAAAGCTATTCACATTTTTAACTCATTCTGTAGCAGCAGCTAGATTGTAGATTTTATAATTTTATTATTATTATTATTATTATTATTATTATTATTATTATTATTATTATTATTATTATTATTATTTAACTTATGCTCTGCTTGAAAGCTGATGTTTTTGTGTAAGTGGAAATAAATCTGGAATAAAATTCAACTGGTAAATTTTTAAAATCTTTGTCATTCACTTTTGAATAATTACATAGCAAGCATAAATTGGCAGAGAAGGAAAATCTGTTCTAGCTACAGTGCATTCACCTTATAATGGAGTACCGCGACCTTATAGGCTATAAGATTAGATTCATTTCCATCAATTCATCTAGAATCATTAGTCACTAGTGTTCCTGTTCTGGATTTCGTAGGGATCTTTGGAACAAACTGTATCATATTAGAAAGAACACGTTGGAAGAACTCCCAAAATCTACACCATCAGTAAAACCACATTTATCCATTACTTAGTTAGAAGTCATCCTAGCCCTTTCAGTGAATAAGTATTGAGAAAAAGGTGGCAGACTGTTTTTGGTAATAAATGCCTTCTACATTTTGTTCTGGGAAGAGATAACTGGTCTCTGTCATCTCCATCATGAATGTTTTTGGAATCCATGTGGTCCATGCAACTTTGTCATGAATATGGTAATATAAGTGTGCTTCAGAACATTAGTTGTTTGTAGCCTGAAATGGGGAATAAGGTAGCATCAATGTTTTCTCCAAAGATATGAAGATTTTATTTTCTTTTCCTAGGACTGGTATTAGATCTGCTGCTGAATTCTGTATATGAATCAAAAAGTGTAAATTCAAGATAATCTGGGGTGGTTTGAATCTTGTCAGAACTCTTATTTTTTTAGATCTTGATAGAAACAATTTTTCTTTTAATATAGAGCACTTCAGTCCTAATAGTTCCTATTGTCTACAGAAAAGTTTTTTATTGTAATTCCCAAGTGAAGTTTTATTTCACTATACTGTGATATACCATTCCTAATATTTTTGTGTCTTTATCTAACTTTATTGTGTGAGCAGCAGGTTTTTTCATGAGTACGTGGGAACAAAAAATGTCAGGAGATTGAAAATATGGTATGTCTGAACTTGCAGCTGGCTACCAGTTTGCTTACGCACACAACTTCTATCCTTCTCCTTGCCATAAAGTCATGTTCCTTAGTCTACAGACACAGTTTCCATAAACACTATTTCTTTAGCGTTTAGTGACTACAGTTTGCATTTTCATGGTAAGACACCATGAAGTAATACCATTAGCTATCCTAAGAGTTAGGATTCTAGCCACGGAAGTTTCCTATAGAGCCAACAGTAAGAAGGAGTATCTCCTGCTGTGCCTGTTCTCATTTACAACTCAAACAGATGAGATGAAGCGCCCTTACACTATCTTCACTGACTGAAACTGGAACTTGAATAACTATTTAAAATTAGATTATTGGCCAGAATTATGTAAAACTGTTCAAACCTTTTATGCTATAACTAGAGAATATACTTTGCAGAAGCTATTATTTTGATACAACATTTCATCCACTTTAGCTGTACCTGGTCTACACAGTAACAGTACAGAAAGGCACATGCACAGCTGAAAATACTTCCATAGGAAATGTGGTGATCATCTGTTATGATTTATAAGCACCTTTGTTCATTCTGTTAATTTTGGCTAATTTTGTTTATTTTGTTGGGTTTTTTTTGTTGTTGTTTTTTTTTTTTCCATAGAAAATGCTGGTACAGTGTCCAGCCGTCAATTTTGTGTTCAGCAGAATGTCTCACAGATTCCTTACTCTGCATTGTTTTCAGGATACATAACATACCTGACAGCTATGTAGCCTCCCTGCAGACTGCCATCTGCACCTAAAAATGGTGGCGCTTCTCTCCCATTTTTGTACTCTTGGCTGACTAGGAGGTTGGCAGGGAACCCCATAACCCCCCCCTCCCCCCCCCAAGATCAGTTCTTCCCTGGCTGGAGTACAAACTGGAGATTTCTCAGGATTCAATGTGCTGGTCGCAGTGTGGCTTTTGAGGAGGGGGACAAATGGAACTTCATCTCAAGGACAAATATGCTTTTGCTATGAATATGGTTTCTTATATAACAAATAGCTGGTGTAATAGCTGGTCTACAGGGCTTTAAACTAGGTTTGAAGGGGGACGGGGATGAGACCAGGATTACAAAAGTGGTGCCTGGGAGAAGCGTACCAGTGCTTCTGGGTAAAAGTGTTAGCAAGGTCTTGCAGCCTGTCCCAGTGGTGGTGGGGGATGGTGAATTGTGTGACAGCCAAGGCACGAGGGGTAGTGATAATTTGGTAGCTACAGTAGTGCCTAAGTATGATCAGGTGCGAATTAGGGCTTGTCCCCCCAAGAAAGTGGCAGGGCAATCAGCCCAGCTGAAGTGCATCTATACTAATGCACGCAGCATGGGAAATAAACAGGAGGAGCTGGAGGCCATTGTACAGCAAGGAAACTATGATATAGTTTTCATCACAGAAATGTGGTGGGAGGACATATACAAGTGGAATGCTGTAATTGATGGCTACCAACTCTTCAAAAAGGATAGGCAAGGAAGGAGAGGTGGTGGGGTGGCCCTCTATGTTAGGGGCAGTTTTGAATGCCAGGAACTTAACAGTGTGGATGACAACACTGAGTGTGTATGGATAAAAATTAAGGGGAAGGCTAATAAGGCAGACATCGTGATGGGAGTTTGTTATAGACCTCCTAATCAGGATGTAGAAGCCGATGAAGTATTCTACAAGCAGCTGGCAGAGGTCTCACAATCATCTGCCCTTGTTCTTGTGGGGGACTTCAACTTCCCAGACGTCTGCTGGAAATACAATGCAGCAGAGAGGGAACAGTCATGGAGGTTCCTGGAGTGTGTGGAAGACAACTTCCTAACACAGCTGGTGAAGGAACCAACTAGGGGAAGTGCCCTACTGGACCTACTGTTTGTTAACAGAGAAGGTCTTGTGGAGGATGTAAAGGTTGGAGGTCGCCTTGGGCACAGTGATCACGAAATGATAGAATTTTCAATTCTTGATCACGTAAGGCGGGGAGCCAGCAGAACTGCCACCTTGGATTTCCGAAGGGCAGACTTTAGCCTGTTTAGGAGCATGGTCGAGAGTGTCCCTTGGGAGGCAGTTTTGAAGAGCAAAGGTGCCCAGGAAGGCTGGGCATACTTCAAGCAGGTGCTCTTAAAAGCTCAGGAGAAGGCCATCCCCTTGTCTCGAAAAACGAGCAGACGGGGAAGACGACCAGCCTGGCTAAATAGAGAACTTTGGCTGGACCTCAGGAAAAAAAGAAAAGTTTACATTCTCTGGAAAAGGGGGTTGGCAACTTATGAGGATTATCAAGATATAACAAAGCTATGTCGGGGGAAAATGAGAAGGGCCAAAGCTCAATCAGAACTCAGCTTGGCCACTGCAGTCAAAGACAATAAGAAAAGGTTCTTTGAATATATCAATAGAAAAAGGAAGACTAGGGAAAATGTAGGCCCGCTGGTGAACGAGACAGGTGCCCTAGTGGTGGAGGACGCAGAGAAGGCAGAGTTACTGAATGCCTTCTTTTCTTCGGTCTTCACTGCTAAAGCTGTCCCTCATGAATCCCACCCTCTGAAGGCAAAAGGGGAGGTCTGGAGAGTGGAAGATTTTCCCTCAGTTGAGGAGGACCGGGTCAGAGACCACTTGGCCAAGCTGGACATTCATAAGTCCATGGGCCCTGATGGCATGCATCCGCGAGTGCTGAGAGAGCTGGCGGATGTTATTGCTAGACCACTCTCCATCGTCTTTGAACGGTCATGGAGAACAGGAGAGGTGCCTGAGGACTGGAGGAAGGCCGACATCACTCCAATCTTCAAAAAAGGCAAGAAGGAGGACCCAGGGAACTACAGACCGGTTAGTCTAACCTCTGTCCCTGGGAAGGTATTGGAGCGACTCATTCTGGATGTCATCTCCAATCACGTTGAGGAACAGGAAGTTATTGGAAGTGGTCAACATGGATTTACCAAGGGTAAATCGTGCTTGACCAATCTGATAGCTTTCTATGATGTTATAACTGGTTGGCTGGATGAGGGGAAAGTCGTGGATGTCATCTACCTTGACTTTAGCAAGGCTTTTGACACTGTCTCCCATGACATCCTTATTAGGAAGCTGAGGAAGTATGGGCTAGATGAGGTGACAGTGAGGTGGATTGAGAGTTGGCTGCGGGACAGGACTCAGAGGGTTGTGATCAGCGGCACAGAGTCTAGTTGGAGGCCTGTAACCAGTGGTGTCCCCCAGGGGTCAATACTCGGTCCTATTTTGTTTAATATATTCATTAATGACCTGGATGAGGGGACAGAGTGTATCCTCAGCAAGTTTGCTGATGATACCAAACTGGGTGGGGTGGCTGACACCCCAGAGGGCTGTGCTGCCATCCAGCGTGACCTGGACAGGCTGGAGAGCTGGGCAGAGAAGAACCTAATGAGGTTCAACAAAACCAAGTGCAAGGTCCTGCACCTGGGGAGGAAGAATGCTAGGCACCAGTACAGGTTAGGGGCTTACCTGCTGGGAGATAGCTTGGAGGAGAAGGATCTGGGGGTTGTGGTAGACAGTAAATTATCCATGGCCCAGCAATGTGCCCTTGTCGCCAAAAAGGCCAATGGAATCCTGGGCTGCATAGGGAAGAGTGTGGCCAGTAGGTCGAGGGAGGTCATTCTCCCCCTCTACTCGGCACTGGTGAGGCCACAACTGGAATACTGTGTCCAGTTTTGGGCTCCCCAGTTCAAGAGGGACAGGGAACTGCTGGAGCGAGTCCAGCGAAGGGCAACTAAGATGATTAAGGGCTTGGAGCACCTCCCTTATGAGGAAAGGCTGAGAGAGCTGGGACTCTTTAGCCTGGAGAAGAGAAGGCTGAGGGGAGACCTGATTATGGCATACAAGTATCTAAAGGGTGGGTTGAAGAAGGATGGAGCCAGGCTCTTTTCATTGGTTCCAAGTGACAGGACGAGGGGCAATGGGCACAAGTTAGAACACAGGAAGTTCCGTTCAAATACACGGAAACAGTTCTTTACGGTTCGGGTGACAGAGCACTGGAACAGGCTGCCCAGGGAGGTTGTGGAGTCCCCTTCCCTGGAGATTTTCAAGACCCGCCTGGATGCAGTCCTGAGAAATGTGCTCTAGGCAATCCTGCTTTGGCGGGAGAGTTGGACTAGATGATCTCTAGAGGTCCCTTCCAACTCTGATAATTCTGTGATTCTGTGATTCTGTGATTCTGTGATTCTGTAAAAAAGGAGTTAGATGCTTAGGGAGCTGAGCCTAAAAGGACACTGGAGGTAATTTGTAAATATTGAAGTGAGAGTCCTTTCTGACTCCTTGTGCTAAAGTGTTGTTCTTCACTCTGCTGCTCCCTGCTCTTGGATACCTACCCTGCCGGCAGGTTGAACTCCTGGCACTCTTGCCCCGTGTATTTAGTTCTGTACACCCACACAAGAATCATCTGTTCTAACACAATTAATAACTCTGGAGGGAAAAAAAAAAAAAAAAAAGGAAGAAGTTAAAAATAATTCCTAGAAAGGTAGTCTTTGG
Source organism: Vanellus vanellus (assembly GCF_965231255.1). NCBI lineage: Eukaryota > Metazoa > Chordata > Aves > Charadriiformes > Charadriidae > Vanellus > Vanellus vanellus. The sequence goes on along the minus strand of NC_138908.1, from coordinate 41,268,140 downwards.
GTAAGACTTGACAGATAAAAAATGTTGAGAACTGGCTGCCTCCAACCAGATGCTGGAGTTCATCACAGCAATAAAATTGCAGGATGAAGTCGAAACTGGACATTTAATTAGCCTCTCTTAACTATGTGCAAATCCCAAAGGCTGAATGCAAGGTATTGAAGCTACAGCAGGCAGAAAGTGTGTAAGTAAATTGCAAGGGAAAAGCACCATCTGATAACAAAATTTCTGTAAAAATACATTTTTTTTTTCCCATGAAATAGGAGTTTATTCATTTTTTGATCACATTTTTAACCAACAAGAGATTTGGGAAATCAGGATTATGGGTATAAACTGTCTTTTCTTCATAGCAGGAACTTTTTTTTTTTTTTTTAAATGCTTCAAAAATATTGAACGGTTGGCAAAAAAGCAAGAAATGTATCAGAAAGGCCTAGAAATGGAACAGAAACAGGGAGGTAACAATGGCAACACTATTTAAAAAAAAATAAATTCTTAAAAAATGATCAGCTTTGTATGTGTCTTAAAATCCATGCCATAGATTTAGCAGGTTTTCCAAATCTTTTAATACACTGCCCAGACAAAAATATTTCAGTATTTATTCATCAGTTCTCCATTCTGTAACCTGCAGCAGCAAGCATGGTTAAGAAGGATTCTTAACACTTGCTATTTTATTTAAAAGCGGTTGCTAGAAACCGGCCAGGTGAATAACACAGTGAAGCAAATAATGCAAAAGACTGTTCTATATGCACATAATGTCAAATATAGCATTCTTTCAAGGTTTTAGGTTAAGAAACAACTTTTATTGCTGTTCCATGTTCACATTACTTGAACTACTTTGGGTTGGGAGCTAGTCTGTTAATGAGCGTTTGTGTTTGCTGTGTTATTCACACAGAAGCAATTTGCATCTATCATGTTTGTAAAAGACAATTATTTGGGAACATGGTGGTTTACAACTGAGGCATTCACATTTCTGGAGGCAGATGAGAAGACAGGAGAGGGATGAAGAGGCCCTCATCAGTGTGAGATTAACTTCTAACAATTTACTTCATTCCAAGCCTCGCTATTATTGAAAATAATTAGACCAATTGTTTGATAAAGCATAATATTCAAGAAATCAGTGATCATTATGTCTAAAAAAGAGTTCTGGTGGGTGTTACTCTGTTAACTACAGGATGAGCAACTGCTTTTGTTCACAGAGATTGGGTATTATCCCATGATATCAATAGCAAAAGCAAAGAACACTCCAAACAAAAAGCCTTAGGAAGTTAAAATTGAAATTGTAAAGGATGTGGAAGTCCTTGGGATAATTTCTGAAGTCAATAAAGGAAACTCAGAAATTAAAATACATTTTAAAGAAAATATTATCTTTTATTTGATATTCTGGCTACATCATCATTAAATATGAAATGATCATCAGATGGCTAAGAGGCCTTTTGAACTTATAGTAACAAATGGAAACAAAGAAACAAGATTGGATTCTTCATTTACAGTGTGGCTCTGGATTTGTCACTGAAAGATGACATATAGATGCCTACTGCTCTTGAATATTCAAAAAATAGATACACCTACCAACAGTTGCAAAAGTTGACTTCAGAAATCTAAACTTGACTCTATAAGATTGAATTGTGAGTGAATATAAAGGTGATACAATTTATCGAGTATAAATTCAGTGACAAGATAAACAACGTACATACTTCTTTCTGTCAATCCATTTTCTAAAACTGTTATCCTTGTTATATATAAAATACAGTCTTATATATAAATTAAATATGTTAAAAACTGATTACAGCAAAGCTCGAAGTAAAATTTATTGTATCACAGTCATCGTTTGGATTTGTGAAGTTATTGCTTCTCAAGCCCTTAGGACTTGGAATCAATGAGGGCATCATTCCCTCATTCAAAAGGCACTGCCAAAATGACTTCCAATAGCTCACATTAGGGGTCTCTCTATTGACAAGATTTAACCCAGCAGTCCCCGGAAACTGAGGTACTGTTAACCTGAAGCTCAGCGAATGGTTGTTTACTCTTGTCAAATACAGGGACCGTACAATCTGATCTGATTCTGTTCAGTTGGAAGCTGAACTGAAACTGCCTGTCCTTCAAGAATTCTGCTTTCTGCTGTGTTTTCCTCCTTTTTCCAAATCAGTTAAAAAAAGAAAAATGTGCTGACCCTTTTTTTTTTTTTTAAAGATGGAGGCGTTCCTGAGTCAATACACAAAGGGGGGATAATGAAAGTCTGAGATTCTGAAATCTGACTGGGACACACCTGTTAAATTATTTCTACAATTTTAAACATATATAAATTATTCAAAACATGTTTGACATTCAAAGGATGGTTGGGTATTTAAGCAACTTAGATGATCTGGATTTTTTTTTTTTCCTTTGTCACATTGGCAATCTCTGCCCTGAAGTTTCAAATACTATTGAGAAGCATAATTTATAGACTAAAACTAGTTTAACCTTTTGTTGTTGTTGTTGTTTTGTTTTGATTTGATTTCCTGCATATAATAATGATTTTTCTTTGGTTGTAGAAGGCAATTGTTCCCAAAAGAAACCAGTCTAAAGAGAAAGGTATAATTCAACATGTTTCTCTGCTTTACCATTGCATAGTTCTTTGAAAAGTTAGGCTTGGTTAACATGACTTTAAAGCATTGCATTCATCAAACTTTCTATTTAAAGGTGAACTTTGTTCATTTAAAAAGAATATTCTATTATTTCTCTATAACCTGGAAGGATATTACTTCCACTCTGAAAGGAACATGGAGCTTATTTGCAACACCTATGGTGATATGGCCTGTACACATGAGGTGTGGCACTATCATATTTCTTAGAGATAGTCTGTGTTGAAATACATCCGTCTATGATAAGAATTAACTGGAGTTAGCCTTAGAAATGATAACTTAAGAGGTGGTATAGTATTCACTGCTTTGTGAGAGGAAAAGATAGGAGAATTTAATAGAAAGATGCATTCATGCAATAAATGAAGATGTTAGGGAAACCTTGCAGCAGATGAAGTTATTATTCACCTGACTGGTTTCTTCCTTCCAGATCAATGGAGACGCCATCAGACTACTGAACAGCTATTTTAAGTGCTGTAGATAAAATGTTTTAGAGATTTCAGAAATATTCTTTCCTATCCTCCTCACATGATATGGTTTTCCATTAAAGACTTTGGCTAGTTAAAGAAGAACATATACAATGGGAAATCTTGATAAGGTGACCGGACTTTACATCACCGTTAGAAGACCCCACTGACATTTGATAATTTGAAAGTAAATCCTAATGGATTATATCTACTAGTCATCACACAGACAGTTCTGATTCTAGGCAGGAACAGTTATCTGCCAAGTTTCATTTAATGGTTTGTACCTCGGTACAGATAACAATAATTTAGAGGGTCTGTCTGGATTATAGGACTAATCTGTTTGTCATGAGCTTCAGTTGGTCTTCCTACTCTGTTTGAACAGCTACTGAAAGTTGTTGTTACTTCTGCTTTTGTTACTATTGTTCTAACAGTTTGCCAGTTGTCCTAAAATTTGAAAAAAAAAAAATTTTAAATAAGTCTTTGTTTCACTTGGTTAATTAAAAAAGGGGAAAAAAAGAAGAAGGTAGTCTAACCATATACCATGTATCCAGTATATTAGGATAAGAGGAACAAGAAGTGGTATGACAGAAAGATCAAGGCTCTTTTTTAAATTTGAAAAAACATTGATGTTTTTCAGGATTAACTTCTAATGCTTGGGAGGACTCCACTTTTGGAGGACTCTACTGTCTGAATTTGTGAAAATATTTGCTTTATAGCCAGCTATGGTGTGTGGGTTTCAAGGTCTCAGTGTTTTTGATCTTCCCAAGTGCAGGGATGAGGAGGAGTGAGACCTGAGCACTTGATCCAAGCTGGCCAACAGGATTATTTCATACCATGAACATGACATTCACTGTAAATTAGAAAGTTTGTCTGTTGTGGAGCTCTGTCCCTTAATGGCTGCCATCCTGAGAACTTCGTGCCCCGGTGCTGGATCCCTGAGGCCCTTCCTTCCTCCTGAAGCTGTAGTGCTTGCAGTGTCTGGTATTTACTGCCCCCCTGCTGGGATTGCACTGCTTCCCACTGATATAATTGGCCGAGTATAATCTTAGCATATTCTGTATTGGTATCCGGATCAGTATTGGTTCTTAAGTGGTATCAATGTTAATTATCTAATCTTACTCTATTAAATCTGTTTATACTTCAACTCCTGGGTTTCCTTGTTTTTTCCGATTACTTTCCTGGGTGGGGAGGGGTCATGGGGTGATCGAATGATTGTCTAAACAACAATAAATTGTTATGGGTTTCTCAAACCATTGCAGGGCTACAGGTATACTTTGGTAGATAAGTGAAAATGAGGAAGCCTAGGTATGCTTTCAGGGACTTCTGTTTTCAATTCCTCCAAGCCAGAGTCATTCATGTTTTTTCTGTGCTAATCTATCTTTGCCCTATGACAAGATTCACTTGTGCTATGTGTAAAATATACACTCTTTAATGTCTCTGCACAAGATAAACTCAAGTAAATACTGCAAGTCATGAGGTTAAAGTATATGATCATTTAACAGAAATTTCATGTTCTAAGAAGCATCACTTTCTGTAACTATTCCTAATTCAAAATGATTATGCACATTTGTGACTTCTCACATTATATGTGACAATCTTACATTATATTTTTCTAGGATATCTGTTGCTATGGAATTAGGAGGAAACAAATATCATTAGGTTCTATTGCATTAAAAATTAGAAGCAATGGACACTGGTCATTTAAGAATTTAATAGGAAAATTATAGTTATACTGACTAGGTAGTCAGAACCAAAGCTTTACAGAAATCAAGATACTTTTACTTACATTTGGTTCTGATTGATTGGTTTCTGTTTTATTAGTCGGCAAGTCATCTGACTTATTTGTCAGTAGCGGGTCAATATTTACTTTAAGTTATTAATTTGTATAAACAGGGTTTAGTTATGATGATAGTTAAAAGCTAAGTAAACAGGATTATCATCAATTTATTATTACAAGTTCATTTTCAGTTTCCTGTGAACACTTGCAAGAACAAGCATTTGTTCCTAGGCCCACCTGCAAAACATAAATTTCTATGAATACTCACTTGCCTGAATAGTTCTGCATTATTATTATTATTTTTGAAAATCCGTGTATGGCCATGTAGAAATGTGTGTTTCAATACGTAACTTGCAAGGGCATCCAAACAGAATAGAAACAACTTGACTATGTTAACCAGTTATAATTAAGAAAAGCCTTGTTATAAGTAATTTACGTGAATAAGCAGAGCAAATTATGTTTGGCTATTTAAAAAATTATGTATTTTGAAGGAAAGACTTAAGAAAAAGCTTTCTTATAGTTAGTTCATTAGTTATCAATCTTTTTCAGCTGTTCAAAAACAAATAGAGAAGATACTTCCAAATGAGCTATTTATTTTTAATTAGCTGCCTTGTTCTAACTGGAGCTTATCTGTAAATTATTTCAAATAGTGAAATACAGAACTAGCCAACAGACTTTTGATTTAAATGTCTAATGAAGCATCACAGTTGTTAGGTGAAGGGTTTTGCTGGTTAAGAAAACATTAACTTTGAGTCTTGAGACGGTTTACTGAATAACTTTCTCATCTATTAAGCAATATGCTTTGAAATTTTTGAACTCAAATATTTTGCTTCTGGTAAACTGGGTAATTTTACAAGCATTGGTACCTATCTGGTGTTGAGTGCCATGTACATATGCATATGAACACCTCATTCATTTTTTCAAGGGTTTGAACATGGGTTTTGTGTAACTGATGAGCAAATTTGTGTGAGAGAATCATGCTTTTATTTAGTAAAAGCAATGTTTTGTTTTACTTCAGTGTGGAATTTTTTCTCTATTTTATCACTATTTTGTCCACAGTTACTTCAAAGCAATTCCAATGACAGTCCATAACCTCTCGTCCCTAGCAGCAGTAAATAGCCACAGGAGGATGCAGAAGAGGAGAAGTCACCAGGTCTTTGTGTTTCTTTTGTGAAAGGAAAGGAAAAACACTCTCTCATTGCTAAGCCAAAGCTATATTCCATGAACTCTAGAGCTACAGTGCTGCTGCTGCCTTCAAATGTCATATCTGCAGGTGTGAAAACAAAATAATGCAATCCTCTCTTCTTCCTGTTCTTTCAGATGCTGCATTTCTGGTGTTTATTGCACATGTACCAGCTCAGAACGTAGCCTAACACCAAGCAAAAGAGAAATCAGGAATGGTATATTCAGAACCGCAGAGTGTTAATCTGCAAGTCCTTCAACAGTTCTATCACTAGTTATAGAATAATTACCTCGATTTTGTTGTGAAAACTTAAAATAGTCATTATGGGTGATAATATATTTCTATTTTTTAGTCTGTTTACTGATTTAATGTTAACCATTTTACAGCAATACTGTGTTTGCTGAGAAAAGACAGCTAAGATCTAACAGAACAATTATATTAAGAACTTTTTGATCTTAATGTTCATACAGTTGAGAGAGAAAGTAAACTTGCCTGATATTATATGTGGTTTTTTCTGTTGTTTGCCTTTATTCTATGGAAACATACGAACCTACAGAGAGCAGGCTGCCTACTTTTTAACAAGGTTTAATAGTAAACATAATATTCAAAAGTTATTTCTTGCTAACATTTTTTACTTGCAATTATGAGAAACTTTCATCTACAGTAGTAGCAACTGTACTTTTACTTCAAGTAATTTTGTGTTAATTGATTGTGAATTCCCAGCTGGTTATGTAAACTGAACTATGACTGCAGTCACTGCAGTTATTAATTCATTTTATATGTTCAAAAGAAAAAGAAGGAGTGTATGGATTAAGTAACTGAAATTAGAAATTGACATGGTTTAGAATGCCTAAGAAGTTCATTAGGTTTCCTTGTCAATATACTCAAGCAGCATGGGATTGCTTCCTCTGATGTTGTAAATTTTTCCATTACTTTATCACTTAGCTCTGAATAATATTCAAGAGGAGGCATCAGAACCTTTAATTCAATTTAATATATATACTAAGAAAATTTCGTGTTTTTTCTCTAAGACAGAAATTTCACTTTGACAATAACATTTACAGATCATTCAGCTGCTGGCAGGTGTCTCTCAAACACCTGGAAAGCTTTCATCAATTTCTATTCTCCAGAAAGAATTTTCCACAGAAAAATGGTGATTTTTTTAATATATTTTCTTTCAAAAAAGAATTAATTAACTTTCGTTTATAGAACAGTACATGTGCAAAATATAAGACATTTGTTTGAAATTTTTGAGGAAAATCTAACTATACTTCAGAATATCTTGACTTCAGTACTGATTTTTCAAATATATTGTGTAATGTTTAAGTGTTAGGGAAAGTAACATTGCAATAAATTGTATTACAGGCGGGAGCATTTCATGAGTACCAGTTAAGTACTGCAGAACTGCAATACTAAGTTTTCAGGAACACAAGATGAGCAGGCGGACTTACAGATGGTATCTAGGTTCAGATTACTTAATGTTTACTTAAAGCCATGCAGTATTGTAGTGCTGGAAACAAGAAGAGGTGGGGTAAATCAGATTTGGGTAACTAGTGTCAGAGAAACACAGCCTAATTAAGCTACATATTGATTGAATGTATGAACATCGATATACAGCAAATGCAGGGGCTAAGGCACAACAACGAATGGAGCTTAAGCCAGTGTAAAAACTGGACCTTTCTGTACAAACTATTAATGTCTTCATGTAGTCTGCATCTGGGATAATGGTTGCTTTCATAGACCAGAACAGATTTTTTACCTCAGAAGATGAGTCACCCCAGGTAAGCAATGAATCTTTAAAACACTCTACTCAGGGGAAACTGTTTACTAACAATCTTTATACCAATTCTTTCCAGAAATGCAGTAAACATTGTTCATACACTCAAGCCATATTATTATCTTTTGGCTCTTGACTTCAAAGTTCATGGAAGATCCCATATGCTTTAAAATAATTTTTTATGTTGGGTTCTTTTTCAAAATAAATTGTGAAAATATGAAGAATACAGTTTGATTTTGATTGATACTTTTCATAGACATGACACAGAAATAGTACTGTACCACATTATTTTTTTTATTTTTATAGGTTCTTGGAAGAATGGCAAAGTAAAATTTCCACCATACACTCAAAACTTTTGGTCTCATCTGAGTGTCATTATTGGTTTTTTTTGTTATGCAGTACTTTAAAAAAAAAGGATGCTTAGAAAAAATATGCATAGAACATTTAGCATAAAAGTTGTGGCTAGATTTTTCCTCAAATCATTACTTGTATCTCTACAGTATGTAGCATTCATAATAGGGAAGTGTAAGGAATTAATTTATATAGAGATCCTGTTCCTTGGATTTTAATCAACAGGGAAGTTGTTACAGACAGTGAAACAAAATGTAGGAATAGCTAAGGTAAAGCCCGAAATTTGCTATTTAATCCTGCACCAAATCTTGGGCAAGGACAACTGAGCATGTAGGAGTTTTTGTAGGATAGGATAACAGAAGTTATACAAAATGAGAAATATTGTAGTCTAAAAAGCCAAAATAATTGTTCCATTAATTCATTTCTGTGTAACACATCCTTGTGCTAGACTTTGTTTCCACTGAAGATGGCTTTAAACTGGCATGCCTCATGCCAGTTACTTATATTCTAGGCACTGAACTCAAATCACTTTTAATTTTATACCTGTAAAATAGCTTTCACAGATTAAACAATGGCGTTAATAAACAACTGTTGGAGAATATGTATCCAATGAACCGCTAATCCTGAACACTTTACACAATACTCATATTCAGTAGATCCTAGTACAAAGTTGTTTTTCCAATGAGGACTTGAAATATTGCAAGTACTGTTACACAGTGAAAGATCTAAAAATTGAAGTAGATGTAAGAATTAAATTAGTTTAGCTTTAGGAATAATTAACCTGTTTTTAAACGTAAGTTCCTTAAACTCCTTTCTATGCAGAAAAAAATAATAGTCATATTGAATAGAAGGAAGGAGAAAACTAATTGAAAGAAAATGTGACTTTTCTCATTATATGAATAGAAAAAAAAAATTGAATTCCCAACATACTTGAAGAACGTGTTGAAGCTACAATACCTGAATATAAAGCTAACCTCTTGGTATTGATATTAAGCCTAATTTTCTTTGGTAATTTAATCCCTATCATTAAGATACATTAAGAGCAATTAGATCCATACTAAAAGGAGCTTAAAAATACTAGTAGATGTATATGAAGAACTGGCAAAATATATTGACAAGATAAAAAGGATTATACTTATCCTTTCAACATGTCTTGTAATAAACACAGTTTGTTTGGTTTCTTAATAATTTAATAAAATCATTGTATTCAGGTGTTCAGAATACCTATATTAAACAACTCCTCAATAACATCAAAACTGTGATTCTAAACATTTGTGAGAGTATTGAATGAGTGAGAGGTGATGCTGTACGTGATAGATGGCTGGCAGGAAAGAAACACTCAATATTGTATATTGTAGAGGAAAGCCCTGGTTTGTTTTAACTGTGGGGTCATAAACAGTACTGATATTGTTACTTTCATCTTCTGGGTCAGTCATTGGCTTAACAAGTACATAAATGACTATGCTTTCACTTATTAAAATAATTACATTTTAAGTATGAATCATTTGAGGCTCCAACTTCCTTATATTTCTTCATCATATTTTATAAATTTAGTTTTGTTTTGACAGGGTTTCAGGACCAAATTATATTCTTCCTTTTGGTCTATTACTTAGAGACACTCTTCAGTGTCTTTAGGCAAACAGTAATTCTGTGTATACATCAGAATTTATTAATGGCTATGACTCATGAAGTGCATAAAGACTTTATTTTATAAGGTCATGCTTCTCCATGCATTTTAATTAGCAAGTCTTATAACTTTGATGCTAACCATATCCCTTTTTTTTTTTTTTAAGTAAATTTCTAAACTATGCTTTCATCAAAATGCCAGTTGCAAAGCATATTACCATGTGTGAACAATCCTGAACTGTGGATGATTTGAAATATAAGTAAATGATAAGGATCTGACAAAAAAAAAAATAAAAGAGAAGAATAAAAAGAGGACTGCAACATGACTGAAAAGATGTGAAAACAAGTGCACCATCAAGCACCTGTTGCTTGAAAACTTCTCACCAATGATGGCATTATTATGAAGTTTTTAAACACTTTTAAACATCTTTTTAAACACTTTGAACAGAAATATTTAAAATAGATTTAACTTTTTTCTTTATGATTTTGGTGTACTTTACCAACCACAGAAATTCTTCTTGAGCAAGACTTTGGCCTTGATGATTTGGAAATTCTGTTCTGAAGAAGTCTGAACTTTTTTTGTCTGTTACTATGTGGTTTTGTTCTGAAGAAATTCTGAGCTTATTTTGTTACTATGTGTTTTCACACTTGAAGGATATTTGGTTGAGGTCAGTCACATAATATTAGAACTGCTTTTTTTCCACAGCTGAATGTCTTCTTTAAACTTAGAAAAGGATCAGAGGAGGCCACTTATCATGGAGTAAAGACATTTTGAGAAAGGAGAAAGACAGTTTTTATTTAAGCTACTCTTCAAAAAATATAGAGAAAAAATACTGCTTGCATTTTGATTTTCCTATCAAAGTAATATCTATTCAGGGAACTATTTGTTCAATTTGTTTGAAACTCTACGAATCTCCTATTGATTTTTATTATTTACAGTTTTACTAGGACAGGGTACCTATTTTTGGTACAAGGAAAGATCAAAGAAATACAAACCCCTCCAAGCTATTAAAAACTGAGGACTGTTGCATTTTCCTGATACCGACAATATTTTGTTTCTCAGTGCTACTATATTGCACAGGCAGTTTTCCTAGGCTACTATCGTCTGCTGTACCTGCGCTGGTCTTCCAGGCATGCATCTTGATACATCAGTGTGATCTGTTATCTAGATTTCTTTGAGTATCTTCAGACTTCAATAGAAGTGAATTTGAATGCAGTGTTGTGCTGGCATGTTACATGGTAAGGCTTTACTTTCTTTGTTAGCTAAAGGACAAATAAAATAATAATGTTTATAAGGCAGCATACAGTAAGTCAACTGCTATTTATATTTGTTCTTCCATGCATAATTGTGAAGTTAATGAGATTTTTTTTTCACACTCCCCAGATGCCTTGTTTCTAGCTTTGTGGTATGGGTTCTAAAAGGAATTTTACTTTTTTTTTTTTTTTTTTTTTTGTGTGTGTGATCACACTACTTTCATACAGTTTTGGAATACTGGCAAAACATCAAGTCTATTTTTAGACTTAATAAACCCAATATTTTTACTGTGAAAGTTATGAATATGGCTGTCACTTTTTCACTAGGCTGGGTCCAAGATAGCAAGATGGGTTATTTTCCCCCAGTGTTAAGATGGCTATACAGTAAAATTGCGCCTTACTCAAACTATGACTTTGTAAATATAGAAAAGACAACCACAGAAAAAAGTGAAAAAGTAGATTATATGTGATAACATTTGTACACATAAGTATAAAATTACTGCATTTTAGACATGTGTCTATAAAGCAATAAAATGTTATTCATAAGAACACTTTCCTGTGTAGTTACTTTCAAATAGAAGGATTCTAATACCAATGTCCAGACCAACTGTCAAATAGGAAGTAATATACAGCTATTCTATATACGGAGATCCCACAATCGCTGCTATGCAGCACTAGAGAGGAGGAATATGCATGATCTCCTGAAATGATATTTCTCTCAAATCAGTCCATACTTAGCACACATTAAACACAAGAATTTCTGCCTCTTGTTTTTTCCATGCTCCATTTTATTTCCCAACCCTATTTCCTTATTCTCTGTCGTCTAAACTACTCCACCATTTTTTAAAAAATTTTCTCTTCAACCTTGTCATATTTTCAGGGTTCTCCCTGTTCCAAGGAGTGAGGTGCGGTGTACAAAACATATCTAAAGAAGGAAACTCAATACTCTTACCAGACTAAAATATTTCATAATTATAACATCAGAATATAAATTGTATTGATTGATCTCTTCTGTATCAATTGGCAGAATTTTGCTGGAATACTGTGGGAATACTGTGGAATACTGTGGGCATGCATAATAAGAAAAAAATAATAACTGAAAAAAAAATCTATGGATGGTGAAAAAAATGTCAATTTTTCAGGAAAGTTTTCTTTGGTTCTGTTTTGAGTAGAAAAAAAATCAGTAGGAGTTTTGATAGCATTTTGTGGTTTAGAACCTTCACATTTTTTCTCTTAGGTGATTATAAGTAAGCATATATGAACTAATCATCTTAAATTGGAAGAAATACACTTGAGTTTAGAGGTTTCAACAAAATTTCTGACAAGAAGATACTTCAGCATGTCGATAGGGTGCTAAAAGGGTACAAGGAAACTCCATGCTTATAAAACAACAACTGTCCCTGCAGGCTACTGATGGAGTTCATTCTACTTCATAAGGAGAAGGGAGGACTGTGCTTTTATGAGGTCCTTTCCAGGCATAAAATGTACAGCTTTATGATTGCAGAGGATACTTTGCATGATAGAAGTATACTTAATATAAGTTTAAAACATGGCATTATATAGTACATTACTACCAACCAAAAAAAAATCTACTTTGTTGAGGAAATAAATTTAGGGATGTATTGGGATAAAAAATAGGACAGATAGCCATTAAGGATTAGATGAGTTCCAGACATGCTTTCTACCTAAATTATTCTGTGGTCCTTCACTAAGATAGAAATTAATTTAACTTTAAATTATTTTTAAATTCTTCAAAACACAGTTCAGTTCCAATTTCAAGGAAAATAGTGACTAAAGAATCTGTGCTTTAGCTACTGAAGGTACTTATGGCTCACAAAACGTAATTCTTTTGAGAATTGTTTGGCAATGTTATAGGTCACTTATGGCCTTGGTTCCTTTATAGCTTAATAGTCCTTTCATATAAAAAAAATAAAAATCTTTCTATTACTTCACTCCAGTGTCTCATATTTCTTTTTTTCTATTCATTTTACAACTCCTTTTTGGGCTATATACAATTCTCAGATGAATTGTTTGGTCTTCTAGCAAATACAATCTCTCTTCTGATTCAGTTTTATGTGCTTACTCTATGAAAATCTCAACACTGTTTTCCTACTCAGTTTAAGCTTCTGTAAAAGTTTCCAGACTCTTCTCTTACTCAGTTTAAGCTTCATAAAAGCACATTTCAAAAAGCTTTCAATTATTTTTATTGTGTATTTTACCTGGGATCCTTCGAGGAACATGACTTTCTTCTTTAAAAAGAAATCTGTAACATTTAAATTTTGGTAAGAATGATAGCAATTGGTAGCAATGAATACTTAACATTGACCCTGCTTTGAGCAAGGAGGTTGGACTAGGCATCTCCACAAGTCCCTTTCAACTTCAACAATTCTATGATTTTATACAATGGAATGGAATGGAATGGCATGGCATGGCATGGCATGGCATGGCATGGCATGGCACAGAAAGGCATGGCATGGTGTGGCATGGAATAGAATAGTTCCTGTTGGAAAGGACCTACAGTGATCACCTAGTCCAACTGCCTGACCACTTCAGGGCTGACCAAAGGTTAAAGCACATTATTAAAGGCATTGTCCAAATGACTCTTTTTAAGGCACTGGCAGGCATGGGGAATCCATCAGCTCTCTAGGAAGCCTGTTCCATTGTTTGACCACCCTCTTGGTAAAGAAATATTTCCTAATGTCAAGTCTGAACCTCCCCTAATGCAGCTTTGAACTATACCCATGCATCCTGTCACTGAATCCCAGGGAGAAGAGATCAGCACCTCCCTCTCCACGTCACCTCCTCAGGAAGCTGTAGAAAGCAATGAAGTTGCCCCTCAGTCTCCTTCTCTCCAAACTAAACAAAACCAGAGTCCTCAGCTGCTCCTCACAGGACATGCCTTCCAGCCCTTCCACCAGCTTAGTTGCCGTCCTCTGGATGTGTTCAAGGACCTTCACATCCTTCTTAATTTGTGGGCCCAGAACTGCACACAGTAGTCAAGGGGAGGCTGCACCATTGCTAAATACAGCAGGGTAATCCCCTCTTTTGATCATCTGGTTATGCTGTGTGTGATGGACCCTAGGATGCAGTTTGCTCTCTTGGCTGCCAGGGCACACTGCTGACTCATACTGAACTTGCTTTCCACCAGTGCCCTGTCGTGGTTTAGGCTGAGCTGGCCACTAAAATGAACAAATAGATGATCTGTAACTTCTCTCCCAAGTAAGAGAAGAATAAGAGAGAGAGAGACTTATGAGTTGAAAAGAAATTAAGCTACTTTAATGAAATATGAATTAAAAAAAAATAAGAAGAAAAGATAACAATATTAATAAGAAAATAATGAAGTATATACAATATAGACAAAACTGTAACAAGCTCCCAGGATGATGATCAAGTTACTGGCAGGCACTCAGAAAGTCCCAGACTGGACTCACTGATTGACGTGAACTTGATTCCAGATCTGGATTCAGGAACACGTAGATTGGGATCAAAGGCAGATGAATAGTCAAAGTCCTCCTTGGATGCTGACCATTGAAGAAAGAGGGCTAACACTTTGATCCCTCAGCTTTTATACTGAGTGTGATGCAGATGGAATGGAATACCCTGTTGGTCAGTTTTGGGTCATCTGTCCTGTCCGCTCCTCCCCACAGGTGCGAACCCTCTACACTCTTCTGCTTCCGACCCTCCTATTCGGTGCATACCAAAGTTAGCTGATCTTGGTTGTTACAACAATAATTATAAGCAGGAGCATCTCTGCATACCATTCCTTGGTATTCACTATAAATATCAGACCTTATCTGCTAGAAGCATACTATCTGAAAATACTCCATTAATGTCAGAGTGTTAGAAGAGGCATAACTGAAAAGTAAAGTTACTGACAAGAGAATTGGTTCTGTTTTACCACAAACTAGGACATGCCCCCAGATCCCTTTCTGCAGGACTGCTCTCCAGACATTCCTCTCCCAATCTGTACTTCCTCCATCCCAGGTGCAGAATCTGGCATTTGTTCTTGTTAAATTTCATGCCATTGATCATTGCCAATGCTCCAATCTATCTAGATGCCTCTGCAAGGTCTCTTGTCCCTTGGAAGAGTCAAAAGCACCTCTCAGTTTAGCATTGTCCGCAAACCTGCTAATGGTGCATTAAATTCCTCCATTCAAATAATTGATAAAAATGTTGAACCAAACTGGCCATAGATTTGAACACCAAGGAACCTCGCTACTGAGTGGCTGCCAGCCAGATGTAGCTCCTTCACAACAACCCTTTGAGCCCTGTTGTTCAGCTAGTTCTTCACCCAGTGCACCATGTATCTGCTCATTTCACAGTTGGACAACTTGTCCAGAAGGATACTGTGAGGGAAAGCATCCAAAGCCTTAGCAAAATTGAGAAAACATACATGCACCCTCTTTCCTTCATCCACTAGGCAGGTGAAGTTATCACAGAATGATGTCAAGACAGGACTTTCCCTTTGTGAACACATGCTGACTGTGCCTGATTGCATTGTCCTTGAAACGCCTTTCAGTAGCACCCAGTATGATCTTCTCCATCATTTTTACAGGAACTGAGGTTAGACTAACAGAACAGGTCTGTAGTTTCCTGGGTCTTTCCTCATGCCTTTCTTGTAAATTGGATAACATAGGCCAGCTGCCAGTCAGTGGGGACCTCCCCAGACTCCCAAGACCTTTGGCAGATGATTGAGAGGGGTCTTACTGTAACATCCACTAGCTCCTTCAGTACTCTGGGATGAATCCCACCAGGCCCCATGGACATATGAACATTCAACAGATACAACTTGTCCTTTAAAATTTCAGGGTCCACAAATGGAAAGTCATTGTTCCTGTAGTTGTGGTTTTCCAACTGAGAGGAGCCGGCAGCCCAAGGTCTATGGTTAGCCTAGAGAAAAAGAGACTGAGGGGAGACCTTATTGCTCTATACAACTACCTGAAAGGAGGTTGTAGAGAGGTGGGAGTTGACCTCTTCTTGCTAGTAACAAGTGATAGGACAAGAGGAAACCGCCTCAAGTTACACCAAGGTAGGTTTAGATTGGATATTAGGAAAAAGTTCTTTACAGAAAGGGTTGTTAAGCATTGGAACAGGCTGCCCAGGGAAGTGGTGGAGTTGCCATCCCTGGAGGTGTTTAAAATATGGGTTGATGTGGTGCTGAGGGACATGGTTTAGTGGTGGTTTTGGCAGTGTTAAGTTGATGGTTAGTGATGATAACCTTGGTGATCTTAAAGGTTCCTTCTAACCTAGACAAGTCTATAATTCTACGATTAGTATTAAAGACTGAGGCAAAAAAAGCATTGAATACTCTCACATTTTCTGCATCCCTATTTTCCAGGCAACTGTCTTCAAGTATCAGTCCAATATTTTCCTTAGACCTCCTCTTGCTATTTTGGTCCTGCCTTTGTCATTTAAACCCAGCATTTCCACAGCAAAGGAAGCTGAATGTCACCCAGTAAAACAGATAATCAGACTCTGCAGAGCAAAGTTGTAACTCCACTGCCTACCACACGCTGTCTTAGAGTAATGTATCCAGTGAACAGCATTATCATAAGGAGATGTATTTAATTTGAGTGAAGTGTTAAAACTGTGTTTTTAATAGAAATAAAATTCTAAATATTAAATAGTAATCCAAAAATAATCTAGAAATAAATGAAGGCATAATTTAGTTCCCTGACTGAAGTGTAGTTAATCTTCATGTTCAGCTATTCTTACACTACTACTGAGTGTCAGAGTTATTAAAGCCACTAAATTAAAGAGACATGAATGAATAACAGAGGAAATAAATTATGTGGTATAACTATCACATGTGCATTTGATGTAGGTGCTTGTATACCTTTTTCTGAAATTAATGGAATTGACATCCCATCTCCTCCCTCAATCTACAGATCATAAGTATATCCAAATTCAGAGCTGGATCATATCTTTCTCTTTTCACTCTGTACATTATACACAATTATTTATATAGCAAAGCATTTATAAATAAATTTAGGCAATGGAATAATACAGCAGGGATACCTGAGAGAGAATAGGATAAGAAAAACAAAATAGTCACTCTCCTGTGTTTGGTATGGATCTGAAGCGGTAACTCAAGCAGATGGAATAAGTACTCTGTGCAGAGCTTCAGTTTGTTCCGTAAGTGTATATCTATAAAACTAATACAGAAAGCTTACTTAAAATACGAAAGTCTTTCAATGTTCTGCAGTATAGTGGAACCACCTACAACTTTTGTTTTACCTTGGTATTCAATGTTCAATAGTCTGCTGTACAACCCCCTGGAAAACCTCAATCTAATCTTGTCCCAAACTCAAGATGATGCTTTCTTCCATCCTTGGCAGAATATTTTTGAGAGGTGTCCCTGTGTCTGGTTTCTTAGTCTGAAGTATGAGGTGTTTCGCAAAGAAACAGAAGCTTTCTGTTTAGGCATTTTATTAGACATAAGGAGAATACAGAACAATGACTAAAAGAACATCAGATATGAATCTGATCATACAACCTGGTTTATTTCATTAGAAATTAGCCTAAAGCTTGTTGAGACTGACCAGATAGAATAGAATAGAATAGAATAGAATAGAATAGAATAGAATAGAATAGAATAGAATAGAATAGAATAG
Source organism: Vanellus vanellus (assembly GCF_965231255.1). Classification (NCBI taxonomy): domain Eukaryota; kingdom Metazoa; phylum Chordata; class Aves; order Charadriiformes; family Charadriidae; genus Vanellus; species Vanellus vanellus. The sequence goes on along the minus strand of NC_138908.1, from coordinate 41,250,476 downwards.
AATAGAATAGAATAGAATAGTTTGGGGGTCAATTAGTCCCCAACACAGTATTTCAGAAATATTCTTACTTAAAAGGTTTAATTGTGCTGATTAGTAAAACATATGTATGTACATATGTATATATATGTACGTGTGACATCTCAGTTTCCTCTAAAGTTCATTCAGCCCAGCACTGAAGAAAATTAATTGATACCTTGGGGTGTCAGTATTTCACCATAATACTGTGTGAATATTTACTCCAAATGTACTTCACTAGGAAGATAAAAAGTGTGTATGAATAAAGGGCAAAACATGAACATAGTCAAGTAAAGAGTGAATTGTTATTTCTGATTTGAGAAAAGGCAATTACTGGAGAAGACAAAAGTTTAAACACATAGATCTAATGTATTACACAGCATAGTTAGTTCTCTTGTTAAGTTTTAGAAAATCCTTCCCATTCCTGTGCTTCAGTACTGGCAACAAAGCATTCTACTATTACATTGCACAAAGCAGCCTTTCTTCTTCAAATCACAAATATTAGGCCTACATTCTTGCATCTTGCCTCATGATGCATGTGCGATACTGAGAAAATATATGCAGGATGAGGACCTGTCTGTGACAGGTTACCTGGAAATTCTCCCAAAATAATAAAATCCTGAGATTATTTAAAATCAGAGTAACAACTTTTTTAGCTCCATCTGTCACCTTTGCAAAACTTAGATGTTCCTGAATGACTTAAAATTCATAGAATCATAGAATATCTCAAGTTGGAAAGAACACATAAGGATCATCAAGTCCAACGCCTTGCTCCTCACAGGTAAACCATATGACTAAAAGCATGGTCCAGATGCTCCTTGAACTCTGGCAGGTTTGGTACCATAACCAGTTCCCTAGGGAACCTATTCCAGTGAAGAACTTTTTCCTAATGTCCAACCTGAACTTCATAGAATCATAGAATTGCTGAGGTTGGAAGGGAAATTTAAGATCCTTAAGTCCAACCATTAACTTTCCCTGACAAAACCACTTCTAAACTATGTCCCCAAGTACCACCTTTTTTTAAACACCTCCAGGGAAGGTAAATCCACCACCTCCCTGGGCAGCCTATCCCAATGTTTAATAACCCTTTCAGTGAAAAAATTTTGTCTAATATCTAATCTAAACCTTGTCTGACATAACTTGAACCCATTTCCTCTTGTCCTATCACTTGTCACCAGGGAGAAGAGGTCAGCCCCCACCTCTCTACAATCTCCTTTCAGGTGGTTGTAGAGAGTGATAAGGTCTCCCCTCAGCCTCCTCTTCTCCAGGCTAAACAACCCCAGATCCCTCAGTCACTCCTCATAAGATTTGTCCTCCAGACCCCTCACCAGCTTTGTAGCCCTTCTCTGGACACGCTCCAACACCTCAATGTCCTTCTTGTAGTGAGGAGCCCAAAACTGAATGCAGTACTCGAGGTGGGGCCTCACCAATGCCGAGTACAGGGGGATGATCACTTCCCTAGTCCGGCTCACCACACTATTCCTGACACAGGCCACGATGCTGTTGGCCTTCTTGGCCACCTAGGCACATTGCTGGCTCATATTCAGCTGGCCATTTACCAACACCCCCAGGTCTTTTTTTGTTGGGCAGCTTTTGAGCTACTCTGCCCCAATCCTGTAGTGCTGTATGGGGTTGGTGTGACCCGTGTGCAGGACCCGGCACTTGGCCTCGTTGAACCTCATACCGTTGGCCTCGGCCCATAAGTCCAGCCTGTCCAGATCCTTCTGCAGAGCCATCCTACCCTCAAGCAGATCAACACGCCTGCCTAGCTCAGTGTCATCTGTGAACTTACTGAGGGTGCATTTGATCCCCTCATCCAGACCATTGAGAAAGATATTAAAGAGAACTGACCCCAGCACCGAGCCCTGGGGGACACCACTGGATTTAACTCCATTCACCGCCACTCTCTGAGCATGACTATTCGGACAGTTTTTTACCCAGCAAAAAGTATACCTTTCCAGGCCACGAGCAGCCAGCTTCCCCAGGAGAATGCTGTGGGAAATGGTGTCAAAAGCTTTGCTAAAATCCAAGTAGACAACATCCACAGCTTTTCCCTCATCCACTAAGTGGGTCACCTTGTCATAGATGGAGATCAGGTTTGTCAGGCATGACCTGCCTTTCACAAACCCGTGCTGACTGGGCCTGATCACCCTGTTCTCCTGCATGTGCCATATAATGGCCCTGAGGATGATCTGTTCCATGACCTTCCCAGGTACCGAGGTCAGACTGACCAGTCCTTAGTTCCCTGGATCCTCCTTCCGGCCCTTCTTGTGGATGGGTGTCACATTTGCTAACCTCCAGTCAGCTGGGACCTCCCCAGTTATCCAGGACTGCTGATAAATGGTGCAAAGTGGCCTGGTGAGCTCTTCCGCCAGCTCCCTCAGTACCCTCAGGTGGATCCCATTCGGTCCCATAGATTTGTGTACCTCTGGGTGCTGAAACAAGTCCCTCACCATTTCCCCTTGAATTACAGGGGCTTCATTTTGCTCCCCATCCCTGTCTTCTAGCTTAAGGGTCTGGGTACTCAGGGAACAACTGGTCCTACTGCTGAAGACTGAAACAAAGACGGCATTAAGTACCTCATCCTTTTCCTCATCCTTGGTCACTATGTTACCGGCCCCATCTACTAGAGAACAGAGATTATCCTTAGTCCTCTTTTTATTACTAATATATTTACAGAAACTTTTTTTGTTGTCCTTGACAACAGAAGACAGGTTTAGTTCTAACTGGGCTTTGGCCCTCCTGATTTTTTCCCTACATAGCCTCACTACCTCTTTGTAGTCCTCTTGAGTGGCCTGCCCTTCCTTCCAGAGGCCATAAATCCTCTTTTTTTCCCTAAGTCGCAACCTGAGCTCCCTGTTCAGCCAGGCTGGTCTTTTTCCCCGACGGCTTGTCTTTCAGCCCACGGAGACAGCCTGCTCCTGCAGCTTTAAGACTTCCTTCTCGAAAAGCATCCAGGCTTCCTGGGCTCCTTTGCCCTGGAGGACTGCCTCCCAGGGGACTTTGTCAACCAGGCTTCTGAAAAGCCCAAAGTCCGCCCTCTGGAAGTCCAAGGTAGCAGTTCTGCTGAACCCCCTCCTTGCTTCTCCCAGAATCGAAAACTCTATCATTTGATGGTCACTGTTCCCAAGACAGCCTCCAACCGTCACATCCCCCACAAGACCTTCCCTGTTTACAAACAGGTCCAGCAGGGCACCTTCCCTAGTCAGGTCCCTCGCCAGCTGCGTCAGGAAGTTATCCCCAGTACACTCCAGGAACCTTCTAGACTGTTCCTTCCCTGCTGTATTGTATTCCCAGCAGATATCTGGCAAGTTGAAGTCCCCCACAAGGAAAAGAGCTCATGATCTTGAGACTTCTCCGAGCTGTTTGTAGAATATTTCATCTGCCTCCTCATCCTGGTTGGGCTGTCCATAACAGACTCCTACTACAATGTCTGCCTTGTTGGCCCTCCCCCTGATTCTTACCCATAAACACTCAACCCTATTGTCATCATCATTTAGTTCAAGGCATTCATAACACTCCCTGACACACAGGGCCACCCCCCCCCACACCTCTCCTTACTTGCCTATCCTTTCTGAAGAGCCTATAGCCATCCATTGCAGCACTCAAGTTGTGTGAGTCATCCCAACACACTTCTGTGACGGCGACTACATCATAATTATCCTGCTGTACAGTGGCTTCCAGCTCCTTCTGTTTGTTGCCCATGCTACATGCATTGGTGTATAAGCACTTCAGGTGGGCTATTGGTCCCTTCTCCTTTTAACTGGAGGAAGCTGTAATTCTGCCACCCCCAGACTTATTCCTAAGGAGCCCGTTTACGCCCCCTTCCCCCAAATCTAATGCCAGCATGCCGCTTTCAGGCTTTTTGCTAGCAAAACCGGATCTATCCCCATCCCCTTCAAATCTAGTTTAACTTCCCCTGATGCAGCTTCTTTCCATTTCCTCATGTCCTATTGCTGGTCACCAGACAGAGGAGACCAGCATCTGTCCCATCCACTGTCCCCCTTGAGGTAGGTGTAAGCTGCGATGAGGTCACTTCTAAGCCTTCTCCTCTCCAGTCTGAACAAACCAAGTGACCTCAGACACTCCTCATAAGTCTTGCCCTCAAGGCTTTTCACCATCTTGGCCGTCCTCTGGACACACTCTAACAGTTTGATGTCCATATATCAAGGCACCCACAACTGCACACAGAACTCAAGGTGAGGTCACACCAGTGCAGTGTAGAGTGGGACAATCACCTCCCTCAATTAACTAGCTATGCTGTGCTTGATGCACCCTAGGACATGGTTGACCCTTTTGTCTGCCAAGGCAAGCTGTTGACTCACATTCAACTTGCCATTAATATACATGAAATTGCAACTAAGGAACAGAAAAAAAAAAAAAAAGTGTGTTGGTATCAAATATTTTCAGATAGCTGAGTTACTCTGAAGATGACTAACCCAAATGTGATTATATATTAGCAGTGGTATTGGACTGAGGATTGTGATGGTGGAAATGCACCTTTGATTTGTTCCTCATTCCCTAGAGCTCAAGGTGCCAAGTACAACTTGGACTATTTGAGAAGTCTCAGAGTATGTAAGTTTTCTTCCATTTCAACCTGCTCACTCATTAAAATCGTTTAAAGTGATACACAATTTCAAAGACATTTTAAAAAAGGAGGGGGTTAATATTGCGAGATTTGTTTGTTTGTTTTTTATAATTTAAGGTTTATAATCAAGGTATCTAATTTAACAAACATCCAAATAAATAACTATACAAGTGAAAATAATATATACAATTTGTCAGGTAGAAGAATGAGTATGTTGACAATTTCTTATCTAGAAGAATGAAACAAACCACTTGCCTCAGCATGTATTTTACATATAAGTGTAAACCTGCAGTACACCAGTAGTAGTTAACATGCAACTTTCATCAACTGGTGTCATTGCTACCCTCCTAATTGGTGGTATGCTCTTGTTTCTTATAAACAAACCATGCTTTTATCTCCTTTATGCATTCCTGTTTATTTTGTATTTTTAGAAATTTGAGTCTCCTGCAGAGCTGTTAGAGCTCAGAGAATGAAACATCTGAAACAAAATTTCCATGAGGCCTAAATAAGCTGGCATTAGATTTAATCTTGTTCTCAAAGACTGCAGTTTATGTGATTACCTGTACTTATCATAAAGATGTCTTTTCTGAACAGTTCAGGCAACTGTCAACTTTTCATGTTTCCAAATAAGAACAATATTAAAACTAAAGCTTTATTCAGGCTCTAAAAGAGAAGTAGGGGAAGAAAACTGTTCTGATTCATTCCCTCTTGTTAAAACTAACAAGCCTGAGACATTTTATTCTACAAATTACCTCTGCCTTTCAGAGAGATGATTATTACCTTTAAAAGCAAATGCTAGACTCATTTTTTTTGATCCGTTTGGAAGACTAAATAAAACAAAGGATCATGCACAGTGTAATAGTCATAACTGGGAAGAGAGAAAAACAGTAATCATTGTAGAGTGGTAGTTTTGCAGTTGACATTAAATACTGTGTACTTGGTAACAGTTTTCAGAGATATAACCAAGATTATGCTAATTTTGACTTGCCAGAGTAAAGGGCAATGAATCATAGAATGGTTTGGATTGGAAAGGACCTCGAAGATCATCGAGTTCCAACCCCCCTGCCATAGACAGGGACACTTCCTACTAGACCAGGTTGCCCAAGGTCACATCCAGCCTGGCCTTGAACACCTCCAGGGATGGGGCCTCAACAACCTCTCTGGGCAACCTGTTCCAGTGCCTTACCACCCTTAAAGTGAAATATTTCTTCCTAATGTTTAATCTGAACCTGCCCTCTTCCAGTTTAAAGCCATTCCCCCTCATCCTATCACTACATGCCCTAGTAAAAAGTCCTTCCCCAGCTCTCCTGTAGTCCCCCTTTAGGTACTGGAAGGCCACAATAACATCTCCCCAGAGCCTTCTCTTCTCCAGGCTGAACAGCCCCAACTCTTTAAGCCACTCCTCATAGGAGAGGTGCTCCAGCCCTCGGATCATTCTTATGGCCCTCCTTTGGACATGCTTCAGCAGGTCATGTCCTTCTTATGTTGGGGACTCCAGAGCTGGATGCAGTACTCCAGGTGGGGTCTCACAAGAGTGGAGTAGAGGGGCAGAATCACCTCCTTTAACCTGCTGGCCACACTTCTTTTGATGCAGCCCAGGATATAGTTGGCCTTCTGAGCTGCAATCGCACATTGCTGGCTCATGTGGAGCTTCTCGTCAATCAGCACACCCAGGTCCTTCTCCTCAGGGCTGCTCTCCAGCCATTCCCTGCCTAGCCTGTATTTGTGCTTGGGATTGCCCCGACCCAGATGTAGGACCTTGCACTTGGCCTTGTTGAACTGCATGAGGTTGGCTTGGGCCCACCTCTCCAGCCTGTCCAGGTCCCTCTGGATGGCATCCCTCACCTCCAGTGTGTCTACCTTGTCAAACAGCTTGGTGTCATCGGCAAACTTGCTGAGGGTGCACTCAACCCTGCTGTCCATGTCACCGACAAAGATGTTGAACAATATGGGCCCCAGTACCAACCCCTGAGGAACACCACTTGTCACTGGTCTCCACTTGGACATCAAGCCGTTGACCACAACTCTTTGAGTGCGACCGTCCAGACAGTTCTTTATCCACCGAGTGGTCCATTTGTTGAATCCATGTCTCTCCAATTTAGAGACCAGGATATTGTGTGGGATGGTGTTGAATGCTTTGCACAAGTCCCAGTAGATGACATCAGTTGATCTTCCCTTGTCCACTGCCACTGTAACCCCTTTGTAGAAGGCCACCAAATTTGTCAGGCATGACTTGCCTTTGGTGAAGCCATGCTGGCTGTCACCAATCATGTCCTTGTTTTCTATGTGCCTCAGCAGAGTTTTCAGGAGGATCTGCTCCATGATCTTGTCAGGCACAGAGGTGAGACTGACTGGCCTGTAGTTCCCTGGGTCTTCCTTATTTCCCTTTTTGAAAATAGGGGTTATGTTTCCCCTTTTCCAGTTGGCAGAAACCTCACCAGACCACCACAACTTCTCAAATGTGATGGCTAGTGGCTTAGGAACTTCATCTGCCAGTTCCCTCAGGACCTGCAGATGTATCTCATCAGGTCCCATGGACTTATGCACCTTCAGATTCCTCAGGTGGTCTTGCACTTGATCTTCACCTACAGTGGGCAGTTCTCCATTTTCCCAATCCTCACCTTTGCATTCTGCATCATGGGCAGTGCGGCTGCAGTCCTTGCCAGTGAAGACTGAGGCAAAAAAGTCATTGAGTACCTCAGCTGTGTCTGTCCTGGGTTCTTTCATTTCCTTTCGGAGAAGTCTCACGTTTTCCCTAGTCTTTTTATTCTCATTGACATACTTAAAGAAGGATTTTTTTGTTTGTCTTGATGTCCCTGGCCAGATTTAATTCTATCTGGGCTTTAGCTTGTCTAACCTGATCCCTGGCTGCTCAAACGATTCGTCTGTATACCTCCCAGGCTACCCACCCCTGTTTCCACTTCCTATAGGCCTCCTTTCTCCTTTTGGTCATGTCCAGGAGCTCCTTGTTCATCCATGCAGGCCTCCTGGCTTTTCTGCCTGCCTGCCTTCCTCTTTGTAGGGATGCATTGCTTCTGAGCTTGGAGGAGGTGGTCCTTGAATATTAACCAACTTTTGTGGACCTCTCTTCCTTCCAGCGCTTCATCCCATGGCACCATGCCAAGCAGATTCTTCAAGAGGCCAAAGTTAGCTCTCCCAAAGTCAAGGGTGGTCAGCCTGCTGCGCACCTTCCTCACTGCCTCGAGGATCTCAAACTCGACCATTTCATGGTCACTACAGCCCAGGCTACCCTTGAGTTTAACACTGTCTACCAGCCCCTCCTTGTTGGTAAGAACAAGATCCGGCATAGCTCCTCTCCTCGTTGGCTCCTCAACCAATTGGAGAAGGAAGTTGTCCTCAATGTAATCCAAGAACCTCCTGGATTGCCCATGCCTGGCTGTGTTACCCTACCAACATATGTCAGGGTGGTTGAAGTCACCCATGAGAACCAGGGTCTGTGAACATGATGCTGCCCCTATCTGTCTATAGAGGGCTTCATCCACCTGATCTTCTTGGTCAGGTAGCCTGTAGCAGACCCCCACTGTAATGTCCCCTGCTCCCGATTTCCCTTTAATCCTGACCCATAGGCTCTCAGTTGGCTCTTTATCCATCCCTAGGCTGAGCTCCATGCATTCCAGCTGTTCCTTGACATATAAGGCAACACCACCTCCTTGTTTCCCTTGCCTGTCTCTCCTGAAGAGCCTGTCGCCTTCCATGCCAACACTCCAGTCACAGGAGTCACCCCACCAAGTGTCTATGATGCCAATGAGATTGTAGCCTTGGAGGCGTGCACACATCTCTAGCTCCTCCTATTTGTTCCCCATGCTCCGTGCATTTGCCTAGAGGCACTTCAGCCGTGTCCTAGTTGAGGCTGTGCTTTCTTTTAAGAAAGTGAGTCTTCCGTCCCTTGCAAAACTTCCTTTTCTGTGTCAGGCAGAAGTCAGCACAGCAGAGCCAGAGTATATTATTGTAAGTACTGTTGACACAGTCATCATACATTGAACTGTCATCTCTCTCTCTTCAGCTAAGCCTGTTTGTCTGTGGTGGACTGACCCCAGCCAGTACCTGAGCCTCCCACCCAGTTTCTTGCTGACTCTTGCTCAGTTGGGTGGGGGTCAGAATTGCAAGAGTAAAAGCTAAAAATTTGTGGGTTGAGATCAAGACAGTCTATAGATGATGCAAAGCTCTCTGTACAAGCAAAGAAAAATAAAGACTTCATTCAACATTTGCCATCAGCAGACAGATGCCCAGTCACTCCTTGGGAAGCAGGGCCTCAGCACACATAACAGCTGCTTGGGAAGACAAATGCCATAACTACAACTGTCCACTTTTCTCAGCCTTTCCCCAAGACTTTACAGTTGAACACTATGTCATATGGTATGGGATAACCCTTTGGTCAGTTCAGGTCAGCTGTCTCAGCTGTGTTCCCTCCCAACCTCTTGCCCCCACCCAGCCTACTCACTGGGTAGGCAGAGAAGGAAAATAAAACAACAACAACAACAACAACAACTCAAAAAAGAGAAAACTTTGATATTGTGCAAGCACTGCTCAGCAATAGCCAAAGCACCAGTTTGTTATTCAACACCATAAATCCCAGTGGTGTCCAGTACAGGTGGGGCCGCCAGCATCTGGTGCTGATTGACGTGAGTTGCTGTGGCACTTGACACCTATCTGCTGCTGTGCCTGTGTTGTGGATGGAAGTATTTGACACAGTTGTGATTTAGCAGTGATTCAAAATTTATTAATAATTTGAGATAGATCAAGAGGTTGAATTTTAGCAGCACTTAATCATTAACTGATACAAAGATTTACGAGGTGATTTAACTAAAGAACTGAACAGCAACTTAATTACAGATTAGACAATGGCAAGATTCACATTAACTTGCTATTAAGTATCCCAAATCAATACATATACATATAAGCAAAAGCACAAATCTCAAATTAATGCATATACATATAAGCAAAGCATATAAGTGCACACCGCCACCCCCACCCCACCCTACCCCAGTCTATAATTGCTGAAATCAAGGATGTCTTAATATTGCACAACTCTAATGAGCCAGCGGGTACCCCTGCTAACTCCTAAACGTGCATGGACAAATAGAAAAGCATCCACATACATAAAGCTGATGTATATTTGTCATAAACACATAAATGGAGAGGTGGATGAAAGAGGGGCTAGCCTATAGTTAAAATTTCCCTTTTCTTGAGTTAGTGTAAATACAATATACTGGCATTCCTCACCAGGTGATAACTGAGGCTCGAGAGGGGTTGCCTTGCTCTGTCCGCCTAGTCCTCGAGGTGTTTTGCCTGAGTGGCGTCCCAGCTCAGGGGAGATACTGACCACAGCGCACTGTGATCCAGAAGAACTCAAAGGGTCTTTACTAGAATTGTTGCTTATAGGATCTGAGATAATTGACTTTCATCAGGTACTTTTCCACTGCAGCCCAGATCTGACAATGGAGTGTGTGAGTACCTTCCATGCTTACTCGAGCCTAGGACTTGCTAGGACTTGTGGTCCAGTACTCCCTTCTCTGTGGCCACAACCCATATGTTGTCAGAAGTGACCGATTATAGTTATTATCTTCAAATGGTGGGAACCATAGGAACCAGGCACACTAGGGAGTTGCCATAGTGTTCTAGTCCATTACTCCTCACCTTCAGTTGGTCAGAGCTACGGGAACTAGATACACTAAGGTGTGGCTGTAGTGTTGTAGTCCATTGCTCTCCACCCTTTATTTCTTTCATGTTAGACTGTTATGTATCATTCTGGTCATTGTATTATGGTGTGGCCCAGGTGGGGAGGAAATCACACCAGTATTGGGAGGCCTAAGTGGGGCTTGGAGGGGATTGTACCATCACAGGTTGTGGCTCACAACCAGCCCTGCTGGAAAGATCTCCATGTGCTGGCAGCTGACACAGTGTCTGACAGGTTGCTTGTGCTCAAGATATAGCCCTTTCTTATAGCCTAGTTATTGTATCCTCCATAATGCTGAAGTCAACTTTTCCTAATCTGGGCCCAGGGCCTTCTGAATTTGATACAAAGTATATATATATATTTAATATTCCACATTTATGTTGTCTTTTTGCACACATATGTGTCAAGTGTCTAATTCCTCTTGTTTCTTTCTTTCTTTCTTCTTGGTACTCCAGTATGGCTTCCTTAGTTTTCCTGTTAAAGGATATGCACCATTCTTCTGCATTTTGATAATTCATGGTAAATGGTGGTTGGTCTGCTACCATGTCTATTGCATCTGAGCAACTGGAGAGTTCTTTTCAATTTTCAAATGACCTGTTGTCAGCACTTGACAATGGAGATGGAGCAGAAGTGTAAAAAGAGCTGCCCTTTAGTTTACTCAAAGAGATTCTTTCTATGTAGCCTTTTTTATCTTTACTTTTCTGGGGTTTTTTGGGTGTTGGTTTTTGTTGTTGTTGTTGTTGTTTTTTCCAACTGAACTATTATAGATACATAAAAAAGGTGTTTGGTATTCTAGATTTCAGAAAACTGAAAAAGTAACAAACAGAAATTTCCCTGCAGTCCCTGTTTTTCCTTCAGATTTGTAATAATAATAATAATAATAATAATAATAATAATAATAATAATAATAATAATAATAATTGTTATTATTATTACATATTCTTCTTATTATTATATTTCTTTTTATATGCTGTTAATGGGTATTTCAGAAACTTGACTTTTGCATCTTGATCTTCCTATTGTTGGTTTTGGTTTTTTTTTACACTCATCATAAACTTCTTTCCCAAGGCACAAGTGTTAATTTTTGAACACAGGGTTTTTATTCTGTAAATGGTTCCCCAGCTGCATGATTAAATAGCCATTAACTAAGACCTAATGGTTTAACCACTTACTACCTTTTTGCATTTTCTGTTGGGAGGTGATGTTTCATTTTATCTTCCTCTGTTGCCAATTTAACAACTTCCAATATTTCCCTTATTTGTCCTCTTTGAGCTGCAGTCCCACATGGAAAAGAAAATAACTGTATGTTAAAATGAAACTAGTAACATTAATACCTAAAAGATAAAATACCTGAAAAGGATGTTACAATTATTGATAAATGAGGTATTTAAAAAATAAATATGCCCAAAATAGTGCTAATCCCCCCGTCCTCCCAAACTCCTGGTCTATTATTTTAAGATATGTGTTCAGACTACTCTAAATGTGCCCCCCAAAAATGCAGGGATATAAAAAAATAGGCCACATAAAAATATTTTATTTGTAGCTTCAGTTTAAACTGAACTTAATTTTTTAGGTATGTCTTCAAAAGTTTTTTCTCCTTCTGTTAAGAATTTTCCATTTAATTTTAGGTATGCAAACATCTGAGTCTCCAAAAGAAAAGTCCAGGATTTGTCCAAGACAAAGCCAAACTAAACCTGACACAGATAGTAAATTTAATCGAAATCCATATTTTAAATTATGTTTTCCAATTTCCTCTGGAAAACTTCAGAAAATGTAATTGTGAATTGGTTGTTATATATCAGAAGATTGAATTCCTCTAAAAATTTCTCTATAAAATGTCTTGATCTGTCATGACCCTTGGCTTTTGCAGTATGTTTTAGTACCCTCTGGTACACCTTCTAACTTTTTCAGTCCATCCTCTTCTATATATTTGCATGGGTATGGATGCGTTTTCGTTTTATGCAGCATCTTGACATTATTGATTGTGTTTGCTGTGAGTACAGTATGAAGAGTGCTGTCCAAGTGCATGTAGATGCTATTTTTATAGGATATTCATATTCGTGCATCAAAACATACAAGCCACTAGACTTCAAAAACTTCTGTGTAACGATTCCCAATTGCTGTTAAACCTATACAGATAGTTATATAGTAAAAGCATACTGCATTTCTCGTAAAAGCAGTGAATATAATAGCTTCTTTTTCTCTTCAGTTCCTTTCCTCAGGAATTATCCCCATGAGCAACATAGAATTATAACTTGTAAAGTATAAGATGCTTTATAAATCATGTTCTGCCCACATGTAAGAAATTATAACAAATGTTTGAATATGATAGAGCTACTCAGAAACTCATGAACAAAAGGCTATATTGGTAGAATAAGCATGATGTTTAATACAATTTTGTCTTTTAAATAAACTTAGACACTCACCTAGAAGGCATTGAACTATTTTACGAATTACAGTCAGGGGAAAATCTTTGCCGCTAGTTTGAAGCTTTCAAGAAAAATGTAACACAACTAACTACCATCTTTATTTCTTCCCTTTATATATTAATGTTATTCCCTATTGTATATTAAACTTTCAGTAGTTAAGTTCATAATACAGGTCACAGGTGTCAAAGTGAAGTAACCTGGAAAGAAGGAGGATCACTTTCCTTGATGGCAGGACAAGTACTCTCAACTATTGGAACAGGTTTTCTTTCAAGTAGAAACAGCTAATTTCATTTATGCTATAGGGCAATCTGCAGTACTCTGTTACAAGGTGAAAAGAAGCCCTTATTTTTGGAAGACATCAAGATTTGTTGTGTCTGTATCATGTGATAAATGATATACTGAAATAATGGTATTAATTTTGCAGCATACCTTTAAAATGTCATGTTAGTCACTTATCCAAAGTTATAAAATGATGTGTTTTAACACAAGTGATAACATATCCATAGTCCACTTGGAAATTGCTTATCACTGAATACCCAGTGCACTTCCTCTTTGATTATCTTCTGATACTTATTCATTTGTTTTTCATGCATGAAGGATAAATTTATTCCAATTCCAGACCTCTGAATCCATCCACAGGTATAGGCAATTTTGTACCAGTACTGCAAGCCTCTCTTTCATTTAAAAGCTGTGCCTTATACACGTAATATGTACATATATATTTGAAGAGAAACACTTTAATTTACTTGTAGAAATAACCTTTTGGATTCTGCTTATCCTGGCAACCCAAGTTCTTTCTGTCAAAGTGGATACAGAACCAAACCCAACTATATACAGAACTAACCAAACCAAACCCAAGGCCGGGCCCAAAATATTGTGGTGAATGGAGTTAAATTCAGTTGGTGGCCAGTCACAAGTGGTGTTCCCCAGGGCTAAGTATTGGGGATGGTTCTCTTTAATGTCTTTATCAATGACCTGGAGGAGGGGATCAAGTGCACCCTCAGTAAGTTTGCAAATGATACCATGTTAGGTGGGAGTGCCGACGGGCTTGAGGATAGGAAGGATCTACAGAGGAATCTAGACAGGCTGGTTTAATGGGCCAAGGCCAATGGTATTCAACAAAGCCTGGTGGAAAAGCACCTAGGGGTGTTGGTTCACAGCCGGCTGAATATGAGCCAGCAGTGTGCCCAGTCGGACAAGAACGGCTTGTATCAGGAATAGTGTGGTAAGCAGGACTAGGGAACTGATCATCCCTCTGTACTCGGCATTGGTGAGACCTCACCTTGAGTACTGTGTTCAGTTTTGGACCCCTCACTACAAGAAGGACAATGAGATGTTGGAGCGTGTCCAGAGACGGGCTACAAAGCTGGTGAGGGGTCTGGAGGACAAGTCTCATGAGGAACGACTGAGGGATCTGGGGTTGTTTAGCCTGGAGAAGAGGAGGCTGAGGGGAGACCTTATCACTCTCTACAACTACCTGAAAGGAGGCTGTACAGAGGTGAGGGTCAATCTCTTTTCCAAAGTAGCAGGTGACAGGGCAAGAGGAAATGGCCTCAAGTTTCGCTAGGGTGGGTTTAGATTGGATATTAGGAAAAAGTTCTTCACCGAAAGGGTTATTAAACATTGGAACAGGCTGCCCAGGGAAGTGGTGGAATTGCCATCCCTGGAGGTATTTAAAAGACGAGTAGGCATGATTTAGTGGTGGCTTTGGCAGTGTTAGGTTGATGGTTGGACTCGATGTTCTTAAACATCCCTTCCAACCTAGATAATTCTATGATTCTATATAATTCCATTCATTTAATTTGAGCCATTAAACAGTTTGTGATAACTTTCCTGCAACAAACTTACTCGCATTTGTCATGTCTAAACTGTGGATATAGGCTTAAACTGTCAACTTTGTGCCAATGTTCATCACAGATATACACTTTATTCAGGTAAGACAATTCATGTCATAGCAGAAAAGTCTACCCAGTTCTAGTACAGCATCATGTGAAAAAGCCCATTTTGATTCATCTACTGAACAGCTCTGAACTGCAGCTGTGGATTTGCTCTTCTGGCTTAAGGATCTTTGCAAGCACACAGGCTAATTGTCAGGAGAAGAAACATGATGATGGATGTTGGTATAAATCCCCAAAACAGATACTGTCAGGCTTAGGAAACAAATGTATGACTCCAGATAGCTCAGTAATCCTGTAAGCCACATTGTCGCTTTCATATGCAGAGCTAAGAGTTACATACTGACTTGCCAGCAGCAAATATTTTGTGAAATATCTAGGTATATGCTACTGGAAAGAAAGAATTCTTGGTGTTTTGCATGTTACCCCATCTTTTGCAAATGTATTTGCACATAATAGTATAAAAAAACAGTGTAAAAATTTTTGTATATTAGAGGAGCAATTTCTAATGATAAGGAAAATTGAACACTCTAATAGGTTGACTACAGAAGCAACCTATCAGTAAAATAATTCTCATCAATCAAAACTTGTGATTGTGTGAAACTAATGCTGTCATTAATGTCTTACATATTCAGTTGTTCTTTGGTAAAGGATATGATGGGCTACAGTCATCCCCATCAAAAGTCACTTTCAGTGATACTAGTTTAATAGAACATCCTTCCTTTAAAATCAGGATATTGAGGTTAAAGTCTTGCTCCGCTTACTCTCCCCAGGTCAATTCTAGTACTGCCTTTGTAGCACTCTAGAACCAGAAATTAAGTAGATATCCTGCAAAAATCTGTAGTGCAGTCTTTCAGTGGCATAGACAATTTTGTCTAATTGCTAACCAGCTGTGATAAGTTAGATTGGTGATAAAGAAAATGTGAAAGAAAGGTACAGTGATGCGATTTTTGATTTCGTAAGGCTTGGAGGAGGGGACAGAATTTGCCACATAAAATTTGGAAAGCTTGATTTCTGACTGGATTGTTTTAATGCAGCAGACTGTCTGACATTGCAGAGGTCAGGGTTAAACTAAATTTATGGTACTGTGCTGGTCCCTCACTGTGGCTAGGGTGTCTCTCCCCATGAAAAATCTGAGACGAGCTGTCACACTTACAGCTGGTATAGATGATGCTAGGCAATTGCTACTCACAAATGAATGTTCCTATCATCACAGCATTATACTTACAAATCCAAGTATTAGCTCAATAGAAAAATTATCTGGTTATGTTTTCATGTAAAGATTTCATCTGTACTGAACAGTACAGAAAGATTCAAACTGTACATTGACAATTGTCCTGTGCAGTAGACAGTCTCGCATAAAATTCAGTAATGCTGCATTTGGAAGAAATATTAAACAAGGAATATTGACCCTAAAATAATATAGTGCTTCGAATAAGTGTTATGTAAAATGTAAAAGAAAAAATGTGTCCACGGGCAAAAGGGCGGGGAGAGGAAACACAAAACACAAACAAGCACTTTTGTTCAAACACTTCTCTTATCTTACTATAAATGAATAGCTCTCGAGCTTGTTTTTGTATCTGCTTCCTAAACAAAAAAAAAACCCAACTTTCAGACTCTCACTTAAAAATAGCAAAAATAATAAGGAAGTTAGCATTATGCAAAATAAGGCAAGATTACCAAAGCTGACACACATGGATAAGAATGGACAAAGTAAAACTGTTAAAATGAAAATGACAGATTTAACTTGCTGTTTTACTACACATTAATCAAAAGTCTGACTATGAGATATTTATTGGTCTTAATTGTTTTGCTGCTCACTTTAGAGTGGATAGCTGAAACTATATTACAGTATTAATGAGTACAATTGATCTTCTAGGCTGTGCCCTCCAATATACAAAGGTACTATAAGAGTATGTATTAGGTTTTAAGAGGAAATTTCTCTCTTCCTTTGTATATGACTTATTTATGTGTGGTATTTCAAATGCACTGACTTGCAATTAGTTCTCTGTGATCTAATGGATTTCAATTTAGTAGTCAAATTAGAAGCAGACAGCTAGAGTTTTCAGTGCTGGCAGGCATCTCAGCGTTGATAGAGGTAATGAAGAACAGCACCCTGATGAGCTAAGACCTGCCACCATTCAGAGCTAAGACCTGCCACCATTCAGATTTTCTGGCAATGACAAGCCTGTCATCAAATGTAATTCATGCCAAAAGACAGGATGACACAGAATTATTTAGATGGTCCGTTAAAAATCAATAACAGAAATCTCAAAAAAAAAAAAAAAAAGAAACAAAATCAGTCATGTACTTTAGAAAAATTAAAACAAAACATTGTCAAAAGCCAGCAAAGAATTGAGGAAACATAATAATCCGAGTAAGAAACGGGAATTAGCAACTCGGGAAGTCAGTGTAAATAAGCTATGTCGTCTCAGTAATAAAGGATGATATAACTCACCCTGTCTTCATAAGGTGGTGGTGAAACAGTTAAAATTCTATAGGATCTCACAGATGTAGACAAAAGGTGTTAAGTGTTGGAGACAGTAACTATTGAGAACCTATCACAGCTGTTGCTGCATTACTGAAAAGATAATAATGTGGTTGGCTACTGGGAAAGAGTTCACATTTGTTGCTGAAACAGAAGTAGCCTTATGATTAGCTAAACTAGGTTGGTATTGCCTGTGGAAAACTGGATTACAAATTTGGGTCTACAGGAATATACAGTTTCTATAGTATTTATTTTAAGTGTTGACGAAGTCTTAGGAAAGGTTTCTGTCAATCTGACTTCTGGACTTGTATTTGTTGTGTTGATTTAGTCTCTAGACAACTACATTCTTTTTTCCATGTGTTCTGTTGTCTAGACTGGAAAATTCAGCCTAAGCCCATCTTTTCACAATGAAGATATTGAAAATTTCCTAAAGCAAAACAATGGAAATAGCAACTCATTTATCTGAGGCTGTTCACACCGGTTATGGAAATTCATCTTCACTCCAGTACTACTCTGTTGCCCACATACGGACAATTAATCAAGTCAGGCACAGTGAGAGGTTTTTCTGCAGATCAAGTTTCCATGAGTCAGTTGGGCAGTAGAAACAATGCACTGCTAGTTATGCTGTCACATGTTATCAGGTGATCTTACAGCATTTTTATTTGTGCAAGAAGAAAGTTGCTTTGCAGCAATTGTCCTTGTTATCACATTTATTAGCGAATTCTAACTCAATTAAAGAATTGTGAATTGGAAAAAAAAATCACACAATAAATAGTTTACAGCACCTAAAATCAGCATTAAAACAGCACAGAGGAAAAACTATAAACCCCCAAACAAACAAAAAACCAAAACCCCAAACCCCCTAGCAGATGGTACACCAAATGTAGCATGAATGCTCTGCAGACAATCTTATAGGGATATGCTAATTCTTCAGCAACTATAGTGACCCGAGTTTGACTGGTGATCTGTGCAAATATGTTGCTTTTCTTCCATAATCTTACAAATCCTGAGAAGTGTTTTACTATGCATGACGTTTTAGCGATGTGAAAACTGCTACCAGTCAGCTGGATGTGTTGCATTTATGGACCTATAAGTTTTTGTCCCTGGATCTGAGCTGGCTCAGAATTTGCAAGATGAACCTTCTACAAAATACAGAGTGAAAATTCTTTATGCACATTACTTCTATCTATATTTGTAGGATTTAGGCACTTCTGTTCATCTAAAGATAATGGTATTTCCATGTGAAATCTGTGCTGTGCCAGATTTGATTGATGGGCTTCAATGCAATTTGCACAACAATATTACCAAAGCACCAACATTTACTAGAAGTGGCGGCAAATATATTGAGCTTACAGTTCTGAAAGTGAATTCACTTATTCACATTAGATAGTTGCAGCTTATAAATGAATTTTATGGATTTTTGCACCTTTTTTCATCTTATATATTTTGTATAAATGATCTGCATGTTATAACACAAATGCTTTATATCACATTTGCTAAATTTACTGAAAAAGTTACAAATCACGTTTGCTGATGTTCTCCAGATGCTATACAAACTTATCCAGAATCTCTTCTTGTTTGAAGAGAGCAGTTACATTTAACGCAAAATTCACCTAGAATTCGGCAGTATTTGGTAAAAGTAAATATTCCTTTGACTAGAAACACACACTAGAAAGTTGTTGCTGGTTCAACTAACATCTTAAACGTCTTTCCAGTGAATATATCTTTGCAATACTGCAGTAATTTCAATCATAATTATTTTAATTAAATCTTTATTTGCATAAACTGTTTTATTCATGCTATTATAATTTACCATATACTGTTAACAAAGCCCAAGCTATTTCATATTCCATTTCATATTCAGCTATGACTGATTAGTTCAAGCACATTGCATGATCATGCATATACATTGGCACATTTTTCATCATTTTGTCTTCAGATTTGGCAGGTTTTGTTTTCAAGTAGATGATCTTAACTAATGAGGTGCACATTTCTTTATGCAAATCAAGGAACAACAAAAAAACCCCCTGAGCTTCCTTGATCAGAAAGCCGTCTAACCATGTGCAATTGACCCAGCAACGGGACAGAGGCCTACCTTAAGACGTAGTGTTTGGGATGCTTTATTTGAGATAGCAGTCAAGAACAGTATTCTTTCTTCAAAATAAATTTTCAAGCTATAAAGTCTGTAAAACTAAACTACAGCAACTTCCATTGTTGCAAGTTGTTAAGAAAATCCCCTTCCCTAACCATTATATCAGTTAGTCTTTATAGCGTGAAAGTGTATTATCTTTGTTAATATATATTAGTTCATATTATACACTGTAATGTCATAAGCTACTGGAATTTTACTGAACACTTTTGCATTGTTCATGCTTACAAAAACCAAACTAAACAACAGGCCAGCCCAGAAAATAAGGACTTTGCCTCTTTGAAGCTTAGAGTTGTCTGTGAAGGATAAAGGATAACCCTGGACAGCCAGGATAATGCCAGCATCTCAGCCCCCCAAACACATCTTTGAAACCCTCCCAGTGTTGCCTGAGGTACTAGATAAGTAACTAGAGAAAGTCTGACTTGAGGGACATCTGGATCAATAGACAAGCAGCAACGATGCTGCAAAAATCTAGTTGCTTTGCAAAGTTTTACTATGACTAGTAATTAGTAGCGTGGGTGTTACTGATTAGTCAAATCACGTTGTACGTGAACTTTTGAAGGGTATATAAGAGCCTTCTGTAAAGTCACATTTGGGGAGATGCAATATGGCTGGGACACCCCATGCGCATGAATAAATATTTACACTTGTAATTCAATACTTTGCATCCTAGCCCTTCTCCTTGGTTGGCACAGGCCAGTTGTGAATTTCCCTGACAAAGTACAAGTCCATATGACCCGGCTGCATATTACAGAAGGAGAGACAAAGCACTCTTGTCCTTAGAAAAGGAGGAAATAATATAACAGGACAAGGAGTTACTAGAGTAATTATGCAATACAATGGTGGATATGATACAAAGCATTTGGAGAGCCTTCAGGCTCAAATATATTTTGTGATAGTTAGAGACAGTATGGTTCGACTCCTCTCAACTCTTTGATCTTTGTCTACTAGTGTTTCAAAACGGCTAGCTGTTTGTTTTTTCGTTAATTATTTGTAGGAGGAACTTTTTGTTTAGATTATTTTTTATGTCCTTTATACTACAATAAAATTTGGAATTTAATGTAAAGCTTAATATTTTAATGTATTTACATTTCTCATAAATGTATTTCAGAAGTAATTGTGGTCTTCAATCTCTGTAGTGTTTTTTTGTTTGTTTGTTTGTATTATTATTATTTTTTCTTAAATCTAGCTATCTCACTCAGGTCTTTAAATGCCTAACATGACTCAGTGTTCTAGATTGGGTTTTTATATAAGTCTTTTTGATTAGAATGACTTTAAACTGCAGAAATTGTGTTATTTCTAGAACTAATGCCATGGACTGAAGTTTGTATAGACTTACTCAGGCTAAAACTAGCTATTCAAAAGGATAATAATGTAGACAGAGGGTTCAGCACAGCCTAACCATGGAATAAATATAGAATCATAAGAATCCAAACCACCAGGCAGGATCTTCAGAAACCTCAAGCCAACATCAACTTAGCTTCTTACCCAGTTTGCAGCTTGCAGCTTAGTGTTGCTGTAGTTATGTGGTGATTATTTGTCTATTTTTTTAAAAAACTTGCTGAGACACAGTTATGGTGTGCAGTCTGATCATGAGGTGTTTTCTAATCAAATAAGCCTAGGGAAATCAAAAGCTTTTACCCAACTCCTTTCCCATCCATGTCAAAGTTAAAATTTAATTCAGTGAAAATTTTAAATTAGCCTAACAGTACTTAGAATAAAAACTTTTTCCATCATTAAAGTTAATATGTGTCATTATACCTTTGAAAGACAGTTTTACTGGCAAACTCGCTTGAAAAGGGTCAAGTTAACAAAGTAGCTTTAACATTCAAACACTTGTTCTTCGTGTTTCAGCAGAATACCAAATTTAAAGACTAGGAATTGATGTTTTGGGGAGGGCATGTGCATGTCTGTGTATCTATATGGTAAGGCACTATAGTATGAATCTTAAGGAAATATAAAGTTCATGACTGTATCTGTTATGCTTTCTTTAAGATCTTCACAAAATTGTTCGAACCATGCAGACAAACTTGGATGCAGAGATTTTAATCAGCCATTTGAATGAATAATTATTTGATTACATATAATTTATATTTGAGTCTGAAAATTAAACTTTTTTGCCATTTCAAGCTCTAAATACATACTGATGCCACATTCTGGAATAAAAGTGGCTCAGCTGTGTACTGTGAGCTTAGGTCTGCAAGAGAGAACAGTTGTATTAATTCCCACTGAAATTCCTTTAACACAAAACAGGATTTGAACATTGTGACTGTAACTACTCGTCTGAACTGTTTTTCTTCTTGAAATCAGTATCTACTTTATAATGCTTTTAATTATCTGTTAGGTTTTGAATCACTGTTCTGCACACCCAGTTAAAAACATTTGTAGTGTACTTTGCATTCACAATTCAGCTGATGAATGTCAGTTTTCATTTATTTTACTTTCTCACCCATCCCTGAAATTTCCTCTTTAGCTTAAACAAAGGGTTCAGGGATTACTCAAAGCTGTTACTGGATTTTTCTTGGCTTCATACTCCAGCGATTTTTTTCGTTTGTTTGGTTTCTTTTTTTTTTTTTTTTCCCTTGCTCTGAGAATATAAAAGAGTAAATTCTAAGTTCTGGCACTTTTTGGGGGGGGAAAATTCTCCAACTCTAACCCAAATTATTTAACTATTCATTCATAAAACCAAGGAATTTTTTCCAGAACTGTAGTTTTACGTGGCAATATAGAAAGGATCATGAATACAGATAAAACTTAAAGCACTCATACAGTATCATTAAGATTGTTTGATGACTGATATGAGCTTAATTATTTTGATGAAATGGATACCCAATAAATACACAATGCATACTCTGAAACAGAGGCATACGCAGCCAGGAAAGAACTGATGATGAATTTTAACCTATTATCCTTGCCAGACTTCACTTCTTCCTTAAGTTTTGGAACCTGAAAGTATAACATGTTTTGAGGTATGGTATTTGCTGAAAAGCAATATAGTACAAATCACATTTGTGGTGATATTTGTGATTTAAATAAAAAGTTACACAATCTTAAGTAATTTATAACAAAAAAAACACTTACTATAGTATATGGTATCCCTTCATATATATTATTCTGAACATAACAGCTAAAGCTTTTGGACAAGTATATAAATGATTAATATTTTTGTTGAGAAATTTCATTGCTTTCTTTGTTACACTATCATCTTCCTGTCATACATGATGAGTGTGACAATAGAAAATATAAAGTTAGAGGATGTTTTCTGCTGAATTTGTATGCAAAGAAACCTATAGCCCCTCTGATTTCTGTTACTTTCTCTTATCCTCCTACCTGCATAGTGAGGATCTACTCAGGATATATTGAGGGCTCCTGGCTATTGGAACTATCACTGCCCACCTGCAGAAGCTGCTAACCATGTAAAAACATATTTCTCACCTTTTATGCCTCAGGACAACACTTTATATTTCATTGGGGATTCTTAAATTAATGATGACCTGACCGTTTTGTTTTGCTTTATTTTTTTAGTTATGTTTTGGGTTTTTTTTGGGGGGGGAGCAGGAATAGAAAAGGAAGGATTTCTTTTACGTATTTTCTTTGATCCCTAAATTCTCTTTTTTCCTTTGTTTGGCAGAACATTATCAATTTTTTATGTTTGAAACCCTTTCTATCTCACATCTTTGCAACCCTGCAATGGTAAAAACTGCTAATCTGTGGATTGCATTTAATCCTGACTGATCTAATACCATTAACTTTTTTCTTAATACTACTGAAACTAGTACAAGACAAAAGTTTTGGAGATGACACTCATTTCCAAGGTTGAAGTCATGTTTCATTTTTCACATGAAGCTCAGTCATTAGGATTATTCTCTATAGTTAATGATCACATCCAGCCTGGGCTCTCAAAAGATCTCTCTTATAAATGTGTAAGGACAGGAAAAGACCAACAGGGATATAGAAAATAATGAGCACTGAATAGATTGTATTGGTGAGAAAATCATGAGCCAAAAACATGAAAAAATATCTCTTTTAAATGAAACTTGTTAGAATTCATAAGAAGAATCAAGAAGTTTATTACAGCCATGACATATTATAGATGTTTAGTAAAACATTTTTTTAAGAAAGGACATAGGAAGTGAATTTTGTGTTTTCTGAAGAAAAAGTTACCTTTGTCTTCCAAAGTAATTTGGCTGAAATTCTTAAGTTTTTAATATCATGTAGGAAAAATAGAATAAAAATAAATCCATATGTCAAGCTCAAAATTCATTGACGTTGGAAGAAAAAAAATCGCTGCTTTTTTTTTTCCTTCAATATGTGTGATGTATACTTTTTCTCATTGTTAAACTGTAAAACAGGTCAGAACTTTTATAATTAAAAAAATATCTTTTATCATAAAATGCCATATGGTCCAAAAAGAAAGTTTGATGCGAACACGTAAATATTAATAACTTTTTAACTAGGAAGTATGTTTTATAAATATGAAATATGTGGACAAAACACAGAGAAAGTAAAAAAAAAACCAAGAACATAGAACAGTCACTTGACTGAATGATGCACTTGAGTAGATCATTTATGCATCAAGGGCCTGGTGTATCCTAATATACAAATATTGATTAATTTACCTTTATTGTTGTTCATAAAATAGATTTAAATAGTTTTTAAATAGTATAAATAGATTTAAAGTTTTATCTTAAGATGGAAGAGAAAGCTTTCTCAACAGAACACCAATTAAAATCTCAGATTTTGGTGAGAAAGTTTTCAGTATAGCTTCTACCCCTATACAGGTTGGTAAATTTGATCATTTACTTTGATAACCAAATACATTAGACTGTGAGTCTGACTGTGTTGGGTTAGCCTTGGCTAACAGCCAATGCCCACCCAGTTGCTTGCTCCCGCCTGACCCCCCAGTGGGATGAGAGGTAGCAAAGAGGATTGAGAAATCTTGTGGGTTGAGATAAAGACAGAGAGATAGCTTGCCAATTGCTATTACCAGAACAGACTCAAGTTGGGGAAAATTAGCTTAAATTATTGCCAATTAAAATAAATATGTAATTACTCCTTTGAGTAGTGGGGAACAGAAAGAAAAACCTTAAAACAACCCCTTTCCTCCCCATTCTTCCATGAAGCTTATCTTCACTCCATACACCATTACCCCCCCACAAAGCAGTAAAGGGGATATGGGGGAGTGGGATTTACAGTCAGTACACAGCAGTTGCTCTTTGCTGCTCCTTCCTCCTCACACATTTCCCCTTCTCCAGTGTGGTCTCTCCATGGTCTACAGTTCCTTCAGGAATATCCAACTGCAGCTGTATAGGTTGTAGTGTGGAGAGCTACTCCACCATGGAGCATATCCTCCTCCTGCTCTGACCGTGGTATTCCCTCTGATCTTTTTCTTTTTTTTTTTTTTTTTTTTTTTGTTCTTTGTGTGTCTGGTGTTTTTTGACCTTTCTTAAACGTGTCTTTACAGTGACACCACATGTGGCTGATGGCCTCAGCTGTATCCTGTAGTGGGTCCATTGGAGCCAGCTGGAACTAGCTGTGTCTGGAATGAGACAGCCCCTGGTGTCTTTCCACAGAGGCCACTCTGCAGCCCCCACACTGACAGCACCTTGCCACAGACACCCAATACACTTAGAAGAAAAGAAAAATTAGCTTTTTTTGTTAAAGAGAAAAGGATCTCGAAAACTGTTTTCCTCACATGAAGACTATCATATGCAAATTGTCAATTGTTTTTGAACTTACACTGATTTGATGTTTGCATTATAAGTACTTTGTAACAATGTAGTAATGATAAAATAAAACTCTTTGAAAGTGATAATTTGGGTCTTTCAATGGAGAAAGGATTTTCCCCTTAACTGGTGTGTTCTTGGAAAGAGGTTGGGAAGGTGTGCTGTCCAGACATTCTTTTTCTCTCTCCCTTTGTGGTCAGAACCAGGATTACTGTCGCATGAATTATTCGTTATCAGGTGGCTTGTATACTGACCTTAAGGAACCTTGTCAGCTTTAGACACAACCATGGGACGTGATTCCAGTAAGATGGACTGTGTACATACAAATACACAAAAAAGCGTATGTCAGTATTTAGTAGTATCATTATGTGTATAGGATTTAGTTGTGTTGTTATGTGCATCAAACATTTTACCACTGAGGACACAGCTTTCATGTAGCACTAGTAACATACCTGCGGGGGAAAGTGTGTCCTGAGCATCTGTTTGGAGGATGAGCACAACCTATTGCATGAGTTGCTTTAGTAAATAATTCAAATTATATAATTACTTGCTGGGCAACACTGAGATTGGTGATTTTTTTCACCCCAAATAATTTCCTGGAACAGAAAGCCTTTCCCTTATTTTAAGGTTTGTAGAAAGTCATATTGCTTTTTTTATGGAGTCAGTACCTCATGATTCACAGACGCTGGTGTGCTACTCATCTCTTCATCTTCCAAGAGTTATGGAAGGCAAATAATTTCCTGTCCCTGAGAAACAAAGTGTCTTATATCTTTTTTAATTAGGCTCATTTCACAGTTTCTCAAGATGGTAGACAGGTGACTTATGCAGTGCTTCTTGATGTTTGCTGGTGAAGCAGCAATGCTATGCTGATGGTGTAAAAATAATAAATCATGTTATAAGATGGTGAAGCAGTTCAGTGCTCCTCTACTGTCACTTTTCCACACAAAGAATTCCTGCTGCAAAAATGTCATGTGATCATAACAACAGGCAACATGAGCATGATGAAAGGTCATTTTGATGCTATATTAATTGTGTGAAAATACTGGAATATCATGGCTGATAATTTAAACTTTGGTTCAGACTTTGTTCATACATCAGCTTTAATAAGCTGTTAATTGTACACAGTTTGAAATCCACATGCAACACAGGTATATTTTTGTTATCGGAGATAGGCATTCATAAAAATTGTGGTATGTTTAAATGTGAGCAAAAAATTTTTTTTTCATCTCAACTGCTCTGAAACTCTTGTGATCCTTTGAGTTGTGAACAGATGATGTGTCTGTCAGGAAACATTTTTGCATTTCATGTTTGATGAGAGTGAAAAACCTATATTAAAATATTCTGTTACATATGAAGTATCTGTTTTCCCAACATCCGTTCTAATAAGCCTATGACATACTGTTCAAGCAGGGTCTGTGGCTCTTCCTACAAAGACAAGAAGATCAGATGTTTGTCACACTGAATATAGTGTGACACAGCTGCTTTTATAATAGGCAGCAGCTGCAGCAACTCTGATGGGTGAGAAAGGAGATTTTGCACACAGAAGCCCAAAAAAATAATGTGGATTTTGTAGAACACACAGTAATCGATTACAGTGGACTAGGCATTAAACTTATAGTGGTTTCCTGAAGTGAAAAGGTCAAGATCAGTTTTAAATACTGGTATGTATAAAATGTAATTAATTATTTTATGTCTATAAAATATTTTTTGTTTTCCCACAACACTATCAATTTTGCTATGGTTGCATCATGTATATGCATTATATGCAGAAAGAAGAGTAAAAGAATTGAGAAAAGCAGTTTTAAATGATGTTCACAGATAATTTAGAAGGAACATTATAGTCTCCTGTCCCTAATGGAAGTCACAACAGCACTGATGAAGAAGACAGTCATTGATGGTAAACCAAAGCCATTAGGAATCAAATCCCTGACAGAGAATTTTAACTCTTTAAATGAGCTGCATACATACTTAACCTGGGAACTTCCAGAATACTTTAAATCATATTTACAATTAACTCTGGTTTGAGGAACAGCAAGCAGAACAGTACCATATTTTCCTTAGAGTTTGTGGTGATATTGCTTTTCCTTTCACCTGCTTGTGTATTCCTGGTCTGCTAGAAAGATATCATTGGCAGATGTCTAGAAGGCAGGCTGGAGTTGTGTGAGCGCAACTTTTCACAGTTGTCATACAAGTTGGATATGGGCAGCCTGCTCGAGTCGACCCTGCCTTGAGCAAGAAGGTGGAACTAGACAATCTCCAAAAGTCCCTCTCAACTCCAACCATTCTATGGTTTTATCAGATAGAATAATATAGAATAATATAGAATAATATAGAATAGAATAGAATAGAATAGAATAGAATAGAATAGAATAGAATAGAATAGAATAGAATAGAATAGAATGATCTTAAACATCATAATAGCATTCTGATTTCCTCACTTATTAAGGCAGGCAGTGTAATGTATGGCAAACCTACACAGTGATCTGTGTAAGGACATTCTACTGTTCATGTATTTAACCTGAGTTTTACAATACTCCCTAAATGCAGCAAATAACAACAACAAAAAAAGGTCAAATCTACAAGTGGTTCAGTATTACTTATTCATGGCGATAAAAAAAAATAATCAGATAAACATGGAGATGATAAAAATGGAGAAAAATCATGCTGTAATATTTCTAGTGGAGACTTATGTATATTAATAGTACTGTATTCTTATGCTAAGGAATCCAGACTCTTCCAGTAACTTATCTGCTTGGTGTTCAGTTCATGGTCCTTTAAAATTCATAGTTTCTTTTGAAAATTTTCTTCCTGCTGAGATGGTCCCTGTATTATATTTCAGCAGTTGGCTATTTCTCACAGGGTTTGGTAGAATTCAGCATGCCATGCTATAATACAGATGTAAATTTTCAAAATAAGGATTGCAGGATGCTTCAAAGCTTTTGTAAAGTAAAATGGAAAATTCCCACAAAAATAAACACTGCATGCTGGACAAAACAAGAATGGTGTTGAGTTGGAAGAGAACCAAATGTCATTCATGCCATCAGCCTGGACTAAATTAGGATCGAATACCTGTCATGATCTAGCTTTTCCTTCATAGGACAACCATGTTTTTAAATATTCTATTTGTTTTTCAGAAACTACAGAAGCCCAGATTAGTTCAACTTTTCTAGAATACCATAATATTTTATGTATTCTTTTAAAGAGTAAAATAGATTCCACTCTATTTGAAAGTATTTTAAATGTTATCTATCTTTAAATAGCTTAATATCTATTTTATTTTAGAGTTTTTCACTATTTATTCCAAAATACACTGATTTTTTTTTAATTATTAGTTTCTCCCTTCCCTGATAGATACCAGACCAAACATAAAATTGTAATTGCCATGTGATGAGTCCAGAAAACTGAATCAGAAATCCTAATAAAGCAACCACAGGTCAGAAGCTCTTCTATCAGAGTATGCCAAAATATGAAATTGAAATACCTTGTGGAAATATACTATTTTTGTTGAATTTTTAGTAGGAAATTCACAAGAAATTTAATATCCAGTATTCTTAATTTTATGCTATTCTGTAATTTTTATTGCAGTATTTTAAAGTGTAGTGTCAAATTATTTTTTAATAAAATATTGTGCAAAATGAAGCAAATAGATTTTGTGATCTTTGAATTTCCTGAAAGATACATATTCAACTATGACCAACTGTCTAAATAATGTACATCCTGTCAAAATATAGTTCAGTATGAAGTGAGTTAGGTCTTTAACTTCTATAGACCAATATGGATACATTACTATTTAGAAGTGTGACAAACCGGTCTGTGCATTTCAGACCATTCATTAGAAATGTTGGTGCATGAAAAGAATGAAGAGGATGGTTGCCGGAGACTATAATTGTCTTCCTCAAGAGACAGATGTATTTTGAAATGCACAATAAGAAAAGCCTACAACAGAGATTTACATATTTGCTTCTTCAAGACAATCACTTGAACTTTAATTTTCTCTTGTCATTATGGTAATGGCACTTTAATGGCTCAAAAACCAATAGAACTTTGATGTCTCCCATCTCCATGCAGTATGTCTTAAGGTACTACAGTGCCAAACCTTAACAGGTGATGATGTCTGTTAATATTTGTTCCTTTTCCAACAGTGGAACCACTGGGATGGGATTTTTAATGCATAATTATATCAACTAAACTATTTCTGTCTCTCTCCTATTATGATAATGGTATTTTTCCATAGATAATGATTTCCATTTATCCAAATATGTCTGTTATTATTACTTTTTAAAATATTTTGCAGAAGTTTCAAATGATAATTCTTTTCCACCCACTAGGAAAATGTGGCTATCCCCTTTATTTTTTTTAATACCTATTTCTCCTACAATTACCAAAGATTGAAAAAATCTGTATATGTTAAAAAAAAGGTGTTAAGATTTCAGTTTATTAAGTATTTTCAAGGTTAAGGCCATACACTTCAAATTTCAGCAATGAAAACATGCAAATATACAAATAGACCCCTCCACTTCCATAGGTGAAAATTTAGTCAAAAATAAATTTGAAAAATATCTGTTTCTTCATTGCTAGAAATTCCAAGGGTTTATTTATTTGCAACAGAACTTTATGAATACTAAGGGGAAAAAAATGGAAAATTAGTTTTATAACCAAATTTTCTACTTTCATGAAATTCAGTAATGCTCCAGTTTTATATGTCCTTAGAAATAAAGATTTTGAATCCATAACAATTAAAAAAAAAATTCCTTAAATGTTTCTGAATGTGTATTTATAAAATGACAGGTAACAAAGATAAGCGTATGCTATTTTGTTTTATTTATCTAATTATCAAGCCCTACTTAGACAGTATTTCAACTCTTATCATTATTAAAATCAATATATCATGTTTACAAAGTGTTAATCTTCTTACAAGCATCCACCTCCATGTAGAGATGTACTTATATACTTAGAGGAACATTTCATAAAAGTTAATGGAAATTATGCACTGTGCAATATAATATTGTACCATTTGTACAACAATCAGAGCAGTGGAACAGGTTGCCCAGAGAGGCTGTGGAGTCTCCTCTGTACATATTCAAAACCCACCTGGATGCATTCCAGTGCAACCTGCTCTAGGTGAACCTGCTTCGGCCGGGGAGTTGGACTAGATGATATCTGAAAGTCCCTTTCAACTCCCACCATTCTGTGATTCTGTGATTTGTGGTAAGCTTACATTATAGTTTGCTATACTCTAAGAAAGTCTCTGTAGTACCTCATAGAATAAGTATTAGACAGTTCAAAGTTAATGAGCATATTTTTGTGCTTCAGTGTTAATAAATAATGTATCCTTCAAAGTCTTGTATAAAAGGTGAAATCTACTGAAGATTTATATTTAAGAGAACATGGCATATCTTTTATATTCAACTACAATTAATCAAGATGTTTTGACTTGATCTGAATGCTAATAGTTATTCCTGTCTATCATGAGTTTTCAAATGAAATGGGAAAAGGTACTAATGGAGATAAAAGAAACCTTTGTTTCCCTTCATTCTTCAGTGTATTTTTAAATTAACATAAAGTAAGGTAATATTCATCACTGTATTCTGACATTTCTGTTCCTTTGAGCTGCAAACAACGCATCCTCGTCAGTAGAACTATGATAACTATTTAAGAAAGACTGATGGATGTCATTTGATGTTGTGCTCCATTTAGTTTCAAGCATTGTAATAAGGTTTTATTTTGTACAAAGCTTTCAGTCCACTTACAATATACGGCATAAGAGATGGAGTTTTCTATAAGGTGTTTAAAATTCTGTTGAATAATTGGTTCTAAATGGTTAGTCAGGAATATGTCTCTGTTGAAATAATGCATACTGTATTTGCTGAACTATTCATTTATTCTTTTGGTACGGTATTTAACAAAATTCTTCAAACCCAAATATTGATAATGAACTTTCAATAATGCAATCTATTAATTGTTAATCTATTAAATGAAATTAAACTGTAACTATATTTCTTTTGCAATGCATTTTTATCTTTGACAGATTCAAAATAAAGGATGCAAATATAATTCCTGGTAAATTATGTTCACCAGGAAAGTATCATTACTTCAGTTAAGATGTAGAAACTGAGTCATGTACGAGTGAAGTGACTCATGAATACCCATTAATTATTTGTATTGTATTAGAAACTCATCAGAAACTTAGTTATGCTGCCCTTATTAAGAGTCAGCTTTTGATTTGGATACACAAATAGACAGACATAAAAGGCATAAAGAGACAGTATGGCCTGCTATAGAACCTTAAGCATCTTTTTATATGCATTTGAACATAGGTATCTTAGAGATTGATGATATTCCTCTAGTGCAAACTTCCAGTAATGTTTTAGGTATTTTTCTTCTTTCAGGATATGTTAAAAATGAAACCTTTACTATGGTTAAGTAAAATCTGTAATTCCATTTTCTCCTCTGCTAAAATGAAAATGCCACCTGAACTCAGTATGCTAAGCCGTCAGTTGCTTGATGGCACTGTGGTATTATTATATACAGTTGAAGTCACATTATTCCTTTTAAGACACTAGAGAATACGGTTGTGAACATATTTTGCTCTCAAAAATTTTTGGGAAAGTAAGTATGATCAATTTTGCCCAGCTTCATACACAAGTGACACAGCAAATCACTCACCCACAGAGGCTGGGAATAAGAAAATTACAAAACTCCTATTTGGATTGATGTTGCTATTTAAAGTCATTTTCAGCAAATTGTTTATAGATGCAACTGACCCTCTTTCTTTCTTCCTGATTTCTTAAATATCTTATATTGAGAAAAGGCTACTCCACCGCTTTGAAAAAAAACACATTTATTCAAAAACAAAGCATATCAATAACAAGCTAAAGAGTACTATCAGCTCAGATGGCACATCAACTCATAGGTCAGTCAATAGACTACATGTAAAGTATAGTGGAAGGGATAGTATTCGAATTTTCCTCATTCAATTACTAAGTCAGAGATGAGAAGATCTATTGTATACTGTGCATTAAAGATTTCAAAATGAATGCTGTGCTGCTGTAGTTATATGGCAAAAGTGACAGCACTTTAGGGCTTTATCCTGCTGTCACTCAGGTGAATACTATTTTTGCAATGGAGTTTCCTGGGAGCAGGACTGAACACAGACTTGAGCACCACCTCCTTGCAAATTCATGCTATTAATAATTGACACTGATTGTTTTCCTTAGTATATTCATAGTGTTGATAACAGGTAAAGATAGGAGCACAAAAAAAATCTGTGAATAGTATATCATTGCGACTCTGAATGTTGGGTTGAATGAATCAAATAATATTCTGTGCTCATATTTTGCCATTAGAGCTCCCATATGTTCATGTGCTGCAAACCATATGACCACATTCATAATCCTTCTGTCTCTTCCTCTTCACATACTTTTCCCAGTAGTAGGACAGGTAAAGAAATACTAAGAACAAAGAAAAATAAGAAGAGAAAGAAAAGAGGAGTAAAAACACCATCACAGACTGTCAATATCAAAGATCTCTGGCTATTTGTGTCTTTCCTTACTGTGAAGAAAACAAAACAGTTTAAGTGAATACCTTAAAGTTATTGAAAGTGTTAAATGTTATAAATTTTATTTTTATTTACGTATTTATGCATTTATATATGTATTTATAAAAAATATTTATATGCTTATTATAATTATATTTATTATATATAATTGTATAATCATTTTAATATATTAGAAATAGATACAATATAAAATATGACTATATAATGCATAATTATACTTAAATGCATATCTAGAAATACATTTATACATATAAATACATAAATTTATATTTTAATTTATAAAAGTACAAACTTACTGAAGTTACTAAATTGGATAGATTTGAAAACAGGAATTAATTAAAAGCCATAATTGGAAGACGTGGAAACACCTAGAGATTGTTAGTCAAGACATTGAATGATTTAGATTTTTAAATTGGTGTTTAAGAATATAAGTGCCTTGTATTTTCAAAACCACCGCTTTCACTGAAGTCAGTTTTAAAAAAAATATCAGTAGTGGTTTTAAGGATATAAAACTTTGAAGGAATGGTAGGTTGCGATTAGTGGTAGTTGGTCAGCTGATGTAGGAAGCACTACAATTATTCAGTTGGAGGTTTATTGGTAAAGGAACTTTATAGATGCTGCTCCATCATATCAAATAAAGACAAATTGACCTTTACCTCTCAAAGCTGCAGACTATTATAACAGGCTCTTGAAAGAACAAAAATCCATCTGTTTTTATTAGCGTGACCAATGTGAAAAAGTAACTTTTGGAGGCTGCATCTGGCAGGTAACATTTAGATAAAAGGTTTGGGATTGTTTCTGCTGGATTTTACTTGCATGTGTATTCTTCTAAAGGACCATGAACCCTTCTTCAGAAAATATAGGCCCTCTCAGTGAAAGACCATACACATCTGTCAGAGATACTATTGCCTGATGACTTCAGGGACTCAAAGCTTCATTTGAAATAAATAATAATAATTATTAAAAAAATTTAGAAAGAAACCTGTGGGTTTACCAGCTGCATAGTTCAGCAGGGATCTTGGTCTCATCCAGTTATCTAATCTGTGCATATATCTAAGCAAGCATATATATACATAATTATAGTATCACAGAATCACAGAACGATCAGGGTTGGAAGTGACCTCTGGAGATCATCTTGTCCAACTCCCCCGACAGAGCAGGGTCACCTACAGCAGGTTGCACAGGATGGCGTCCAGGTGGGTTTTGAATGTCTCCAGAGTGGGAGACTCCACAACCTCTCTGGGCAGCCTGGTGCAGTGCTCTGCCACCCTCAAAGTAAAGAACTTTCTCCTCCTGTTCAGATGAAACTTCCTATGTTCAAGTTTGTGCCCGTTACCTCTTGTCCTATCACTGGGCACCACTGAAAAAAGACTGTTCCCATCCCCCTGGTACCCTCCCTTTAAGTATTTATAAGCATTAATAAGATCCCCCCTCAATCTTCTTTTCGCTAAACGAAAAAGACCCAAGTCCCTCACCCTTTCCTCATAAGAGAGATGTTCCAGTCCCCTAATCATCTTTGTAGCCCTTTGCAGCCCTTTGCTGGACCCCCTCCAGCAGATCCCTGTCCTTCTTGAACTGGGGAGCCCACAAATGGAGACAATACTCCAGATTTGGCCTCACCAGGGCAGAGTAGAGAGGAAGGATGACCTCCCTCGACCTGCTGGCCACACTCTTTTTGATGCACCCCAGGATGCCATTTGCCTTCTTGGCCACCAGGGATAATATTAAACTGTATATTATTTATTTATTTATTTATTATTTAAATATTAAACTATTTGTGATCATAAATCTACAAATGGCAGGAAGACCATAGATCAACCTTATTACAATGTTCAAAAAAACATTCAAAAAAACATGTTCAAAACATGTTCAAAAAAACATTCAAAAAAACACGTTCAAAAAAAACTCAAGCAAGCTGAAGGAAATGAGGAACTATTTTTGGTTGTAAGAAGTGATCTTATGCTAACAGGATAATGACAGAAATAGCCAAAGTATTAGTATTTCTAATGCTTTTAAGCAATGGTCTATTATTTCTCATTAAACACCAAATAATTCACAAGGATGGCATGCTTTAATTAGTGTTAAACATTTAGCTTAAATAATAGTAACCAGATCAATATAGAGGAAATTCAACGATAATGACATTCATGCTCTCTCTTTAAATACCACGGGGATCCTTATTAAAAATAAAAGTCAGTCATAATTTGTATTTAACAAAAAGCAGTCAATTAGGTGCTACTGTCTCATTCAGGCACTGTAAAAAAGGTATGTGAGTGTGATGTCACAAGATTACTTATATTATTTATATACATAAACTGATATATATTTAGTGATATTATTCACATACATGTATGCTATTAATATATTAATTATATAATTTAATTTAATTACATTTCATTATAGTATTATATGCATATGTATACTATATTTATATTGTATTATGTAGATTATATAAGTATACTTACTTGCATGTAAGCATATTTACTACAGGCTGGTCAGCCTCACCTTCATCCCTGGAAAGATGATGGAATAGCTTGTTCTGGGTGTCATCTCAAAGCATCTGGAAGAAAAGAAGGTTATCAGAAGTAGTCAACATGGATTCACCAAGGGGAAGTCATGTCTGACTAATCTGATAGCCTTCTGTGATAGGGTGACTGGCTGGGTGGATGAGGGGAGAGCAGTGGATGTTGTCTACCTTGGCTTTGGCAAGGCTTTCGACACTGTCTCCCACATCATCCTCATAGGCAAGCTTAGGAACTGTGGGTTAGATGGATGGACAGTGGGGTGGATTGAAAACTGGCTGACAGATAGAGGTCAGAGGGTTGAGTTTAGTGGTGCAGTTTAGTTGGAGGTCAGTAACGAGTGGTGTCCCTCAGGGGTCAGTACTGGGTCCAGTCTCGTTCAATATATTCATCAATGACCTGGATGAAGGGATAGAGTGTACCATCAGCAAGTTTGCTGATGACACAAAACTGGGAGGAGTGGCTGTCATGCCAGAAGGCTGTGCCACCTTACAGCGTGACCTGGACAGGCTGGAGAGTTGGGCGGAGAGGAACCTCATGAAATTCAACAAGGGCAAGTGTAGGGTACTGCACCTGAGGAGGAATAACCCCATGCATCAGTACAGGTTGGGGGCTGACCTCCTTGAGAGCAGCTCTGTGTAAAGGGACCCGGGAGTCCTGGTGGACAACAGGATGACGGTGAGTCAGTAGTGTGCCCTGGTGGCCAAGAAGGCAAATGGCATCCTGGGGTGCATCAAAAAGAGTGTGGCCAGCAGGTCGAGGGAGGTCATCCTTCCTCTCTACTCTGCCCTGGTGAGGCCACATCTGGAGAGTATTGTGTCCATTTGTGGGCTCCCCAGTTCAAGAAGGACAGGGATCTGCTGGAGGGGGTCCAGCAAAGGGCTGCAAAGGGCTACAAAGATGATTAGGGGACTGGAACATCTCTCTTATGAGGAAAGGGTGAGGGACTTGGGTCTTTTTCGTTTAGCGAAAAGAAGATTGAGGGGGGATCTTATTAATGCTTATAAATACTTAAAGGGAGGGTGCCAGGGGGATGGGAACTGTCTTTTTTCAGTGGTGCCCAGTGATAGAACAAGAGGTAACGGGCACAAACTTGAACATAGGAAGTTTCATCTGAACAGGAGGAGAAAGTTCTTTACTTTGAGGGTGGCAGAGCACTGCACCAGGCTGCCCAGAGAGGTTGTGGAGTCTCCCACTCTGGAGACATTCAAAACCCACCTGGACGCCATCCTGTGCAACCTGCTGTAGGTGACCCTGCTCTGTCGGGGGGGTTGGACAAGATGATCTCCAGAGGTCACTTCCAACCCTGATCGTTCTGTGATTCTGTAATATATATCTGTAATACACATTATACTGATAAAAAGAAGATCAAAAGGTAGCTCTTTTACTACAGTGGACTTTTCAATTCAGTTGAACATACTGTTTCAACAAGGTTTTATCATTAAAAACCAATATCTTAATTGAACACATATCTATGAAACTAACGTTGATTCGTAGGCAACATAACTGTATGACAATTTAACAGAATACTGATACACTATATGAGAATAATATTGGACACAATTTTGCAATTTGTATTCAAAGGTCAAATTAATTTGTATCTAAGTGGAATTTAGCCCTAATTATTTTCAATTTTAAATCCATTTTTACACCACTTGGGTCAGGCCTTAATACGAATCTAAATGTGGAGACAGCAATGGTATTTATTGGGAGTGACACTGTGTCTAGTCCTCTAAGTAAGAACTGAACAGTTGTCTATAGGAAATATAGTGTCATGGAAATTTTAACTAGTGACAGGTCTTCAGGAATTTTCCTTGATTTTGCTTCCATCTAAGTCAATCTACTGAATGTAATGAAATGAGTCAGTATTTCTATAAGACGAAATGAAACCTAAATGTGGACATGATATGCATATTTTTTGTCACTAATTTCCAATGATGTCCCCTGGCAAGTTATTCTAATTGCATGTGACTTTGCAGATTGTTCTCTCCATCTCCACTTCTCTTGTTCACTCCATTCAGCTCTTGAATTTTACAACATTT
Source organism: Vanellus vanellus (assembly GCF_965231255.1). Classification (NCBI taxonomy): domain Eukaryota; kingdom Metazoa; phylum Chordata; class Aves; order Charadriiformes; family Charadriidae; genus Vanellus; species Vanellus vanellus. Next base: position 41,213,366 of record NC_138908.1, on the reverse strand, counting down.
CAGAGAAAACAAAGTTTAATAGCTGTTTTGGATTTGAATTTTGAGAGAATTCTCTTGTGACTTTTAAGAAAATAATTAAGACACCATCTTCTTCTCAGATTTATGATACAGGAGCAGAGGATTGGCTCATAGTTTTCCAGTACTTCTCAGCAGCCTAGATGATTTTGGTTTTAATCACATTTTAAAGGATTATAGTTTCATTTCAATACTCAGCAATCAAGTTGCTTTCAAGGAAAGAATCAAAGAAATTTCTAGCAGCATCCCCTTGTGTGATGAGAACTGGAGAGGAGAATTAGTCCAATTTATGCATGCTTTGAAGTGTTCTTTCAGAAATACCCTAGCAAGAAAAGAATCTATTATTTCTAGAATTTCATCTTTTATTTTTAGGCAAATTACAACAATGATTTTCTGAATGCTTTTCGGGGTTTAACTCCATCACCCACCAAGTGCACCCAGGTCCTTGAGCAAAAGCAATCCCGTGGATGGGTTTGCCTTTGCCTAAGGCAGGACTAACCCACATTGTCTTCCCTAACATATTCTTCATATGCTCTATGGGGACTTTATCACCTTCTACAATATGTGGAAGTTTTGATTGGGCAGGGCCTGCTCAATTAGTAGATGCCCTGGTGTTGACTAACCAAGTAGCTTTTGCTAAATGTGTATCCCAATGTTTTAAGGTCCCACCCCCATGGCTCTCAGTGTAGTTTTTAACAGTCCATCGTATCATTCTATCCTCCCAGAGGCTGGTGCGTGATAGGGGATGTGATATACCCACTCAATGCCATGGTCTTTGGCCCAGGTGTCTACGAGGCTGTTTCAAAAATGAGTCCCGCTGTCTGACTCAATTCTTTCTGGGGTGCCATGTTGCCATAAGACTTGCTTTTCAAGGTCTATGACAGTGTTCTGGGCAGTGGCATGGGGCACGGGGTATGTTTCCAGCCATCTGTTGCTTGCTTTCACCATTGTGAGCACATGGCGCTTGCCTTGGTGGATTTGTGGGAGCATAATATAATTAATCTGCCAGGTCTTCCCATATTTATATTTCAGGAATCGTCCTCCATACCAAAAAGGCTTTAACCACTTGGCTTGCTTGACTGCAGTACATGTTTCAGATCATGGGTCACACGTGCAATAGTGTCTATGGTCAAGCCCACCCCTTGGTCACGAGCCCATCTATACGTTGCTCCTCTTCCTTGGTGGCCTGAGGTGTCATGGGCCCATCGAGCTATGAATAGTTCACCCTTATATTGCCAGTCCAGATCCATCTAAGCCACTTCAGTCTTAGCAACCTGATTGACCTGCTGGTTGTTTATGTTCCTCAGTGGCCTGACTCTTGGGTACCCAGGCATTTATGTGACATACTTTCACAACCAGATTCTCTATCCAGGCAGCAATATCTTGCCACAGTTCAGCAGCCCAGATGGATTTGCCTCTGAGCTGCCAGTTGGTCTGCTTCCACTACTGTAACCACCCCCACAGAGCTTTTGCCACCATCCATGAATCAGTATAGAGGTAAAGTACTGGACATTTTTATCATTCAGCAATGTCTAAAGCCAGCTGGATAGCTTTCACTTCTGCAAACTGGCTCAATTCACCTTGTCTTTCAGCGGCTTCTGCAATCATCATGAAGGACTGCATACAGCAGCATTCCATTCTCAATGCTTTCCCAACATTCGGCAGGATCCATCAGTGAGCAGGGCACATTTCTTCTCATTTTCTGATAGTTTATTATACGGTGGGGCCTTTTTTGCACACATCACCTTCTCCTCTGGTGAAGTTCCGAATTCTTTGCCTTGTGGCCAGTCCATGATCGCTTCCAGAATTCTTGGGTGACTGGGGCTTCCCATTCCGAGTTTACTGTGTGATCAGTGCGATCGATTTACTCCATGCAGCACCAGTTACATGATGTGTGGCAGTGTCCTGTTCTTTGCATATCCAGCCCAGCACTGGCAGTTGAGGTGCTAAGAGGAGCTGTGCTTCCATATCAACCACTTCCAAAGCAGCTCAAACCCCTTCATACGCTGTCAATATCTCTTTTGCAGTTGGAGTATAGCAAGATTCAGATCCTCTGTATTCCTGACTCCAAAACCTTAGGGGTCAACCTCGAGTCTCCCCTGGTGCTTTCTGCCAGAGGCTCCACATAGGACCATTCTCCCTGGCTGCAGTGTAGAGCACATTTTTAACATCTTGTCCTGCCTGGGCTGGCCCCAGGGCTACTGTATGAACTATTTCCTGCTTAATTTGTTTGAAAGCTTGTCGTTGCTCAGAGCCCCATTTAAAACCATTCTTTATCTAGGTCATTGGATATAGAGGGCTCACAATCAGATTGTAATCTGGGATATGCATCTTCCAAAACCCCACAAAAACTAAGAAAGCTTGTGTTTCCTTTTTACTAGTTGTTGGAGACATAGCTGCTATTTTGTTGATCACATCCATTGGGATTTGATTACAGAATCACAGAATCACAGAATTATCAGAGTTGGAAGGGACCTCTAGAGATCATCTAGTCCAACTCCCCTGCTAAAGCAGCATTGCCCAGAGCACATTACTCAGGACTGCATCCAGGCGGGTCTTGAAAGTCTCCAGAGAAGGGGACTCCACAACCTCCCTGGGCAGCCTGTGCCAGTGCTCTGTCACCCTCACCATAAAGAAGTGTTTCCATGTATTTGAACGGAACTTCCTGTGTTCTAACTTGTGCCCATTGCCCCTCGTCCTGTTACTTGGAACCATTGAAAAGAGCCTGGCTCCATCCTCCTTCAACCCACCCTTGAGATACTTGTACGCCATAATAAGGTCTCCCCTCAGCCTTCTCTTCTCCAGGCTAAAGAGTCCCAGCTCTCTCAGCCTTTCCTCATAAGGCAGATGCTCCAAGCCCTTAATCATCTTAGTTGCCCTTCGCTGGACTCGCTCCAGCAGTTCCCTGTCCCTCTTGAACTGGGGAGCCCAAAACTGGACACAGTATTCCAGTTGTGGCCTCACTAGTGCAGAGTAGAGGGGGAGAATGACTTCCCTCGACCTACTGGCCACACTCTTCCCTATGCAGCCCAGGATTCCATTGGCCTTTTTGGCGACAAGAGCACATTGCTGGGCCATGGATAATTTACTGTCTACCACAACCCCCAGATCCTTCTCCTCCAAGCTGCTTCCCAGCAGGTCCGCCCCTAACCTATACTGGTGCCTAGCATTCTTCCTCCCCAGGTGCAGGACCTTGCACTTGGTTTTGTTGAACCTCATTAGGTTCTTCTCTGCCCAGCTCTCCAGCCTGTCCAGGTCACGGTGGATGGCAGCACGGCCCTCTGGGGTGTCAACCACCCCACCCAGTTTGGTATCATCAGCAAACTTGCTGAGGATACACTCTGTCCCCTCATCCAGGTCATTAATGAATATATTAAACAAAATTGGACCGAGTATTGACCCCTGGGGGACACCACTGGTTACAGGCCTCCAACTAGACTCTGTGCCGCTGATCACAACCCTCTGAGTTCTATCCCGCAGCCAACTCTCAATCCACCTCACTCTCACCTCATCTAGCCCATACTTCCTCAGCTTCCTAATGAGGATGTCATGGGAGACAGTGTCAAAAACCTTGCTAAAGTCAAGGTAGATGACATCCACGACTTTCCCCTCATCCAGCCAAATGGCGTCCATCTTGCCATTTTATTCCTAAAAATTGGATCTCCTGTGCAGGTCCCTTGACCTTACTTTGTTTTATGGCAAAACCAACTTTCAGAAGGATTCAAACTATTTTATTCCCTTTCTCAAAAACTTCTCCTGTGTTGCCCCATATGATGATGTCATCAATGTACTGCAGATGTTCCAGAGCTCTACCCTGTTCCAGTACATTCTGGATCAGTCCTTGACAAATGGTGGGGCTGTGTTTCTACCCTTGGGACAGTTGATTCCAGGTGTACTGGATGCCCCTCCAAGCGAAAGCAAACTGTGGCCTTCACTGCTGCCAAAGGGATTGAGAAGAATGCACTGGTGATATCAATTGTTGCATACCACCTGGGTGCCTTTGACTGCAGTTCTTACTGAAGCTCTAGCATGTCTGGCACAGCAGCCCTCAGTGGTGACGTGACTTCATTCAGGCTACAGTAGTCCACTGTTAGCCTCCACTCTCCATTAAATTTTTGCACTGGCCATATGGGGCTATTAAAGGGTGAGTGGGTCTTGCTGATCACTCCTTGAGTCTCTAGTTGACGAACCAATCTATGGATGGGAATAAGAGAGTCTCAGTTAGTGTGATATTGCCACTGATGCGCTGTTATGGGAGTAATCAACACCTGTTGATCTTCAACCCTCAACAACCCCACAACAGAAGGGTCCTCTGAGAGACCAGGCAAGGTAGAAAGCTGTTTAATTTCCTCCTTCTTTAAGGCAGCTATGTCAAAAGCTCATTGGTACCCTCTTGGGTCCTTGAAGTACCTTCTCCTGAGGTAGTCTATGCCAAGGACGCACAGAGCCTCTGGGCCAATCACAATGGGATGCTTTTGCCACTTGTTTCCAGTTAGGCTCACTTCAGCTTCCAATACAGTTAACTGTTGGGATCCCCCTGTCACTCCAGAAATACAAATGGGTTCTGCCCCTTTATAGCTTGATGGTACTAGGGTACACTGCGCACCGGTGTGCGTTAGACCCTTATACTCCTGTGGCTCAGATGTGCCAGGCCACTGAATCCACACAGTCCAATAAACCTGGTTGTCTGTTTCCCCCACCTGGCTGGAGGCAGGGCCCCTCTAATCCTGGTCATAGTATCCACTACTCACTTCCTGCAGAAATGACTTAGAAGTCCCTGCAAGAGGATCAGAAGTAAGACCAGGCCTTCTACCTTGTCTGAGGAAGTACCTGCTGGAAACTGGAGCGGCACCCTTCCTGGAGGAATCCCCTTTTGTGATCATTCTTCAATGCAATTCACATACCCATGCCTCTAGACTTGAGGGAGGTTGTCCACCCCACCTCTTCATGTCTTCTCCATGGTCACACACATAAAACCACAGGATGCCTCATGGTGTCTGCCCTCTATATTCTCTCTCTTGAGAAGAGAAACACCTACTCCTAATAGCTGAGATACTGGCATGTACTAGTGGGGAGTTTGACATATTCAAGTTGCTGGACCTTCTGGGAGAGTTTTCCCACAGCTGAGATGAGAGGGGAAGAGAGACTTCATATTGCCGGAGTCAGCCAGCCACCTCATCCACCATTGGTCCTTCTTTGCCTTTCCACTCCCTCACTGCCAAGGAGTTGGAATACAACGATGGTGTACTCCATACAAACTTCTGCCACATGGGTCTTGTGCATTGGATTTCACCAGGATTTGTGGGTAACTGTGCATTGTCTTGGTCATAATAAATAAATCTCCTGCATGGCTAATTCCCTTAGGTACTGGATACCTCTTTCCACGGTGGTCCATTTGCTTGGATGACATACAACATCTTCACTGAAGGGGCACCTTTCCCTCACACCTGACAGGAGTCACCTCCAGAGGCTGAGGGTTGGTGTCTTTTGCCCAATTGCCTTGTCAATGCCCCCTTCCCTAGACAGGGATCCAGCTGCTTGGCTTCCTACCATCTAATTCCAATCTACTGGCCCCGTTATCCCAGCACTGGAGTATCCAGGTGACAACGTGCTTGACCAAAGTCAGTTAAAATCTTTTTGCATATCTCGCAACTCACTCAGGGGTAGGGATTGGGTGATTATCTCTGGTTCTGACTCTTCCTCCTGTTCTCATGGTGGCCCTGGTTCATTATCATCCCTTACTAAGTGTACTGATTTCTTGGTGTATTTCTTCTTCTGTGTAGGGGCAACTGATATTGGCACAGGTTGGTTTTCTGGCTCAGCTGCAGCGTCTGTCATGGGGGCTGGAGTAGCCACAGTGCCTGCCACAGGGATTGGAATAGTCACAGTGCCTATCGGTCTGGTTTCCCCCTCTTTCCTCTAAGGTGCTGCATAATATCAAGCAGTGTTTAGTAGATAACGGCCAGGGCCCAGCACAGTGCAGTAAGTTGTGACTCTCTGAAATAGCCACAGCAATTTCCTTTCAAATATTCTATCACTTTATTGGGGTCCTGTTGTTGTTCGGGGGATGAAGTCCCAAAGTATCAGAGGTGAGAAGTTCTCTAGACACCTGCCCATATTCTCCCACATGCCATGCCACCCATGACTATCCAGCCTCGGGGCAGATCTCCAGGTGGTAGTCTTAAACAGTTGTTTAACCCTAAACAAGACCTTAAACACATTCAGGAGACATAGCAATAGGAACATACTGGTTTGAGCATCCCAAGGATATTCAAAATTCTCAAAAGCTGTCATACCTGGCCCAAAGGAGAAAAGGGAGGCAACAGAGATGGGGAAAGTATCCTCTCCCTGTTTCCTCCATACATTGGGTGTGATTATTATAAATTCTAAGAGACAGCACCCCAGGTATGGGCAGGATAGCAATGCTCCATAAACACCCCAACACAACTGCCTGAACAGTGCTGTTATTTTATCATAAATTAATACTACACAGGACAGCAAAATGGTAATCCTGATCCCTCTCCCAGAGGTGATAAACAGTCTCGCAAGGAGTCAATAGGGCATATAATAATTTACATAGCACAGCCATGTGAACAAACAAAGCAACATTGTGACCAGCGGCTATTTAACTAATAAATGCATGTAACAAATTTGTTTCAACATGCTTTTGTCGGATCTATTATCTCAACCCTTCAGGCCCCAAGTTGGGTGCCAAAAAGGACTGTCTTGGTTTAACTCCAGCTGGCAACACAGAACCACGTGGCCGCCTCCCCCATATGGAATAGGGGAAAGAATAGGAAGAAAAGGCAAAACTCATAGGTTGAGATAAAGGCATCTTAACAGAACAGTGAAGGAAAGAGGAAAACACCACCACCACTGATAAAGGAACATACAAACACAAGTACAGTACCACCACTCACAGACCTCACCAGCCCACTCCCACTTGGTGACTTCCTGCCTCCTCCCCCTGCCAGCTCCGCCCTTTACACTGGGCATGGCTATGTGCGTGCCAGCTGCTTGGGACAATTAACTCTATCCCGGCCAGAACCTGGAAAATGCTTTACTATTTTATTTCTTGTTTCTGCTTTCTGTTGAAATGTTTTCTGAGAAAAAGGATTGTTAAACAAATGCATCTAAAGTCACAGAGGAAAAAAAAACACATAGATCCTTGAAGAGTACAAATAAGAATGTCATATGATACACAACAGTAAAATGGCAAATCGTGTTTTGCCAGGACAATTAAGAAGTTAAGCAAAGCTGAGAGCTTTGAGCAGGATCTGAGAAACAGTATTTTTTTTTTCTTTTCTTGGGACTGACAGATGTGTGCTAGAAATGTATTTTAAGAGAAAAAATCATGGCAGAAGCTACAAGGTACAGGTCTGTTTTCTGGAAATGGTTATGAAGATATTGATGACTGACCATACTTAAGATTTTCTTTTTTTTTCTGATTTTTTTTTTAACCTTTGGAGAAATTTAAGATGTGTAAATGCATATTCCTTTATTGGAGTGACATTGTTCATTAGAATGACAAAGGGATACCTAGAGTAAGTAGTAAGCTTTCATTTACAGTAACCAGTTTAGACCAGAGAGATGTACAAAACTACTTGTAGACCCATCTTTGTAGCTTTATATAGGTAGTGCTGGGAGCAGGACTTGTCAAAAAATATGCGTGGTAGTTTTCTTTGGGAAGAGCAGAAAGAAGAAGAGAAAGAAGAGGTGCAGGGTCCTGGAAGGAAAGAAAACTAGGAGGGGTGTAAGACTGGTGTGAAGAGCAGGAGGTGTCCTAACACCTTAGGAGTTATGTAGATAGGGAACTTGGGATGTAGGAGAAAAGCTATCAGTCACAGGTACACACCGTACCAGTGTATGAGGGATATTCTGGAGTTTTACACCAGGATGCTATGCAGAAGGCTGAAGCTAAGGATCTTCTTCATTTGAACTACTAGCAGTTGCACCTGAGAGGTCTAGGATGTAGTTAGAAATCTGGAGTCTCATGCATGGAAGAGATAATCATGCAAGGAGGAAAGATTCAGGCATGTCAGGAATTCTTGAACCCTATGGAAAGAAGATCTGATCTGGAAGGAAAGCTTACACCTTAATTCTAATGGAACCAGACTGTTACAACTCAAAATTAAAAAGGTCACAGAGAACTGTTGGTTGATAAAAATTGACAGCCACAGAAAAGCATTTGGTTTGAGTTGACAGGACCAAAGTGTGTATGACTAATATTTAATGTGTTTCTGAAAAGGCTAGGAGGAAAATAAAATAAAAATTACAATAAATAAGGCAGGTAAATTAGATACCTAAATGCCAGCTGCCTGGGGCATGCAGTATTGAGTGAGGGGTGAAAGTAAAACTTACTAATGCTGAACAATATGAATTTTGGTATCATAAAAATAAATGGGACAAGAGCACTGGCCATCAGACAGCTACACTGATATAATAGGCATGTCACAGGCCTGGTGGAAGGAGAGTGATTAGTAGGATAGAGCAGTGCCTGGCTAGCACCTGTACAGGAACTGTGATGTAGCACATACTGGGAGCAGCTCTGTATTTGAAGGATTAAATAAAGATAATAGTATAAAAATGGTCTAGCAAAAGAGAAACCCCTACTGTAATTTAAAAAATATAGTGGTAAGACTGTAATACTGATCATTGCTCAAGACAAAAGTAGTGTTCAGGAACAATTTACCAGAGGGAAATTTGGAGTAGGAGGTATTGATAACGAAGGATTTCAGCTCTCAACAAAAAGACAGGATCAATGCCACATCAAGATAAGATGTAGAAATAAAATGTGGGATTTAATGACTGACTACAATCAAGACACTGTTTTGTTTTTTCTTTTGATTAAATTCATGGAGTCTGATTTGAGACATTAGAGGGCAAACTGCTCAGTAGAGTTAAATTTAATATTCTAGTAGAGAGAGTAGGCCAAACAAATCCAGCACACAGACACTCAGTTTCAAGAAAGAGACCTACATAAGCATAAGTTACTCAAAAACAAAACAAACAAACTGAAAAAAAACAAACACCACTAACCTAAAAGAAACAGTGTAAATGTGGCTTGGAGACTGTTACAAATAAGTGCCCTATTAGAAATCCACACAAACTGAATGTCAAAATTCAATGAGAAAACAAACAAGCAAGAAGTTTTGGAGTTAAGGATGATCTTCCAGGAGGGAAAACTGGCTTTTGAAAAAGATTATATCCTAATGAAAATTGGAAGGTCCATAAAATATAATGGATGAAACATACCTGTGAAATTAAGAAGGCTAAAAAAAAGTATTAATAGAAGAATGTTTTTCAAATGATGCTTAACTGGAAGTAAACAATTTTACATTGAAAGGGGGTTTGTGCGCATACTCAGATTGAACATAATCCTTAAATGATATAAGGACCCTTATGAAGCCTTAATACTGTACAAGGAGAGGACAGTACTTAGATGTCTTGAGATAAAAGAAAATTGAGTCCATCTTCATATCTTTTTTCTTTGTTGGATTTTTTGTCCTCTGTTTTTGATTTGGTTTTTTGTTTGGTTTGGGTTTTTTTTTGTTTGTTTGTTTGTTTTTTTTTTTACCTGTGGTGTATTTTCCACTAACTGCAGCCAGGTGTACAATGCACTTTTTTATTTACAGAATAAACTTCAAGAAATTGCTTTCTCTATAATTATTCAACTACACATCAAATTGTGCTGAACATTTAAAATCTATCTGAAGGGACTCATTGCAGAGTCAATCTATGCAACAGTGGTGAGTATCCCCCCCTGTTGGGGTTCAATTCCCTGATGGGGAGCCACTTAATCCCTCCTTGACTCTCCAGTCACCAGATCAGCTTATAGATGGGAACCAGGGTGTCTTGATTGGTGTGAAATTGTTGCCAGTGCTCTGTCATGATAGCAGTTGGCACCTGGTGTTCTTTAACCTGCAGCAGCCCCACCACAGACAGATCCTCTAAGAGGTCAGGCAAGCTAGACAGCTGTTTAATCTTTTTTTCTTTTTTGTACCTAGTGCAGCTATATCAAAGGCTCACTGGTACCCTTTCATCCCTGGAAACATTCAAGGTCAGGTTGGACAGGGCTCTGAGCAACCTGATCTAGCTGAAGATGTCCCTGCTTATTGCAGGGGTTTTGGGCTAGATGACCTTTAAAGGTCCCTTCCAATTCTATGTTTCCATGATTGCACCTACTAAGTTCAGCTGGGTAGAGATTTAGTGAAAACCATGCCCAGCTTTAGATGAACTGTATGAAGCTCATTGGTTGTCTGGATCGTTTTCCTAATAGGTGACTCAGTGTGTTGTCTTTTCCAAACCACGTGATCAATTTAAGAGAAAAAGAGCAAATGTTAAAACAGAGCCTCTCTTTTCTGACAGCTGTGAACTTTTACTTCTTCCTTCTGAATAGATTGAATAATAGAAGGAGTTGAGGTGGGCAGAGAGTAGCTGTGTTTTTTCCCCTTTCTGGGTGATTTAGTTGCATTTCTCTCCCAAAGATTTCATACAAGTTTAACAGGCTTCCTCTGGATCAGTTTCAGCCAGATGATTTTCCTGAATACAGTATCAGCAATTGAGAAAGCAATGACAGAAGGAAACAATTCATTTTTGTCAGTAAAGTAGCTCCTAAAAGATTTAGTTCTTGGATACCCCATACGTTGTCCACATAACCAACAGTCAATAACTTAATCCAGTGTCTTACTTCCTTGTAAAACTAGGAAAAGTTCAAATAATAGTTTATTTATATAGTATTAAGGTTATATAAGTGACTTCACAAATAGTTTCCATTCTGCCAGAGGTCATCCATTCAATGAGTGGGCATGTTATGTATGATGGTAAAGGCATATGTACTGGGTTTATGTGGAAAGGTTTTGGTATCAGGGAGCTACAGGGGTGGCTTCTTTCAGACGGTGCCAGAAGCTTCCCCCATGTCCAACAGAGACAGTTCCAGCCAGCTCCAAGACAGACCCACTGCTGGTCAAAGCTGAGCCAATCAGCAACAGTGATAGCACCTCTGTGATAACATGTTTAAGAAAGGGTAAAAACTGCTCTGCAACAGTAGCTGGGAGAGAAGAGGGAGAATATGTGATAGAAGCAACTCTGCAGACACCAAGGTCAGTGAAGAAGGTGGGGGAGGAGGTGCTCCAGGCACTGGAGCAGAGATCCCCCTGAAGCCCATGGGGAAGACCATGGTGAGGTAGGTTGTCCCCCTGCAGCTCACAGTGGATCAGATATCCACACTGTGGAGGATCCCACACCAGGGTAGGTGGATGTAACCTGTGACCCCGTGGAGACCCTGCACTGGAGGAGGCTAGTGGAAGGTACTACGGCCCTGTGGAAAGGATCCCAAGATGGAGCAGGTTTTCTAGCAGGACCTGTGGCCCCATGGGGTGCTGATGCTGGAGCAGCCTATTCCTGAAGGACTGTGCCCTGTGGAAAGGACCCGTGTTGGAGTAGTTCATGAAGAACTGTAGCCCATGGAAAGGACCCATGTTGCAGAAGTTTGTGGAGGACTGCTGTGGGTGGGACCCCACACTGGAGCAGTGGAAAGAGTGTGAGGAGGAAGGAGCAGCAGGGGCAATGTATGAGGAACTGACCGCAACCCCCATTCCCCATCCCCCTGTGCTGCTTGGGGGCAGGAGGTAAAGGTGAAGTTGAGCCTGGGAAGTAGGAAGGGATGGAGGAATGTGTTTTAAGATTTGTTCTTATTTCTTATCATCCTATTCTGATTTGATTGGATTGGCAATAAATTAAATTTATTTTCCCAAGTTGAGTACTGTTTTGCTTGTGATCATAGATGCTGAGCAATCTCCCTGTCCTTATCTCAACCCATGACCCTGGTTCATATTTTCTATTCCCTCTTCGCTGAGGAAGGGAAGTGATAGAGCAGCTTGGTAGGCACCTGGTGGATAGTCAAGGTCAACCCACCACATGATCTGATATGTATACTACTTTATGCCAGTAAATCAATATGACGTAGTCCAAACCATAAGATAAATCAACAAGCATTTTATGCTTATGACAAGAAATGGAGAATGTTTTAAATCTGAGGAAAAGATAGACACATTTGCTTACTTTCTCTAGCACACAACTTTTGCTAAAAGAAAAAAAAAAACAACAACCAACATATGAAATAGGTCTGGTGCATAACTCAGCAATACTAATTAAAAAAATTGTACTTCTGGTTCCTTATTTTGTTGTATTATTTTTAACCCAAAAAGGAATTAAAAAAAAAAAAATCTCCTTGCTGTTTCTTCAGGTTCTTTTGAACAGTGAGTTCCTATGGACCTAATATATTCAGATGCATTTCCTCTCTCTTTTCCTTTACTTTCTCTTTCTTTTTTTCCCCTGCATTGCATTAACAAGTTTCAGAACAGCTTCTGATGGAAATTCCTATTTATTTTGGACACATCATAGCTGTTTATACTGCACTTTAAAGATTAATGGGAAAAACTGTTTCACCTCAGATGTCATATATCATAGCATTACAGAGCTATTGCTAAATATATATAATTTAACATTATAGGTATTGATTTTCACTTTCTCTTGTTTCATACCACCTGACATTGATATAGTAACTTGAAATATTAACCTTTTTCTTTCTTTCTTTCTTTCTTTCTTTCTAAACTTCACTGTGAAGATAGAGCTGTGGTCTTTCTCAGTTACATTGATGAAATTAGTTTTGTAAACACAACTGAGGTGATAAATGTAGAGTAGATATGCCATTTGAGTAAATAAAGTATTTATACTTGTGGTTGTTTTCTCATTCATATAAGCCATAAGCTGGTTTTCAGAATTACAAATATCCAAGGAAAAATATTGTATCACAGCAAAAATAAAACCAAATATAATGTTTTGAAATTCTATGTTATTTGACCATGGTTCACCCATTTGAATGACTATATTGGTTAAATAAGTGAAATACTCTCCTAAATATTTACTGGATCTTAGGAATGCAATGTACATCTATTGATTTCTGAGTCACTTGTCATGAAAATGGATAAACTCTGAATTTTAAAGAAAAAATGACCTTTTATCTATGCATTGTAGTGTTTACTGGAAAATATATACCAAGGTCAAAAATTCAGTTGTTGCATTTTTTCTCATTAAATTCTTTTATTAATTATTAATGTCTTCACACATTTTTAAAAGGTTGGAGTCATAAATGTATAGAATACACTTCTCTTCAAATACTAAGGTAAATTATTAAAATTTGATGTAGAACTTTTTATATTCTAAAAATATTGAAGTCCAGGAAAAATTAAAGATTTTATCACCCTGGATTATTTCATAGAAGTAAATAGTTTATTTTAATTTCATATTCTGAATCACTTCATTTAGAAGTAACACACCTTACTTTGTGTGAAGCTAAAAAGCAGTGTGATTTCAAACTATAGTCCAGAGGCAATGAATTTGACAGTTCAGGACTAAACTTATCATTAATGTCAGACACAGGTACACTTTGATTTATTTGAGCTTTTAAAATATTGAACTCTTCATTTCCACATTTTGATCAATTTGCTTCAAACTTCACAGCTCATTTCTGTTTTAGATTCCATGACACTGAGTCTGCTGTACCTGAAAGCTCATTTCTAGAGCTAGATTCCATCCTAATAAGGAAATCCTGGTTTCTTGTCCTCACATTTAAAAAATCTTAGGTAATCTATTGCAGGCGAAATGAACTTTCCCGTTCAGTGTTGTAGTATTGAATCTCTTGTTTGAATGTAAAATAAATATAATTGGAGGAAAGATTTATGTACAGATTTATGTACTCTTTGGCTGCTGACATTTGTCCAGGTTCTCCAGCTGTAGTATCAACTGAATAAACCAAATTTAAAAAGGTTTTATTCAAAATATAGAACATTCTGTGTTCTTTCCTGTATTTTTGATGTGTCAGGGAGGCAGGAGTGGTTGCAGAGGACATGTCAGAGCATTTCTGCAAGTTAATGGACATTTGTGTGAGTATAGAGTATATTTTTGTAGAGCAGATACAATATTTATCTGCCACACATGTAAAGAGGATTTTCTGTGCAATGTCAAGGTGTCCTTTAAGAAATATTATTGTAACTAAACGTTTCTTTGGGTTCCATTTCAGTCTCTGAATGGTACCAGGTTATTTCCTTCTATTTTACAATGTACTGGATGAAATACCAGTGCTGTTTGGAAAGCCAACGCTTATAGATAGAAATAAACAAGCATACGTGTGTTAGCAGAACATAAACACTTGGCAAACCCAGATTAAGTTTTGGTAACAGACTGTAGCCTGTTTCTTCTTTTTCATTTTGAGAAATTTTCAGTTTCTTGCTGTTGCCTTCCTTGGATATATCATCTCCAAGGAATTTAATAAAAAAATATTTCTTTCTATAGTTGACCAGTATTTCAAGGCATAAAACAGCTTACCTAACTACTGCAGGTTTGGGAATCCTGATGTGACCATTGACGCTATGTAAGTCATATGTTGGGAAGACCTGAACTAATTGCAGTCATGTTCAGCTGTTAATGAGCAACTGTGCAATAGCCATAAATAATTACATGGATTACTGCACATTCATGCAGTAATATTTAATACATAGTTACGTATACAAAACATTTGCACTGTACGTCAGATACTTGTTGCAATTGACAGGTTTAGTTTCTTGGAACAGACTACAAGAAATTCTAGGTGAAGTAGAGAACACTGATTGCTAATAAACTGGTCTGTTACTGAAAATATCTGTTTTACATGCTGACCAACTGATGCTGTATTACAAAGGCAAAGTTTTCTTATGTGTATAGAGAAGGCATTATTGTCTTAATTATTCTTACTGCGAAGTGGCTCTCTCACAACACTAGTGTAAAGAATGAACAAAAGAAAAGATGTGTGAGTAGGCTCCACTTGGTCTTTGACTGGCCTCAGTACTCTGTAAGCCATTTGAAACAACTCAAACTGTATGGGAAGTTCAGCATTGCAGTCATAAAATAAAGACAGTATGTAGGTAGTCTGACTTGTACATGATGACTAACATGACTACACAGGTATGCTCTGACCATGTAATGTGGATGTTGATTCAGTGGAAAAATATGAAAACGTACAAAATTATTTTCTTTGCTTACACATCCTAAAAATTTTCCTAAATCTCATGAATACGTTTCATGCTTTGTGTCTGTACTTATGACCACTATTGATGAACAGAATCTGCATGCATCAATTGAAAAGCACTACTGGTAAAAGAAGTAACACTGAGATTTAAAAAAAAAATTCAACAGAGATCGAGGTTTTTCATACTATTTAGATTATAAAAAAAAATATTAATCTTAAGCATATTACAACAGAGTGGAGGAATGAAAAAATAATATCAGGCTTTTCATATCCTTTACAGTTTTTTGAAAGTTAGAG
Organism: Vanellus vanellus; assembly: GCF_965231255.1. Taxonomy (NCBI): domain Eukaryota; kingdom Metazoa; phylum Chordata; class Aves; order Charadriiformes; family Charadriidae; genus Vanellus; species Vanellus vanellus. The sequence goes on along the minus strand of NC_138908.1, from coordinate 41,197,987 downwards.
TTAGCTGATTATTCAGCAGAATGACATGGCATGTACTATGCATGACTATTTCTCTTACTATTTTTCAAGAGAAAAGAGTACTTTTTGTTTCCTTCAAGCAGTTTTGAAAGAAACAATCCTGAAAGGTTCCAAATAGGAAACAAATACGTAGCACCTTGAGGCTTAAAATATATTTTATTTTCATGAGTTAAGAAGACCTTTGCATTCCTCATTAGTTTCAGAATGAAACAGAGTCACAGGTCAGGGAATAGGTCATCCTAATGAGCAAAAATAAAATGTGTAGATCACCTCAAGAGTTATTGTATTTTCTTTGTGGAATATTGGTATATTTTTATATCTTGTTTCTCTTAAGAACTTTTCCCCTGTGAAGTTTTGTTTATAATGGAAAACTTGTTTGTTGTTTTGTTTTTCTTCTAGAATTTTCTCTTCTCTTATGCTTCCATATAATTTTAAAGGTGACTATACTCTGGTAAAATTTATGCTCAAAGTGCATTTTCAATCTTAGACAAATTGTAGGTAGAAAAAGTAGGATGACTGCAAAGAGGAAGATGCTATTTTTCTGTTTTTCAATTACAATAATGATTGTTGTTATTATTATTAAAGTATTGATGGGAAATTTACAGTACTTTTACAGTACAGTATGCAAAAAATCATAGTTCTTGTAATCAGGTACTTAGGTTGTTATTTGGAAAAAAAATCTATACATAGTCATACATTTGTCCCCTGAGAAAGCACTAATGACCAAATTTAACCAGACTGTGAATAATGCCATGGTTTGGGGTGGAATTTTATCGTAGGTGCAGAGAAAGCAATTCAGACGCATTCTGAGTAACATTGGATTCAAAAATCTGAAGGCACATGAATTATTTCTAAAGATATTTGCAGCTAACTAGTGTAAGACACACAGATGTGTAAATAATAAAACAAAAGGTGCAACTTAGCCCCTTTCTGTACAAAAGCCTCTCTACTGGTGATTCCCAATATCTTAAAGTATCCCTTTTCTCCATGTCTTCACCTTGCACTTCTTATTGCTTTGTCTTTCTTATTTACACTGCTTCAATTTTGAATCTGTCTGGACCTGAGGCATTTGATAAGGGACAAAATTACTTGAGAATTTACTTTCTGGACTGGTACTTTTAAGAAGCTGCAGATTTTCCAAATAATGGTTGTCCATGTGTGAAATATGTCTTTCACCCAGTCTGTGTTAAGACTGCTAAAGAAAATGCAAACCCTATGAAATGAAGGTCAAATTAAGCATCTTCACTCAATACACTGAAATGGCAGTTGAAACATTGTTATGCAGATGTATTTTTATATATGTGTATTTTTATATGCATATATATTTATATAAAACATATATCAATGAATTATAGAAAGAAATAGACTTGTATTTCACATATTTATTTTTACACGTCTTTTATTATGTTGTTTACTTTTTGTCTGGTCACTAAAGAACATTTCTCAAGAATGTTTCCTGCCAAGGGAAGTTGGTAATCTGAGGGGAAGTTATCTATAAAGAATGATCCATAGTAACCATCATAACATTCTACAGCTTCTTATAATAGTTATAGTTGCATGTTACTTAAAATAAAGCTGTAAAATAGGGGGAAAAAAAAGATTACTTTGTAAATGTTAAAAGTAGTGGGAAGTGGAAGTGCCTGTAACTCTTCTCAAAGAAAAACAGTACCATAGGGATAGAGTTGGTGCAAACCGATTTCATTCTTTATGGATTCAACAGAGCTAGGTAGCTCCACTGGTTCTCATTTGTCAGTCCCTGTCTTGCATCTACTGGAGTATTTTGTATGTCACTGATATGTAAGCCTACTGTGTGTCAGCATATAGAAAGGAAATGTAGCAAAACAGGAAGATAGTTCTCAAAAGTCAGCAAGGCAAATCATTAAATGAAAAGTCTTACATTTCTAGAAAGGACTCTGATGTAAAATGAAAGTAGAATGACAGACATTAAAAATAAGAAATTTGGGGCCAGATTCCTAGTCTTCTTTCTCTACTCTGCTGGGATGGGCTTTAGGATAATACATAAATAGTGAGAGAATGGATTTGAACAGACAATTGTTTTAGTTCAATTTATGGAATCACTGTGGGACCCTGAGACTGTCAAATATGGAAACACTGGATACACTAAACATCAGGAAAACCAAACCATCATTGACATCAGGAAAAGACATTGTTTATAAAGACATTGTTCTTCATTCATTCATTAGGAAGCATTTTTTCACTGAAAGGGTTATTAAACATTGGAATAAGCTGCCCAGAGAGGTGGTGGATTCACCATCCCTGGAGGTGTTTAAGAAAAGGGTAGATGAGGTGCTTAGGGACATGGTTTAGAAGTGGTGGTGTTTTTATCAGGGTAGGTCAATGGTTGGACTTGATGATCTTAAAGGTCCCTTCCAACCTCACTGATTCTATGATTCTATGATTCTATGATTCTATGATTCAGATAAGCACTTTCTTACAACTGAAGACCTCTCACCTGCATAGATGAGATTATAAAGAACATATTAGATTTGGCAAAAAATTTATTAAATGTGTTTGAATCTCCTAAATGGGGCTAGGCATATGTAACATCCATTTAATTACAATATGTGGGGGAGGTAAAGGTTGTTAGAGACATTTTACATTATTTTTAGGAATGTAATACTTTTTATAGAAGAAAAATATTTTTCTGCTTTTCCTTAGGAAAAAAAAAACACAAATTATTGAAGTTTTGACTGCAATATATATTTACAATTTTCAGTCCAATTTGCATCTGTACTGAGGCCCTAAAATTTCCAACAAAGTGAATGAAAACCATGGGTGTTAAGCACCTTTAGAATTGACCCAACTTTTATTACTCGCAATTTTATTGAAAAGCAATCAGTTCTTCATTGGGAAGTTATTGCAATGTAAGGAAAGTTATTTTGCTTTCCATTTTGTTCTTTTTTTTTTTTTTTAGTACACTAAATACTTCTTTTTTCATCTTCCGAATGGCCAAGACGGAGACCTTTTCTAATTTTTCAATTAATCTAGGGGACAATAATTTAATTTTCAGCACCAAATTGGTTCTCATTAGCAAAGGACACATGACTGTTTTGGATTTAAATCATTACAGTGGATTTTGTAGTGACTTTATTATATGATGTCCTCTCTAATCAAGATACTGCATTTAATTGTGGAAAAACATTGAGGAGCTATTTAGAAAATCTTACATAGAAAGCAGTTGTTAGCAGGTCACTTTCCAAAAAGTGAAAATATGTGTCAAGTGAAACTCCAGCCATATTACTCTTGGGTGTAATTCTAATTAAAGTTTTCATTGACATAAATGAGTAAGGGCTTGTAAATGTGCTGGATGACAAGAATCCATTCTATGCCTATTCTATCATTATTCTATGACAGATAGTTTACAAAACATCATAGTCTGCTTGTTGGTTCAACTCATGCTGTTATGGCTTCCTATTTAATAGGATTTTTTTCTGCACCCTTGTTCTCACTTTGTACCTTTTTTCTTTCTCATGTAAGGTTGCATCAGTCATTACTTTTTCCATAGGTTCTTCCTGACTATTAACAATTTTCTGTCTAACAAGTGCTTGCAGTTGGGTGTCTCTGGGAACGTATTTTTAACCTGTCTCTTTAATAAAATCTCCAGGCTTTCCAGGAGTTCAAGTTTCGTAATCTTCCTGAATCGTACTTTCCTTCACTCTCTCTTCAGCTTTTCCTACAGTACAAGTTGTCCTTGTGCCAGGAAGTCCCTTCACAGCTCTTTCTGGCAGTCTAACTCAATGTTCATTGTTTTTATTTTTATTTTAACAGGTTCTTTCCTAACGGATCAATTTACCTCTGCCTTTTTTTTTTCCCCCTTTCTTTTCTCCCAGTTTGTTTCTGTTGCCTTTTTTCCTCTGGATATTAAGAGTTAAATTGCACAACTTAATTTTACTTTCAGGATAAAACATGTATTTCATATGTTTTCACGTAGTTATTAAAAAGAGGAATTTAGAAGAAAATCAGAATGCAAGCAGTAGTAGGCTTCTGGGAATAAGAGAGGGATCAGTTATTGCAACAAATGATTGGTGTGAGGTGATAGGATTGTGAGGCAGCAGAAAACATGGATGTGGTCAGAAATGGAGAGGTGGAGGCAGACGAAAGCAAAGACAACATGTTTGAGGACAAGTTTCTTTGCAAGTATATATTGACTTTTCTCTAATGACTTTATTGAAGAAGTGCTAGTCTACACCAGCTGAAGGTCTGGTCATACAATTTGAGAAATGAATGAGAACTTCAACAAAAAAAAAATGAGAGGTGGTTAGGACAATAAACTTTGTTTTAGCAAACTAGTTATGTGTTCAGTCGATAGAATGTATAAGACTGTGAATAAAAAAGTGCAATGGTCAAGATGAAGGATAGTGTAGGCACGATTGAGGTGATTTCTTTGTAAATCTAAATTATTCATTTCAAACACCCAACTTTTTAATCTTATATGTAAGTACAATTATGCATTTGTAGTTTTGTGATGTATGCAAAAAAAGTAAGAGGAGATCTGCTGAATCATGTTGCAGAACAGAATTTCTATACTCATGGTGAGATTCAAATGCCAGAGGGTTTGTAAGAAAGAGTAGAAGAATCTGTTGAGTTGTTGATAGGAAAATCAGTGTGATCAAGGGGATGCTTATGTGAGAGCTGATTGTATAAAAAAGTGACACAAATCCAATGTTTATTGTTAAACTGTGTTTACTGTAAACAAAGCATTGATTTCTGTGTGTGGTAAGAGATTTTACCTTAAATTCTGTAAATTTTCCGAATTTAGAAATTTTTGTTGTCTTCTGTCTTAAGGGGAAAAAAACAACCCACCAAAGAATCCCAAAACCAAAACCTGAAGCCTAAACTCTGAAGCTTGAAAGTTTTTGAAAGCTCCAAAGACTTTTCCAGCCCCTTGGAAATTTTTTATTCTATCCATTTTCTGTTTCATGCCCATCTTTTTTTTTCATTCTGTATTAGCAATGTCATTTTACAGTTTTCTGTAACATTATTCTTCCTATCTGCCCCAGTCCTATAGTAGTGGTATCTGTGGTATCTTAACAAAACTGCCAGTGTCACAGCAGTAAACAGTTTTACAAAATTTAGCCAGCAATATTGATAGCAAAACAAAAGGTGTTAGTGAGGAAAAAAATAGAATATGGAGAAACCTTTTAGCACAGTGATACATAATCTGCTCTTTCATCTTACTTTCTGTAAGTTCTCCAAAATTTTTAATATTTCTTTTCTTTTAAGTTTTATTTTCTATTGGTACAAAACATTAAAAAAACTATTGCTGTTCAGTAACCTAAAAAAATAATTGTTGCCTGTAGAGGTATGTGGAAAGGAGGGTGACTGCTCCTTTAAGGGTAGCTGGTCAATGGTCTTTTCCAGTGCAAAAAGGGGATAATAAGAAAAGGAGGAAGCCATAAACCAAACTTACAAGGACACAGACCTGACCTGCAGTGGTGGTGATGGGAAGCAGACCTGGTCAGTTTCATTTATTGACAAAGCATGTGAGAGTGTGAGGATGTTTATTCCAGCAAGGTTATCTAGATGGGTGCCATGACAGTTGGGAAACTACGAGAAAAAGGGCGAAACCAGAAACAAAAGACACAGACCTGAAAATAAGAAACATGGAGACAATGACAAGAAACAAATCTCACCACTCACTTTAACTGATGGGCTATCAAGAAACTACAGGTGCCACTTCTAGGAAGATCAACCTGTATTTTGCAACCCATAAAATTATAATCCAGGGAGGAATGTTGGACCAGCCCAGGAGGGGTGTGAGAATCAACAGAGCTGTACAAACTCCTGAGAGGACGAAAAGAGGAAGGGGGACTGGGGAGAACAAAGTGGTGATAGATGGAAAAAGATATAAAAGGAATGGGTTCATGTAAAACAGGTCTGGTCAATACGCTTGTCTGGCTGATCACTGCACCTGATCACTGCAGTATGTCCTTCTTATTAAATGTTTCCTTAAGTATCTCTCCAAGTATTGTCACTTTCTATTCTGTGTGAACGCATATTGCAAGGACTAAGTGCCAGCTACCGGTGAGACCTGCATATGTGTGAATGAAATTTGTATGGTGCCAGCTACCGGAGTCAGACTGGGGGTGTAGATGCTCCTGGCCTGTGGTGTCAGCAACTGGAGTGGGGAGTCTTTAACATCCAGCAGCCACTAGGGTGGGAACAGTGTGTGTTCCAAAAACCAGCTAGTCGGAGGACTGGTGTGAGTGAGGTGGCTCAGCATGGGGGGCTGGAGTGGTACTGCGGGTCACAGCCCATGTGCCTCATGCCAGATCTGCATCTTCCCCAAACCAGATATGCATGGGATGTGTGTGCTAACTCTCCAGAAAACCTGAAGCTGGCTGAGCCACAGGCAGGGGGAGCCTGGGGTCTGGGCCAGGTTACCGGGTGGATGGAGGTTCCATGCTGGTATGTCCAGGGGTACTTGTGCATGTGAGGTGCCTGGGGGATGAGAGTGTGAGCACACTTGTTTTGAAAGAGTTGGAAGTTTTGACAGAAAACGTGAGGCACCAAACATTTTTTTAAAAAAATATATGTGATTGACACATTAGCACTGTGCATAGACGGTGAAACATCCCTCAGCTGTGTTAGAGTAGTACAGCAGGTAACATGAAAGACCCTCATCTTCAGTGCTGTCCCTCTTTGTAAATGTTATTTACACTATTATTACATTATCATTAAGGAAAAGTAAAAAAAAAAGAACTTTAAAGCATAACTAAGTACAACTCAATTAGTTCCAAACAATATGAACCCTCTCTTATGACTATTTTAGTTTTGTGAGCATGTAGATTTTCATTGTCAAATTATTAGCTCATCAGTAGTGAAACTTTTGTGGATGCTGGTATAAGACTACAGACCTTTTTTATCTGTTTTTTAAAACTGATGGTTTACCAATCCAAGGAACAAAAAAGCCTTTTATCTAGGCTTTTGCCATGTACACTGTAGTACAGATGCCCTAAAATACAGACTGCAATGTTTCTTTCCAACAGAAACCCTCAAAACTTTCTCCCAACAGAATAGTACACCACCTAGCACTTGTGATGGTGATGAGTGTAATGAGAACCACTTGCTTGGTTAAAGTACTTGGTGCTCTACACAACTCTTTGGTTTCAGAGAATAAAACTCTGGAACTTGTCTTCTGATATTCAGGTGAGAAGGATAAAACAGCCTTGCTGTAGTCTGAGTGCAAAATAGGGAGCAGCAATCTGTGAGAGCACAAAGCTCATTTCTGTGTAGGTATCTCTAAAGACAGTTACCATGAAAGTGGATTAGTTGGAAACTGAGTGCTTGCTCTGAATGCTGCATGAGTTTGTTTCTCTCTGCTAAAGGCTTTAAGGCTGGCGATTTCTGTCCCCTTCTCCCCCTTTTATTTTTTTATTTGAGAAGATGAATAATATCATCAGTTTATTTTCAAAAAGGGAGCTTTAGAGAGCATCAAGTATCTCTCATTACACATACTGAGGGAATTCCAACTGCCCCACAAATTTTTGGTAATTGATCTACTGTATTTTATAACTGAAATAACGTATAATTAATTATTTAGCACATGCTTATGTCCTGGATTGTCCTCTTTACCAGTCTTTCCTCCTTAACATCATGAGCACTGGCTATGAGGTTTATTGCCCAAGCTTGTTGATTTAACTTCATATATGCATCAATTGTGAAGGAATTTTCAAGGAATTATATTTCATGGTATAGTGTCACCTCTTTCCTGTCACTTGATTTCAGTGGACAGAAATCACTACTGAAATAATCCAGTGATGTCCATTTAGTCCATGTAGTCAAGCTAATTTCACTGCACTTCTGTAATATTGAGGGGAAGAATAGTCTCTTTTAAAAAATCTGAAATTTTGATTTTTTCAGAATTGTTCACCATGCAAAGGACCTACGCTGGGTCAGAGGGAGAGAGAGACCATTTACTACCTTAGGTATCCTGGGAGGTTTTTTTGTTTGTTTTTGTGGGTTTTTTATTATTATTATTTTCAAATATAGAAGCAAATTCTATCCAGAACGTTCACTTCTCTGTTCAGCTGTCACTCTAGAATTAATTGAACTGGAATACCTCTTTTTGATGATTTTGCAGTGGATGGGAAGGGTTGATATATGAGCAAAGTGTATCAGTTGATCTAGGATAAATAAACTTCTACTAAAACAGGGGGACAAAAGTATATATACATTTTAGCAATCCTCAAATTTAAATCAGAAGTAATTGAGATAACATCAATATCAGCAGTACCTTTAGTGAAAGTCTGAACTATTTCCATTGCCTTTATGATCATTGCTCTGGAACTATATACATATTGAAGAGTAGTATTTATACCTTATAAAGATTTTAAACCCTCACTAACCTGACCAGGGAAAGCCAATAGAGTTCCTAAGGAGTTTCTTCAGTGTTACTGAAACAGTTATTTTGTCCAGGATACAGCTACTCATCTCAAACTATTAAATCACTTATTCTGTTTTCCTGTTTTCTGGGGGGTTTATTTTCTGTTGGATTTCAAGAGGTGGGAGGAAGGCTGTGTGACTGGGAGTGATTCATGGTTCAAATCAGGGTTCTGAAACTTTCAGCAACTTAATAGACTGGTATCAGGAAACATGTTTCTTGGTCACCTACAATGTAATCTTGTAGAATTTTTCAAAACTTCACAGACAGACTTGTTTTCCTAAACTCACGGAATCACAGAATCACAGAATTTTCAGAGTTGGAAGGGAGCTCTAGAGATCATCTAGTCCAACTCCCCTGCTAAAGCAGGATTGCCTAGAGCACATTGCTCAGGACTCCACCCAGGCGGGTCTTGAAAATCATAGAATCATAGAATGGTTTAGGTTGGAAAGGACCTTGAAGATCATCGAGTCCAGTCTGGCCTTGAACACCTCCAGGGATGGGGCCTCAACAACCTCTCTGGGCAACCTGTTCCAGTGCCTTACCACACTCAAACTGAAAAACTTCTTCCTAATGTTTAATCTGAACCTGCCCACTTCAAGTTTAAAGACGTTCCGCCTCGTCCTATCACTACATGCCCTAGTAAAAAATCCTTCCCCAGCTCTCCTGTAGGTCCCCTTTAGGTACTGGAAGGCCACAATAAGATCTCCATGGAGCCTTCTCGTCTCCAGGCTGAACAGTCCCAACTCTGTCAGCCTCTCCTCTTAGGAGAGGTGCTCCAGCCCTCGGATCATTCTTATGGCCCTCCTCAGGACATGCTCCAACAGGTCCATGTCCTTATGTTGGGGACTCCAGATCTGGATGCAGTACTCCAGGTAGGGTCTCACGAGAGAGGAGTAGAGGGGCAGAATCACCTCCTTTGACCTGTTGTCCACACTTCTTTTGATGCAGCCCAGGATACGGTTGGCCTTCTGAGCTGCGATCTGACATTGTTGGCTCATGTTGAGCTTCTCGTCAATCAGCACACCCAGGTCCTTCTCCTCATGGCTGCTCTCCAGCCATTCCCTGCCTAGCCTGTATTTGTGCTTGGGATCGCCCTGACCCAGATGTAGGACCTTGCACTTGGCCTTGTTGAACTGCATGAGGTTGGCTTGGGCCCACCTCTCCAGCCTGTCCAGGTCCCTCTGGATGGCATCCCTCACCTCCAGTGTGTCTACCTTGCCAAACAGCTTGGTATCATAGGCAAATTTGCTGATGATACTCAACTCCACTGTCCATGTCACCGACAAAGATGTTGAACAACATCAGTCCCAGTACCAACCCCTGAGGAATGCCACTCGTCACTGGTCTCCACTTGGACATCAAGCCGTTGACCACAACTCTTTGAGTGCGACCGTCCAGACAGTTCTTTATCCACCGAGTGGTCCATTTGTTGAATCCATGTCTCTCCAATTTAGAGACCAGGATATTGTGTGGGAAATTGTCAAATGCTTTGCACAAGTCCGAGTAGATGACATCAGTTGCTTTTACCTTGTCTGCTACCACGGTAACCCCTTCGTAGAAGGCCACCAATTTTGTCAGGCATGACTTGCCCTTGGTGAAGCCATGCTGGCTGTCACCAATCACATCCTTGTTTTCTATGTGCCTCAGCAGAGTTTCCAGGAGGATCTGCTCCATAATCTGCCGGGCACAGAGGTGAGACTGACTGGCCTGTAGTTCCCTGGGTCTTCCTTATTTCCCTTTTTGAAAGTAAGGGTTATGTTTCCCCTTTTCCAGTTGGCAGGAACCTCGCTAGACCGCCACAGCTTCTCAGATATGATGGCTAGTGGCTTAGCAACTTCATCTGCCAGTTCCCTCAGGACCCATGGATGTATCTCATCAGGTCGCATGGACTTGTGCACCTTCAGGTTCCTCAGGTGGTCAAAATCTCCAGAGAAGTGGACTCCACAACCTCCCTGGGCAGCCTGTTCCAGTACTCTGTCACCCTCACCGTAAAGAAGTTTTTCCTTGTATTTCAACAGAACTTCCTGTGTTCCAATTTGCGCCCATTGCCCCTCGTCCTGTCACTGGGAACCACTGAAAAGAGCCTGGCTCCATCCTCCTTCAACCCACCCTTTAGATACTTGTACGCCATAATAAGGTCTCCCCTCAGCCTTCTCTTCTCCAGGCTAAAGAGTCCCAGCTCTCTCAGCCTTTCCTCATAAGGCAGATGCTCCAAGCCCTTAATCATCTTAGTTGCCCTTCGCTGGACTCGCTCCAGCAGTTCTCTGTCTCTCTTGAACTGGGGAGCCCAGAACTGGACACAGTATCCCAGTGCAGAGTCAAAGGGGAGAATGACCTCCCTCGACCTACTGTCCACTCTTCCCTATGCAGCCCATGATTCCATTGACCTTTTTGGTGACAAGGGCACATTGCTGGCTCATGGATAATTTACTATCTACCAGGACCCTCAGATCCTTCTCCTCAGAACTACTTCCCAGCGGGTCCACCCCTAACCTATACTGGTGCCTAGCATTCTTCCTCCCCAGGTGCAGGACCTTACACTTCCTCTTGTTGAGCCTCATTAGGTTTTTCTCTGCCCGGGTCTCCAGCCTGTCCAACTAACCTCAGTATTTTCAAAAATTATCACACAGTAAGGCAATATTATAGAGCTACCTAATTTTCTTTCCAATTACTTATCAAAGAAAGAGGAAATAATGAAAAAAAGGAAAGTTGTTGTTAGTAGCCATACTGAGAAATACCATTTTTTTTCAAGACATTGAAAATTCTTGAGAAGAGGACTTTTCAATATATTTAGCTAAGGTTTTCTTTTTTTAATGTGCTTCAAATTGAGAGGAATGTAATTTATCTAAATGGTTGCCCTTTAATTTATAAATGCACTGGAACATTTTCACTTTTGGCATACTTAATGTAAATTCATCATTTTTATTTTCTCAGACATCAAAGAGGCAGTAAGATCAGAGCTGCACTGACTGCTTTTGTATTTCTCATACTAGAAGAAAAAATAATTTTTAAAAGACTTGACATTTTCAAATGCTAAATCACCTTGTGTTTTATTTATATAAACATTTTAGATGATACAGCAATCTTCTCAATCAATGAAGGATAAAAATTAAACACTTTTATGTGCAAGCCCCCATACAGATAAATTACAAAAAAAAAAAAAAAAAAAGTTTTGTTTAAAAAAAATACAACAAAAAATGTTTAAAGATATACAGGTATGGCATATCAGCTTATCTCATATCATACAAGTCAGCAGTTTTACATTACTTCATTTAGATTCATGTTCTTTGACTTTGTTAATCACTGAATCAAGCAAATTTAAGATTGCTTCACTGCCTGTCTATCCACACACAGAGTCATACTCACATCCAGCATAAATCCTCAGATTATTACAGTTTAAAAATCACTGTGGGAGGGTCACTTTATTTCAGTGTGAATGGTACTTGCATGTTCTGAAGAAGTAGCATCTGTTTCTATAGTCTAATTCATTAAAAGTACCAGCAATAAGCCTGTAAATTGACCATAAACATAAAAGAGTTGTCACTGTGTCCATTGCTTTCAGGGTGAACCACCTGGGCAGCCAGTCAGCTGGGAACTGCTGTACTTCTCTCAGCAGGAAAGGGATGGATTTGAGGAGACCATCTTTACTGGCTTCACTGTTTTTAAGGGAATGTTAAAAGACAGACAAACCCCAAATAAATAAAACCAGAAATAAGTATCTCATTCTAAACTTCCTGGCTGCTAATGCTAAAGTAGTCATTAATATCATTACAGTGAAAGATAAAGTTGTTACTTCATGAGCCTGAAATCATAACAGTCTTGAGAGAGAGCAGCGGTGGTTGCCTTGTAACGCGCAAGCTTGTGCAGCCCCAGTAAAATCACTGCCATGTGTCCTGTGGTCACCCCACTGCACTACTGCAAGTGACAGATTACAGACTAGGGAAAGCATGAGTGTTTTTGAGTCATGTATACTGAAAGCATTTATTTGCTAATGTCAAGTAACATTCATGTAATGTATCTGATGTTACCACCCGATGTGTCAGTGTCAGCTGTTGTCATGGCCACATATCAGAGAGATACAGGAGGTCTCTTAGATGTCTCCTATTGATTAGACTAAAGCCTTTCAAAGGAAGCTGTAAAAGCCTGACTTAAAATTCCAACCAGCCACCACTCCGTATTCATGCTCAAACTTGGAATTCTATTCTGGTTTTGGCTGAACCGGCTGGCTTGTAAAGGGAGTGACATCAACATTATTCCTCAATAATAATAGTTAAAATCAAAAGGAAAACAAATAGGTTTTCCAGACTTGCTTCTTTTTGTAAGTAATATAATTTCCTGGATCAAATGAGAAACATTTTGCAATAAGCTAGAACGACATAGTAAGATAGACATAGACAGAAGCACGTTAGAAAATATATGACCAAAGTAGATTATTCAGAATGCCTTTTTCCTTAATGAGTGACAAGGGGTATGACTGAGAGAACTAGAAACACAGTTTGTACAGGAGCGTACCTTATTATGTACCTTGTATTTTAAGTCAAATCCTGACCCAGCAAACAGTTCCTTATTGCATATGCTAAAATTTAATAGCACATGCAGTCAGATGGTTTGGAGATTGCTGCTCTAAAAACGTAGTTTTCTGGATTAAATTAGTACATTTTTATTATGTGCCTTTGAATTGCACATGATTCTTCAATGTTGTCTGCATGTATAATCTTAATCTGAGTTTAAGTAGGGAGAGTGTTTTCTGTTTCTTGAACACCTATTAAGACTGAACATTTAAAGTTTTCTAATTTTAAGCTTTCCTTTTGTAGAAGTGTGTTAACTGTTGTTATTACTGCTGTTTAGAGTCACAGAATTATAGAATCATTTAGATTGGAAAAGACCCTTAAGATCACTGAGTCCAACTGTCAATGTAACTCTGCCAAGCCCACCACTAAACCATGTCCCTAAGCATGTCTACACACCTTTTAAATACCTCTGGGGATGGTGACTCAACCAATTCCCTGGGCAGAAGTTTCTAATGCTTGATAACCCTTTTGGTGAAGAAATGTTTCCTAATATCCAATCTAAACCTACCCTGGCATAACTTCAGACCATTTCCTCTTGTGTTATCACTTGTTACTTGGGAAAAGAGACCAACCCTTACTTCGCTACAACCTCCTTTCAGATAGTTGTAGAGAGTGATAAGGTCTCCCCTCAGCCTCCTTTTCTACAGGTTAAACAAGCCCAGTTCCCTCAGCCACTCCTTGTAAGACTTGTGCTCTAGACCCTTCACTGGCTTCGTTGCCTCTCATAGTGAGAGACCCAAATCTAAACACAGTACTCAAAGTGGGGCCTCACCAGTGCTGAGTACAGGGAGTGATCACTTCCTTAGTCCTGTTGGCTACACTATTTCTAATACAAGCCAGGATGCCATTGGCCTTCTTGGCTACCTGGGCACACAGCTGGCTCATGTTCAGGTGGCTGTCGACCAACATCTCCAGGTCCTCCTCTTCCGGGCAGGTTTCCAGACACTCTTCCCTAAGCCTGTAGTGTTGCATAGGGTTGTTGTGACCTAAGTGCTGGACCCGGCACTTGGCCTTGTTGAATCTCATACCATTGGCCTCAGCCCATTGGTCCAGCCTGTCCAGATCTCTCTGTAGAGCCATCCTACCATCAAGCAGGTTGATACTCCTGCCTATCTTGGTGTCATCTGCAAACTTACAGAGGGTGCACACGATCCCCTTGTCCAGATCACTTATAAAGACATTAAAGAGAACCAGCCCCAATACTAAGCCCTGGGGAACACCACTTGTAACCAGCTATGAGCTGGATTTAACTTCATTCACCACAAATCTTTGGTCCCAGCCTTCCAGCCATTTTTTTACCCAGCAAAAAGTATACCCATCCAAGCCATGGGCAACAAGTTTCTCCAGAAGGATGCTGTGCAAATAGTGTCCCAGGTTTTACTAAAGTCCAGGTAAACATCTACAACCTTTCCCTCATCCACTAAGTGGGTGACCTTGTCATAGAAGGACATAAGGTTAGTCAGGCAGGGCCTGCCTTTTATAAACCCATGCTGACTGGTCCTGAACACCTGCTTCTCTGTATGTGCTGTGTGATGGCACTCAAGATTATCTGCTTCATAACCTTCCGTGGCACCAAGGTCAGATTACTACAGAACCATTAAAAGATAAATAATAACTATCTGCTTTAAAAATATGTACTTAAAGACACCGATTCTGGAAAGACTTACACATATAAAAAAAATCACTAACATGATTAAGTCCATTAACTTGAACAACATTTTTCCTGGTTTGAGCAACACAGGACTAATTGCTCTTCTAATACTTGGGAAGACTGCACTTTTAGAAGACTCTGGTGTCTAAATTCGTGAAAATATTTACTTTATAGCCAGCTATGGTGTGTGGATTTCAAGGTCTTAGTGTTTTCAAGCTTGCCAGGTGCAGGGATGAGGAGGAGTGAGACCCGGGCACTTGACCCAAGCTGGCCAACAGGATTATTTCATACTATCAACGTCACATTCACTATAATTTAGAAACTTTGCTGTGAACTTCTCTCTCTCGACGGCTGCGATCCTGAGAACTTTGTGCCTTGGTGCCAGACCCCTGAAGCCTTTCCTTCCTCCTGAAGCTGTAACGCTTGCAGTGTCCGACATTTGCTGTCCCCTGCTGAGATTGCACTGCTTCCCACTGATATAATTGGCTGAGTATAAACTTTGCATATTCTGTATGGGTGTCAGGGTTAATATTGGTTCTGTAGTGGTATTAATGTTAATTATCTAATCTTAGTCTATTAAGTCTGTTTACACTTCAACCCCCGGGTTTTCTTGTTTTTTCCTGATTCCCTTTCCCGGGTAGGGAGGGGTCATCGGTTGATAGAATGATTGTCTAAACAACAATAAATTGTTATGGGTCTCTCAAACCATAACAACATTACTCAGATTTAAAGCAATGTAACCTGTAGAAGCATTGGCCCTATATGAGTTTTAAATAGACAGTGTTCAGTTAAATGGATTGATGTTAAATGAATGTGCATTTAATTAAATAGGCATGAGTATAAAATATTATACCTTTAGACTTCTCCAGCTCTGTTTGGTATGAATCCTCAAGAACCTTTTATAGAGGTTTCAACTCAGGCTAACCACCATAATCCCTTACACAGTTTTCAAAAGCTGAGGCATCATTCACCTTCTAGTATTTCATAATTTACACCTTTGGAAAAAAAAATGTGAACCTACATTTATGTTCTGAAAACGCAGGTGAATCATGTACTTTGGTTCCCTTAAAATAACATAATTTCACAGACTTCATTATTCACTTAAAATAAAGTTGAGAAATTACATAGGTTGAAAATTACCCAACCCCACCAGAATCATATACTTGTATGATTTAAAGCCAAAGAAAAAAATCTGTTACCAGTGAAAATTAGAATAAAAATGTTGATTTTGGATTTGAAATCAAATTCTAAACTCTAAAATCATTTGAGAGCATTTACTTCTCTATTTGACTCTTACTCATCTCTCCTGATATAAAGATATCCTTTGGGGTTGGTTTACTAGTGATTAGGTTATTGATGAACTGAGCAAGAAAAAAAAGGTACTGAGGAGGTCAGGATTAATAACCGATTCCTTTCATTTCAACAGAATTTTATCCTAAAATTCTGTGCAGGCAGAACTCTACTGCCAAATTGCAATATAGATACTAGCTCAGGACCATACATAATCAAAAAAATACTAGACTATTTTCTCAGCTAGCACAAATGGCTATTTGCTACTTTACGGAGTTTAGCTAATAGTGATAGGAGCATAATCCAGAACTGGAACCGTTTTAAACATAAAATATTTATAGAAAACTAAATCAATGAGAGCTTCTGCTATTGCTACATATGTTTTTGCATGGCCCAGTGAGATTCCTTGCTTCTTTCCAATAGTTTCTGTATTTTTAAAGGGCATCCTGGGTATTACGTACTTTGGAAGCATTACGATTCACATTTTCTCTTTCCATCCCACTGTATATGCAGGTATACATTAAAGCTGTTTTATTTCCCTGTATATTATATAGCTGAATGCTATAAGAACCAGAGGCTTTTTTATTTTCCTTGAAAGATTTTTTTTTCCTTTACATAGCAACCTCTTTGAAAGCCCCTGCAAAGATTAGAGAGCTATAACCTATGGTCTTTCAAGACATAGTTCTGAACTGTTTCAGGAATGGGGTGAGACAATACCTGGACATTTCTAGGCAGTAGAAAGGTTGTTATTCCTCTATAGTAAATATGAAAAGAAATTCAGGGATGTGTTTCTTATTTTACATTCTGTCACAAGGCTCAACGCCCACACCAGGATGGTCTGATACTGCATTTTCACCACTTTTTAAATATACTTGATCAGGGAAGACGGTGTGAAATGTAAGTCTTCCGAAATCTGGCTGCCAGCAAAGTGACATTTTGTATTAGTCTTTCTCTTGAACATAAAGGGCTGTTTCATTTTGTGTATGTGTGCATGCACAATTAATTGCCTTTTAAGTCTACTTCCATCTTATACTAGTTCATTTCTGCTGGTTATTGAACTTTTTGCATGCTAGAACTGCAGTTAAGCGTAACAATAGGCCAATGTGACCCAAACACAGTTCTTTTTCAGTTATGATCTCAACACTTCAAACAACACTGATAAAATGTTATAATGATCTCAATTTGCATATGGAAGATGAATATTAAAAGCAATATCAAAATTGGCAACCACCTTTCCCACGGTATTTCGCTTGCAGATCAAGTCCTTGACGAACAAGAAAATGTTACTTGAAAATTTTGGGGTTTAATACCCAAAATTGAAAAGAAAGTATCTTTTTTTCAAAGAAAAAATGTATAGCACATCCTTATTCTTCCTGGTTAAAGAAGAATCTTAGTTTAACAGGAAAAAAAAGAGGACATATATTTTAAAACACTCAATCATTTCAATTTTCCAGAAAGTGGTATTTGCTGGTAATGACTACATAATTACTCCCACTGACTTCTTTCAAGTTAGTCATATGAATAGCATCACTGATATGAGTAAATATCTGAGAGTTCAGCCTTGTTGATGAAAATAGTGCTCAGTATCAGTACCAGCTCAGCAAGTTAAATTGGATAAGTTCATGACTCATTATTCATTTTGTTAATACCCTTCAATAGAGTCAGCAGAAACACAACATTTACTGAGTTAAAAATTATATTTGTATGTGCCACTTTGGTGTCTAGAGGGATAAATCTGCCCACACAGCCTTTTTCACTTCTGTTCATGGGAGGAAAAAAAAAACGCATAACAACAAACTGTTGCCAATGCTTTTCTTCGATCCAACTGATGACAAAGGACACATCTTTGCTATAATCTGAGAAGGTTCTGTTTTTAAGTGAGCCTGTAGCATGAAGTGAATGATCTTATGAAAGGTTAACTTGAACTTCATGTTTCAGGAAATGAACTTGAAATTGCATGTATTCTGACCCGTAAAATATTGGTTCACTTACTCAGTAATGCTGATGAACAGTATTCCTAAATAATTACTATGTGGGATGTTTACTAGACTTGATAAATTATTTCAGTTCAATTACAGTTTACTTAGGTATTTCTGAGAACAACTTGAAAAGTTTTTTTTTTCTGAAAGCCAGGTACAGGGTAAAATAATACCCTCTCATCTCTGTTAAGTATCAACTAAACCCACACATGTTTATAAAGAAGTAAAGATGCTGCATCTCTACAGCAGCTTGTAATTAGTCCATGAACATATCCTGAAAAGGATGACCTCAAATAAGGACCAGGCACTGATCTGCTTTGCATGTCTTTTATGATAGAGGGAAACGTAGGCTGGCTGGTATAAATAGGTAATGGATTGGAGATTTTTTATGTTTTGCTTGTTATTGCTCTGGTACATTGCCATCTGGAGCTTTCCTCAGGGTATCTTGCTCCTCTCTGTGTATGCACATTTTACCATGCTTGCTATTTAGATTTTAAGCCAATGCTTCTGAAAAATTGTAAATTTATAGAAACATTCCATATTCATTTTTATTTTAGAAAAAGTCACTAATATCTAAATTCTTATAACATTCCTTTAAGATTACATTTTTATCAGAGTAATACCAATTTGCATATTAAAATAACTTACTTTACATCTTTCTTAATTTCGAAAACGCAAAATGTCACACTATATTTCACAGATGTACCAAACTGTCAAGTGTTAACACCTGTCTGAAAAAAATTGCTAAACTGGAGAAGATTATTTAGTGTTTTCTCAATGTGGGACAATAGAAATTAATGAAGTGTTTTCTATTGATTTCAGTGGAAGAAAAACAAGGTCACTAATAAACAGGCTTATTGCCTTAGTGAAAACAGTATTAGTTTGACCTAAGGTGCATAATGCTTCTGTCTATAGCTGCAGATTTCACTTTCATTTCTATATGCTACTGTTTATCCTTTCAAAATTGCAAATGCAGGGCTCAGGATAGCAAAATGAAATTCCATGTTGACTAAGAAAATTGTAAATTTCCTATATATCACTGCAGAAAAATTGCTTTAGTTGTGATGGATAGTACTTTTAAAGTTCCTTATTTTCTTTAGCGTTATGGGTTTTGTTAGGTTACATGATAAAAGCTCATCTGTACATCCACCAAGGAGCATAGAGACAAAGGAATGAGGAGGACCCCAAAAAACCTGGCCCAGCTATCCTTAGGCTCATTACAGGTGCCATCAGACCATCAAAAATCTATCTGCACAAGCCCAGAGGAGCAGAGAACAGTTCAAGGTGGGAAAGGATGGATTTTCCTGACGCCTCCCGGGTCTGTCCCAGGAGACCCTCAGCCCCAGTGCCCAGGTATTGAAGACAGGTGAGTCCTTGTCAACTCTGTGTGTGTATGTGTGTGTGCAGTCATCTGTACCAGAAGTTGGAGTGGGGCTGTAGCCTTGGGAATTGTGTGTGCCAGTGCCAGCAACTGGGGAGATTGGGATCCAGGCACAGCTGCTGACAAGCTGAGGGTCTGAACTAGGCTGTTGGAGGGATCCAACTCATACATATGTGTGTGTATGTATGTTGTCCCTCATGGACCCCCATCTTGCTCAGCCAGAGAGAGTAGCAGGATGAGGCTGCTGTTGCTGTGTATGTTCATGCAAGTGCTCTGAGTGTCTGTCTGTGATCCATGTGGCCAGCTGTGTATATGTGTATACATGCGGTATATAGGTGTATTTTGTGTGCATGTGCCTTCTGGGAACTCATCTTCAGCCTTACCGCTGGTTAGACTTGAGCATATAGAACTGCACCACCCTGGCTCGTTGGATCTGACATAAAACTCTAACAGTTTTTCTAATATCCAGTCTAGTTAAGAATTAGGTACTGAATTTTTTAACTGAAATGTTTTGTACGTTATAGTGAATAAGAAGGTGAGTCTGTTTTAAGCTTAGTAAAAGAAATCTTTTTTTTTTTTTTTTTTTTTTTTACAGACTACTGAAAGAGAAATACAGAATCCAGAACCTTTTCTGTATTCCCTGTTCAGGATAAAGTTCACTCTTGGTAGCCTTTCTCTTATGGCTATGCAAATGGTATTTGATTGTTGTTGTATTTTATATTTTGTCCTCCTTCACTTTATTTGGATACACTAATATACTGTTATCTAGACATAGGTAGAGAAATTTACATTTATAAATATGGGTCTGTAAACTATGTTAGCAGCTAGATAAATCTGCCTCTCTGATAGAGACTGTGTACACTGGTACAGGTCTGCTGAAGAGAAACCTGTACTTTCACAGAGTGAAGACTAATAAAATGAATTCAGTACAAAAAGCAGTGGAAGAGGAAATAAGGTGTATAATTTCATCTTTTTGCTCTTACTCATAAACAGTGGTTTCTGGCTAAATAATATTTCTTTGCCTGTAATCATATACTTAAATTTCCATTATTCAATTGCATGTTTTCAAACTCTTGCACAATGCTCTTCACTTGAATTTCTCCATCAGTATTTGACTCTTTAGTCCCTTGGCCCAACTCACCAATTTATCTTTGACACACTGTGATTTCTGTCTTTTTGCCATGTGAGAAGTCTGACTTGCTTGAAGTTACCAGGCAGTTTGTTGGATGCTTCTTTGTGCCTTTGACTTAAGTGACCTTACAGACTGTGCATTTTAGTGTTTCTTTGGGAAACACACCTTATTTCTCTGTGCAGTTGTTGCTCTAGGTGTCATTCATTATGTTTGTTTTTGAGTCATCTACCTTTTAAGTAGCGCAATTAGTCTTCCTCTATTATTTGCAAGATCTCTATTATTTGTAAGATTAGCCTTATTGCTAGACTCTCCTCAGTAAGCAAACAGCTTTCTTTAGCTCCTTATGATATCTTTAGCTTTAGCTATGTTTATCTTTAGCTTATTATGAAAGCTTTATACTGTGGGGAACTGAGAATGTGAATGCCCTTTACCTCATAATTCCTTTCTTCTTTCACATGGGCTTCTTACATTCTTTAAGTATATTTTGAAAACAGTGATTGTGCCAACAGATACGGCAGCACACTTTTTAGTCATCCAGCAAGTGTCAACACATTATCACAGAGCACAGGTAGGTCAGTTCTCCCCCAGGTGTTATCCTATGTGGAACTAACAAAGACCTGACCAATGCCTCTCACTCTGATGAAAAATCCAGAAATTGAAAGCAGTGAAGAAAAATTAATATGATGACATACAAGCGATTTTGAAGGTGCCTTAGATGGTGATGATAAAACTAGAATTCATAAACTATATTTGCTGAAGGAATTGGTAGCTGACGCAATGGATTATCTTATCTCATTTTCACTTTTTTAATGTGTTAGTCACAATTTATATTAAATATCATGCTTATGAAAGAGATTATTTGTTTATACAATGGTAAAGAAGATTAAGACAACTTTGGGAACTTCCATTTTTAAACTCCCAGTTTTGTAGTTTTAAATTCTGAAGCATATTTCTAATTGTATTATTGGTGCTCAGTTAACTTGTATTTAGTTTTTGTATTTTTGTATTTCTATATAGCTTGAAAGGAAGTTTCGTTATAAGTTTGTTGGTTTTGTTTTTTTTAGTTGTCTTCCATACTCTTTTATATAAAGTAGAACTGGTTTAGTCATAGAATCGCAGAATGGTTTGGGTTGGAAGGGACATTTATAGATCATCTAATCCAACCCTTTGCCATGAGCAGGGACATCTTTCACTAGATCAGGTTGCTCAAAACTCTGCCTAGCCTGACTTGGAACACCTATTCTGTTCTATTCCATCCTATTCCATTCTAGTCCATTCTATTCCATTGTAAGTAGGTGAATGCTTACACTCTGACCTGAAAGGATACATCAGTCTGGTAGTCATATAAGTTCTTTTACACCATAATTAACTAGTTTTACTGTGACAGTGAAATTTTCACTGGTGTATACAAGTCAGTATTTTAGGAGAAATTATTCCAGTGACATTTCAAAAGCTAAAAGTTCACATAACTTCAGTTACTCAGCAGGGTAGACAACAGAGTTAAGTGTGAATATTAGTTATTTATTAATCATAATTAGTTCTTCATTAATAATTAGTTATTCATAATTATTTGCACTGGATTTCCAGAATAAAGAAAGAAAAAATCAGAAATTGAACTAGATCATCCTTAGTTGTTTCCAACAGAAAGCAAGCCTTTCCACTAGAGGCTGCTCAAAAGAAATCCACGTTCAGTTTTTCTAGCAATGACATATAAGAAGATTCCCAGAAATAACACTTTGTACGGCTAAAATTAACATGTTCTGAATGAAGGTAACTATTGCCAAGATATGAAAAGCAATGGAACAAATCTCAATTTGACTTCTTTTCACTTGATGAGTAAATTTCCAGACATGCTGTCTGTGGGGAATAGACAACAAAATATTGAAAGAGAGTGCAGACATACCAGGTAACCAGGTAGGATTTGGCTACAAGAATTCTGAAAGAAATTTACACAAGGGATGTAATGTAAGGAGTGGGAGGAAGAAGTGCAATATCAACATTCACTTCATTTTGAAAAACTGGACAATAAATTTTCCAGTTTTTAAAAAAGCAATAGTATTGGAAGAGCTTTACAGAAATATTTTAAATGATTACATAGAGTCCATAATCGGAGCTTTGTGTTTCCCAATACAGATGATACCTATGAATAAAAAGAAATCAGCATAAATTTGATAATTAGATTGTCACTGGTCCTTTTATGCAGGAAATATCTGCCATAGCTATGTACTAGTTGTCACACACTTTTCCTCCCTATCTATTACGTGATTAATGTTTCTCACCACAGTATCTTGTAGTTTTCTTTTTCTCCTTTCCAACTTGCTTTTACCTACCTGATAGCTACCTGAGGCTCCTCATCTATGGCTTATAAATTAAACTAGAAAGGATATAGAAAACTGCATAAGGGAAACTATTTTATTATATACTTATTACATATTTCATAGAATCATAGAATCATAGCATGGTTTAGGTCTGAAGGAAAGTTAAGGGTCATCTAGTTCCAACCCCCCTGCCATAGGCAGGGAGACCTCCCACTAGACCAAGTTGCTCAGAAGCCCCATCAAACCTGGCCTTGAACACTTCAAGGTACGGGGCATCCACAACTTCCCCGGGCAACCTGTTCCAGTGCCTTACCGCCCTTATAGTGAAAAATTTCTTCCTAATATCTAATCTGAATCTAACTTCTTACTAATTAGTAAGATTCTGAGAGGCTTTGGAAAGTAGGATTTTAAAAGAAGAAAAGAAAGAAAAAGCTTGGTGAAGGTTTATTTTAATGACATTGTTGGAAGGACTATAAAGAAAGAAAAAAAGGCCACTTTAAGTTTACATCAACTAACAATATTTAACATACATAGAAACAATAATAAAGTTAGCTAACAAACAAAAAATCAAGTGTTAATCCAATCCAACAAGAGTTTAGCTGAAATAACTAATATGTTGGTAGAAAACATTTTAGAGGTTTTCATGCAACCAAACACAGAATAATGTACATTAGTTTCTCCACGGGATAAAATATGGAAGCAGCAAGACATGTGCAGTTGTTTCCAATGATGTTCTCAAAATTAGGAGTGTGAAAGAAAATGCAGACGGAGGGTGATGTGAGAACAATTTGCAATGATTCAAGCAATTTTACTTTAGATGTTCATACTTGGAGAAGATAATGCTGTTGAAGGCTGCCCACCTTAAATTGATCCTGCTGTAGGATGGACCAAATACCACAATCCAGGTTTCTTTACAGATGACTGGGAACTGTACCCTAGACTCCAGCTGATAATAGAAAAAGGATTGGAAATGGGAATAAGCCTTCATCGTGATAAAGAATGAAAATGACTACATAGAGAATTTTAACAAGAGAATATTTCTTGTAAGACTTTTTTACTAGAGATGTGGAAAAGGTAATTAGGCTAGGAGACACCTTGGAAAATGAATGTTAAGATAGAAATTAATAAAAAAAAAAAAAGAAGGGGAGAGCAGAAAAGTACTGATGTTGGCTTGTCTCATACTATACTCGGTCTTAGTACATGCACTTGGCCAGGGACATCTCTCAGGAAGATTATAGAACTCGTTCCCCTACTATGATACCAGGGGAAAGAAACTAGATCAGAGTCATTCCAGAATCAGCAAGAAAACTACCACATACTGAATCTGAAAGGCATTAAGGACAGTTCCTCAGTGTTCAGGGGTTTTGTGCATCCTGAGAGGAAAACTGTAAATTTGGGGAAGGGAGATGTGCTGGATTCCTTCAGAAAATTAGGTGTTGTTATTACTTTTGCTTTAGCCATATGCTTATGAAGGGCATAACTACTGTGAAAGGAGCAGAAAACCAAGAATTAGTTTCATCTAGGGCAGGAATCCATATGGAACAAATAATTTAGGACATCCTTGAAATGATTAGTAGTGTTACTGTGGTCTTGTACTCAAATTTTAGTGTATCAGTTCAGCACATTAACTAGTTGAGTACAGGACAGTACTACCATGGCTATATTGCTTCTGGATGTGTGGCTAGTTCCATCTGAGCTGTCATACAGGGTAGACCAGCTGTCTTTGACATGGGAGACAGGCTGTTTTGCTAGTGGAAACAAATTAATTCAGTTATGAGAGGGAAGAAGTTTTTAACAGCAAAGGACTGAGATTAGAATTAAAAATGTTTTCTTGTATTGCATTTGATATCCCTGAGTGCTCAGTGTCACACACTAGACAAATTTTTCTTCTGAGTCCACAGTATCTGTCAAAGTGTTTTGGGTGACTGTGAAGTGTGAGACTCCTACCCCTGTATAGACAACAAAGAATTCACACAAATGTTGGTTAAGATTTAAGTCTTGATAATTCATTTTAATAATTCCTGTTTAGCTCATTGGTGTTATTATGACTAATTGCTAAAGTAGCTAAAAAGCAGAAGTGATAGCAGTGCAAAGTCCCTGAGGTCAAGAGAATTTTTTCCCCCTCTTGCTTCTAAATAAGCTCAGTAGTCTTTACGCCATCAGTCTTTTATTGTATTCAGACTGGCAGTTAAAGAATGAATCTTACATCATGTACTTGTTGGAATATTCTTTTTATTAGGTCATGTGAACACTTCATATGTGAAATAATGGCTTACTAATTTTTTCTCTAAAATTTCTGTCTCTGTTTATTGCTTCAGTTGTGTCATAATTCTGGTCATTATCCTACAAACAGTGAAGCACGTAGGTATCTTTAGTCCCGTGACAACACTTTTAACACATTTATGTATGTTTGAAATCATATACATTATGACTTAGTACTAATTCTATCTGCTGATTAGATTATAGCACTATGCCAGCCTGCCATCAGCCATTCTAAGAACATCTTTCTGTTTAATGATTTGCATTAAATGCTCTAATTTTATGTATTTAGTTACTTTGCCTTGAAGTTTGGTGCTCTGCAGTGTTCTGCAGTCTGATTAGTGTTCCAAAACTGATAAATCTGTGTCAGGAGCATGACCCAGAAACAGGCCCATGCAACAAAAATGCAAGATTTTTTCCTGAAAATCAGAGAGTACACCAGGTTCTTTATGTCTTTTACCCAGCTGTGGTAATTAGCTGTTGTGTTACTCATAGTAGCGTGGTATCAGATAGTCACCCTTTCTGCCTGTCTACCTGCACTGCTGCCTTAGGAAAATAAGAAAATTATGTGCAAAAATAAAAGAAACTCACAACAGTCTTGATATAGCATAGGCAGAATGACCATGAATCAACTAGATTTCATGACACGTGTAAGTGGACCAGCTTTCACTTGAGCTGGATGTTTCAAGCAGGCATAAGAAAGTATTGTCACTGAACAGCCCATATGGAAACAACTCCACTGATGAGATACTGCTAAAATGTAGATTTTCAGAGAAAAGAAAGTAGTCTGGGGGTTGGAAAAATAATGTAAGAACATCTAAAAGTATTTCAGTACTTTTTAATGACCCCTCGTACAGTGGTCACATAAAACTGCATTAATTTCCTTACACACACACACACACACACCCATTACAGTTATCTCACAGCTATGATTAGGCCCATGGTGATAAGGTAATGGTGACAGCTGCTAACTGAAGCTATATGATATGATGCTGAAATGAAATGTTGCTAAATTAAATTACAACCAGAGGATCTTGATTCTCTCCTTCTTAGGGATCCTGATTGGTGGGTAACTTTGTATTTCAATAACAATTTTTCAAAACTGCTTCAACTAACATAATCTTTGTGTACAACACTGTAACCATAGAACATAAGTAAAAATTGAAGCTTGTATCAGTTGCAATAGCTACTAGTGTTTTTAAATCAGTAACACTGTGTTGCTTCAGACCAGTTTTTTTTTTCTCTCTCTCTTTCTTTTTCTTCTATTTATCATTTTCTTTCCCTCTCTCTTCCTCTTGCTTCCTCCCACTCTCACTTCTTCTTGCTTTCTCTTTCTCTCACTTTCTCTTGCTTTTGCTTTGTCTCATTTTCTCATGATTTCTTGCTCTCCTGCTCTCTCTTGTTCTCTCTCTTTCTCTCTCTTTCCCTGTCTCCCTTGAGCTTCCTCTCATGCTTTCTCTCATACTTTCTCTTGCATGCTTTCTCTCACTTGCATTCTTGCTCTCTCTCACTTTCTCTCTTTCACACTCTTGCTCTCTTTCTTGCTCTTTTTTGCTTTCTCTCTTTCTTCCTTTCCCTCTTTTTCTTATTCTTTTTCTCTGTCTCTTTCTCTCTCTCTCATTTGCTCTCTCTCTTTTTCTCTAAATTTTAATATTTTGATTTATCAGTTGTACTCTCCAATTTACAATGAGTTAAATCTCATTACTGGGTGCCATTTACATAAAACATAACCCATATTAAGTATTTAAAGTTAATATATGAGATCCTGACCATCTATAGGAATATGTCACAGTGATATCATACTCATTACATGAAGTCATGTGATCATGGGATTCTGCATGGTGTAACGGTAATATAATTGTTAAATTTGCTGCTGAGAACAATAGAGCTAAATTATTTGTAATACCAAAGGATAGTGGATGTATTAGTAGTACTGATTAATTATTTTGAACCATGAGAACAGAAGTAACCATGTGCACATGGAGTAATCACGCAGCGTGCCCAGCTCATAGGGTAATTTACATGGGAAGGGACCTCATGCAATTTTTGGTCCAGCCTCTGGTCATCACAGGATCAACTAGGAGGTCAGACCTGTTTGCTCAGGTCTTTGCTCATTTGAGGCTTGAAAACTTCCAAAGATGGAGGCTACATAATGCCTCTGGGCGACCTGTTCTGTTGCTTGACATTTCTCATGGTGAAAAAGCAATAAGTTATGTCTTCCAGGACCTCTTATGTTTCAATTGGTCTCCCAGTCTTCTTTTCCATGCCTCCATAAAGTGCCTGGCTCTGTTTTCTCAATAACTTCCTCTTTAATTTTTATCTGCTTCCCCATAAGCCTTCCCTTCTCCAGATTAAACAAGCTAATTTCTCTCAGCTTCTTCTCCTAATTTATTCATAAGTTTATCTGTAAAAATTAAAGTTTGATGGTTTTGAACCATTTCAACTGGAATCTGGCAGTTTTGTTTTCTTGCCACATAGATTCATAGAATAGAATCATAAAATAGTTTAGGCTGGGTGAACCTTATGAGGCCATCTAGTCCAATCTCATGTTTAAACCAGAGTTAACATTAAGGTTGGATCAGGTTGCTTGTCTGGTTGGGTATTTAGTGTCTTCAGGGATGAAGGTTTTACATGTCCTCTGAGCAATCCTTTAAGTCAAGTCTGCTTAATCACACTTAAGACTTTTTTTTTTTTAATTGTTTCTGTCTGTGATGCAACTTCTTATCACTGCTTACTTATCCTTTTGGTATGCACTTCTGAGAAGAGTTTGACTCTGTTTTCTCTATAACCCTTACCATCAGGTAATGAAGACAGCAGTTAGATTTTCCCTTATCCTTCTATTCTCATGCTGAATAAATCCAGTGTCCTGAGCCACTCTTTGAAAGTTGTGTTCTTCAGTACTTTGGTTGTCTTCCATCAGTTTATCAATGTGTCTGATATTTTGCATAACCAAAACTGGATTCAATTCTCTAAATACACTCTGTCATGTGCTAATAGGGTGTTATAACCACTTTGCTCAATCTCAGCCTTAAAAAAAAGTATAGCACATACCACTGGGCTCACTAGGGCATACATTGCCATAAAGGCACACTGTTGATTCATGATCAGCTTGCCATCCCCCCAAGCCCTCCAGTCCTTTGCTGCAAAGCTTCTACCCAGGCAGCTGGTCCCAAGCCTGTACTGTGGCACAGGCTTAGTCTGACTTTAAAATTTCTCATTTTGTTGAAATACATAAGGTTCCTGCTGGAATCACTCTGGAAGGTGGTCCTGCCCTCTACTGTACTGACCACTACCTGCAAGTTAGTTTCGTCTGTAAAATGGATGGGGGATATTCTCCCATGTTGATGATGAAGCTTTTGAACTATTGGTCCCTGTATTGGTCTGAGAGGAATGCCATTCATAACCATCTGTCAGTTAGACTTTGAACATCATGAACTTTTCAGCCTATTGTTCATCCCATTTTTCATCCATCTTGTAGTCCAGACACTGCGATCTTACTGATTAAGTTTAGTTACAAGGGTGCAAAGGGAGACTGTGTTAAAAGCTGTATTAAAGTTAAGGTAAATAATATATATTAATGTCTTCTTGTCCAGAAAGCCAATTATTTCATCACAGAATGCCATGCCTGACTTTCTCTTTGTAAATCTGTGCTGTCTAGTTTCACTCATGTTCTTGTCTTTCATGTGCTGAGGAGATTCAGGAGGGTTTGCTCCATAATCTTCCAAGGGACTAAGGTGAGGCTGACCAGCATGTGATTTTCTGGATCTTTACTCTTTTTTGAAGATGTGCATATTATTTGCCTTTTTCTAGTCATTGGACACCTTCCTAGAAAGCCATTCAAATATAATGCAGAGTGGCCTTATAATCATAGAATTGTAGAATCATAGAATTGTCTAGGTTTAAAGGGACCTTCAAGATCATCAAGTCCAACCATCAGCCTAACACTGCCAAAACCACTATGAAACCATGTCTCTAAGCACCACGTCTACCCGTCTTTTAAATACCTCCAGGGATGGCAACCCAACTACTTCCCTGGGCAGCCTGTTCCAATGCTTAACAACCCTTTCTGTGAAGAACTTTTTCCTAATATCCAATCTAAACCTATCCTAGTGTAACTTGAGGCCGTCTCCTCTTGTCCTATCGCTTGTTACGAGTGAGAAGAAACCAGCCCCCACACCTGTACAGCCTCCTTTCAGGTAGTTGTAGAGACTGATAAGGTCTCCCCTCAGCCTCTTCTCCAGGCTAAACAACCCCAGTTCCCTCAGCCATTCTTCATAATATTTGTTCTCCAGACCCCTCACCAGTTTCATTACCATTCTCTGGACAGGCTCCAGAACCTCAATGTCTTTCTCATAGTAAGGGGCCCAAAACTAAAGACAATACTCAAGGTGGGGTTTTACCAGTGCTGACTACAGGGGGACAATCACTTCCCTAGCCCTGCTGGCCACATTTTTTCTGATACAAGCCAGGTTGCCATTGGCCTTCCTGGCCACCTGGGCACACTGCTGGCTTATATTGAGGCAGCTGTCAATCAACACCCTCAGGTCCTCCTCTGCCAGGCAACTTTCCAACCACTCTTCCCCAAGCCTGTAGTGTTGCATGGGGCTGTTATGACTTAAGTGCAGGACCCGGTGCTTGGCCCTGTTGAACATCATACCGTTGTCTGCAGTCCATGGATCCAGCCTGTCCAGATCCCTTAGTAAGAGCCATCATACTGTCAAGCAGGTCAACACTACTACTTAACTTGATGTGGTCTGCAAACTTACGGAGGGTGCACTTGATCTCCTTGCCCAGGTCAATGCTAAAGATATTAAAGAGGGACAGCCCCAATACTAAGCACTGGGAAACACCACCTGTGACCAGCCACCAACTGGATTTAACTTCATTCACCACCACTCTCTGGGCAGAACTATCCAGCCATTTTTTTACCCAGTGAAGAGAATACCCATCCAAACCGTGAGCAGCCAGTTTCTCCATGAGAATGCTGTGGGAAAGAGTGTTGATATTGTCCAATGCTCTCATCTGGTTCAACATTTGCTGGCAGTGTAACTGTGGAAACTTTTCTTATTGCTATTGCCATTGCCTTTGACACAGAATCACAGAATGGTTTAGGTTGGAAGAGACCTTAAAGATCATCTGGTTCCAATCCCCCTGCCATAGGCAGGGACACCTCCTGCTAGACCAGGTTGCTCAAAGTCCCATCCAGCCTAGCCTTGAACACCTCCAGGAATGAACCTTCCACAGCTTCCGTGGGCAACCTGTTCCAGTGTCTCACCACCCTCAAAGTGAAAAATTCTTTCTAATAGTTAATCTAAATCTACCCTCTTTCAATTTGAAGCCACTCCCCCTTGTCCTATCACTACATGCCCTAGTGAAAAGTCCTTCCCCAGCTCTCCTGTAGGCCCCCTTTAGGCACTGGAAGGCCACAATAAGATCTCCATGGAGTCTTCTCTTCTCCAGGCTGAACAGTACCAACTCTGTCAGCCTCTCCTCATAGGAGAGGTGCTCCAGCCCTCAGATCGTCTTTGTTGCCCTCCTCTGGACCCACTCCAACAGGTCCATGTCTTTCCTATGTTGGGGACACCAGAGCTGGATGCAGTACTCCAGGTGGGGTCTCACAAGAGTGGAGTAGAGGGGCAGAATCACCTCCTTTGACCTGCTGGCCACACTTCTTTTGATGTAGCCCAGGATACGGTTGGCCTTCTAAGCTGCGATCTGACATTGCTGGCTCATGTTGAGCTTCTCGTCAATCAGCACACCCAGGTCCTTCTCCTCAGGGCTGCTCTCCAGCCATTCCCTGCCTAGCCTGTATTTGTGCTTGGGATTGCCCCAACCCAGATGTAGGACCTTGCACTTGGCCTTGTTGAACTGCATGAGGTTGGCTTGGGCCCACCCCTCTAGCCTGTCCAGGTCCCTCTGGATGGCATCCCTCACCTCCAGCATGTCTACCTTGCCAAACAGCTTGGTATCATCAGCAAATTTGCTGAGGGTGCACTCAACTTCACTGTCCATGTCGCCGACAAAGATGTTGAACAACATCAGTCCCAGTAGCTACCCCTGAGGAACACCACTCGTCACTGGTCTCCACTTGGACATCAAGCCGTTGACCACAACTCTTTGAGTGCGACCGTCCAGACAGTTCTTTATCCACCGAGTGGTCCATTTGTTGAATCCATGTCTCTCCAATTTAGAGACCAGGATATTGTGTGGGAAATTGTCAAATGCTTTGCACAAGTCCAGGTAGATGACATCAGTTGCTTTTACCTTGTCCACTACCACGGTAACCCCTTCGTAGAAGGCCACCAAATTCGTCCTTGTTTTCTATGTGCCTCAGCAGAGTTTCCAGGAGGATCTGCTCCTTAATCTGCCAGGCACAGAGGTGAGACTGACTGGCCTGTAGTTCCCTGGGTCTTCCCTGTTTCCCTTTTTGAAGATAGGGGTTATGTTTCCCCTTTTCCAGTCAGCGGGAACTTCACCAGACTGCCACGACTTCTCAAATATTAATAGTGGCTTTACAACTTTGTCTGCCAGTTTCTTCATGCTTCACTAGTTTGTGCTTCAGCTGAACTTAGAGTTTCTGAATTCCATCACCAATTGCCCAGTTCTCTACTCCTTCTAGGCAGCCTATCCCCCCTTCCGCGTGATGTTTCATTTCCCATAGGCTCCCCTTCTTGCATTCGGACAGGAGTAGCTCAGTGTCCCACCATGCCTGCTCAATTCTCTGATCATCTGCATTACCTGGATAGATGAGCCATGTGTTTTTAGGGGTTGTCTTCAAAGATCAACATTTAGGAATTGTATAGAAACTGTAAATGAAAAAAAAAACAACCCCACCATACCAACTAGAGGACCTCATGGAAGGCAGGATGAAGTACTCTCTCCTGTCTGGCAAAATTTCCTTCCATTATCTTTGTGCTTCATTCAGAGGGAAAGATCAAACTACTTTTAATATGTTTCTCAGTGGTGTCCACAGCTGACCATAGGCTTCAGTGTGTTCAATAGAAGACTGCTTTTTTTTTTTTTTTTTTTTTATTTTGGGTTTCTTGGTCTTGTTTGGGTTTGTTTTGATTTGCTTTTTTTTTTTTTTTTTTTTTTTTTTGCAATGCTTATGGCCTTACGGTACAAGTCCCTGGATAGACACAGCAACTAGAAAAAATTTGCCTGTGGTTATTGGTGAATCTGAGACAGTCTTCCCAACTCCAGCTTGGTCTATGTCAAGTAGTGTCACTTCACATTCTTCCCAACAGACTGAGAGTCTTTTGGGATGATAAAGCACTATTACCTGAGGCATTTGAAAAATAAAAGTTGGTTTTAAAACTATGCTACCTACAGAAAGTACCAAGGTTTAGAAAGAAACAATTTTACTCATTTAGAAATGCGGAGAAGCACCCAAGACAGAGAATGGACTAGTGGTGGTGGTGAGAAGTAAAAAGGAAAGAAAATCAAGGAGCACTAGAAGATTAAACCTTTTCTTAAAAAATTGAACTTCTGAGATAGAGAAAATTTCAAAGAGAAGATGAGGGAGATAGAGTGGTAAATCAGTGTTCATAGACTGACAACAGAAAGCAATTGGTGATATATCAGCTGGGAGGGAAACATGAAGTAAGTAGAAATAAAAATGGATTATATAGAGAAGAAAGAAAAGAAATTGTTAGTAACTTTGGAAGTAAGATATAAAATAAAATTCACAAACAGCTAGAATAGGTATAGTTAAGCTCTACTGTGCTAATCAGCATGCTTCATATGTTACAATAATTATGTGTTGGCTTGCTGACTTTTAAACATCGTTCATCATTTCAGACTTGGGCTAAATACCTCTGCTTCCTGTTTGTGTATATTTATTTCTTATTTTAATGCTCAGTGACAGCTGTATATTTGTTTTATATAATCTCAGTAATACTCAGATGCCATTCTCAGTGTTCCAAGTGCTTACAAGGTGGCAATCTGATAAAAATGAATATGTGTAGAATAGTTCAGCTGGAAGGGACCTACAATGATCATCTAGTCCAGCTGCCTGACCACTTACACACTGGCCAAAAGTTAGAGCATGTTATTAAGGTCATTGTCCAAAGCCCTTTTTTTAAGGCACTGACAGGCTTCGGGCATCAACCACACATCTTGGAAGCCTGTTCCATTGTTTTACCACCCTCTTGGTAAAGAAAAGTTTCCCAGTGTCAAGTCTGAACCTCCCCTGATGCAGCTTTGAGCCACTGCTACACATCCCGTTGCTGGATACTAGAGGGGAGGGATCAGCACCTCCCTCTCCACTTTTCCTCCTCAGTCTCCTTTTCTCCAAACTAGACAAACCCAGAGTATTCAGCCACTCCTTATAGGATGTGACTTCCAGCCCTTTACCAGCTTTGTTGACCTCCTCTGGATTTGTTCAAGTACCTTAACATTCTTCTTAAATTGTGGGGCCCAGAACTGCACACAGTACTCAAGGTGAAACTGGGATAATCACCTCTTTGACTGGTTGCTTATGATGTGTTTAATGCACATCAGGATGTGGTTTGCCCTCCTGGTTGCCAGGGCACACTGCTGACTCATATTGAGCCTACGCTTATATTGAGTGTAGATTATGTAATTACTCTTAGGTGCATGAAGTACATAAATTCCGTTTTTTATCTATTCAAGATTGCTACAGGAGATTTTTGCATATCATGTTATCAATGTTCAAGCCACAGAAATGGCTTAAAACTCATGGTAGCATTTAGCTCAAAGTATTTAACTCAAATCCCTGTCTTTAATAACTTGAGTAGTATCACAACACTGCATGCCTCCTCTTGGGTTGGTTTCTGAATTTCTTCTAGGCAGTTGAGGATGGACTATATACAATACAATGAATATCTAGGAAGGCACATTTTTAATAACTGAGACTAATTTGTAACTTCCATAACTGACATGTAGATATTCTGATAATCAATTTTTATAAATAAATACTTGTGAATTGATTCCGTTTATGCAGATATTATCAAGGATATCCTTGTTGTGCAATTTCAAATGAATTTTAAAGTGATTTTAATATAAAATCAGAGCACATGATGCTTCACAAGTTATTTAAAAAATAATTTTAAAAGCTAAGTTTTATATTATTGTCTTTTTTGGAAAGAATTTAAAATATTTATTCTGTGAATTATTCTATTGAATGTATTTATCTGTGGGAATTAATTTAATGTCTTTATTGTGTCCTACAGAAACTTTCGCAAATATTGTAATTAAGTTGTGCCTAAAAGACAGATAAGACTTTTTAAAAAAGGCTGATTTATGCTAAAGATCAAAGATACAGGTTGAGATATGGAAGATTCATTTTCATAATTTTCTATTTCCCTTCCAACAATGAAATATTCTGTTGGGCATGATTTCTGTACATACTACTGATAGTAACTTTCCTTGTAAATAATCTGTCCCTATACAATAGAAAAAGCATATTACTAAGATAGTTAGTTACAACCAAGTTACTGCTTGTAAGGTGTTATATGTAGCACTGCAGATAGCAATATATTTTTTTTTATTGTATTAGGTCAGATCATTTACAAGAAAATTTTATACTAGTTTCTATTCCAAATAATCTTTTAAAATACAAAATAAAAATGTAATTTCTATTTCACAAAGTTCATAGTGAGAATAATGAAAACACAGTATCACATTTCTGATAAATAATTTTCCTGTTGTGTAATAGATTGAAAGAAAATTTTATGAATCAGCACATAAAACCTATACAAAATGTAATAAAATCAATCTTTGCAAAAACAATTTCTTAACAATTTAACAGTAATTTTTTTTTATATATAAACTGTATTTTATGAAGCATGTTTTAAAGGTTTTGGTACATAAAGTGTTGTATGAGAAATAATGGTCTTGGAGGAATTTATGGCCTTAACCTTTAGCAATCTCTGTCAAGACTTCCAAAATAAGGTGCTAATGCATTTGGTGTTGAGGGTTAAGCAAAGTTGAGAAAAATATTGCTTGACTGAGTTACCCAGGAGACTAAGGTTACTCTCTGAAAAGAAAATGAGCCTAAAGTGATAAATTTTGAAATGTCACTACCAGGTTGTGCCTGAAAAATATTTAAACTTATCCACTAATTAACTGCTTGAACCAAGTAAATTAACTGCATATAAAAGCATTTTCTCAAATAATATATGAATCAGAGGTGAAAAAAATACTCATGTTGGTCTTTGGAAAGATTTGTTAATGTAGCTTTAGGTTACATCTTCCTCTACAGAAATTCAAGTGAAATTTTAGCTTTCATTAAAAATTAATAGTATTTTGAATAGTATCAGGAACTTGGCAAATATATATGCCTTGTATAAAAAAAGGTCACACATAAAAGCAAAGAAACAGTCTTCTATAGTCTAACAGAGTAACTTCAGTTATTTACCTCAGAACTTCAACTGTTCCAAATTTTGCTTGAGCTAACCTGACACGTAAGGGTAATTACAAAATAAGAAATAGGCTGAATGATTTTTAAACATGAAATTGTTCTAACAACACGACCCTAACAAATTTCCTTTTACCAGTCTCCATGATACTTTTGCATATTTATGAATGAGGTCCTGCAACATAATCAAGCTTGCTTCTGTTTACATACAAACATATGTAAACAGAGGAATCTCATTAACTTCGAGATTTTGACTGGATTAATAATAGATTGAGGTACCTAAAAGTAACATATGTAGTTTTAATTCTACACAACTTGCTTGAAGTTTGTATGTGTGACGTAAGTGGAATTAGAAGTGGATCTTTTTGGTCTTTAACGTGTGTATTACCAGTTCTTCCTGTCTTTTTTAACTGATTTGTAACTATTTTCAATTTGTAACTACAGCGTAGAACATTCAAGTAAGTCGTGTTCCCACGCACCCCAGATTGTACTCATTGATGTCTATGATAATGCCAAATAGTATTTTGACTTTGTTTAATGTTTAGCAGAAACAAAGACCTTTTGTCATGTATTAAACTCTTTTTTTTTAGGAGGAGCATATTAACTCTGAATAGCAACAGTAACAGTTACTCATAGACATGGTAAGTTCATTTTGTTGTATCAAATAGAACAGTGCATATTTCATATATATGAATTGATACATTTTTTACGTGACTATTCCTGTATTTGTTCAGAAATATGGTGAAAGATGACTGGAAATTTGTTTCAATGTTTTTCCCTTCTGCTTTATTTAGCTAAAGGTCTCAAGTCTTGTTACAATATCAAACAGATAATGAGAAATTAATAATAAGTACTGAAGAAAAGTATTAGATGTATACATATAAACACATACAGTTCAATTTTGCATTTCCCTTCTTGACAAACTTTCCATTTTGTTAGGAAGTGGTTGAAGAAATGAGAGAACTGGGAGCTGGTCCCTCTCCTTAACTTACAGTCTCTCCCTAACCTGATTTCTGATCAGCCTAAAGGTGATAGATGATGTTTGTTTTTTTTTTTTAGTAATAATGCCTGCCCATGGAAAAGATCTCCTTGGGGGTTACTTATTTCTGAATTTTAATTAAGATATACAACCAATACAGGGATTTGATCAGTCTTCACTGCACTGAGTGTGGTAATGGGATGCATTGTACCAGTGATAACTCTTGCCCTCCACAGTTAGTATGAAGTGAGAAAATAGAATATAAAATGCTGTCTTGTATTAGCCACAGAAGTAAAGCTATGTAATATGGTATTAGGAAGCAATGCTATCTTGAGCTTTTTCCCAGTAATAATTCATTACTTAAGGCCACCTTAGCTGATGAGATGAACCACCTCAGATTGAAGACATATGATGAGGTTTCACTCCCGACATTTTAACTCTCTCCTTTATTCTCAGCTGGCAGGTAACATTTGACAGTTGGTGAACTATTTAAAATGAAATATAGCACAAGTGAGCCACAGAAAGATGATCAAAAGTGTTAAGTGAAGTTAGGCCCAGAGGTGAAAAATTCCATGTGTAGACGAATGTGCCACATGAATACTTTGGGGGACTCGTGTTTTAGGTCAGAATAATAATTAAAAAAATATCTTTATAACAACTCATAGACATAATTGCCTTTTTGTAGACAACAATCTGACTGTAAATTTTAAAATAACAGAATGCAGCAGAATTGGTCAATGTGACTATCATTTCCTTTGGTTGTTAATTGGAACATATTGACAGACAACAAGCTGTACATTTGAACATATAATTATCCAGGTAAAACCTAATTGCCTGAGCCTAGTTGCACAGCTAGTAAAAACACAACAATGTTGCACACCCAGGCACTTTCCCTCTCTCATATGTCCTCCAACCATGTCATGAAGACAATTGCTATGGTTGTAATTTCAAAATGATGACATAGCGACTCTGAATATATTCATAAATAGCAATGGGAGGGATGATGTTAATTGTGGTTTTACAGCACAGAATAAGAAATGTAACACCTGCTTCCAGAAATTCCCTACCTATTCCTTACCTCCATCCCTGAAGGTGTTCAAGGCCAGGCCGGATGGGGCTTTGAGCAACCTGATCTAGTGAGAGGTGCCCATGCCTATGGCAGTGGGGTTCAAACTAGATGATCTTTAAGGTCCCTTTCAATCTAAACCATTCTATGATTCTATGATTTCCTTCTGCATTCCACCACCTATCCCCTACATTGCTTTTCTACCCTTTAGCCACAGTTTGGTGAGCTCTGCAGATGACAGACACCCTATTCCTAGAACAGAAAGTGTCTTCAGTACTGATAGCTTCTGAACCATTAATATTTCCTACATCTTTCAAGAATTCAGGAACCTGTTAGAGAAGATTATTGTGGGATTAAATCAAGCTTCAGAAGCTGGAGGATCTAAATTTAGGAGTTTCTAGATTGCTGTGCTTCCTCAGTGCATGAAGTCAGGCTGAGAAGTCATGAGGTAAACTGTCATTCTCCATTCTTTTAACTGTGAAAATGTCACTTCAGTGCACCATAATGCAATATTATCAGCAAACTTATTCCCCTCTGTGTACAATGACAGCCAGAGACTAAGAAGGAGATCTGTAAGAAGAATCATTAATAGGTTAAATTTTGACTAAACCTGTATTATTTGCTAGTATAGTGTGGAGTCAAAAATGTTAAAAGAAGGAAATAAAGATCTAACAATCCTCTACAAAAACAAAGTGAAGGGAAACACAATAAAAAAATGGCTTTAGATCTTCCAAAGGAACATGAAATGATTTTCTATTCCATGGCAGTGAATACAACAATATAACTGGGAAGGAAAGGTTAATAGTGTCCTTGAAACTACTCAGATAAGTTCTGATGAAATCCAGTAAATTGAAGCTTTATTTTTCTTTGGCGTGAAACTAAATTTGATATTGAGTTCATAGAGCAAACCTTTCTAATTGCATCAGATAATCAGTAAGTTACTTTCTATTTCTAGAATGATAAACTTTCTCTCAATATTGGAGACCTTTTTAGTTAAGTGTGAACTGGTGTATTCTTTTGCCTAATGCTTTATTAAATCATTAAACAATTTCCTTCATTTTCCTCATTTCTTTGTGACTGTAATTTCAATATGTTACTTCTAATGAAATTGTGATGAATCTGCATGCTGATAATCTTCAGAGTTCAGGGTTACTTTGTTTCTGTTCAGGAAGGAGGCTTTTTTTAGACATTAGAAACTGACTTTCTGCTCATGTAAAAAAGAAAAGCAATTTTCAGAATGGAGGAGTTTATTTTTCCATTTGTCTCAGTTGAGAGACTTCATAAATACGGATGTCCTAGGGCTATAAACAGCTCTTAGCCCATGCAGCCAGCTCCCATTGACATCCTTGGCATTTTATTCTTGGTCAAGGGCAACATATGACCAGTCATCTCTCACACCCCATTGCTCTCCTGGAGAAATAAAGAGAACTGATTTTAAAAAATCAGCTTGTTGGTCTCTCTGTTTTGTTACTTTCTGCAGTTTACATATTTAGAGTGGCAAATTAAGCACATGCTAAGGTTTTGATACTCACTATAAACTTTTCAAATGACTCTTATCTGGCAAATAAGAAGGTCATAAAATAGTGTCAGCTTTAATCCCTTCTGTACCAAAAACTTCAACATGACACTCAGATCTTAAATTCCACCTAGCCCCCTGGATGCACGCAGTTGATCTATTAATAAAATTTACTGTTGTTTATGCTCATCCATGACTTTGGCTAAAAACTGTTGGCAGGTTAAACTATCACTGCCACTTAAAGCCTTATTCAGGTATTTAAAATACTATTTCTTTCAGCTGTGAAATAAATCTTAACATGGGCTGTTTCTTGCTTTGGCTGTTTCTTCTGGAATGTCTTTGAGCTATCATTTGTAGCTAGAAGAATCATAGAATCATAAAATCATAGAATGGTTTAGGTTGGAAGGGACCTTGAAGATCACTGAGTTCCAACCACCCTGCCATAGGCAGTGATGTCCCCCACTAGACCAGGTTCCCAAGGTCACACCCAGCTGCCTTACCACCCTCAAACTGTTTAATCTGAACCTGCCCTCTTCCAGTTTAAAGATGTTCCGCCTCATCCTATCCCTACATGCCCAAGTAAAAAGTCCTTCCTCAGCAATCCTGTAGGTCCCCTCTAGGTACTGGAAGGCCACAATAAGATCTCCCCGGAGCCTTCTCTTCTCCAGGCTGAACAGCCCCAACTCAGTCAGCCTCTCCTCATAGGAGAGGTGCTCCAGCCCTTGGATCATCCTCGTGGCCCCCCTCTTGACACGCTCCAGCAGGTCCACATCCTTTTTGTGTTGGGGACACCAGAGCTGGATGCAGTACTCCAGGTGGGGTCTCACAAGAGTGGAGTAGAGGGGCAGAATCACCTCCCTTGACCTGCTGGCCACACTTCTAGTGCAGCCAAGGACAAGGTTCGCTTTCTGGGCTGCAATTGCACATTGTTGGCTCATGTTGAGCTTCTCGTCAATCAGCGCACCCAGGTCATTCTCCTTAGGGCTGCTCTCCAGCCATTTCCCGCTGAGCCTATATTTGTGCTTGGGATTTCCCCGACCCAGATGTAGGACCTTGCACTTGGCCTTGCTGAACTTCATGAGGTTGGCTTGGGCCCACCTCTCCAGCCTGTCCAGGTCCCTCTGGATGGCATCCCTCACCTCCAGCATGTCTACCTCACCAAACAGCTTTGTATCATCGGCAAACTTGCTGAGGCTGCACTCAAGTCCGCTGTCCATGTCACTGACAAATACGTTGAACAGCACCGGTCCCAGTAGCTACCCCTGAGGAACACCACTCATCACTGGTCTCCACTTGGACATTAAGCCATTGGCCACAACTCTTTGAGTGAGACCGTCCAGCCAGTTCTTTATCCGCTGAGTGGTCCATTTGTCGAATCCATGTCTTTTCAATAAAGAGATCAGGATGTCGTGTGGGATGATGTCAAAAGCTTTGCACAAGTCCAGGTAGATGACTTTCCAGATTAACAAAATTCCTTATCTTTGTAAAGATCCAAAATTGGGAAATACAAAGTCATCACATATCATCACCTTTCATGACAGATCATGGTCCAATGAAATTTTCAGTTAAGTTGGAATGAGTTTTAATTTCACAAGGCTACTCAGTTTCATGGTATTCCCAGACATCTCAGATTTGTTTTCAATAAATTTTATATAATTTTTGTATTTTCACAAGCCATGGTATTCTTGGAAGCCCTCATTTAAAGTCTACTCTTCTCATGCACAAATGCAACAACTTATTTGGTGAACTTACTGCAGCAATGTGTGTGTAGGAAACTTATAAATAAACTAAATCTTATATGATGATTTAGGAATAAATAAAAGTGTTTATTTCAGTCATTAGGTGAGTATATACTTTCTGTCACCTTTGATTAAGTAGCACATTTTTATTTCTTTTTCTCAAAAGTTCATAGGAATTATCATTGACTATGAAGAAAGTGAATATTACAGTCTTTGAAATACAAAATAATTAAGTTTTATTAGATGCTGAACCTACAACTAACCATTTGTACAAATCTGGTACCTTATGACTTCAACATAGGTCATAGGAAATTTAATTACTACATACATCCATTACCAATTCTCAGGTAGTTAATGCAGCAAGTTTTAAGTTGTGACAATGCCAAACAAAGCTATGTGTAAAGCTCTGAGTCGCAGGGTACAGTGTGGGGTAAGTTCACTGACATGTTCTACGCGCGACTTGCACAGTCCTTCAAGTTGCCTCTTGCAGCTCTAGAACCTTAGCACTACAGCGGCTCACACAACTGCTCACACAGTTGATAAGGAGCACTGCCTGCATGTGCCAGACACTGTAACCTCGCTGTTTAAGAGGGCACAAATCATAGCTGTTACAAAAGTACCTCAAGAAGAAAAAAAAGGGACATATCACTTCTCAAATTAGGAAAGCAGAATGGAAAATCATCCCA
This sequence comes from Vanellus vanellus, assembly GCF_965231255.1. Taxonomy (NCBI): domain Eukaryota; kingdom Metazoa; phylum Chordata; class Aves; order Charadriiformes; family Charadriidae; genus Vanellus; species Vanellus vanellus. Next base: position 41,156,614 of record NC_138908.1, on the reverse strand, counting down.
AATATACTATTCTTTGGTAAATATGGTGATGGAAGGAAGACAAGACTGGTTAAAAAAACCCCAGCAGTGCAACTCGGCTGTAAGCCGTATCTGTTAGTTACATGGCACTGGATCCTTTTTTTTTTCTTTAATAAAAGACTATTTTCTAAAAACATGTTGTTTCTTTGGGAGGACATCTATACAAGTTGCTGCTTCTTTGCATAGTTCTATATGGTTCCTAAACATTTGATTTTCTTTTGTTTAAAGCAATTGTAATGACTTCCATTGTTGGAAATTTTCCACCTACTTGTAGTGTAAACGTTTGTAATCTGAGGCATTTTGATGAAAAGCAAGACTATTTTTCCAGCTGTTTAAATGGTTTTGCGAAGGATAAATTAATTTTCCTGTACTACATATTCTCTACGGAAAAAATCCAAAACCATCAGGAAGTGTCTAAGTAGAAAATACAAAAAGGATTTAATAGCAAGTTTCAGTTGCTCAAACCAAGTTGGGAAACCTGTACATCTTTGAAACCTGGCCTTTCCAACAGTATGGTAGTGTAAATAACTGATGTAAAATGTATTGCTCCAGTATATTTCGCAGTGCTACAATCTATTCTATTTTTTGCTGCAGTTACTGCTATTAGATACCAAAAATTAGATTTGAACACTGTTTTGTTTCAAATCCCCAAACTGGGAGATCTGCAAGTGATTTTAATCCCCCTAAGAAAAGAAAGTCTATTCTGACTGTTAACATTAAAAAAATGCTTCCTTGTTTTTCTTTATTTATTTTTTCTCCATTTTATTTTCGGGAATCCATAAGATATGTATATATATACATATATCTATAGGATATAGGATATAGTCAGTGCAAGTTTCCTTGTGTTACGGTAAGGTGGAATTTAGCCTTTGACAACTCTGGCCCATTGGTAGTTATTGTTCTTTTAGGTATGTGCTGACTCTGAAGGTGTCATTTTTGAGAGATGTTTTGTTTGTTCTTGTTATGGAGCCACCTGTCAACTAGGAACTCAACTGACAGCAGGAATCGTATTATTAGGGATGTGCCAAAACCAAAGTGCCTGCTGTTTCTTTCTGCTTTCTATCAGCAGGCAAATGTTTCTTCCCTAGGTGTGGCATAGCTTTTCTCTCTACTAGGAACCAAAGTATTTTAATACCGTATAATAGAGGTCCAGCAACAATGACTGACTGAAAGCAAATTTAAAAAAAAAAAAAAAAAGAAAAGAAAAAAAGCGCAAAAAATACTGTTTCCTTATTAACAGAAAGTATTACAAAAGGTTTGTGTACTATACCTGGGTAATAATGAATTAAAAATAAACTTTCTAAATGTTTAGCTATAGTAGAAAACATTTGCCTTATCAATACTTTTGCCACACTTGATCGGAAAGTATTAATCTTGAAGATTAGATCCTTCTGCAAGTAGAGCACTGGCTGTGAAATGGTGTGTCTGGGTCCTGCATTTGGTTCCAGACTCTGGCTCTGATTCTCCTTGGTCAATTTTCCATAGCCCATGAAGAAGTGAAAAAAACCCTCTCAAACTAAGAACAGAAAAAAGAAAAAAACAACATACAAACTAAAAGATTCTGTATTGTCTAGGAGGAACTTCAGTACATAAGAAAATAAAGGAAAAAATAGTACTGAGGATACTGTAGGAGCCTGATATTTGGAGCATTATATGTTTGTTCATCTTAGAGGGGAAATATTGTTTATATGAATCAGCTGTATTCTTCAGTGAAATCTTTCTTTGCTAGGGAAAGGAAAACACAGAGAAAGTTGTGAATAGAGTAGAAATAAAAGTAAAAAGGCATTTTTCATGTTCAAAGATCCTGAAACGTGGTTGTCCAGCAATGTACAATTCTGAAAGCTCTGACTTTTGTCCACACTTAAGCCATTCTTTTGCTTGCTTTTCTCACCATCTGTTGGCTTTCAGATCCTTCTGGATAGACTGTAAGGAACTATACTAATTAACTTGGTTCTTCCAATCTTTACTGCTTTTCTTGCCCCTTCCTTGTTTTGTCAAATGCAACTGTTTGAGTCACTGTTCAGGGAACTGGATGAAGACAAGCTTCAAACTAGCTGGAAAAATATTGACATTTTCTAGGTAAATTTCTAGGTTCTTTAACGACCAAGGCTCCTCAAAACCAACAATGAAAAAAGAAAGGATTGAATTCAACAGTACCAGTATTAGGCAGGAATTACTCTTCAACAGCCAAAGCACTTTTGCAAATAAAAATATGAGGGTTAAAGTGGATCACAAGTACCACATTAACAAGAAATTTTATACTGTTTAGAGAAAAAACATTTGTCTACTTCAAACACACAGCTTGCAAGAAAGGAATTCACCCTGCTGCTATACTTACCAATGATTTGCACCACTGGCTGTCTTTCCAGGTAATTTCTGAATACTACAGTACTTTACATGTATTTAAGGTGCGTTAAAAATCAAGCGCTCTGATTTCTCTACTCACCTTTAACTTTAATTAGGTTACAGGAAATTTCAATAGTGAAATAAGTTTCAAGAGAATATATTTTCCTCCTTGGTGAAGTTCAATCAAATCAGCATATTGGAGACAATTAGCAGTATAATTTTATCTAGCCACACAGAATTTGGTGGACTGTACAAATGGTAGAATATGGGAAGTTCCATCCTTAGGTATCTTGAGTGAACTGCAAGTTCCGAGGGAGTGCATATGGGTCCATTAGGACACGAAGCATTAGGAACACTAGGAAATGAAGCAACCATAAGCTGGTGACTGGAAATTGCAAACTCAGACACTAATTAATAAATTTTTGCTTTTCGATTCAGAATTAAAACAAAATTTTGAAAAACATAGGTATACACTGTTAAGGATAAATAATAATAACTTAATGCTTACTGTATGTTAAGAGTCCTTTGTTACCACACAAATATGCCTAAGCACAGCCTTGTCAACAATGTGTGTGGCCCCCTGTACTTATTATGGAAACAAAGAATACCACAGAATCTGGATTCAAGCCAAAAGAAGGAAAACACATCTCATCCTTACACAGTGTTACAACCATTTAAACACACATAAAAATTCTCAAAAAAAGACTTTTTCTAAACCTACAAACACTGAGCACAAGCATAGCTTGAAGCAAATAGTTCTGTTTAATCCAGGCCTGCCACCACTACAATAAAATACAGAGGACATGAAAGAAAATAGGTATGGAAACAGAACTGATGGTTTGGACCAAGGAATGAAAAAGAAAAATCTGAAAAGACAATAATAAAAGCTATTTTTTATTTTCTTAAATATTTTATCAACAAGATCTAAAAAGAAGTCTGTGTTATGTACATAATTACTTGATGGAATTTAAATATTGCCTAATTGTATAAATAAAATACTTAAATATCAATCCTAACTAATCCAAATGAAAGATTGAATTAGTCCACTGAAGTTCTTAAGGCAAAGCATACATTGTTTATGGGGAAATAAAGCCGTTGATTTGTACCAATAACTAAAAATATGTCTTGATAACCATTATGAAACATACTTTTAATACAAATTCTAAATACTTACTTACAGAAAATAACATGCTACATCTTTTTAATGCTATTTTATCAAACATTTCTGATGAGACAGTACTGTAAAAAAATGCTGGTTTAATCTTCGACAAAAATAGTATCAATAATTCTTATACTTTCCCTAACATTTGGTTTATAAAGAGAAAAAAAAACCATAAAGTGTGTGTAGGACAATCCTCTATCTATTATGAAAAACTACTGTGAAGAAATAATTTTGGGACTAACCAGCAGAATGACAAAAAAAAAATGGTTAACAATAAGGGATATTAGTTATCTTGATGATTGTTAGAAAAGAGATAGTGAAACAGGCTGGCTGTTAGTTATTAATGCACTGGTGACTTTTATTTTCATTGCCCCAGAAGAAAATATACTGACCAAATATCTTGGTTTGATTGTGGCCAAAATCAAATCCAGCCAGGAGAAAATGGCTAAAATGACTGATAAAAAGGCAATACAGTCAAGGGCATTAATGATATGTCAAAATTTTTGATAATTAGGAAGAGGAGAATCAGGAACTCTAAAAACAAATAACCAATGGCATTCAGAAAGGCAATAAATGTGAAAGTGGTGAGATCTCTAAAAGACAAACCGGAAAGAAGAAACAATTAAAAGAAGCTGAACTTTCCTGAACAGCTATAAAGTTACATGCAAATTATCCAATGGTTTGCATTGGAAAGGAATCATTTATATTTGTGTGTTTTTTTCTTAATGGTTTTATCATCTTCTCTCCTCATTTAAATCTGCTTCACCTTTCCTTTTCTTGGACAAAATGGAGACTAGAAAGTTTCTGTTGCCACCATCTTTAGAGGACTTTATAGATAAGTTAGATAAGTGTCTGCTTTATTACATACATGATTACCTGTGTATATTATATATATATTACATCCATGTATTACACTTACCAGCTAACCGCATAGGTAGTGTATATACACAGATATTTTAAATATTACTCATTATAGGTTTACTTGCTATAGTTGGGCCTAGCTTGCAGTAGGCAAAATGGGCTAGTTACCCCTTGATTTTCAACTATTTTTTGGTTTGTTTATTTTTACAAAAATGATTAAGATTTAGAGTGATAATTTTGATTATTTTATGACTTAGAGATATAAATTAGCTTGTCATTTTACTATCTTGTCATATAAATACTACTTGACTCAAAAACATTTTTCTTTGTATAGCTGATGTCAGAGATATATGAGTAGTAGATTTTTTCCAGACTTTAGTCCACGGACTATTATAGCATGCAGATAGCTAAAAGGCTTAATCCATTGCCCAGATAAGTCAAATTAAATCAAGGGCTTAGCAGAACACCCATAATGTCTTTGGAAACATTCATATGGCAGAAGAATGCCAGTCTGTGAATAATTAGCACAGCATGTGAGAGGAAACGGGCATTCAAACATTGCCACAGACTAGAATGAATAACTCTTATGTGTGGTTGGAAAACTAACTTTCTAACTGATCTTCAGTACATTTGGAAGTGCTTTTTCCTAATTATTACTGCATTTATCTCTCATTTTCTCTAAGTTTAAATATATTTCTGACTTTGATCCTTTAGCCTTTGTGGGTTTTTAGCTTCCAGGACTTAATCAACTGACAACCAAGTCTTATTCTGGCTGCCAGTAGTGCACGACTGTAATTCTTAAGGCACCTGTTCCCCAAAGATAACTGTGCTGTGCAGGAACTAAGCCTAATTACACATTAAGAATGTTGGACTAAATATATATAGCAATGTACTTAAAGCTATACTTAAGAGTTCGCTCCTCATAAGGGAAGAGAGGAATAAAGGGTGCTTACTTATAGAATAGTTAACATAAATTATCTTGGATTGTGGGTTTTTTTGCATGCCCTTTGGAGGCATGCCAAAAAAGTCCATAGGCATACATCACAAGTCCTCCCTGGTGTCATGACCAGGTCTTCAAGGATAATTATTGTGTAAGAAATCACAGTCTCCACAAGACCTGTGTTGGTGTTGGAAAAGTGAAGGACAACATACTGAATAGTGAGAAGCAAGCATCAGACAATCAAAAGTGTAATGACATCTATCTTCTCTCCTTTCTTTCCCTTAACCAGACACAGCACAGTGAGCAAATAAGGTGATTGCAATAAGACTGTACCATATCATATCATTTGACTACATATTCTGCAGTAATCTGGAAGTTTATTTCTTTTTCCCAAGGGTCTATTTAGAAATAATTTGTGTTCCACATTTAAGAAAATGTGTTAGCATTTTATTGTGAAAGTAGATGGAAAAAGTTAAGTGCAGTGGAATACTGGTGTATATAAGTATATAATAAGTTTTAAAAAGCTGAGTTCAGAGTTAGAGCTTCATTACTTAAGAATCTGCCTATGTAAATGTAACTGCAAAAAAATCACAGTTAAGCTCAGGTTTTGCCTTTTGTCTCCTTTTCTGAAAAATAAATCATGGACGTCCACTTAGCCAATGCCATGTTTTAGTTTCATTATTTTTTAATATTGTTTCCATAAGAATAATTAAGCCAAACATAGTTAAATATCTGATGCTTTACCATGCTTATAATCATATAAATGTTGAGTATTCAGAGAAAGAAAATAAGCAAAACCAATTAGTTTTATCACTAAGAATGTAAGCTGATAAAGGAGAGATTTACATTCAAATCCTTGCTCTAAAGAACATAGAGCTATTTTACCTTAACTATGCCAGAACAGAGATGGGTGCTACTTCCCCTGAATTAGAGCCATCCCTGTTGGAAAAGTCATCCTCATGCATGTTCTTTTTCTTCTTCCAATTAACATTTAATTATTTTATGCAAAGTGAAGCTCCCGCAGATAGAAAAAAATACATTTATTTATCCAGCATTACCTTTAGCCTATGAGCTAGGGTGTGTGATCAGGACAGTCTAATAGAAGTGAAGCGAGAGGGGAGAATTGAACCTCAGAATACATCATACAGGATGGCTCTAAAAGTGAACTATTAAATCACAAAAGCTGCAGTTCTTATAGTTCCGCCTCTTTATACAGCAACATACTGGCAAAGATTCGTAACTCTATGAGAAAGATAATGCCTGTCAGCCAGTGTGGAAAAACTGATACCTTGATGTCCAGAACAAAGACTGTATTAGGGCTATCCTGAAGTACACAACCACTTTTCATTGCTGAATAACAGGGTAATTTAATAACTACCAACACATGATTTGCAGGAATTTCTTTTTTTAATTTTTAATTTTGTATACTTATTTTGTATACATATTTAATGTAAGAATGAAAGACCAACTTAAATCGCCTGAAAGTGCTCTTAAAAAAAAACCAACCAAACTTGTCTCAAATTTTGGTGTTTTTGTTGGCTTTGTTTGGAATTTTTTTTCCTATGCCTGTGTGGGTCTAACTCTGGAATGTCAGTCTTGCAAACACTCTTAAGTTTAAATCAATAGGAGTAGAAATGCAAACATACTTAAGCCTTCTGGGCTTGGTGCTATATAATGTTATTTTTCCAATCAATGATGCATAGAGATGGATTTAAAACTCTCTCCCTTAGCAGAAAGATTAGAGCAAATTTAGCTTGTGAATCATCTCAGCCAAATGATGACTGTGAATCAGCTGAAATAGAACTAATCACTAACTTAAAAACAATAATAACAGGAATGTAAGCTAAAACTCTATTGTGAAATTTTCCATTCCTTTTCCCAACTAAATTTTTCTGGGGATTTTGCCCAGCAATTTTCTCTTATCTTATGAATAGATACCTTAATTTTTTCTCTTTCATGGAGTGTTAGAGAATTCAATCAAAAGGTTCATAACACTTTACCTGTATAGGTTCTTTTTCACATAGATCTGTTTAAATTCTTGCCACAGAAAGCAGTTGGTGTTGTTTCATTATTCAGTAGCCTGACCTGAAAAATTCCACAGAAAAATGGGCTAAAAAAATGTAGACTATAAGAAATTTTGTACAAACTGCACTTCTTTTTAGTTGAAAAAAAAAAAAAAAGGCAGAAATTATGACACTTGTCTCATAGGAATTGCATTTCTCTTGCGATTTAGGCATGTTTCAGAAAAAGTAGCCTTCAGCATCATATTGCAACCCCTGCCTTTCCACACACCTCCAGGAATGGAGAATGTAGCCCACGACAGAAAAAGGTCTTTCTAACAATAGCTAACTGTAGCAACTGAATGACATCTGAAAGAAATCCAGCTGTGGTGTTCACAAAATATTGTTGGGTTTTTGTTTTGTTTTGTTTTGTTTTTTTTTAAATATAGAGGGCAAAGAAAATCTGAAAAAAAAATGGAGAAGAATTTTCGCTGTTTGATTTCTTCTCACAAAACCACCCCAAAACAACACTATATTTTTTTACCTCCCAAAGGGCTTTGGTGGCTCTCAGGAAGACTTGGATCAGTTACAATTAATTGTTCATTGCTGTAATCAGAAGGATTTGTTAGGAATTTTCATTAATCTCCGTGTTTCTGAAAACTGCATGCTTTAAGATTCTCTGTAGAGAACACTGCAGACAAAATTTTTGAGCATGACAAGGATATTGCATACCAGTTAGCGTCCCACACTAGCGAACCATCTTGTCTCTAAAAAAAAGTGAAAACAAGGACTTTCAATGTCATAAGCTGAGATTTCTGTGCAACCCGAAAGTTATTCCACAGTTATAAAATATTCCAACCACCTAAATAAGACCAAAAAAAGATAAACTAGTAATGACGGAAACCAAGTAAATATATTTCTATTAAAAATAAAATTATGCAATTACCAGTAATCAAGCCAGAAATTCAACAGTTTGTTGAATTCTCCACAAAAGAATCCTCTACCATGTCTTGGCGTTGACGAGATGCTGGGTTTTGTCTGAATTACTTTAGCTTACTTCAGTCACAGACCTATGTCAACTTTTCCAAAGCCGGAGTTGTAAGAGAAGTTAAATTCAAAATTAGAGTAAGGAATAATCTAAAACTAGGTGAACAGACTCAACACCTTAGTTAAACTCTTCGCTTTTATGTTAATATTTTCTTTCTTTCCAATTTAAACGTTATAAAGAAGACCTACTCTTTTTGTATTCTTCTTTCTTAGTGTCACAGAACAGAGATAGCTGAAGTCTACTCAAGGTTGACAGAAAACATCCAGTAAATTTGAAATTAAGTCCTTGAAGAGTACACATGGGATTTTGGCTCACTTTAAGCTATGAAGAATTATAGAACAACGGTTGGATCTTGGGCCATACTGATATTTGAACAAGAAAGACATGATTGACACGGTTCTATAATACAAACTCTCTACAAAGTATATGATATTTATGGGTTGAACAACACTGATGTGGACAGAAACTATTCAATTTAGGCTTCCAGTGTTAATTCTGTCTAAGTAAGACCAGGTAATGTAATAGAGTGCATTGCTTCTTTTCAAGATTCTAATATGAGAATACATAACAGCAATGGATATTGTATGTTTATTTCAATATAAGGAAAATCACTTACTTCAACGGGTAAATAAATACCTAGCATATCTAATTTTAATACAGACAAATGGATATATTGACTGTATCTTAGAAAAAATACATCTACATCTAAAATTACTTTAATGGTTTGATATCAGTTGAAAAGGCAAGCAGCTTCAGGTAAAAAGGATTCAGTACCTGAACTAATTGACTACTTATGATAACATTAGGTAAGAATAGAGTGTCTGACCTAGTTTTGAATATCTTTATTCTTACAGCATTTAAAGTGAAGGTAAGATAATTACAGTAAAACAAAAGGCTTGAAGTCTGACAGTGAATAGTAGAGTTGATAAGGATTTTGACATTTTCGCTGTGCAATATTGCACACTGATTTATGCCAATTGCCTAATTCGGCAGTAGGTATCTCAGATGAAAGTTTGAATTCGTGATGTGTACAGAAGTATAATTTAATTCAGAAAAACTTATCTGAATATTCAGAAAATATTTGTGAGATAAGATGTAACAAATAAGGTTTATAAAACAGTGCTTTAATTTTAGTAATATTCCTGTAACTAAAACAGTTTGGTCAGTTCACCTACTTCACCAAAGTTTTGAGGCGTTTAAAAAGAAAATGAAGGACAAGTAGTTTAAGAGATACGTGTGACTTCAAAGTAATTCAGTAATGGCCTGAGGTATTAGAACATGATTAGAACATGAAGTCAGTCTTCTAAAAAAATACATTGTTGATGTAATCATCAGTCGACAATTACTTTTATGGGCTGTTAAGTATTATAATTAAAGAAACAATTATGGTTGGGTTTTTTGAATGAAACATTTCAAGAAACAAATAATATAATAGGTCTGTTATCAGAAAAGCTATAGTGTGTTTAACACTGAGCCTAACAGTCTATCTCACTGATGCAGAGATATGTTTCAGGCTTAAATGCAGGCAGTTTCCACAATGCAATCATGATTTCCTCACATTTTATGAATCATGTGAAAATACCACATCTGAAACACAGTTGTGTTTATATATATATAGTATGCATGTATATGTACACATAATAAATAAAATAGGTCATATCTTTTATTAGAATACAATTTGATATTTTTGTTGTAAATAAAAATACAGTTGCTTCACCTTGAAATCTCTTGAGTACAAACTAATGATTTAAATTAAAAACTAAAGATGCAATGAATAAGAGACGTAATTCACAGATAGTCTAATTCAGTCTATGTCTAAAGTTTACCTTAGCCAAAATGTTTATCAATGAAAATGTTAGTGTACTGAAGCACCAAACACTTGGAATGTAATAACTTTTCTTGAAATTTAAGTAGAAATGGGTATTGTTATAACCCTATCCACTTTTCTTTCTTGAAGAGAGGCTTCAGAAGACTTTGGATTTATATATGATGAGGTAGTTGTATGTTTTGTGAACCACGTGCCATTACAATAGCAGGACACATCATTAATGTGATTAATAATAGTAGTAGTGTCCATATTCGTATAGGTTTACTCTCTACCATAGGTTTTCCAAGTGATGCTCAGTTGGTGGCTGAGAATTACTTGGAGTAGGTTCCAAATGAATTAAGGATGGCTTTTTTAGCTACACTGTTTCATCTCATATTCACAATATTCTATATTAACCCTGCAAAACATTTTTTTCCTTACTGACCCTAAAGCACAGTATTAGTTTTTCGGAAATAAGAGTGATTCAGCACAGTGATCTGCTGCTGAATGCAAACTAGGCACCTGAATCTTTCAGGGAATTTAGTGCTTTTTCTCTGTAATGCCCCTCATCCAAAAGCCTACTGAAGTTGTAAAAACTCCCTGAATTCTAAGGCTTTCCAGCCAGCACTGATCTGATAAGGCTTGTCAACAGACAGACCATGACTGTCAACACGGGTTATGAGTAATTAAAACAAGTAAAGGTCAGTGCTACAGGTGGTAGATCAAGTGAGAGATGAAATGCCTCAAAATACCATAAGCTTAGATATTTTTCTTCCTTTTCCTTCTTTTTTTCTTTTGTTTTTCTTTGTTTCTTTCAAGAAATTCTAATGTCAGGTGCCTTTCTTCAAAAGTCGGCTACCAAGCAAAAGCAAACTTAAACTGCTTTATCCAACAATGCTGGGAAGCAAAATGTGTTGAAACATGTCCTGGCCCTTTTGTTTTGTTTTGGTTTCTTGTCATTTTAGCTTGCTACTATAGAATAACTGTCTGCATTTCTGGAAATACTACCTTCATCCACGTGCCCCATTTGGACACACCGTTTTAATAGTGTAAAGGTAGAGCTAAGCAAAGGAATAGCAGCACTGCCAGTGTGTCAGTAAGTGACTTATGTTGCTTGCTATCTTCATTACTAGTGTGCAGCTCAAGATGTCTCTCTAATACAAATAGTATTCTGCTTGATTGCAAATAATACAGGCTTTCAGTCTTGCTACTTTAACTGACATAAATCGGGGTAAGAACTGTCAGTTAGGTGGATTCATGACAGCCATACCTTCAGAAAACTGACATTTCGTTCCATACAAGAAAATGATACATTTCATGGAATGACTAGAGCTATTACAAAAACAGAATCTGGCTTTTTAAAAGAGGATGTGATTATCCTTGTGCTTTTTATTTGGTTTGGTTTGTTTTTTTTTTTTTTTTTTTTTAAAGGAAAATCTACCTAATTATATGTTTCTGGAATTTACCAATAGATGGATGAGACTTAGACAAATATGAAATTAAAATCCATATGTCTAGTAGCTATTCCAGTGAACTCCACTGTCCTTAGTGGAGTGTGGTGCTTCCCAAACAAAAGGAAAATATGAGTTGCCAAACCATCAACAAGAGTTCAGCATAGCTACTGATCATTACAGTACAAACCTCTGGAGTGGGAAACGGCTGTCTCTGATCCGAGTTGTTAAATCTATATTTATCTAACTAGAGAGAAGACCAAGATGATTGTGAAGCTTGACACCAACATGCACATTTCTTTTATTGACGGATTGAATTCAGCTCACCGTCTCTGTTCGTTGTGGCTGGCATTGGCACACTATAGTTTCTTGTCTAGTGTCAGTCATACAGCACAGATGCAAGGGCAGCTAGAATAGATAAAAGCTGCAAAGATTCCCAAAATTTATTGAGACCTATCAATCAGCCTGAAAGGTAAATATGTTCTTGGTGAGTGCTGTAAAATATATTCAGAAGAACCAGCTTTTTGTGCGAATTCCAGGCTTGAGGATATTCCAGCAAATAGTGTGGCCAGACTTCTGCCCAAAGTCACCCATACAAAGCATGAATCTAATTAGATGATAGGAAGTTGGATTTGACTCTGGATCTCTGATGAGGGTCCTAGGAACTGAGCTGAGAATGTGTCTCCTTGCAGTCTTGTTCAGAAATTCCATCCAAGGGATGCTATATTTCTTCTTTAAGATCTGTTTTTGAAATCGGTATTTTCTGGAAAAAAGAAAATATAAAAAAGAAAAATCAGGAAATGGTGACAGGCTCTAATCATGAACACTTAACTACATGTGCTTGATTTCTAGGTGGAACTCTGGACAATTTCAAGTTTTGTCAACTAAATTTGCCTGGCAGCAGTCATAAATAAACAAGCAAAGACTACATGACTGTGACTCACTTATTTTGTCTGTTTCTCTCGAAGCCACCTCTTCTCTGAATGTTAAAGATAATTTATAGCCTCATCATACTGCGCTCATCTGTTTTTTTCAAATATGTTATACATATTTAAGTAGAAAAAGCCTACTTCTCTGCCATCATTTTGTACTGCGGTTGATTAACTTTGTTACACTGTTTACAACTGTGATGTATCCACACCTCGACTATTGCATGAATTTTTGACCAAAAAGGATCTAATAGAACTAGAAAAGGCTCGAAGTAGAATGACAGTGATAATTAGAGAGTGGTACAGTTTCCATACAAAGCAAGCTAAATACAACAGAGATCTTTACAATGGTAGCACAATTGTGACTTGATATAACTTCTACAATAATGAATGACATAGGTAAGGTGAATAGGGAATTGCAATAAAAAAGCCAACCCTAGTGAAATCTTGAGGTATAAATTTGAAGCAGAATTAAAGGAAAGGAAGAGGGAAAATCAGAGTTAAAAAGTAACTACCAATTTAATGCTCATTACATGAGTTTAAAATGGAGCAAAAAGAACATTTTCATATATACATGATTATGTTGCCACAGGAAGCTGAGAGGATAACTGGAACAGAAATGCTTGACTGTCTCATTTCATATTTTGTAATCTGAAAACAATTACAGAAGTGTGTCTCTAGATAATTTTTTTTTTTTTCCAGAAGTTACCAGCCAAAATGAAGTGATTGTAAATTATTCTGCCTGGGATTGGAAAGTGGTGACAGAGTGAGTATAGTTATACAATTTTTATCTTGCCAAGGAGACATACACTAATGAGCAGAATAAGAATCAAACAGCTGGAGACTATTTGCATATTCTCAGTCACACTGCTTTTTCAGACAGTGCTACCATTCCAAAAGTCACTCTTGTGTATTTTTCCAAGGCCATATAGTTGTTTTGCTGAGGCATTGTGGAAGCTCTACTCCGTCCTCCCTGCTTCATATCTTTCTTCTTCACCTGGGCTGTCTTTCTTTCCACATATATTGTCTAAAACAAACCTTGTCAACTCTTTTATCCCAGCAATGAGAAGGCAGGCAACCCTGAGTTTTTCTTTCGAGATGGGAACATAATCCTATAGTTCACTACAATGAAGGATAACAGCTCTACATATACATTTCAATGAGTTTCAACAGTATCTTTTTGTCTCTGTAGGATTTATACATAACAAAAATACTAATGTTCCACACAGAAACAAAAGATGTAGACATGACGCAGTTCAGAAACTGTGCAGTGTAAATGCATATACATATGGAGAATGTTACTTCTGACTGCAGTTGAAAAAAATGAATATAACTTGAGGAAGTGTACTTTTTTCACAATAGAAATTGAAGGTCAACAACTTAAGCTGATTGCTTGACTTATGATTGTTAACTGTTTGGAAATAAAACATTCCCAGTACCAGTATTGTTAGCTGCAACATTAAGATAATTGTTCCTTCTAATATGTCCACCAGAAGCTTGAACCAGTCTGGTGGTTCTGTCCCTGATTCACTGGAAAAGTTTGTTTTGCAAAGTGAAACCTTGCAAATTTTGCAGATGTATCATTTATGTATCTTATACTCTTGCTGAGATCTTGTTATGGTTTGAGAGACCCATAACAATTTGTTGTCATTTAGACAATCATTCTATCAACCAATGACACCCCCCCCCCCCCAGCTGGGAAAGGAAAATCAGGAATAACAAGAAAACCCGGGAGCTGAAGTATAAACAGATTTAATAGAATAAGATTAGATAATTAACATTAACGGCACTAAAGAACTGATACTGATCCTGGCACCAATACAGAATATGCAAAGATTATACTCAGCCAATTATATCAGTAGGAAGCTGTGCACTCCCAGCAGTGGACAGCAAACGTCGGACACTGCGAGCACTACGGCTTCAGGAAGAAGGGAAGGCCTCAGGGCTCCGGCACCAGGGCACGAAGTTCTCAGGATGGCAGCCATCAAGGGAGAGAGAGAACTTCGCAGCAAACTTTCTAATTTATGAGTGTGACATTGATGGTATGAAATAATCCTGTTGGCCAGCTTGGGTCAAGTGCCTGGGACTTGCTCCTCCTCATCCCTGCACCTGGCGATCTTGAAAACACTGAGACCTTGAGACCCACACACCATAGCTGGCTGTAAAGTAAATATTTTCACAAATTCAGACACTGGAGTCTTCTAAAAGTGCAGTTTTCCCAAGTATTAGAAAAGCAGTTAGTCCTGTGTCTCTCAAACCAGGACAGATCTATACTGAAAAATCAAAGCAAGCCCTTACATAGTGAATAAACAATGCAATACGGAATCCACAAAATATGGGATAGGTGCCTAGACTTGAAAAAGGCTTTTTAATGATGAGCCAAGGTAATTAAATATAACCAGTATTATTTCACAACTTGATTGCACAGACAATTTGTTGGGTATTGAGGAGAAAAGATATATGTTAAGAAAATGTTTAGGTCTGAATTGAAAACAGTGGATTTCCAGGAAGATCACTGTTCAAGCTATTAATCTTAATTAATATTAATCTTAATCTCAATTAACCTACAAATTCTACCAGAAACACTGCCCAGAAATACATGTATTGTACACATTGAATTTTTAAGTTTAGTCATTATGTAACAGCTATGGAACACTTCTGAATAAAACAATATATATAGTTAAATAAAGATTCCAGTAATTGTAATGAAAAATATACATGAAATAGCATAGGCATAATATACCTTTTCTCTATTTTACTTAAAGATTTTTCAATCCCTCTTTTAAGATTCAAGCAATGGAAGACAGTAACTCTGTAGCTTTGATAACAATAGCCTACTGGGAAGAAAAATAGATTACTGGGAAATTTCTCAAGATATCTACTGGACACCTGAAAAGTTATAATTCCATGGGTAAATAGTAAAATAGAACCAAACAAAATGAGAAGAAAGTTGTAAAAATATTGCCAAAGGGCAAGTGAGGACAATGGAGACGTAAAAGTGTGTATGTACATACACATTTACGCACATTAACAGCTGAAGAGAGATTAGATCTTTTATGATAGTATTAAAAGTAAGAAAAGAACATAGTCCAGCCTCTATCTGGTGTTAGCTGCAAATGATAAAACTGTAAAGGTAATACAGGAAAGGAAGAAAAGCTCAGCAGAGATTTCTGCTCTTTATTCGAAATGTATCATCATAGCTAAATAACATTGACTATGCTTTGTGTAAAAGAGATCTCCTCTAGTCAGATTTCTTGTCTCTGATGGCAGCCAAAAGTGTAAGAGTGAAGAGTGAGATCAAGGAATATATATTTGATACTTCTCCTTAGTAGTTGCGCATCCTCCAAGTATCTGCAGCTCAGAGTCTTCTGAAAAGGGTGTGACTGCTATCTCAGTCATAACTCACACTAGATTTTCCTTGATTAACTTGTTTGTTCCGTTCTTGAATCTTTCAAATTTGTCATCCCTGAAGTCTCTGGGACTGAAAGGTCAATGTCTGTAATCATGTAGGGTAGTAAGATGAAATACTTGACAAGAACCGGCTGAGATTCATCATACTCAGGTTGGTTTTTTTTTAAAGTAGTATTTAAGGAACTTTATTAATGCTTATTATCAGTACTTATTTAAAAAAGGAAATAATTAAAAAAAAAAAAAAAGAAAAAAGAGTAAGAGACAACTTATATAAATCCTGGGATGATGTTGGTGAAAAAGAGAACATCAGGAACTAGAAACAGAATGTGCATTGACCACTAAGTGTTTAATTGAGAATTTTACTAACAAAAATTGTAACCAAGTTTTGGTTGATTTTACATGAAATATCAACATGATTTTGCAGAAAATAGATCTTACCTGTGTAAGTTTGTTAGATTTGTTTTATTTGTTTGATTTGATTGCAGAACTGATTTCTAAAGAACACTCATTAGTATGGTTGGATTTCTCAAGGCTGAGGGCTTTTTTGCTTGATTTGCACAGAAACTGTAGCATTCAAATGAACACTGCAGAACATAAGGGTAGTCACGCACTGATAAAAAACTAAGTCTCTCAAATAAACTTCTGTCTAAATAAATATGACAATAACTTTCTTACTCTCAGATCTTTCCTGCTTAAGTTTCTTTCAGAGTTGTCAGTCACTCACTTGTTTTCTGTGCCATCTTATTTTGATATTTAACTTAAATCTCAGTTTGTCCAAACATACAGTTCTGCTGTTGTGTTAGTGACAACAGCAAGAGAATTCATATGGCCATAGATACTTTATTTTTGAAATCTGTCATGAAGAGGTCAAATCTTCGTAGAGTTGTGTGTGAGCCGGATATTGGGGGAATATCTGGCTGAAAGATAAGTTCATCTAAATTTACATGCACATATAAAAGTTTTTCCAGTTTAATGAGAGAATAGGATGGATACTTTCCTTTCTATTGATATCTGGGTTACCAGCTGTCAGTTAGCTGGAAGGCACTGAGAAAAAATAATCAGTTATATTTTAGCTAACAGTTTTCCAGTTTACGTCTACAGTGAAATCTACATTACTCACTACTTTTCAAATACCTCTAATTTTAAACTATTATCCTTAAGTATTGCAAAATATAACTTTTCAAAATACTTCTCATATACCTTGCACGGAATGAGTTTCTGTTTTGCGGAAAATAAATTGAGTTTGAAAAAATGGAGGCCTCAGCAATTAACAACTTTGTTGTTAAATACAGAAGAAGATGGAAATCACTGACCTGATGTATATCAAGTTTTTGTTGGTTTTAACTAGCTCTACAATGATACACCTTATGATGTATAATTTTTTTAGGACTGAAATATTTTTGAGTGTATTGGAAAAAAAGTAAATAAAATGATCATAAAGCAATACAATACTGATGTTTGACAGTTACACCAGTGTTGTGGCTTAAACCTAGCAGGCAGCTAAGCCTCACACAGCTGCTCATTCACTCCTCCCCAGTGGGATGGGGGAGAGAACTGGGAGGGTGAATGTGAGAAAACTCGTGGGTTGAGGTAAAGACAGGTGACTAAGTAGAGTAAAAACTTCACATGCAAGGAAGGCAAAATAAGGAACTCACTCACTACTCATTGGCAGGCAGACGGTTAGCCATTTCCAGGAAAGCAGGGATTCATCACATGTAAGAGTTACTTGGGAAGACAAACATCACGACTCCAAGCATTCCTCCTTCCTCCTTCTTCCCTGTAGCTTATATTTCTGAGAACGATGCAATATGATATGGGATATCCCTTTCGTCAGTTGGGGTCAGCTGTCATAGCTGTGTCCCTTCCAAACTTCTTGCCCACCACCAGCCTACTTGCTGGTGGGGCAGCAGGAAAAGCAGGAAAGGCCTTGATGCTGTGTAAGCGCTGCTCAACAATAATTTAAACGTCCCTGTGTTATCAACACTTTTTTGGTCAAAAGCCCTGAACATAGCACCATATGACATGCTATGGAGAAAATCAACTCTATCCCAACCAAAACCAGTACAACCAGGCAGAGACATATTGATAGTACACACAAATTAGCTGGCTTGAAAGTAAAGAGGATATGAATCAGTGGTTCACTGTGGGTCTTCCTGGAAGATAATGTAACACCTGAGTTTCTTTTGATTCTGCCTTGTCAGGTTTGCGGGTGTGAAAGACCAAGTTTGTTTGTAGAACTGCCTTTGATTTTAGCAATAGGAAGAGCTTATTTTGGGAGCATGACAGTGGTATAAAGACACTCCCCAGAATTACCTCATCTGTAACCAGTTCATTACAAAAAATTATAAATGGGTTAGAAGCTTACCCCCAAAATTGCATAGATTTTTATTTGTTGCTTATTAGCAAACAATTTGTTCAGGTTCTGCCGTGACTCATTAATTCAAGCTGTACTTTAGTATTAGTATGTGACATTACTGGGAATTGCAGACCTGTCTCTTAGAAGCAGTGAATTGTAAGAAAAAAACCTACACTTCCCAAAGGAGAGGCTGTGTTAACTATATATATTTGCATGTATATAAACAATTGTGAAACTATACATTTAAAGTCTGAACCATTCTTAATTTTCTAAATTTCTTTCATAGATTTTTTCCTATCAATTTAATTTTTGCAATACCTCTTCAAACTCTGCTTTCTCCATTATTGCAATTGTGAGTAACTGCCTAAATCTGTCTTTATGAAGGGACTCGATATCAGTGTCTTTCAAGAAAAGGTAAATCAAAAAAGAAATTTTTCTGAAGAACCAGAAAAGCCAGTCTGGAAGGGCTGAGTGAGGGTAATAAGCTCTCCAAAATAATATCTTCCTCACCAGTAAAGTTGTCTGCACTAGTCAAATCTGTTTTAAAAACACGCATACTGGGCAGGACACTAGGGATTCTTTTGCTTTTAATTTCTAGCCTTGAGACTGGTCTGAACATTGAGGTAGGCATAAAGGAAAATCTTAAAGTGGATATTTATTATGGTTTTCTTGCTACTTTTCATTTTCTGCTGTACAGACAATGAAAACATCTGTAGTTTTGTAAAGATTAAGACCAGAATATTTAGTCTCCAACTAAAAGCTTAAGTCAAGATAAAGAAAAATGCATAGGAAGACAAAAGTTGCATGTTTACTTTAGTTCTGTTTCTGCAAAGTAAGCAGAAGGAAATGATTCATGGAGAAGAGGCTTTTTATTGCATGAACTTGTTTTGTAATTCATTAAAAGGAAGTTTATTAATGTTGTGTGTTCATAGTTTCATTAAAATGTAAATTTCCTTATAGGATCTGACTGATTTTTTTCTTAGGCTGCCTTTATTAGGCCCCTCAATAAAAGTAAAAGCCATTCCTTACTCAGCAACTATAACAGATATTTTGGGTTATAAATATCAGGCTAGAGTTTCAGTAAAATGATTCACTTTTTTTTTTTTTTTTTTCTATTAGCTATTTTAAAGGTATGAATTTGTCTCAGTCCCCTTTTCAGTTTTGGAACTGGGACAAATCGATACCTTTAAAATGGCTAGTAGAAAAAATATTTGTGAATGATCTTACTGAAACCCTATCAGCCTAAGTACTTTCATAAAGCGATGGGGTACTGTAATTTGATTCTATAATATTTATAATGTTGAATAATGCTGACTTTCATTGGCAAATCTGTTTACAGATAGTAAATGCTGAAATCTCACTGCCTTTTCATGGTCTCTGCATTTCTAAACAAATTGAATCAGCTGTTATACCCAATGTCATCTCCATAAATCTTAAGCTATATTGTTTAAATAAAACCAATAGATGTGTAATGTGTGCTTTATACATTACCCTTTAGAAACACTGTTTTTTTTTTTATATGAGAGATGTCCAAGCATAATGTTGGATAGAACATGCACTTGGTTTTGGCTTGTTTTGTTCCATTCATTTTTTTTTTCTCTTTTTGTTTCAGGTATGGGTTTCATTGATGTAGTCTGAAGTCAAAGCAATGTTACTGTCCATACTCAGGCCAGGCTGAGGAGGAGACAACTTTTTACTACAAAGACTGGACAAGCCAGCATGATTCACAAGTGGAAGGTAATGTTTTTCATTACAGCCTCTCCCACAGTGGGTTGCATTATTGCCCCCAGTGAAGTAAAGCTATGCTTATATGCCCAGGATTAAAACAATTACAGTTGCTACTTGGGAGAAAGGAAAGAAGGTAGCTTCAGAAAACAGATAGAAGCCTTTCCATTTGATTTTGTTTCCCCCAAGGCTAAATAAAGAACTTTTAATGTTTTAAATGTTTTAATGTTTAATGTTTTAATGTTTTTAATATTTTAAATATATACACATTTTTAAAAAAGTAGTAAGTTTTAACTTTATCTGCTTAGTCTATTTCAGTGGAGAAATGATTCTATCCTGGATGTAGACCTGGATATGGACCAAGGGGTGGTTGTGCCTAAGAACATTACCCACAGGAAAGCACGTCTCCAGGCACCTGTTACTCTGAATACTTTTAATAATAAAATTATGTTTCAGGACTAGAAAGCTACAGAAAACTTTGGGAAAATTTCCACTATGAATTAGGGAATACAAATCTCAAAAATGAGGAATCATTCAGCAGCAATACTAAGTATACTAAGTATGAATGCTGAGGCTCAATGTATTTTGTGGTTTTGTAAACAAAGATGCAGTGCAAGGATTGCTGTTCCATTTGGTGCTGTTCAATGCTTTTTCTAAGCTACAGACTAGAATCTGGCTGCTGCGTAAGTATATGCAGAGAGGTACAGTTCTGACTCCTCAATTTAACTCTGAGTTACATTTGAAATGGGAATAAGTATGCATGTATGTCTATGTATAAAATATATATAATTGTATGTGGTGACTGTTGGGATCTTGTTGAAATAGGTGGTTAAGGGTAACTGATTGAACTTGAAGTTGGCTGACTATCCCTCATTCAGCTGCATCCCTATGTATTCCTGCATGGAGTAAGAAAACTTGGTTTTCTTCTTTATGCAGTTGATACAAACAAAATCATGCCCTGAAAGAATTAAATAGTTTTCTACTAATATTATTTTCCAGTCCTATTTCCTCTCAGGCCCCCTCCCCCCCTTTTTTTTTTACTCTTTCTATCTCACATTTAACATACATTAATTAAATAGTCTATGGGTCACCAAAAGTCATTTATCTATCAAGATTCTCTGAAACGGCTTTATAATACATCTCAGCTGCTGGTGCACTCTTGAAATGATTAAGATTAAATCAAATGAATTTTTTACTTCTGATCATCAAAGGAAAAAGAGGCAAACAGAAGTACCTCGCAGAGGAGATTAGGTCATTTCATTGACAGATAGCTTTCTGCATGCCTAGCATAAGTGATATTAAATAGATGCCCACAGAAAGATTGAGGAATTTAAAAATACAAAAAATCATAATACTTCAATTTTTTTGCAAACAATTATGTTCATAAGTTACCCACCTGCAATTGGTGTTAATCCAGAAATTCTTTAAGTACTTATCCTATGCTGTGTATGTTCCTCACTCAACCTGCAAAGAATCCTCAAGAAAATTAACCAATTTTTCTCCAGCATCAGCATTTCTTTACTTTCATGACAATAGCATATTTTTTTTTCAAAGTTTCTTATCTCAGTGCACAGACATCCTAGCTTGATGGCTCAGACCATTTAGGATATGTACTTTCCGATACCTGCTGAGCATTATGAACCAAGATTCATGAGCTATGGCATTGAAAGCTCTCACGTCCAGAGTATAAAGCTGAAAGAGACAAAGAGAAATGACGATGTATGAAAATATGTTAATATAAACATACTGTAATCAGACGCTGTTTCCTATAAAGTATCTTCTTCATTAAGATGTATCTGTCTGTGGAATTTGTAGTTGGTTATGGTAAAAGTGTGCTGTCATGTATTTCATCAGTTGACATTTTTAATGTTATTAAATACATGATCTTGAAGTTTTTCCTCAATGAGTGTCTTCCTCCCGAGATGAATATTTGTCAGGTGACAGCCCACTAAATAATGTCAAATGTCTGGATATAAAGTTAAAAGAGTGAGTCTGAAAATTTAAATCAATGAAAAATAAAATAACAAAAACCTCCCATCCATTTGGATCTGAGATTTTGGCTGTGGACTGTGTCTGTGACGTTATTAATTTTCCATCAAGCTGGTGGGCATTACAGGCAACTATAAACACCAGTAACTTCAGATGTAGTAAAACCAGTCACCCTTAAAACTACAGTACCCTCAGCTATAGTAAAAGACCAAATCATGCTGCTGATGTGTCCCTGCCTGTACCTAAATGCTATTAACAAAGTTAATTGACAAACTTCAACACAACCACCCAATCACATAACCAATTTGCTTAAGCATAAATACCGTTTATCTTCTGTGCATGAACTTACAGCATACCCAAGTGTATTCAGTAGGGAACTCTTGAACCAGAATACATGGAAATTCATGCTGATTTTTTCAGCATTCCCACTTAGTTCAGGTTATTTCAAAAGTTAATTTAATTTCATGTTTACATCCATTCAAAATACTTACTTTTTGCCCAAATTTTAATTATTTTCCTCCACAAGATTTTTTTTTCTTTTTTTTTCCTTCTCTAAATAACAAATTGCAATGTACTGAGACAAAATAGTACTGTGCAAGTTTATGAAAACACATCATGAGTTTTTACAGGCACAAGAAAACCTAGTGTTGAAGCATGATTATATTTAGTACAGTCTACAACGACAATGCTCTTGACACTTAGGAAACTCCACACACAAGCTTCCTGAGCTATAAATTACACAAACTGGCTTCCCTCCTCTTTAGATATGCAAAATTCTCCCTGCCTGCCCCAAGACCTGACTGCATGAGCCAAATCTCTGTTATGACTATTAGCATGTGCTGAAATAAAACGCCTGTTGCTTACCCTCTTATGCCCAGGGCAACATGCAGCACTCCAGTGCTTCACTTCTGTAGCAGTGAAATCCTGCCACTGAATTACATTTTCAGGTAAAAGAAATTATGATGCAGAACATACAACTTCATCACTTGAATCTTCCTTGTTGCTTCAGTCTTGGAAGTCTCTGAGTCCGGTATTAGTATACCAACTGACAGAGCCACTATGTCTTTAATGTCTTACGTGTGTTGAAGAAACATGCATTATTGTGAAAGTTCAATATTTATTTACACAAAAGCCTGATTAAATGCGAAGTAATGAACAACAGTGCAGGTTAATGTCATGAAAACTATGTCCCAGAACTACAATGGTCTTCTGTATCTTCCATGTAACATATTTTCTCCTACAGTGCCCTGACAAATTTTGTCTCTGTGCTGATAAAAATGCTCGAAAGGACAGAAAAGGTGGATAATTTGGCTTAGATATTCTGGTTTGGTTTTAGACAATAAGTTGAATGAACATGTTTGTGCTCATAGCATCATCAATACAGTCAATAAAAAAGTGTATTTAAAATGAGAGACACACAACCAAATTCCATGTATTTTACTTTTTCTTTTAATAACAACATACACTAGTGCAGGTCCTGAAACAGTCTGGTTGAAATAAAAAAAACTTAAAAGCTCTCAGCCCACAGGCAAAAAAAAAAAAAAAAAAGCCAAAGAATAAATTGTCCTTTAAGGAGAATTGAGAGCAAAGCTGTTTTCACTTTTGCACTTGCTTCGTGTTCATATACACACGCTGAGATGTATGCATACATTTATAGTCATATACACACAAAAATGTATGGAAATACAAAATCTAAAAATATTTTCACCTGAAAACTAATAAGGCAAGCAGAAGAGACCAAGATGAATCTGTGGCTAGAAAAAAAAAAAAGAAACAAAAGAAATAGAAAATCAAAGCATCTTAGGAACAAAAATGAACCCAGCAATGATATCGATTCTTTGGTATATGTGAACAGTAAAAGTACTGACAGTAATACAGAAAAATTAAAAAGTATTAGATCTATGATTCTTATTTGGGGAAAATAACCATATAACAAAGTAATACACACTTTAAAGTGAGCTAGTAGACTTTTGAGAGCAGTGGGTCCAGGGAATTTTCATCCAAAAGTTTTAAGAAAGCTGACAGAGAATCTTCTTAGACAATTAATATTGATTTTCAGTAAGTCTTAAAATACTGGAGAAGTTCCACAAGGCTAAAAGAAAGATAGTCTTGTGCCAGTATTTTAAAATGTTAAGCAGGTGACTTAGGTACTTGTAGGCCTGTCAACTCTTCATTGATCCCAGAGACAAATTATGGAAATGATAAGTCAGAAATCACTGAATAAAGAACTGAAGGGTCATAATACAATAATGATGCTAGGGTTTGTTTATGGAAAACAGATATTGTAAGGGAGTTTTGTAATTTTTTTTTCAAGTTTGGTTGATAATAATAATAATTTATTTCACATAAGACATCTCACTCCAGGTAAAGACTGATCTAGAAATCAGAATGATATAAAAATCAAGATAGTACAAACTAAGTCCATTAAAAAATATGTTACAAGTCAAAATAAAAGGAAACTGTAAATCATTATTATGGACCTCTATACATAAGTGGAGTAGATCACACGACACACGACAGTTAATGTTTTTCTTGAAGACACAGAAAGTAAAGTTTGTAAGAAGATACAAATATTACATACAAAATCTATGTTACAAGCACAAATTTTTTAATGGTACAAACTGATTCTGATTCTGATTTTGATTCTTTAGCACAAAAAAAATATCTTGCTGTAAGTCCATGTATGTAAGTATACATATAACACCAAACACCTAGATTCAAACTTTACATGTTTTTTGACGATTTTTTTTGTGGTTTGTTGCAAAATATTATAAAATTCCATTAGTTATGCAGCTGGAGATAGCCCTTTCGCCCTTTTAAAATTTTTTTGTTTTGATAAATATGGAGGTCAGGTTAACACCAATAAAAGTTCCAAATGGCTGAGGTTAATCAAATTGTTTCCCTCTACTAGTTGACTCATGATTGGTTAGTTTATTATCAGATCTTGAGTTATAAAAGGGCATCTGCTGTTGCTCTGCTAAATAGGTAACAGTTATCCCATGATATTACTCATCTGTACATCATGTACTCATCTAAGATAATAGCTGTATAATTACTGTATAAGTTTATTATATATTTGTAAGCTGTGTAAGTATAGAAAGTACTTAAACACGTCTTTAGTGCACTTTTAGTATAAGGTTTTACTTTCATAATAGAGGCATTCACACGTTATAGAATTAAGCTGTTTGAGAAAGCTTCTGAGGTCTTTTCTGCTAATCCCTACCAAACATAAGATAAACCTTGTTGCTTTATACATTTCCATCATTGTCTTCCTCAGTTTTAATTTAATGAGGGAAAACTAATTTTACAGACTTTGAAAACCTTTCTCTTATACTTAATAAATAAAGTTTTTTTTTCCTAATTAACAGGGACTAATCAACATTGACAAATCAACATTTCATTTTGAATATTAATTTTTCTCAACATTCAGTGAAGATTTCTAAAGACAGCAAAATGTAAAGAGTATGGTTCGTCCTTCATGAGAAAGTTAGGTTTTCAACATAAATTATGAAAATCAAACATTACTTCAATGCTAATTGTTTGTTATGATCAGAGGCTTCAAGATATAATTGTAGTTTCTAATCAGCCACCAAAGTATCTCTTTTCTACAATGCAAACCAAAACACATGCTATTTGGGGTGTCTATCAAAGGCCTGTTTATTTCATTTAGGGTCATCTACTGTTACTGGTGCATTTTCCCTCAGAAGGACTGAAGAATTAATCTTTGTTTATAGAATAGTTGATGTCATTAATTATGTCATTAATTAGATCAGTGTTGAATGGGTAAAAAACTCTCATATCAAGAAGTAATTTAAAAATCTTACTAATGCAACTCAATCCTTTTTATTTCTTTTTCTCTCCTGATTGGTTTTAGGAGTGAGTTTCTCTCCCTCTCCCTCTCCCTCTCCCTCTCCCTCTCCCTCTCCCTCTCCCTCTCCCTCTCCCTCTCCCTCTCCCTCTCCCTCTCCCTCTCCCTCTCCCTCTCCCTCTCCCTCTCTCTCTCTCATTAGCTTTTTAGTGTCTGCAGCTCTGCAGGTAATATAACATGTGGTAAGAATGTCTAACATGCTTTCCTTCTACAGCCTTTGCATTAACTTAATGACTACAAATGTAGGGCCAAAATTCTCTCTGCTGTTGGGGATGATGCAGTTTGTAGCCTTTAACACTGTTTGCAGATACAGTAAATTACAATACTTATCCAGTTATTTCAACTTAATGATAACTGGATAAGATTGCTGTAGACAATTGGCTACATCAGCTTAAAGTATCTTGGAGCAGTATGAAAGTCTGTAACTTTCTTTTCGAAATGTCAAAGGTGTTAGCGGGTGACATGCAGGAGTTAGAAGACTCCTACTGTTACAGAAGGAAGATACCAATGTTTGTTTGGCTAGTAAATATTTTCATTTTACAGGTACTTAAGGTAAGATTTTCAAAGCATCGTAGGTACAATAAATAGCTATCCCAAATCAGAGTTTCTTATCAAGGACCTGACCAATTCAGCCTAATCTTGAAGCCTATCCAAACCAGTTTTGGAAATAAGTGTCAAAGTCAGAAATTAGGAAAGCTAATACCGCTATGGAGCCAGTGCTCAGAAAAATAGAAAACAAACAAACAAACAAACCAAGATACCCCAAATTGCCAGATAACAACATATTCATCCTTCTCTTGGATGGTTACCCATGGTGGCAGTAATCCCTGTAAGTGATTCATTGGCACTTGGTTCCAGTTGAGAAAAATGAAACATTTGTCTTCTGACTGGCTGTCAGCAGATCTAGTTCTTTTAAGCATCTGAAATTGCCTCTGTATTGATGTCTCACTTTGTTTGACTACTGTATTAATCCTTAGACCCCATGTGACACCTTACAATTAATTGAAAAGCAGGTGTTTTCCAAGGCCCTTGGTATATATGTTTCTTCACCAGAGAGATATTCTAGACTGTGTGACACTTTTGACCAATTTGACAGGTATGGGTACCTCAGGAGCCTCAGAAAAGGGTGGAGCTGTAGATAGAAACTGTTCTGGAAAACCGGGGAGTCCAGTAAGCCGAGGCGGTCTGAGGTTCACGCACATATTCTGTATGTGTACAACTGGTCCAAGTTATCCTGGTAACATTTTGAAAGCACAAAAGATACTTCGCTGATTTTTTTTTTTTTTTTTTTTTTAATTCTCTAGGTCTCTCTCAGTGGGGTAAACAGACAGGCTAATCAGCTTGATGTAATAAGTTTGAAGAGAGCCTGCCTGAAGCATGAGATGAAATGTGGTACTCTTGTCAGAAACAATGCTGTCACAAAGGCTATGCAGGTGGATGGTTTCTGTTAGGAACAGCTAACTGATTTGCTATCAGAAAAATATGTGTTAAAGCAACTTTATCCAGATATAGCTGTAGATAATCTAGCTTAATCCCATATTATTATGTTTTCATTTAAAACAACACGTTTCCTAAATGAAGTGGGTTGTTGGTATTAAAAACTGATGCAGCCTTACTGGAACTTACTGTATTCAAAACCAAAATTAACTTTATGCAGTTATTAGAAATTAAATTAAGAAATACTAATTTGAATCATTGGTTTTGATCATAGTTTTATTATGGGGTTAGTAAATCTGTTGATCACTGATAGGACATTTCTGTGGATTATGATATTCTCAAGACAAAGAAAATAACAGGAGAGCTAAACAGGGTGATTTTGGAGAGCAAGGTTTTAGCATATCCACTTATTTAAATTTTTTTCTGTGAGTGAAAAGGGACCACTCTAAGGTATAAACTGCAAATTTAAAGCTTAACTGTGAAATAATCCCAAAAAACTACCATCACCAGTTAGTGGCAGGAAATTTTTCCCCTTGAAATAACTTAAAAAAGGTAAGATGCTCTTGTGTTCACAAAAATAATGTTAGAATGAATAGTTGAGTGCTTTTCTACTTTCGAACATTAGCCAATCATTGCATTCTGCTGATAATTTTCAAGAAATCATGATTGAATCAGTAAACTCAAAGAACTGCTCTTTTATTACTGTATTTTACTTCAATTTGATACCCATGCCCAGTTACTGTGCTTAAGCTTGCCATCCTAAAAACCTGCTCTTTTCAGTGGGTTGCTCATTACTTACTGTAAAATGCCTTGGTCAGTCAGTCTTCCTAGGTACTCCAAAAATATACTGGCCATTTTTCTGTTGTGTCATGAAAATATACACAGGGGAAGACAATAAGAATTCTGTCTTGGAAGTTAGAAGAGTAAGAACATAGTTGAAAATGTGTCTTAATCTATTCTCAGATACTTTGGCTGATACTGTATCTTCTCAATATTTTTCCCCCTTTTCATCCATTATAATAACACTCCCAGGGGCTTTGTCTGCACTTTCCTTTGTCAGTGGAAATTGTTGATTGAGTTGTATATATAGTATTGTTCAATTGGTGCTTCCTAATGAAAATGTGTTAGTATAATAGACCAAAGAAACAGTGATAATAAAAAGCAGATATTTGCTTGTCCTCATTGTTTTACATCTGTTTTTTAGCTATCCTACAATTATTCCTTTTAGCAGATATACTCAGTACAATTTTGAAGCTGAATGAACTCAGTTTATCTATGTCTTAACATTAAACATTTTACCTCTAAAGACAGAGATAAGCCTTCTATTAGCAATTTCTGTGCAGCCGGTGTTGTCTCATATTTTTATAGTAACAGCTAAAATGCTGAATACCAACATGTTGGTGCCAAACAAGTTGAATTGTTGGAATACATGGGAATTAAGCAGAATAACAATAGAACTTGTGTTTCTAAAGATAACAAAGATAAAGGACTACACTGTGCTTGACATACATCTTGTTTTGTTTATTACAGTGTGTGGGTCAGGAGACATCTTGTAAAAATGCTTTGAGTCATATAATTGGGTTTTATTTTCAAGTCATGGTAAAGGTGCATGTTCTTTACAGAGTTGTGTGTTTAGTTATGTGTTTAGTTTTTACATAAGTTCATTATTATGGTTTAAAGAAAAAAAAAAATGTTTTACCCAGGATCAGCCTTTCATGATATTGCTCCCTTCATTGAATCTCTGTGTGATGTACTGATTCCTGTAGATTTCCTGTAATAATGAACAACTAACCTATAAATTGCAAAGTTGTAGGGAACTAATATTCTTTATAGTAGCTGTGCTACACTATCTCACTTCCTTCCTACACATACAGGACAACAGCTAATCCTTTTGGTGTTGATATCTTAGGAGACACAATAGTTGTTTTTTAATCTTGTATGTTATCAGTTGAACTCTGTTTTAGAAGGGAATTCTGAGACACTCCTCATGTCATGGCAACTGAGCCAGTGTATAATAACTGCGCAATAATGTGGAGTAAATCTTGTGATCATGGAACAACCATTAAATAAGTAGATCTACAAGTTAGTAATTTATAGTTAATGGATTGTACTTTTTTTCATTTAATTTATATTTTATAAACAGATGTGATTAACAAGCCAGCATATGTCTTTTTCTATTTAATAAGTTAATAAGAAAAATATTTTCCTGTGTATGTCACTAAGTACACACCATGTCAAATCACAAAATTATTTCTAGCAGGTTTTAGTGTTCATAACAGTAAATTTTGATACTAGGATTCTCAAAAGTAGCTTCTGGTAGATGGATATAGAAGGCAACTGAAAAATACAAAAAGTTAACTAGGAAAGAGCTAGAGCAATCATTATGTCATGGCTGCAGCTTACAATTTGTTTGCATTAAATATTATTCCTTTAAAAGGTGAATTAACACATTCTACTGAGGATCAGTCATGAACAACATCAAGCTAATCATATTTTAGCTTTAAAAAAAACAAACAAAAAAACAAATTAAAAGAACCCAAGAAAAGAGAACAAACCAATCTAATTAATTTTATTAGTGAAGACACCTAAAACTGATATTGTATCGGTGATCAAGTGGTAATGCCTCTGCAGACACAGTCAGGGGAAAAAAGAATTTTTCAAAAGTTAGAAAGCCTCCTGGCATTTTCAGTATATACATATGTGTGCCTTCTTATATTTCATATCTACTTAGTAATACAAGCCTACCAACAAATCAGGTCTACCAGACCATCAAGATCTCATGCTACAAGATTTCAACACATTTTCAGTTATCACAGTCACGCAGCTGTAAGGTGTTAGCTTTTCAATGGATGCATCCTGCTTTAAATATTTCTAGATAGTTTGAAGTACTGGATAATGTATATACACTTAGAGAAGAATATCAGCTAAAGTAAATTGTTATGTGTTAATCAGTGGAAGATCTGGGCTTTATTAATGCAAAACGTTTTTGGTATCTAATTAACTCCTAACTGTTGAGGACTATACGTATACATATTGGACATAAAATGTGGACTATTGCATATTTTAGATAAATTATTGTCACATGTAAAAAAGTTGGTGTAAAATATGTAGAAAGCATCACAGAATGACATTTCTCATGAGAAGTTTGATAGAACTGAATGAGAACTGTGAAGAGTTTTTATTAATAATATTTTCCCAAAGAGTTTCTGCTTCTCTTCATTCTGTGACCAGTGCTTTCTTTGACAATATGACATCTTTAATACTAACCAGGATTAATTTTCCTCAAATTGCCATTCATTAGGTTTCTAACTTTCTTCCTAAAGCATATTTTCAGTTAATTTTCTATCCTAATAGATAATATTTTACTTCTATTGCAAGTGGAATATGTAATACAAAACGTACACTGATCTTTTAGGCCTGTCACTAATATAATCTCAAATAAATACTGCCATGAAATACTTGAAGCCTAAAAACCAGACATGTCTATTTGACATTATTTTAATGCCACCAGGCCAGCTTAACTTTATGATATTGCATATGGATATCAAAATGTACTAATATCCCTATAACTGAGAATCATAATTGACATATTCATAGCTGAATTTACATAAAGGCTGAGCTTAACAACTATGAGATCTCTTTTCTAAAGATCTAATAAAGAAGAGAAGAAAAAGATTTTTTTTGCATTTTCTGTATAAAATGCTATAAAGTAATATAATATAAATAAATTAAAATAAAATAAAAAATTAAGACATAAAATAAAATAAAATAAAATAATAAAATAAAATAAAATATTTTCACTCCCAGTACGGAATTACACATCAGAGGCATATCTAGATTGGCTATTTCCAGTTTAGACATTAATAATTTTCTTAAATTTTAATGTTCTATTTCCTCTGCACTGATGTAATAAATTCACTTTTGTTTATATTATTTGATGCTCCAACTGTCTGTAGGACAGAACTGTAATCACAGAATCATGGAATCACAGAATTTTCAGAGTTAGAAGGGACCTCTAGAGATCATCTAGTCCAACTCCCCTGCTAAAGCAGCATTGCCCAGAGCACATTACTCAGGACTGCATCCAGGCGGGTCTTGAAAATCTCCAGAGAAGGGGACTCCACAACCTCCCTGGGCAGCCTGCGACAGTGCTCTGTCACCCTCACCGTAAATAAGTGTTTCCGTGTATTTGAACGGAACTTCCTGTGTTCCAACTTATGCCCATTGCCCCTCATCCTGTCACTGGAAACCATTGAAAAGAACCTGGCTCCATCCTCCTTCAACCCACCCTTTAGATACTTGTACGCCATAATAAGGTCTCCAATGAACAGGAAGAAAATTAATCTAAAATTAAGAGTAACTGAAAAAGTCCTAAGAAGGCAGAAGCTGCAAAAATTTCCAGCCAGCACTAAAGACACAGTATTTGAGAATTATTCACAGAGAATTTTAACACAAAGCTGAGATTTCATATACTCTTCGAGAAAGTAGTTACTTCAAATCAGTTTTCTATCAATCACTACTATGATCACTCTGGATAATCTAGTGCGTTCAGACCTTCCAAATAACTTCTGTACAATGACAAGGTTGCTAACTACCTCCCTTTTAGTTATGAACTGGTTTGTGACTGGTGAGTTAAATAACCATCAAGGAATAGATGTCTTAGTACTCAGTAACATATCTTCTTGTCATCCAACACACCTCTAGCCATGTGGGAAAAAATAATCCGACATTTGCCAGCTGGTATTTTTTATTTGTATGGCCCACTGCCAGCCGGCTGTCATTTCCTCAGTCACAGTGGAATGGAAAACAAGCTTCTTGCTGTACATACATACCCACTTCTATTTGTACTTTGCCCCAGGAATAAACTAATTGCTGCTGTAAAACACCGTTCACACCTTACCCAGAATTCATCTATCAACCCTGGGAGAGAGGGATGTAAAATTGTGCCAGCTGGCCTTTTGGCTTTGACTAGCCAATTAATAGGTGGCTGCCAATTAGCTGTTCACACTGGAATAGTTAAGAAAGAAAAAGTCTACTGACATGTAAATTAGATTCAGCATCTATTGCTCATTCCGATCACTCTCTGCTTTATGGATCTCAGGCACTATAGCTGGAAAAGAATCAATACAGACTGTCATCTGTCTCTTTGTCAATGCAGGTTTAGTTTTTATTGTATGTTTACAGGGTTCTGTTCAGCCTATGTCTCAAGTGATATCTCTCCTAATTTTTTTCCTTAGGTATTTAATCAAAAGTTGAGCAGATTCTTCTTTCTTAAAGTTTTGGTTTTGTTTTGGGATTTTTTTGTTGTTGTTGTTTGTTTAATATTTCTTCACAGTCAGCCTAAATGTTCCTTCTGTTTGTTTATTCTCTTGCCTCATAACACTCCTCCTTCATGTCTTTGCTTTTCCCTTTCCATCTGCTGCCCTTTGCAGTCAGACACAAGTTTCTGTATTCCATTAAGTGATGCAGTTGCACTTTCTCCTTCCCTCCATTGCCACAAAATTGCACTTTCTCTCATCAATACATGTGCAAATAGCATCTTTCACAAAAGAGAAAACTCTGCTTCCTGATAAGTAGTTCTTACATATAGGTACCTGCACTTCTATTCGTTGTTTTTGCTAGGCTTGACTCAGGAACTTAATATGTGACTGTATTCTAATTTACCAGATTCATTCTGATTGTAATAGAAACTCCAAGTTTCAACAGATTAAATAATAAATTTGACTTCTATTTTGCAAAGTGAAAAATATAGGTCATTCCCTCACAGAATCATCAGCCATTTGATGCTATGTAGTGAATTAGAAAGGATTATTTTTCGGTTAACTCTGAAATATTTAAATTGCCCTGACTCTAGGATCCCATCTCGTTCTTGGTGTTGTATAATATTCTAAAGGCCTGAAATCGCATTATACAGTTTCCTTTATGTTGAATGCCCATCTGAGCTGACTGTCAGGTGCTCAATAAATAATAGAACATTTCTACTGCTATCACAATTACAAGGGTAAGAGTGTAAACCCTTGAGTGGTAGGAAACAACTACTTAGTATTTCTGATCTGGTTGACAAAACATTCCCCAGAGACTTGCCATCTTGCAAGCAGCAATTGCACAGGCTAATCAATACAAATTCTTTCTGACTGTTTTAGGGTTTTTTAGAAGGAAGAAAAAGAAAGACATTTTACAGGGAATCAATTTTGTTGCAATTACTTTAGACAGACAGGAAGCCTGGTGTTTCACAAAGCATTATATTATTTCAAATTGCCTATTCTCAGAAGGCCAAGAAAACCACTGAGATGCTATCTGAAATATTATGTACAATTCTGATTATTTTGTTCAAGAAAGAAGAATTCAGTTTGAAACAGGTCAAGAAAATATTTTTTGGTCTAATCAAGGGAATTGGCAGTCTGTATTAAAACTTGTTTTGGCTGTTGCTTGGTGATGTTTATACTATTCAAGGACTATTTTCAGCTTCCCATAAAAGCTGAGAAGGAGCACAGGCAGACCAATGGAATGACCAATGGAATATTCCGTACCACAGACGTCATGCTTGGTATATAAATGGAGGTTGGCCAGGGGGCAGGCATGCATGATCACTTCTTGGGACAGGCTGGACAACCAATTCACCAGCTGGTGGCAGTGACTTGTGCTGTATTATTATATCTTGCCTATTCTTTTACTGTTATTGTTACTATTATTGTTATTTTTCTTTTTCTGTTGTTGTTCTATTAAACTGTCTTTATCTCAACCCACGAGTGTTTTTGTTGTTTTTGTTTTGTTTTGTTTTGTTTTTTGTTTTGTTTTGTTTTGTTTTTTCTTTCACCCTCCTTTACTCCCTCTTCTCCCTTCCCTTCTGGGGGCAATGGGAAGAACTACACAAGTGGCTGCATGGTCCTACCTGCCACCTGGAGTTAAGCCCCAGTTTTCTCTCTCTCTCTCCCCCTCCCTTCCCCTCCCCCTTGACAGGGTCTGAAGCTTAGCATTAGCCTCCTTGCTGCCACCGATTTCTTCAGGAGTGCGTAAAAGACTGCTGTAGGCTGCAGCTTCATGGCTGAGTGACTGGAAGGGCAAGCTGCCTGTGGATGTGGTACCCACCGCTTTGCACTGCGTTCACTGCTGTGTGCAGGCAATAGGGAGCAGGGCAAGGTAAATGAGGATGTCTCCACTACAAAAGGGAATAGCAGACTTCCAGGCTTTGATGCCTGGGACAGTTTATCTGAGCTGCATGATTATATTATGCAACATGTACCTTTTACTAAAATTTCTACTGAAATTTTCCTTCTGCTACCTGTAATTTTGATGTGCACAGTTGTGTCTGGATGTTTTTATTCCAATTTTATGTATGGTTTCAAATCTTCTCACCAGTCTTGACAAATATTCATGTTCTAACACCTCTCATAAAGTCATCCTATTTGTATTCTGCTTTTTTCCTCTTCACTGATGTGAGTAATTTTCTGCGTCCTACTGAATTGCAGTTCCAGCTTCAACTGAATGGCACTCCTAAAAGTTTGGAAAATATAATTACTCGTTGCAAATAAGCACAATATCAGTATGGTTCTCTGCTCAACCAGTTCCATACAAAATAAGTTTAAAAGTGACTTATTCTATGGTTTGTCACATAATACTCTGGTTTTCTCTTCAAATGTGGGCAACATATCCACCTGTCAGAGCAGGGAAGATTTATGTTGTCTGAATGACTTCTTATGTCTCAAAACTAATCTCTTCTATTACATTATTAACTGTTACTATTTCCTTCATCATTATTATCAGAAATAAGAGAATTAATTAAAATTGTATTCAATACCAAGAAGCCTTCAAGATGCACATCTCCTATTACATACAAAATATCTCTATTTTTCAATTAAATTTACACTAATACATCTGCATTTCCTCATACAAAATATCTCCTCCTTGTGCCAGGTAACCAATGTTCAGAGCCAAATTTTGGTGATTATTTCTCTGCAATTGAAAAAAAAAAATTGGAGGTAAGTGCCTCACAAAGCAAAACCTGATGCTTCTCAGAGCTTCTAGATGAAAAACACCACATTTCTTGCTCTCAGTAGAGTGTACTCTTCAGAGAAGTAGTGATCTTCCTGAGGGGTATTTGCTATGAACAACATTAGAGTTACAATTTTAGCTGTCCTTTGGGAAACCAGCCACCAATATGGGGGACTTATTTCCAATACCTTGTGCTGTCTATCCAAAGGTTTTTCATGAGAATACTGTCTTCATAACGTAGCTCAGTGGATAGAATACATAGCATTCAAGAGCTTGTTTTTGAAATAATTTTCAGTATTAAAGAAGCTAGAACAGGATGCCTGCATAGTTTTATTTCTGGTTTTGTGCACTAGATAGCCATAAAGATCTAAATTATATTCCGACTGCCCACATTAGCATTTTGACTTTCAGTTGTAGAGCAAACTAATCTTAAATCTAATGCACATTTGACTCTCGAAGCTCCAAATCTTGTGCAATATAGGAAGAAAAACTAATTCATACATCCCTTTAGCCATGACGCACTAATTAAAAGAATTTAGACAGCTCTAAAGTAAGACATTGTAAAAAATTATTCCTGTCATGAAAGCCTATATAATACAACTTTTACATGTAATAAAAGAATCAAACTCAAGAAATGAAAACATCCATTATGCAGTCAAAACTATTACATAACATATGATTATGAAGATATTATGAAAATTGATGGTTTGTTAAATGCGAATGAAGCAGCATGTATGATAAATAGTTGAGTAAAGCAAGCTGTTTGAATCTTCATAACAGACCATAGGTGAAAATTATTCTGGTAATGCAATCTATATTTAGACAAAGCACTATGACAGATTTTTTGCCTTATGCTGTAGACATCTAAGCTTGCATGTGAATATGTTCTTGAGGAAAATTTAATGCTGTGTAATTTTCTCTCCAATAACTCAGAGTTTATCTTCTCGATATATACACTTTTATGTTGTAATAACTTATGTATTTTTGTACACATAAACCTTATATACTTATCCTAGACTTTATTAGGCTCATTCAATTCTTGTTGGTCTGCTGGAGAAATTCAAATGCATGGTGATTCTTATTTCAATTTTTGCATGTGACCTTTACCTACTAAAGATTATATTCTGCATTCTCCCTTTTTTGTGGAAGATGTTGGCCTTTTAGTGACTTTTCACTGTGCTGATTTTACTACTCAATACTGAACATACTTTAGTATCAGTGTTTGGTTAGATTGATTTTGGGGTTTGTACAGCTGAACTTCTCACCTAGTAGAATTGCAGTGTCATATGTTGCAATGATGTCCCAATGCAATTGCCCAAAGTGATAAAATAAATGTAAACTCCTCTCTCATCTATTAAATTGTGATGTCTCATGGGCAGTGCTGTCTGCTGCCTTAGAAGCAGAATTCATTTCCCACACAATAACAGAGTGTAATTTATTAACCTTTACATAATGTGAAAATATACAGGTACTATAAAATAAAGTTGTCATGATTTTACTGGATTTACAATTATAGGTGTTACATGGAATATGTATTGCAGTTAAGATTATTGAGATCTCTGAAAATTTCTCAAAAGGTTAGGTGGTGATACAAACTTTTGGGGTAAGCAGTTTGATTTAGGTCGTGTTTGAAAATTGATTTTGAAACTCCAAATCTTCATTAATTATGTGTGTGCATTTTTTATGTTAAAGCAAAAAAGGAAAGGGCTTTAGGGAGGGCAGGCAGAGGATTTACGGTACTTCATACCTTACTCAAATTTGATAATACACAAGAATTGCTTTATCCACAGTTTGGTTTTCTTTTTTTTTTTTTTTTAATTTCTGGTTAGTTAGTAAACAGACAGGTAAATGCACCTCTAGAACAACAAATCCACTTCTCAAGCAGATTTTCACTCTTGACCCGGATGACATTTCCAAAATGCTGTTTATGTAATTGCAAATGCTTACTGCACAATTTAGTATTCCATGCAAGAAATTTGTGGTCTACAAAAAGCCATAGAAAGACGTTAATCTCTGAATTCAAACATGAAGTAGCCAGAAGGTATAGTTATACGTTTATTTTCTTTCACCTGCAGACAGAATATTTCCTTGCTCTAGACATAATATATTCAAAAATCTTTCTGTTGCCCTGTTTACACTTAATATTGTACTAATTTAAGTTGGACTAACTAATTTCAGCCTGTACAGCAGCATTCTGAAGGTTATATAGACCTGCAGCCATTGATTGTTGATAAAGTATGGGGTATGCAGCTGTCAAAACTTCATTTCAGACTTCAACATACATGGAGTTTTTTGCTTAATCTATTCATTTCTACTCAACTCAGCAATGAAAGGTATCTTGTGAAGACTATTCTGTGCTCTGTCCACATTACTTTAAGGATACATGCTGTAGATACTTAAAATTATTTTAGCCAAATATGTCATGAAAAGAGATGAAACATCAAAAGAAAAAAGAATTCATGCTTACTTCAGAATCAAAATAAAAACAACAATGAAAATAAATACTAGGAACATTTTAGTTTAATAAATATCTGCTGAAGCCCAATGTCACTATCACAAATAAACTTTGCTGGTTCTTGGCTCAAACTCTGGCTTTAGTAATGTTCTAGTACTTCTGCTTTTAGTAGTTAGTATTACAATGAATGATACCAGTAATGAGGCTCTCTGTATCACCTCTTCCCAGTTTTTGGTGCTGCTCTGGGTAAGCATTATAATAAACAAAACAAAACAAAACCCAAAACTAAACTAAACTAAACTAAAATTAAAATGTGTCACGTGATTTTGCTGAGTTATTTGTTCTTTCATTCTTTATTCATTCATTACTAATTTGCTGAATCAGTTGTTCTCTTTTCTGGGGGAAAAAAATCCTGGAGCTCTTTTGTTATGGAAAGCCTTGGTGGATATTGGATATGTAAAGTAGCCAGAGGCCAATACCTTATATTATGAAAAAAAGCAGGACAGAAATGCTTGGAGGTTTTCTGCTGTCAGCATTTTTCTTCCATATTGATTTTTTTTAAAAAAAATGTAAGATACTAAGACAGAACGTCAGCTCAGTGAATTCTACTTACTATATTAACCATATATGGTGGGTTGACCCCAGCTGGCAGCTAAACTTCCACCCAGCCACTCACTCACACCCTCACATTAGGATGGGGGGAGAGAACTGGGAGGTGAAAAGTCAGAAAAACTCATCAGTTGAGATGAAGACAGTTTAATAAATGAAGGGAAGAGAAGTGGGGGGGGCAATCACTCACCACCTCCCACCAGCAGACTCAAGCCCAGATAGCCTGTAAAAAACAGTTAGTTTGAAAAAACTGCCTCTGCTTTTATTGCTGAGCATGATGTTATATGGTATGGAACATCTTTTTTGGTCAGTTCCAGTCAGCTGTCCCAATCTCTTGTCTGTTCCCAGCCTATGTGCTGAGGGGCAGTGTGAAATACAGAGAAGGCCTTGATGCTAAGCAAGCACTGTTCAGCAACAGCAAAAGCATTGTTGTGTTACCATCACTGCTTTGGTCACAAATCCAAAACATAGCACCATATGGGCTGCTATGAAGAAAATCAACTCCATGCCAGGAAAAATCAGTACTCTCAGGACATCATCACATGAGGATTGTGAAAGAGATGAATAAGGATGAACATTTGAACATTTGTGTGTGTGTGCATCTGCACACGTGTGTGGTTACATTTGGTTGTTCTTCTTAGTCCTTAGTCTTAACCCTTAGTAAATGTGAATATTTTTGGTTTAAAGGAGGCCTGTAGTTAGAATAGGATGGAATGAGCTGAAAACAACATCTAATGGGACAAATAATATTTTACAAAAAGAAAAATTCAGATTTGATTTTTTTATAGGATTGTTAATTACTAATAAACTTCCCACAAGAACAGATAATACTGTCTCTGGAGTAATGTGGCAGGGTGGAAATTAAATTATTTTAGAAAGTCTGGGTATGGGTGCTGGTAA
This sequence comes from Vanellus vanellus, assembly GCF_965231255.1. NCBI lineage: Eukaryota > Metazoa > Chordata > Aves > Charadriiformes > Charadriidae > Vanellus > Vanellus vanellus. Next base: position 41,117,310 of record NC_138908.1, on the reverse strand, counting down.
AATGAAAGGAGTTCCTTCATAAGCAGATAAGATCACAGTGGACACATTCTCAAGCAATTGTGTTCCTGCAAGATCCTAAGACTCCGCTATCTAGGGTGGATAGAAGAAAACCATATTAATATGAAGAAATGAAAATATGGTGTCATGATGCAAAGAATCAAGCTCATGATTCTATACTGGAGGCAGTGCTATGCAAGGGACAGACTTGAAAAGAAAGACTCTAAGAGGAAGTCTTAGGTGGGGCAGACGATTTGTTGGGGGTGTAGTGGAGAGCTCTGGCTAGAACAGTAAGAATGAGTACATAAGCAGAGTGATGCTTAAAAAAAAGCCAAAAAATGGAAGAAATGGTAGGAAAATATGCCTGTAGTGAGAGACTACATAAGCACAACTTTTCTAATTTATTGAACAGAAAGTTAAATGGTGACTTGATCACTAACCTAAAGAACTCATATGGAAGACACAGGAGTCACTGTAGATGTACAGAATAATGTATATTACAAATGATGTATTTGCTGGTAATTGTAGCTAGGCAAATTTGGAAACATCATCTAGTTGTGCAGGGTTTTGTTTGGGTTGTTTTTTTTTGTTTGTTTTAAAGAAGAAAAAGTAGTTCATCCCATAAAAGCTAGATGATCATAGAATCATAGAATGGTTTAGGTTGGAAGGGACCTTAAAGATCATTGAGTACCAACTCCCCTGCCATAGGCAGGAACACCTCCCTCTAGACCAGGTTGATATTGTGAAAGCGATAGTATCACAGAAACAGTAATTAATGTGTAGAAGTGTCTGGCCTTTTTTGTACAGAATGTTAAACACTAGACCACTTCTAATAGGCTTTATAATCAATTAGCTTAATTCAAACAATGTGAGTGTAAGGGTGGTGCCATGTCAAAAGTCATTGGTTATGACTCTGATGAAAAAAAATAACCTGCTGAAATGGTGGTGTGGTAGGTAAGGAATCAATTATTCCAATCTTCTTTCAGAAAAAATTGTAGAAACAGATGAACTCTTTTACTGGAATGAAATGGTCAAAACGATAGCAGTTGCTGTGTGAAACACTAGCAAATACAAAACAGGTCAGGAGTTAAGCTCTCTGCATCAAGGGGCTGAAAGCGTTTTCAGCTGAATACAAATGTAGAGAACTGAGTATAAGCCTCATGCAATCTGTAGCATTTGAGAGCCTAAGCAGGCAGAATTGAACAAAGATAGACAAGGTGAGAACAAAAGAGGCATTAACAGATGAAAAGATGGAGAGAGAAGTTTCTTGACAAAAATAAAACAGCGACTGGTAAAAGACCTGCAACTGTGAAAAGAAAAATTCTTGTTGCGCTTTGCTTTATTCTGTTTTGAGGAAAAGAATAAACAAAAAGGACTGCCTGAAACATCAGTTTTTCCTCCTCACAGAAATATGAAACATCCCAAATAATGTCTAACTGCATGAGATACATGGCTTTTTGCGCTAGGAATGGGGTGCCTAATCTTTCTTTTTTTAAAAAAAATATGTCAGCTGATTAGTATTATGATTATATAATTTTTACAGCTTCCTGTTTAAATTACATAGTATGCTGCTTTTTTTTTTTTTTTTTTTTTTTTTCTTCCCCCTCCCCCCTCTTCATAACAGCAGGCATTCTGAGAAGGTTGCCAGGTAAGCATAAATAGCCGCAGCCTTAATAATGTACAGCTTAATGAGTCTGACAAAACAGTATGATTGGGTTCAGATGAAATATATCCTACTTAACACCAGTCTTTCTGCCATATAAACTAAAAATGCAAATTTCCAACCTATAGTGAATTGTTATCTGGTTACTGAGTTTAGGTATTATACTGTACTTTTAGAGTCTTTCTTAATGTAAGTGTGGTTGTCAGTCTTTGAAGCAAGAGGTGTGGGTTGGTTTTTTTTTTATGGCCTAAATGATTAGATTTACTTGCAACTGTAAAATAAGATTTCTTTTACAAATGGAATTCTATTTCAGGAAAGACTGAGTTAGGGTATATACATGTAAACAGGCTTTTAGAAGATGGAAGAATAGATATAAGACAGAAGTAAAAGAGAAAAAAAAAGATATTTTATACTTTAATCAGAGCTGGTAAAAGTATTTCTGTGATGGGAAAGAAAATTATTCAAGTTTACTGCAGGGTTCTATAAAGCCTTCTGGCAAGCCTGTCTGACTTCCTTTGTGTTCACCTATCAGCTGTCATATAGGCTGCCTACCACTTGCCTAGGAGATGGGCACAGATATTTTATAAAAAATAAAAAATATTTTTTTTTTTGGCCAAAATAGAATTTTTAAATTTTTCATTTAAATTTTGAGGGGTTTTTGGCTGGTGTTACAGCTCAGAATAAATGCATAAAGGCTTGATAATGTCAGCTCGCTTCCTTTAGAAGTTAAAATTTACATTCCATTTAAGATTTAATTTTAATTAAAAATTTAATAAGAAATTTTACTAATGACAGGAGATAGTGTTTTTAGCTCTTTATGGGTAAAAATTTTATGCCTAAAGATGTTCACATCTGCAAATTTGGGCTTTTTTTTTTTTAGCTAGCCCAGAGCTGACAAGAAGTAGTACATATCCCTGATGAGCATTGCAGGTGGGTTTTTAATTTTGTTGTCTCTTTTGTTCCAGTTGAATCTAAAATAAATTGAAGCTAAAAGATGGTAGAACTATGGTCTGCATTAAAGAACTGCACTGTTTTTTATTTGTAGGCAGAAAAGCTATTAATTTACCTTATAGTAAAGATTTAATGGAAGACACTCATGAGTATCTTACCTTAACATCAGCTTATATTAAAGTAATGATACTTAAACCGTGTTTAGATCATTTTCTTTGTAACTTTATAATAGGAAATGTTGAACATGGTTCTACCCAGTGGGCTTGGTGGAGACAGTTGCAAAGTATCACCACTGTAATTCATTTTTAAAACATTTAACAGCACTGTACCAGGACCTGATGTCAATGCTCCTCCTGCTGCTGCTAAGAATTCACCAGGGTGGTTTGTGAGATTGTTTTAAACCTGGTTGCAGGGATGTGTAAAATATGTTAAAAGTTTGCAGGAAACTCCATAAAATACGTAGTTCTTTAATCTTTTAACTATGGGGTAAGCTGTGGAGGATGGATAGGGAAAATTATGAAATTTCACTTGTAGGAGGAGGTGGAAAGCTGAAATACTCTGTTTTTGAGCTCTACACATGCATGCCATGATCAATTCTATAAATTTCACGCAGAAGCCAAAATATTCTTTTATACTTTTACATTTGATTTCAGAGTTCTGCTGTTTCACTTCTATGTCCTTTATGACTTCACCCTCTTGAAGAAATAAAATACTTTTCTGATGCTCAAAGATTAGCTTTCACCTGAAAGATAAAAGTCCCACATGCTAGTTTTATTGTTTAACCACATTGTGAAATGACAGCAGGTTCCTTCTTTAAGTTGAGAGAAAAGTCCACAGTCTTCAGATGGCCAGGTAAAAAAAAAGTGTGATTTGCCACTCCTGCAACAAGCCCCTTGCTTTTCCACAATCCACCTTTAAGTAATAACAAACGTCAAACTTCACCAAAATCATGAATTCAGAAACTTATGTTTGTCTATTTAAGTAAGCAGCTTAACTTGAAGAACAACACTAAACTTGTCCAAATACTACCCTTTATGATTCACAACAAAGAAAATTTATAGCTCTTGCATATTATAAAGCATCTTGTGTCATTAGTTATTAACATTATTATTATTTTTTATGTCCACTGGTGTTGTATTGTATATTTATACAGAATATTTACTTGAATTTGAAAAAGTGAAATCATGGTGTTTTGGTTTTTTTTTGCAATATGTCATCTTCCATAAACCACTCTCTGAGTTAGAAGATCTGTTTGGTTTCTGATGGGACAAAGGTATCTTTTCTATGCTTTTACTTGACTCAGTTTGCTGTTTCTAGTGTTTACTTACATTTTAGTTAAAACCTGGAGAATTCAAAATTAACTACTGAAATGCCACTGGCATGGTTCAGGCTGTAGGGCCAAACTTTCAGCAAGCTGCCCGTATGCAGCAGTATGGATTGCTGTGCCCATCTCTGCCATATTTCCAGGTATCAGCCCACCTTGTTAATTAGGGACAACATAAATTTTGCATCTGCACATCTCCTAGGTAGTTTCCAATAACAGAAGCCTCAGCCAGAATGTAGACCTGGCCTCCTGATGCTGCAAATGGGACAGACAGTGTTAAGAAACATAGCAGCTACTGTTGTTATTATGGCTTCCAGCTACCCTCTAAAATGTGATTATAACATATGTATAACCTGGATAAATATGTATGTAATTAAAAAGCCTTTAGAGCTACCTTCTCAAATGTTCTATAGCTTTGGATTAGATTCTTCAGTGAACTGATTAGCAAGAGAAAGGAAGGTAACATGCGCATTACGTTCTTCCATTAAGAGGCTTCAAAATTGTTCTAGTCACAGCATTAGCAATTCCCAGAAGTCATTAATTTGTCCCAGAACTTCGTTTTATCACTCTACCTATTCCCTGACCAAATCCAAAATTGTCCTAGGAATATCACAGCGCTTCTGTGGTCAACGTGCACTGATCCAGCTCTATGGCCTCGTGCAAATAGGAGCACAGCCATAATTCCACAACTTACCTATCCTGTTCTATATCATTTGTTCCTGTAGGAAACAAAAATTAACAATCCTTGTAGATAGGTTGTTCACAGGGACATATTTTTAGATGTCCTTGAGAAAGGATACATCTGGAGGAATATACACCCGTACAACTGCAGAAAGGACATGGACCTGTTGGAGGGGTCCAGAAGAAGGCCACAAATGATCAGAGGAATGGAAGATCTCTCCTATGAAGATGGGCTGAGATGGTTGAAGTTGTTCAGCATGCAGTAAAAAAGGCTCCAGAGACACCTTTTTGCAGCCTTTCAGTACTTAAAGGGGGCCTACGGGAAAGATGGGGCAAACTTTTTAGCAGGGCCTGTTGTGATAGCACAAGGGATAATGGCTTTAAACTAAAAGAGAAAAGATTTAGACTAGATATCAGGAAGAAATTTTTTACAACGAGGGTGGTGAAACACTGGAACATGTTGTCCAGAGAGGTAGTAGGTGCTCTAACCCTGGAAACATTCAAGGTCAGGTTGGATGGGGCTCTGGTCCCTTCCAACCCAAACTATTCTATGATTCTCTGATCTTTTTTCTATATTTACAAATTATACCTGCTTCCTGGTGTGGGGGGAAGATAAAGGGCCTATAAGTACTAGCAATCACTTCAATTCCAGATGCTAAAGGGGTGCTCCTTTATTTGAAGTGAACAGACCTAAGGTCAGAAGGATGGAAGGATTTGTCATGGAAGCCAAGAAGTGGGTATATGATTTATACAGTCATAGAATGATAGAATCGTAGAATGGTTTAGGTTGGAAGGGACCTTAAAGATCATCTAGTTTCAACCCCCCTGCCGTGGGCAGGGACACCTCCCACCAGACCACAGTAACTCTGTCCGTAATCTTCACTGTGCTATTGCTGTCTTCCTTAAATTGTTTCCAGATCATGAATCTGCTTTAAGGACAATTCATATCACTGATGCCGGGAATACTGGAATGACAATGTGAAAACCACAGTTTCGTGTTTTTTTGTTTGTTTGTTTGTTTGTTGGTTTTTTTTAATTTTAACTGATAGTGGTAATACTTTTATGAGATCTTTGGGTGTAAGAAGTCAATGCATGTGTGTTAGGACAAGGACAAAGACAAAGAAACAGTCTTATGAAGGAAAACTGAGTAAGAAACTGGAAAGATAGTTTGGTCATGTTAACTACTCTGGAATAGTGGTGAGGCACAGTATATTTGAAATAATTCCTTTAGACATGAGGTCATTGGTCACAAGACTTTGTTTTAAAACAGGAGAATCTGTTAACAATGTTTTGACAATGATGTCTGCTTAAGGAGCATTTTGTAGAAGGGGGAGTAATTTCCTTTGAATATTCTTAAAAGCAACTTTTTGTCAAAATGTAACACTTTATTTTCCTCTTTTAGAACACTGTTAAGTCAATTCCTTTTGTTTTTAATTTGTATGTGAATGTACGTCTTTTTTAAGGATAGTGTGATGTTTTAATTTCTAAAATCATCATGAAGACTAGATCTTCCTAGAAAGTTTCTTAAAAAGCTTAAAAATTCCTAGAGAAAAGAAAATTGTCTTGCTCATATATATGCTAGTCATTGTAATTCTGAATGTGGACATTATCTTTCATTCTCTCTCATATCCCCTGAAGTAGTTATTACAGTCTTTGTTTAAATTGCCAAACATGAGATATTTAACAGGACATCCAGATAATGAACTTGGAAACTCAAATGTACACAGAAGCAGACAGCTGTAAGCTTAAATATAGATTTAAGTAGCTAAATGTGAGCTTATGATTTTCTTTTGAAACACTTGACTTGAAAATTGGCCTCCCTGTCAATGTAATGTGAACAAAATAGCCCCCAGTGAAAATCCTCTGGTTTTTTTTTTTTTCTTAAGAAAAAAAAAAAAAAAACAAAAACTGACAGAAACCTCAGGATGTGGAGAAATCAGAGTAAAAAGAGTGCTGCTGAGAAAGACTTTAACCTTCACTTTTAAAAAATATATTTTTCATTGTTCAAAGCAGGAGTTAGTAAGGACTTAATAGAGTTTTTGACTCTGGGCTAAATTGTTTCTGTATGGCTAATACACAAAATTTATTTCAGGTGAAATGCAACATAGTAGTTTTGACTGAAGTTTTATGAATTAGGATTGCACATAATAAGATCTTTCTCCAACAGGATTTTTTATAAGATCGCGCGTTTTGTGCAAGAAAATCTATGTACCACAGAACACATGGTTCATTGAAGAACTGTTGTTATCCAAAGCCATTTTTCTATAATGAAGTAGTAAAGCACAGAACATTGTTTTTCACTATTATAACCATCATAGAATCATAGAATAATTTGGGTTGTAACGGACCTTTAAAAGTCATTTAGTCCAAGCCTTCCTGCAATGAGCAGGGATATCAACTACACTGGGTTGCTCAGAGCCCCATCCAACCTGACCTTGAATGTTTCCAGGGATGGGGCATCTACCACCTCCCTGGACAACCTGTTCCAGTGTTTTACCAGAATCATTGTAAAAACTTTTGTCCTGATATTTAGTCTAAATCTTTTCTCTTTTAATGCAAAGCCATTATCCCTTGTTCTATCACAACAGGCCCTGCTAAAAAGTTTGCCCCATCTTTCCTATAGGGCCCCTTTAAGTCCTGAAAGGTTGCAAAAAGGTGTCCCCGGAGCCTTCTTTACTGCATGCTAAACAACTCCAACTGTCTCAGCCTGTCTTCATAGGAGAGATCTTCCATTCCTCTGATCATTTTTGTGGCCTTCCTCTGGACCTGCTCCAACAGCTCCACGTCTTTCCTCTGCTGAGGGCTCCAGAGCTGGATGCAGTACTGCATGTGGGGTCTCACCAGAGTGGAGTAGAGGGGCAGAATCACCTCACTTGACCTACTAGCCATACTCCTTTTGATGCAACTCAGGATACAGCTAGCCTTTGGCTCTGCAAGCACACATTGTTGGCTCCTTTCCAGATTTTCATCCACCAGTACTCCCAAGTCTTTGTCAGCAGGGCTGCTCTCAATCCCTTCATCCCCCAGCCTGTATTGATACCGGGGGTTACCCTGACCCAAGTGCAGGACCCTGCACTTGGCCTTGTTGAACCTCATAATGTTCACATGGGCCCACTTCTTGAGCCTGTCCAGGTCCCTCTGGATGGCATCCCATCCTCTAGGCCTGCACCACTCAGCTTGGTGTCATCCACAAACAGGCTGAGAGTGCACTCGATCCCACTGTCTATGTCATTGCTGAAGATATTGAACAGTACTGGTCCTAATACAGAGCCCTGAGGACCACTACTTTTCACCAATCTCCATCTGAACATTGAGCTGTTGACCACTAGCCTCTGGATGCAGCCATCCAGCCAGATTCTCATCCACCAAACAGTCCACCCATCATCCATATCTTTCCAATTTAGAGAGCAGGATGTTGAGGGGGATTGTGTCAAAGGCCTTACAGAAGTCCAGATGGATGACATTTGTAGCTCTTCCCTTGTCCAGTGATGTAGTCACTCCATCATAGAAGGCCCCTAGGTTGGTCAGGCAGGACTTACCCTTGGTGAAGCCATGCTGGCTGTCTTGAATCACTTCCCTATCCTCCATGTGCCTTAGCATAGCCTCTAGGAGGATCTGTTCCATGACCTTCCCAGGCACAGAGATGAGACTGACAGGTTGGTAGTTCCCAAGGTCCTCCTTTCTACCCTTTTTAAAAATGGGTGCAACGTTTCCCTTTTTCCAGTCACTGGGGACTTCACCTGACTGCCATGACTTTTCAAATATCCTGAAGATTGGCTTGACAACTACATCAGCCAATTCCCTCAGGAGGTACCTCATCACGTCCCATAGACTTCTGTATGTTCACATTCCTCAGGTGGTCATGAACCTGATCTTCTCTTACACAGGGAGAGATTTTTCTCCCCCAGTCCCTGCCTGGTGGTCCATCTACTCGAGAGGTGTCGGGAGAGAGAGGTTGCCAGTGAAGACTGAAGCAAAAAACTTGTTGAGTACCTCAGACTTCTCCTTGTTTGGTGTTACCAGTTTGCCAGTGTTGTGCATCAGGGAGTATGCTTTCTTTGACCTTCCTTTTCTGGGTGACATACCTGCAGAAGCCCTTACTATTCTTTGTGTTCCTTGCCAAGTTCAGCTCCATCCGTGCCTTGGCCTTCCTGACCCTATCCCTACACAACTGGTTAGCATCCCTGTACTCTTCCCAGGATACCTGTCCCTGCTTCCACTGCCTGTGCATCTCTTACTTGCCCTTTAGTTTGACCAGCAGGTTTTGACTCAGCCATGCCAGTCTCTTGACTTCTTTTCCTGACCTGGGGATCGAGAGCTCTTGCGCTGTATGGAAAGCATCCTTAAATATCTGCCAGCTTTTTTCTGCTCCCTTATCCCTGAAGGCAGTTTCCCAGGGGGTCTTATTGACTAACTCCTTGAAGAGCTGGAAGTTTTCTTTCCTAAAATTCAAGGTCCTAACTTTATTCTTCTCCTGACCCATATCCCTCAGGACTGTGAACTCCACCAGTGCACGATCACTGAAGCCCAGGCTGCCTCTAATCTTGACATCAACAAATAGTTCACTTGCATTGGTGACCGTCAGGTTCAGTATTGCATCCCCTCTAGTGAAGCTGTCTATTACCTTGCTTAAGAAGTTATCTTTGATGCGCTTCAGGAGTCTCCTGGATTGCCTACAGCTTGCTGTGCTACTTTTCCAGCAGATTTTGGGGTGTTTGAAGTACCCCAGCAGAAAGAGCCTGGAGCAGGGTGCTTCCTGTAGCTGGAGAAAGAAGGCTTTGTCAATAGGCTCCCCCTGATTGGATGGCCTGTACTAGACACCAACCACAAGGTTCCCTTTGTTGCCTCAGTCTCTTATTCTCAGCCATAAGCTTTCAACCTGCTTGTGGCTATTCTTCAGGGACAGCTCTTCACATTCTATATATTTCTTGATGCAGAGGGCAATGCCTGTACTCTTCCTTCCTTGCCTGTCCCTTCTGAACAGCCTGTAGTCATTGATAGCCACACTCTAGTCATGGGATTCATCCCACCAGGTTTCAGTAATGGTAACTAGGCTCTAACTTTTTATCAGCACAGTGGCTTCCAGCTCCTCCTGTTTGTTAACCATGCTGCGTGCATTGGTGTACAGGCACTTCAGCTGCACTATTGGTCATGTCCCCTTCTTAGAGGAACACCCCTTCATTCTTTTGAGGTATTTCACTGGTGTATCCCTCTTGGCTCCTATTACCTCAGGACCCCCTGACTCATCTCCATAAGGCTTCAAATGTGCTGCAGTGTAGCCAGTGTGTCTCAGAGCAACAGGCTACAGGCCTTTGTTAGCACCCTGTCTCTCTAACTGTTGCCTGTCATCCCACAGCTTGTCATGGGCAAGCCTGATATTGCCCCCCTAGTCAAGCCTAGTTTAAAGCTCTGTCAATAAACCCTGCTAGCTTATGAGCGAAGAGCCTCGTCCCTCTTTCAGAAACGTTGAACCCCATCTGACCCCAGCAGTCCTTGCCCTGTGTAGGCCATCCCATTATTGAAAACCCCTAAACTGTGGCAGTGGGCCACATATTAATAGACTGGGCTTGTCTGTTTCTTCCAATGTTGCTGCCCACAACTGAGAGAAGAGAGGAAAAAATAACCTGTGCTCCAGACTCCCTTACCAATTATCCCAATGTTCTGAAGTCTCTTTTGATCCCCTTTGGACTAGGCGGTGCAGCTAAATCACCCCACACATGTAAGAGCAGCAATGAGTAATAGTCCGAAGGCTGTACCAGGCTAAGTTTCCTGGTAATGTGCTTACCCTGGGCCACAGGGATGTAGCAGACTTCCCTAAGAGGGGGCTCACTGGCCTATTGGACCCTCTGTTCCCCTCAGAAGGGAGTCACCTAGAACTGTAACCTGTCTTTTCTTCCTTGTACTGGTGATTATGATACAAGGGGTATCTGACCTTGGCAGCACCCCTGGTGAAGATGGAGTGTCATCCACATCATCATCCATTGATGTGCCTTCCAAATCCAGAGGCTTGTACCTGCCCTGGCATTTCCCTACCTCAAGAAAATCCCCTGTACACCAAGATCTATCACTCTGCTGCAGGTCGAACCAGCACTGGAGCAGCTCCCCTTGGCGATCGATCATATATATTTAAGTCTTAAAATGCTACCTTTCTAGCTTCAATGTGTACTTCCCAGTAAATAATCTTGACCTACACAAAACATCTGAGACTAATACAAAAAAAATACTGCAGGTGAGAAAGAATAATTACAAAATAACACAATGTATGTTGACAAGGTGTGGTTGTGTGTTATGCAATAAAATAAGATTAACCGACTGTGCCGTGATGCTGCTGTAAAATTTGAGCTGTATTGGGCAGAGGGCTGAATACCTTATTTAGATTCCAAACCCAAACCAGTAACTATTAAAATCCGTCAGCTTCCACATTATGATCTTAAGCCATTTACTGATAAATTAGAATTAGAAGTCACATATACAAACAACTAACTGTCTTCTACAGTGGCATATGTGCATTTTTATAATTGGTCCGAAGGAATTTACTCAGTTTTGGCAAACATGTCTAAAAACACCAGGTCATCCATCACATAGTAAAAAAACCACGTGGATTGAAAAAACGTTCCTGAATTAATGAATGCATTGAGCCAGATACTTCTTAAAAGGCAAAAGATACCCCATAAACAGATTGAGGTGGGGGGGGTATTTGGAGGAGGGGGAGTATATTCTGAGTTTTTTCTTTCTTCATAAATCTAGGTAACAGTGAGGTTATGAGAAGGATCAAAGTAAGCTTCTCTGAGGGACAGAACACTACCTATAGGCAATATCTATAAAAGACTAATACTCCATAAAATATAACCACAATACTCTCTGAATTACAGTAAGTTATAAAATGGCTGCCAGTACAAACACATCTGAAATTATGAATTGTCTGGAACTGAGGAACTGCAGAAATTCCAGCATGTGTAGGAAAGGCATCATTTCCAAATGTAAAGTAAAGTGGTTGCCAGACAAGCCAATATTATCTACCCCAGCTGACAGATAAATGAGTAAGGAAATTGAAAGTTCCTTTCCATTTTAGGACAATCACATGACTAAATTTAATGAATAAAAAAAGTTTGATTGCTATTGACTATGTTCTCTTTAAATATTCCATAATACTTCTGCAACAAAAGGAACCCAAGTTTGTAGTGTCACCAACAAAAATATCCTCATTCAACAAAGAAGGGTTAAAAGTTACTGAGAAACTATAATTGAAACAATATTTGATTTGCTGAATTTTCCACTGCCACTGGTTCAATGTTGTTTGATTTTTCCATAGCAGAAAGACAAGCGTCTTCATTAAATTGTTCTGACTTACTCAATATAGCTAATACTAATGACATTGTTTCTATAAGTTGACACAGCACATATTTTCTAATAATAACTTAGAAGACTGAGACCTTCTATTATACCAAATTTCCTTGAATTATAGTTTACTGTGTAACTGGTGCAGTTGAAGGGGACAGAACTTGTCATGCATTGAAGTACTATTTCTTATTAGCAAGAAAAGTCTTACTCTGGGGGAGTTTTTCTCTCTAGAGCAGAATATTAATACATACATTGTGTTAATACTAAATATCACAGGCAGTGATATTTACTGGGTTGTAAAAAAGGTTTCTTTTATGATCTTACCACAGAACAGTGTGAAAGAGGGCGATGACAATACTGTATAGGCTAGGAAAAGACAGACCTGTCTCTTCTGTCCTAAAGGGTTTAGCATATTAAGCATGCACGACAAAGGAAGATCTCAAAAATGCTGAGTTTGGAAGTGTATGGTAAAGGAAAGCACTCTATACAGGCTATTTATGTCCATAATTTCAAATCTTATTTAAATAATCTTCTCTAACTTAGCAAATTATGTTACACAGTAACAAAAAATATCTTGTCATCTAGTATTAAAAATAAAACTATGCAGATATTAGTTTCTAGATAAAAGGAAAAGAATCCTGATTCTTGATGGAAAAAAAAAAATAAATCTGTATCAAGGGATTCATGCACTTTTTGTTGTTCCTGCCAAGGTGACATGACAGCTTTTTTGTTGACAGTGTGTACAACATGGGTTGTGACCTCTCTTCAATATTGAGCCAAAGGACATGTGGAAATAAATTTTCCCACTTAGACTGTGGAATAGTTAGACACCCACTACATGGAGAGTGCTTCCACTCAAGGCATGTTTTTCCAAATTTATGGGAAAAAAACACTGCATAATATGTAGTAGTCCTTCAGCATTCTACTTAGACTTTTTCATTCCTGTCTTTGTTTTTCTAGGAACACTAAGCATTCACAGAAAGTATTTGTTCCTTTTCAGGACTTCTATGACAACCTGTCAGTCAAGCTCCTCTGGAATATGTAGAATATGTATTAGAAATATCTTAGGATAATACATAAGTAATAACTGAAATGGTATGAAACAAGTTGTCCATTGGAAATAAATAAATAAATAAGTCAGGACCAGATGAAGCATATCATGTAACAGTAGCAGTCAGCCAGCAATTTGGGGATTCAATGTTATGAATGTAATCATATGGTAATGTGTATGTTTTATATTTAATTCTATATGAATAGTTGTCTATGAGATAATCCATATCTTTTGTCACCATAGACTGAAAAAGTTTTACCCCTGAGCTACTTTAAGGATAAGTTAGCACACACTAGAAATTAATATTGCATATTGCTGGAGTTTTAATTTTTTTGTCAGTAACATTTAATCAGTAACATAATATATGTTCACTTTCTAAAAAGTCTAGCCGTATAAATTTTAATGCAATACATAGTGTGGATTTGCTGCCTTAATTGTTTTCAAGTTTTATAGCAAACCTCAATCCCTCCAGAAATCAAAACATGTCTGAAAGACTGCCAGATATTTCTCCAGTGTTTCTGCCTTGTTGAGTTTCTATGGCAAAGCTGTAACTGTGAAACTCTGAAAAAAAGGTTGTTAGAACTTTTATAAAAGTTTCTGGTTTTTACAAAAGATTCCATCAAGTCTCATGAAAGTGGACTTACAAACTAAAGAATTTTATTAAGATATCTTGTTGATACATAGATATGAGCTGGGTCCTGCACTTGAGTCACAACAACCCCATGTAACACTACAGTCTTGGGGAAGGGTGGCTGGAAAGATGCCTGGCAAAAAAGGACCTGGGGGTGTTGGCCAAATATGAGCCAGTAGTGTGCCCAGGTGGCCAAGAAGGCCAATAGCATCCTGGCATGTATCAGAAATAGCATGGTGAGCAGGTCTAAGGAAGTCATTGTCTCCCTGTACTGGGAACTGGTGAGGCTGCACCTTGAATACTATATTCAATTTTGGGCCCCTCACTACGAGAAAGACATTGAGGTTCTGAAGCATGTCCAGAGAATGTCAACGAAGCAGGTGAGTAGTCTAGAGCATAAGTCTTCTGAGGAGCAGCTGAAGGAACTAGGGTTGTTTAGTCTGGAGAAAAGGAGGCTGAGGGGAAACTTTACCGCTCTCTACAACTACCTGAAAGGAGGTTGTAGCGAGGTGGGGGTCGGTCTCTTTTCCAAAGTAAAAAGTGATAGAACAAGAGGAAATGGCCTCGAATTCTGCCAGTGGAGGTTTAGACTGCATATTAGGAAAAATTTCTTCACAGAAAGGGTTATCAATCATTGGAACAGTCTGTCCAGGAAAGTGTTGGAATCACCATCCCTGGAGGTATTTTAAACGGACGTGCTTAGGGACATGGTTTAGTGGTGATCTTGGTAGTGTTAGGTTGACGGTTGAACTCAGTGATCTTAAGGTTCTTTTCCAACATAAATGATTCTATGAAATGTGTTTGTTCAAAAAGCAGTTTCTCATTTTTTCAGGAAATCAAATTTCATACAGATTCTAGGGACTTCCAAATTCCATTTGTGATAAAAGGAAATCAGAATAGAGAAATAGCTCTTGTCACTGTAGGTTTCTTCTGAATATAAATATATTCACTGGACTAGTAGTTCTAGAAAGAAAAATAATCCAATCTGCTGAGTCATCTTTGATTCAAATATTGAATAGGGCTTTCTCATTTTTATCCTTACTGTTTAATTGCTCTTATTTCAATATTCATTGAATCTCAGGTGTGTGACAGGATTAATAGTCCTTTTCCTATGTCCTCCATCCCCACCTTCCATAAGGGAAATACAGTAACAACCAATTTTGAAAAGATCACCAAACAGGAAACTGTACCACAACTCATCTAAGTAATTTCTAAATTTGATCAAAAGTTGTTTCACACTGTCAGAATGCAGTTCACGTTCATTTATTCCTAAAATACACATAATATTTTTGTGTTTTCTTTGGACATTTATTTTTTTTTAATGTTTGTTTCTGTTTTGTTCCAAAATGTGTGGCTTTCATCAAACTCTACTTACAAACTGAGTAAGTGAAGGCACTGATAAAGCTGATGGTAATATAGTACTGGTTTTGAACTAAATGCAAAGATACTTAGTGTGCCATGGGCCTTTACCATAAATGATTTAAAAATGGCTAAGGAGGAAGGCATGAGTATGCAGATCTTTTATTCTAGAACAAATACAGTTTTGGTCAGGATTCTTTCTCTGATTGTGGCTGATGTCTTCAGCGAACAATAAAAAAGTATTATTTCTTGATAGTGTTTTCATTTTTATTTGTGAATTTATTTCTTACTATTTTAGTATGTAACCATTTTGCACATCCTTTGGGCTTACATTACATGAACTGATTAAGTACAGTTTCAGCAAGGTTTTAAATTTCATTTGAATGCTAGTAGTCCTTAAGTTTTATTGAATACCACTTCTAGACACTTTTAAGGCATTTTCTAGCTTTGAATGAAGCTTGTAATATTTTATTTTTAGTATCTGTGGTGCTACAGGCCATCTCAACTTACTCTTCCTCTATTGAATGTTACTGCAATTTTTAGATTGGATCTCTGTTGTCCCCTCCCAGACACATCCCCTTCTTGGAGCATTATCTGTTTCTGCCATACCTTTCTTGAAATTATATGGTTAAACTGGAAAACAGCATTCAACATAAGGAGGTAACTAGTGACTTACACAGGCTTAATGTAATCAGAATATTTTATTTACTGAGCTTAAATGGTCCCCAAACTGATGCTGGAGCACCTTAATATTAACTTCTCTTCACTCAGAGAATTACTGAGTGAACAGAAGTTAATTATTACTGACAGGGGGGTTGGAACTCGATGATCTTCAAGGTCCCTTCCAACTTAAACCATTCTATGATTCTATGAATCTGTGATTACTTCTGCTTCCCAGTTCTTAAGCACTTTTTAGTTCACACCAGTGTTGATGCTGTGGTTATTGTCAGCTTCCTGTAATGATATCATCTAAGTTTGCCATTGAAAATCTAAGTTAATTGTGTCCTCTGCTTTTCCTCCACAGGTATTGTTTTATAATATATTTAAAATAATTTGACCATCTATTCTTCCTGCAGTTTAAAATCGTGGTGCTTCCTTATAACAGAATATGTATCAAAGTGGGTTTTTTTGCTTTATTTGATTCCTTTTTCATTGTTTCCCATTTTTCTGTAGTAAAACTCAATAGTTACCTAATTTTTATGCAGTCAAGTAGGCAGCTAGAATTTGGGTCAGATGTTTAAGAGTTTCTGTGTGTGTGTGTTTGTCACAGTGTATGTTTCCTCAGGAGTCTGGAATATTTGTGCAAATGTTCAGTACATGTGCACAAGGGGAATATTGTGCAACACATGGCCCCTCACACTGTATGCTGTGTGTTTTGATGCTACATCTCTGGGTACACAGTTGACTCAAAGCGGTACAAAAAGTGTGCTGGTTTCCCATCTGAATATGTTTCCCAGAGATTGGGAGTCAGCAGGAAACCCAGAATAAAAAATTGTACATTTACAAAACCTGGAACGTTGATTTCTCTAAGCCTTTGGCACTTTAAATTCAAGGAAAATTAATAAGAAATGTAAAATTCTAATGATGTCATGATCATGTTGCACAAGCATTATGTTTACAATGAACTCTAAATTAAAAATGCGGAGTGTTTCTTGAAATAAACAAGAGCCTTTTCATGCTAAAATATGATATTTTACTTTTGTAAAACTTTTACAAATCAATTTGTAGAGCAAAAGAGTCACTTTTTCTGTTTAAAAATCAGCCTTAAAGATGTTGTCTTAGCTAAAAACACTTAAACTCTATTCCTGCAGAGAAAAATGACAGAGGTCTTTTTATTTTTCCTATGTGGTTGGTACGATTTGTCGGTATAAAACTCAGATAAAAGCTGAATTCAAGAAGAATTCCTTTCTTCATACTCTGTCTTGGCCACTTTGGACAGCCCTACTCAGAAAATTGGTGTCTATTTCTCTTATTTATTTCTTACAAAGCTTACAGCATGCATAACGTATATGTGTAATAATGTCATCATCTGATTTAACGAGCTTTAGTGGGAAAGGCAGGCTTTATTGCATAAGCTTCAAAGCCATTTTAATATTATATAATATTACTTTCAACAGCCAAGACACTGTAACTTTCAGTGCTAGGTGGCACACAGCTGTTCAGTATGCCAATAGCTCAGCTTGTTCACACTTAAGAGGCTGTAGCTCTTCCAGGAGAAGAAAAATCTACATTACATTTTGCTTGGATGATCAACCTGAATAATATAAAAGTAAATTGAGATTCACTGTGAAACACCTATATTTAACTGTTATTGGCTATTCCCTGTAGCATATACAACACACAAGCAATTGTATTCTGCTCCTTTGTCCACGGCATAAGGGACCTATTTCATGGAGCTCAGCACTTTTCCTTACTGCCTGTAAGCATATGTTTCAATCCACAAAAAGATGTGGTTATTTGCTCCAGCTTTCCTGGCTTGTGCAGACCACTGTAAGCACGCTGATCCAGGTTATCTGAAATTTATCTGAAAACACAGATAATGATATCCTTTTCAAGTCTCTAAATCTGTTCTTATATAAAATCATTCAAGAGTGAGTTTGAGGAAATTTTAGTCAGGAGTTTGAAATCTATGAGAAAACCATAATTCCTCTTGTTCTATGTCCAGTTCCATCACTCAATACTCCTTTGCACTCCATCCTGTCCACATTTCTTGTTTGGATTGTGAGTCTGTGTTGTTCTCTTTTGACGTTAAAATTTCCACTTTGGCTTTAAGGAAAAACTAATCTACTCAAACTTCACATTTTTTTTAATGAACGAAATCTAGTCCTGAAATTTATTTTCTCGTTTCAATTTTACAATATTAATTGGTAACTGCTGGTTATAAAAGTTGTGGAGACATTATTGTGAAAGACCTTGAAAAGTGTAATAAGGTTTAAGGTTTTATTGAAGTTCAAAATGAAGTTTTACCAATGAAATTTCTGCATAAATTATTCATAGAAGACCATAATGTATGAATAATTCAAGCAGCATCTTTAATTAGATGCTAAAAGAGAACTCTGCAGCAGCCTATCATTGCTTTAATGATCTAGAAGCAGATCGAGTTTGAAAAACAAAGAACTTCTGCTCAAAGTCAAATTAGCAGACAATTATTACACTGCTCATTGCAATTGAACTGCTAACAATACTGTTTATATCCACAAACATACAGTGCATTATGATGTATAATGCTTATGAAATGCCAATAAAATGGAGTCCAAACAATGAGTTTTTTAATGAAAATACAGTGCCATTTATAAGCTGTTATTAGGATTGGAAAAAATGAGCCATGAATAATAAGCTTTTGAGGCCTAACATTAAGGGATAATGGAATGCTGTATATTAGAACACAATAGCCATTGCTTGTTTCTATTAATAAATGTCTTTAAGATCTTATAAGAGAAAAAATCCTCTTTCTTCACATCTTGGTCCTCACCTCAGGTATTAGAATTAATTTAGTATCAATATTAAATCTTTCATAAAAACGCAGGAATGGAAGAGTGCTTGAAAGCTCTTCTGCAAAATCACCCTGCTTATGGAACAGTCTGACTACCATGGTAGGTGTTTGTCTGAGTCTTTCCCGTTCCCTTTAATATTGAATATTGTTCTATCTTTTTGACAGAGTAAGTCTCAGGTTGTAATAATTGTACTACAAAGTTCTATTTAACATCAAGGTTGTTTCCTTCTATCTAAACTCAAATATATTATCTCTTGCTAGTATGGAAAGAAAAGAACAATATTTCTTTCCTCTATGATAAGGTGGCTTTTTTGTTTTTTGTTTGTTTGTTTGTTTGTTTTAGGTTTATTATTGTTGTTTAATAAAGACTGCTATGTCTCAGTTTTTTCTTTTTTAAAGTGAAATTTCTAAGTTTTTGTTTTCTTGACCTGCAGTCATTGTACTTCATCAGTGTGAGTCCTGTACTCATGTGCAGGAAAGGATTGTTGTCCACTGGGGCTGCAGTTTAGCTGATCAGCCTTGACATCTGAGATGCACCCTGGTTGTTTTCCATTTTTTGGCTATTCTGAAGGAACATATTTTCTTATGTAGTTTCATTTTGTACTTAGTGCATGCTCCAGATATTGTCTGGTTTACCTTTTTTTGATTTAAATAGTAGCAGGGAACTTAACTGCACAGAGTAGTGCATACATATAACACAAATCTTTATGAATGATCATACAGTTATCGTGTGCTTGTGGAGGGAATGGTCAAATCACGAAGTGAAAATGAGTCCTGTTTATTTTTGTATGTCGTGGTTTGGCCTCAGCCAGCAACAAAGAACCACGCAGCCACTTGCTCTACTCCCACAGATGTGGGAAAAATCGGCAGAAAAAGGCAAAACTCGTGGGTTGAAATAGTGCAATTTAACAGAACAGCCAAAAGGAAGAAGAAAGAAAAAACAATAACACCGATAAATGAGTATAAGGACGCAATTCCAGTACCGCCGCACAGCGCACCCACGGGACCGCACTGCCGCAGCCCACCCCCGAGTGGCTACTGCTCCCCCCCACACCCCCCCTCCCCCCGGTTAGTGCCTCTTATAGCTGGGCATGGGTCACGTGGTATGGAATACCTGCCTCCCCTGCCAGCTCCTTGGGGAAATTAACCACATCCTTGCTGGAACCAGGACACTGTATAAATAACCCAGTATGAACAAAGTTTTGAAATTCCAGAAAAACAGCTTCTACAAAGACAAAGTGCTCAAAATTCCTTTCACTAGTTGAGAACTACTCTTCAGATAACTACTATAGTTGTTATTTCAAGGTCTTGTTGAAAGGATGGATACCAGAAGAAAAACTTACAGGCAAAGTTTTAGGGAAGTTTTTACTGCCCACCTGTGAGACCATTTTCAGTTTACCGCCTACCACTGAATAGAAGCCTCACACTGAAAGAAGACACATCGATGTCTTGAACCTTCTTTCTGCCAAGACAGATGTTTTAGCTTGTGAAGTTTGTTTTATGAAATACTTCAGCAGTTCTATAGAGCATAGTGCAATCATAAATCAATAATTTCATAGAAATTTATGCAGATTTCTCAATATCTGTCCTCCTCTGTGAACAAGAGGAAATATTTTTTGGCTTACAGGTCACAGTCTCTGCTGTCCTCTAATCACTGGCGGTTTGTTTTGTTGGTTTTTTTTTATGACCTTTAGAAAATTAGGTACTTTATTTCAAAACTGAAATTAAATCTAATGATAGTACTACTAATTGATTAATATTGCTGTTCATAAAATCAAGGGAGGAAATCTGAAGAAACCTTAAAATAAAAGGAATAAAATTGTGCTAGGGACATGGAATGAGAGACATTATTATTTAATGGTCTAAGCAGTCTAAGCTGTGATAATGAGATTCCTAAATAGCGTTTGGTAGGTACAAGCAGACATTCAGCAAAGCAAAGTTTAATTGCAAGGTCTAAAATATACACAGAGCTGTTGTTTAATTCGGAGTCTAAAGATTCCTGTGGCTGCCAGGCTACTGGGAAATAAAAGTGAAAAAAAAGAACATGTAAGGTATGAAGTTGAGAAGCGTACTTGTAAAGAGTAGTGGAAAGAAAAGGGAAAGTAAAAATAAGTAGTTGAGAAATTTACCAAACCTCTTTTGTTCTCTTTTGTTTTATGGAAAAGAAATTAAAACAAAATCCCAAACTGCAGAAAATCAGTAATTTCTTACAGCCACCTTCTTTTCACAGAGGGCTCTGGGAAAACACTAACTCTTGTCTTGGTTCTCACTCAAGTGTTTAGGAATCTTGATTTCATAACTTACATCGGCAAATAACTCTTTGTTTTGATTGGAATCTTTCAGCATGGATAACTACAAAAAAAACCCTGTCCCTAATACATACTTATTCTATTTCTTCTCTGTTTCATCCACTGAATCAGAGCAAATTTGGCTATAATTTTGCATATTAAGCACATGTTCTTTCTTTTCCTGCTGCCAGCTTTTCTTCAGAGGAAAGTGAGAACCAAATAAACTGTAAATTATTAAAGGAAGAACAAATACTCATGTTGGTATCAATTTTCAGCATTTAGTTGCTTAAATTGAAGCCCCAAAAGATATACCATGGAATCTGCAGCTCTTTGTCTTTTGATCATATTTATTCTGTGCCTTACGAAGTCCAGTTTAACACTGGTATTTTTTCCAAGTCTTCTGAACAATTTTGTTCCAGAGAAGATCCAACTGTTTATTGTCTCTAACCTTCTGACTGTTCTAGCCTCTCAGCTGAAAAATATTACAAAGCTCTTCAAATTATCAAAAAAGTACCACTCCAATTGTTTGACTAGCTATTTTGTAGGAAAAGTCTCTTATTTCAAAACAGCTGTTGATGTGTTCTCAGTAAACGTATCTCTGCAGAGAACATGCACACACACCGCATACATGCACACATTTATTGCAATAAAAAAAAATCTCCTATCTTCATGCCTAGGCTTTACTGTTTTCCCATTTTTGTCCTTCTGTCATCAAATATTAATATAAGTTGTAGCTCTAAAAAAACAGAAAGTTAAAAAACCAGGAACTTCCTTGTAGTTTCAGAAGGCTTAGAAATTTTACTATATTTATACAAAGACTGGGATCCCAGGGAAGTGTATGATGTATTTCGCAGTAGGATGAGAAATGGCATATTGTACACCAGATATCTTATGGTATATACCTGCTGAACTTTTGAAGCATGTATCAAAACCATCAGGTTATCAACACAACATGAACTGGAACTTGAAAAATTGTTCTGGTTTAAATGTATCTATTTGTCTCCAGTACTTAAGTAAATTGGATCTGCAAAAGAAAAGGAAGAAAAGGAAAAAAAGAAAAAAAAGAAAAAAGAAAAAAAAACCCAACATGTCTCAAATTGTCTTCTATTTAGATCACCTTAACTGATTTCTAAATTGCAGATAATTTCCTAGATAGTGCTAACAGTTAGATAAGACGTTGTATGTCTGACATTTTTAAAAACAACATTATTGTAACACTTTTCCTCGCAAGGTAGGATACTTGAATGACCTTGCCCACAAAATTGCTTGCCTCGTAGTTTTATTCATTCCTATTATTCTACTTTTCTAACAGAAATATTTCACACTAATGACATACTATGCATTTAATTGCTTCAGCTGTAATTGGTCTTCAGGCTTTTAAATATTATTTGTATCATGTCTACATGATCCTATTATGCATCTTCTGTATAGTGTATGGCAAAACAGCTCTGGAATCTTCAGCACAGGAGAGACATGGATCTGTAGGAGTGGGTCTAGAGAAGGGCCACAAAAATTATCAGAGGAATGGAACACCTCTCCTATTCAGACAGGCTGAGAGAGTTGGAGTTGTCCAGCCTGGAGGAGAGAAGGCGCCGGGGAGGCCTTATTGCAGCCTTTCAGTACTTAAATGGCGCCTGCAGGAAAGACGGGGAAAAAACGGTTTAACAGGGCCTGTTATGATAGAACAAAGGATAACGGCTTTAATTTAAAAGAGAAAAGATTTAGACTAGATATCAGGACAAAAGTTTTCACAATGAGGCTGGTAAAACACTGGAACAGGTTGTCCAGGGAGGTGGTAGATGCCCCATCCCTGGAAACATTCAAGGTCAGGTTGGACAGGGCTCTGAGCAACCTGATCTAGTTGAAGATGTTCCTGGTCCCTGTAGGGCTTGGACTAGATGACCTTTAAAGGTCCCTTCCAATCCAAACTATTCTATGATTCTATAATAAAATCAGGTTATTCATTCTGTTTTATAAGCCCACTGTTAGGATATAACTAGGAAAAGATCTTCTAACATTTCAATGGTATTTGCGTAGAAGCATCCCATCACTACAGGAAAAGCTTTCCTTTGTGTAGTGCTCATTTCAGGTTAGCTTTGATGTGCTGTGATTTTACTACGGCCTTAATCTTGTGACAGCTTTCTCTCCATCCCTACTCAAAATGGATGCTCTGTCTCATAATAGCTGACAATTTTGTGCAGACTTTGCAGATGAAAGAAAATACCTTTGCTTTGTAAGTAACTGAAATAGTCTTTCAAATATTTCCCTGAACTTGTGATGTATACAGTATCGTTATTGTCTGACAGTGTAGTATAAGAGAGTTAGTAAAGCTGAAAGAAGACCTAAGGGAAATGCAGAAAAACTGTGCGTGAAGCATCTAGAATGTCATGGAAAGGAGAAGGTGTGGGGCTAGAAAATCACTGGGAGAGGAGATTACACATAATAAACCTTGAGCAGTGGGGTAACTGGAAAAAGATAGATGCCAAGGGAGAACCAATGAAGCTTTCCTGAATAATTGTTAAAAGGAGTCAATTAAATGAACCCAGTTATATCTTTAAGACTTTATTTTTATTGAGATACTGGCAAATGGCAGGCTGTGAGTTTAGGAATTTTTGTCCTTAAAGAGAAAATTAGATAGGAGTTCACATTATGTGCCTCTCTGGGGATATAATTGGAAATGAGATGTATTCTATGGTTGTAGACTTAACACACTTTATGGACTCAAATGCTGCTTCTAGCTTGTGTCCTGTTCATTCTTTGAATTTAGATCAGGCTGTATGGACTGGTTAATGTTACAAAATAATTTACTATGCACATACTAACATGACCACTTTTAAATAAGCTAAGTACTCTGCACTGTGAATCCGATTATCCTAGCTAGCTAGACTTTTGTTGAACAGTATAATTTCTTTCCTGGCATTTAAAGTTTTGGTTAAGGTGATATTATCACTTCCAAACACTTCTTCCATGCATTCTGTCTCTTGACTTTTTCCTTCTGTCCAGATCTTTGTTTCTTTCCTACACAGTCTTCCAGTGCTCCCATCAGTGATCACTGCAGATAACTTGCATTAGCTGTGCAGTGAAGCCACAGTGAGCACTGAGTTTGGAAAAGTGGGAATAAACCAGCCTATATGATTGCTACTACCTTGAAAGACGTCGATGAAAAAGGCTGGAGAAATTTGTAAAGACTTGTTTTAACAACTATTTCTGAGTCACTGAGGAATTAGGTAATAATATATCATTGATAGGACCACCAGTAAATTACTGGTGTGATGAGGCAGAGGAAGAAATCTGCAGCTGAGGAATCCCACAGAAGCGCAAGATTTAAAAAAAAATTAAAAAAAGATACTTGTCTTATATAGTAATTTAGCACACATGAAATGACATGGATGTTTGCCCAAAGTACGCTTTAAGGAATTGTGTTAGGGAGAAACCAGAAATGTTTCCAATAAGGAATAAAAGCTGCAAGTTTGTGGCACAGGCAACAGTGGCTGGAAGGAATGGTGAAGGAAAGGGAAGTGTAGCAAGGCTTAAACTCTTGCCTTCAGGCTCTCATGTGAACTATATCACCTAACGGTATTCTGAGACCTTAAAAATCGCTGAAAACAAAACTTAAAGATGTGCTTTGTAAAAATAATAAGTAAATATTGGAAAAGTTAGATGAGTGGGGGAAATAATGACTGCTGAGTTTTGAACTTGTCAAACTTATTTAGTTTTATTATTTCAATCTACATGCAAGTTTTCCTGAAGAGGTATACTGATGTCTCAGTTTTTTCACACCAAATGAGCAATGTCATTTGCCTTGTCTCTGTGGTGTTATACAATGCATAATAAAATCATGCTAACAAAGTGCTTTTTCTAGATCATCTTAAAAAAGCACACACAAATTATAAAAATGCATACGCCTTTGTAATGATTTAGCAGAGGGCAGTGTTTGATTACCACCACTTCAGCGCAGCAAAAAAACAGAGCTGAAAAATTGCCCCACAATATGCCACTCTGCTAGAAAGCTACAGGGGAACTCATTTATTTTGCTCCCTGCTCAGCAGGGGTGGAATGCAACTAAAGTACAAGATATTCATCAAATTAATTTCTTATGGCAGTTTAGTGTGTCTTTCAGCCTGTATGATTTGTATTGCTCCTTCAGTATGGGCCATGAGTATAACGTGTAAAGGCATTTGAAGTATCTTTATTTACCATACGCGTTAATTACAATCAATTTATGTGATATGGTATATTTTCTGTCATAAATTTAACATCGTGCTCTGGCAGGAAAAGAAGTAACTGTCTGGGAGGTTGTGTTGCCATTCTATTATTGTGGTTTTCTCTGCTACTGCTTCTTCTGTAATGAGAAAGGGTCCAATCTTATAGATGGAGAGCAAAATGTGGCATCCATGTGGGTTTTGTGCTCTCTTGATGACTAAAAATCATTGGCAAAATGAAAAAGTGTGAAATTATCTCAGCAGGAAAAAAACATTGGCTTAATTTCTCCTTTTTCTTCATTTCTGTTTTACTTAAAGAAACTGTTTTTAATAAGGTACCATTCATTATAAAACTGGTATTTTGCAGTCAACAAATTTCAGGCTGTGATCTACTCTGCTTATTCACTGGGATTTGAAAGTTTCATTCTGCCTTCAAATGCATTGTGACTTTTAATTATTTTTTTTTCCTGGTATTGCCCTGTCTTTCTTGTTGGAAGAAAATACTCAGAAATCTTCACATTTCAGACTCTGTGGCCCTGTGACAGCAAGGGCTGGCACTCTTTCAATGTTTTCAGCCATTTCATGGAAACCAAAAATATTCTTGGACACTTAACTCTCAAGTTTGTTGTGATCACAGGGCAAGCTACCCTGACTTAAGGAATAGGAGACATGATTGCCTGATAAAATCACAAATGTACAGACCCTGTATGTTAATTTTAGGAACCATAGAGCCATAGAATTATAGAACAGTTGAAGTCAGAAGGGACCTTAAACACCGTCTAGTTCCAACACCCCTGCCACAATTCGGGACACCTCCCACTAGACTAGGTTACATCGAATTTGGCCTTGAACACTTCCAGGGATGGGGCATCCACAACTTCCCTGGGCAACCTGTTCCAGTATCTCACCACCCTAAGTAAAAAATTTCTTCCTGGCATCTAATCTAAATCTACCCCCTTTCAGTTTAAAACTGTTACCCCTCATCCTATCACTACAATCCCTCATAA
Source organism: Vanellus vanellus (assembly GCF_965231255.1). NCBI lineage: Eukaryota > Metazoa > Chordata > Aves > Charadriiformes > Charadriidae > Vanellus > Vanellus vanellus. Next base: position 41,091,322 of record NC_138908.1, on the reverse strand, counting down.
GAAGTGCCTCTACGTCTTTCCTGTAGGCTGCATTTAAGTACTAGAAGGCTGCTACGAGGTGTCCCTGGAGTATTGTCTTCTGCAGGCTGAACAAACCCAACTCTCTCAGCCTGTCTTCATAGGAGAGGTGCTCCAGCCCTCGGATCATCTTCATGGCCCTCCTCTGGACTCGCTGCAACAGGTCCATGTCTTTCTAATGTTGACGGCTTCAGAGCTGGACGCAGTACTCCAGGTGGGGTCTCACCAGAGCTGAGAAGGGGATCAGAATCACCTCCCTTGACCTGCTGGCCATGCTTCTTTTGATGCAGCCCAGGATGAGGTAGGCTTTCTGGGGTGCAGTTGCACACATTGAAGAGTCATGTTGAGCTTCTCGTCAACCAACACCCCCAAGTCCTTATTCTCAGGGCTGCTCTCAATGCATTCTCTGCCCTGCACTCTGTATTAGTGCTTGGGATCTCCACAGCCCAGGTGCAGGACCTTGCCCTTGGCCTTGTTGAACTTCATGAGGTTCACACAGTCCCACCTCTCAAGCCTGTCAAAATACCTCTGGATGGCATCCCTTCCCTCCTGCATATTGACCACTCCACACAGCTTGGTGTCAACAAAAAAATTCCTGAGGGTGTAGTCAATCCCACTATCCATGCTGCCGACAAAGATGTTGAACAACACCAGTTCCCGTATTGACTCCTGAGGAACACCACTTCGTCAGTGGTCTTCACTTGGACATTGAGCTGTTGACTGCAACTCTTTGAGTGTGACCATCAAGCCACTTATCTACTAAGTAGTCCACCCGTCAGATTCATATTTCTCCAATTTAGAGACAAGGTTGTTGTGCAGCAGTGTCAAATGCTTTGCACAAGTCCAGCTAGATGATATCAGTTGCTCTTCACTTGTCCACCAACGCTGTAACCCCATCACAGAAGGGCACCATATTTGTCAGGCGCGATTTGCCCTTAGTGAAGCCATGCTGGCTGCCACTAATCACCTCCTTATTTTCCATGTGCCTTAGCAGAGATTCCAATAGGATCTGCTCCATGGTCTTGCCAGGCACAGAGGTGAGATTGACCGGCCTGTAGTTCCCCGGGTCTTCTTTTTTACCCTTTTTAAAAATCGTCGTTATGTTTCCCCTTTTCCAGTCAGCAAGAACTTCACTGGACAGCCACAGCTTCTCAAATATCACGGATAGTGGCGTGGCAACTTCATCTGCCAGTTCCCTCAGGACCCATGCATGAATCCCATCAGGTCCCATGGACTTGTGCACCTTCAGGTTCCTCAGCTGGTCTTGAACTTCTCCTACAATGGGTGTTCCCTCATTCTCCTAGTCCCTGACTTTGCCTTCTGTGACTTGGGCAGTGTGGTTAGACCTCTTCCCAGTGAAGACTGAGGCAAAAAAGTCATTGAGTACCTCAGACTTGTCCATGTCCTGGGTGACTAGGTCTCCTGTTTCCTTTCAAAGAGGGCCCAAATTTTCCCTAGTCTTCCTTTTGTCACTGACATACCTATAGAAGCTTGTCTTGATGTCCCTGGCCAGCTCTATCTGGGCTTTAGCTTTTCTAACCTGATCCCTGGCTGCTTGGACAATCTCTGTATTCCTCACAGGTTACCTGTCCTTCTTTCCACCCTCTGTAGGCTTCCTGCTTCTGTTTGAGATTGTCCAGGAGCTCCTTGTTCATACATGCAGGCCTCCTGGCATTTTTCCCTGACTTCCTCTTTGTCGGGATGCAGATTAAAGGGTGCAAAAGACCATTTTATTTCTTAATACATTCTTAAAATTTCAAAAGTATTTATTCTTACAGGGTTTCCAATTTGGGTCAATAATCAAAAATTTTTGTTGTAATTTACTTTGGAACTGAAACCAGCTAAGACAATCCTTTGCAAAAGGAAACTCTTCTTTTGGCCAGTTCTTAGGGGTGACAACTCCCATCTTTTAATCATTTGAGAATTCTGCAATAGGAGCACAGAATCCATCATGGCACCTTAGGAAACTTGTTCCCAAAAAGTGCAAAGAACTTGTGTTTTTTCTTAAGAAACATTTTGTGTGAATGCGGTAGGACCACCTTGATAGAAGACCTCTATTTTATCTTGGTTTTGCTTTCAGTAGTGGTCATCGATACTGCATTTCACAGCTCGGTTTTTAAAAAAGAATGTCAGAATCATTTTCCCATTTAAATGGTTTTATGTCTGCTTTCCTTCTACCTTTCCACTGCAAAATGGTTATTCATTTTACATAATGTTTAGTTATTAGTGCAAAATAATGATTTGTGGACAGTTGAATCTAAAATTGGATTTTATTGTATCTCAGTAAACAAAAAAGGTGATTTTCTTCAAACATGAACTTGTCTCAGAGGCATTTCTTTTTGATTAACTTATTCTTCATTCAGATAATCTAGACATGAATACTGTTTCTCTAAGGAAGTTGCTAACATCTGTTTCTGTTTTAAAGCAGCAATAAGGATCAACATATCTAATATATGTCTATTATTATCAATAATAATGCATTGATATTTCCCTTCTAAATAGTTCAATTACTTTATTATTCTGACTATAAATAACAAAACCAACCTATGGAACACAAACAAGAAGACAGTGCTTATCTCCCTTTGGGGGAAAAATAGGGCTAGATAAAGGGAGCTATGTAAAATGAGTCAAGTATTGAAAATGGAAGTAAAAAATAGGCAAGATAAGTCTTAAGTAAAAACAGGGAAATCATTTGGTAATTATGGTGTGAAATATCTGAGGTGAACAGCTCCACAAGGCATAACTCAAAGCACATACGCAAGAGCAAGACTCAAGGCTAAAATTTAAATGGATTCAGGGTGAACCGTGGGGAAGATATGATTGTGCCTGCACCTATGAGGAGTTTTAAAGAGGAATTTTATGTTTGTTTACTTGAGTTTGGGTTTCATTTTTTTTTTCCACTAAACTCTACACTGGCTGAGAAACAATATGCAAAATGTTGATTCAAGAAATGTTTGCCTAATCCTGAAATGTCAAACGCTTGGCCCAGTTTGATATTTCTGCATTCATATGGCAGAATTTAAGCTTTCATTTAAAGGTGGACATTCCTAATCACTTTGCCTTCTTCAAGTTTAAACCAATTAAAACGTGGTAGAATGTCCCCTTTATCAGTTTTTAGGTATCCTGAGTTAATGACTCTGAAACAGAGACAAACTTCCTTTCTCTCCATAAATTTATTTAAAATATTAATCCTGAAATTTAATGACAGTAGTTAATTGTCAGTGTAAGCCATATAAATGGTAAATACTCTGAAATGCTTTGGCCTAAACAGCTAGGAATGGGTAGCTCTTGCTGAACTGATATACAAAAAAATCATTTCAATAGAAACAGGAATGTCTTGCTAGTCAGAACTGAACAGTAACGTTACAGTTTTATAAAGGAAAGGAAAACCAGAACTTACTCCATTTGAATGGCACATCTGAATTATGGATATCTTTGATCTAAGTTTTCATTTTCCTCACCTGTAAACTGAAAATATATCTCCTTTTCTTGCCCCCATAAGCTCCCTAAGAAGATAATAAACAAATAAAATATACTAATATGAATATTGAAAATGCAGTGCTGATTATTACCACTGAACAACTCCTGGAAAATTGATAATGCAATATTTATATTACATTTTGAAGATTATGCACTATCTCATAAAATAATCAGAGGGCAATAATCAGCAATCAATGAGATAAAATCAGGTACTAAATATGTGCTCATTAAGTGAGTACATATTAAACCAATTACCAATGAAGTAGCGAGCTGAACAAAAAATTGTAAGTGATCATGAAATTTATAGTTTGTATGCTAAGGGAGGTACACAAGGTCTCAAATTAAAAATTAGTCCTTGCATTTCCTAAGGTATTCAAGTATTTTATTTTATTTTATTTTATTTTATTTTTTATTTTTATTTTTATTTTTTTTATTTTATTTTTTTTATTTTATTTTATTTGTTAGCAGTCTTTTCTCTATTACAGGTTCATCACACTGACCAAGTATCTACATATCTTTATCAAATGATCCTCATAATACCAACAAGTATGGAAATAGAAGTCCCGCTGCTTTAGGTATGGGCTGCAAAGCATCAAGTTATTGATTGGTGTAACAATTCAGAAGTCTCTGAAATGATAAGCAGAACCTTGATCACTATCGCTAGTAACCTCACAGGTATACCCTCCTTTCTCTCATTTGATTTAATTATATTACAAATATATAGTAAGGCCATATTGGGTGTACATGGCAAGGTAGCGGGGGGGGGGGGGGGGGGGCACCTACAGGGATGGCTTCTGTCAGAAGATTCTAGAAGCTTACCCCATGTCCAACAGAGCCAATGCCAAACAGCTCCAAGACGGACACATGCCAAACAGCTCCAAGACAGACACACTGCTGGCCAAATCTGAGCCAATCAGTGATGGTGGTAGCATGTGTGATAACATATTTAAGAAAGGGTAAAAAAATGCTGTGCAACAGCAGCTGAGAGACAGGAGTGAAAATATGTGAGAGAAACAGCCCTGTAGACACCAAGGTCAGTGAAGAAAGAAGGGGAGAACATGCTCCGGGCGCCAGAGCAGAGATTCCTCTGCAGCCTGTGGTGAAGACCATGGTGATGTAGGCTGTCCCCCTGCAGCACATAGAGGTTCACGGTGGAGTAGCTAGATATCTAGGCTATTGAGGACCCCACTCTGGAGCAGTTGGATATGCTATGAAGACAGCTGTAACATCATGGAGAGCCCGTGCTGGAGCAGGCTCCTGGCAGTACCTGTGACCCCATGGAGAGGAGCCCCCACTGGAGTAGGTTTTCTGGCAGGACTCGTGACCCCATGGGGGACCCATGCTGGAGCAGTCTGTTTCTGAAGGACTGCCCCCTGTGGAGGGGACCTGTGCTGGAGCAGCTCATGAAGAATCATGGAATCATAGAATGGTTTAGGTTGGAAAGGACCTTGAAGATCATCAAGTTCCAACCCCCCTGCCATAGGCAAGGACACCTCCTACTAGACCAGGCTGCCCAAGGTCACATCCGGCCTGGCCTTGAACACCTCCAGGGATAGGGCCTCAACAACCTCTCTGGGCAACTGTTCCAGTGCCTTACCACCCGCAAAGTGAAAAATTTCTTCCTAACATTTAATCTGAATCTGCCCTCTTCCAATTTAAAGCCATTCCGCCTCGTCCTATCACTACATGTCTGATTAAAAAGTCCTTCCCCAGCACTTCTGTAGGCCCTCTCTAGGCACTGAAAGGATGCAATGAGATCTCCCCAGAGCCTTCTTTTCTCCAGGCTGAAGAGCCCCAACTCTCTCAGCCTCTCCTCATAGGAGAGGTTCTCTAGCCCTTGGATCATCCTCATGGTCCTCCTCTGGACGTGCTCCAGCAGGTCCACGTCCTTCTTATGTTGGGGACTCCCGAGCAGTACTCCAGGTGGGGTCTCACAAGAGTGGAACTGCAGCCTGAGGGAAGGACCCACACAGGAGAAGTTCATGGAGGACTGTCTCCCATGGGTGCGACCCCACACTGGAACAGGGGAAGAGTGTGAGGCGGAAGGAGAGTGTCCTGGTTTAAAGTAAATCAGAACCCATTTTCTGCTTTACCATTTTGCTTTGCAGCTAAGACTATTCTAACTAACTGAACTTTCTGAAATTAACAGTATACAGTGCAGAAACTTTTCACTGTCAGAGTGATAAGACCTGATTAACTGTAATTTATGCAAAGGAATGTTATGCAGAGAGGCCCTTGCTTATACTTATTGCTGTAACAATCAACGTCATCTAACTTTTGTTATTTTCCCCATTGGAGAGTCAGAAGTGGAAAAGCATAGAGGGGTCGCACTTGCTGGGAGGAGTGGACAGGAAAAGTGACCCAAAACTGACCAGCAGGGTGTTCCATCCCATCTGCATCACACTCAGTATAAAAGTTGAGGGATCATTCTTCAATGGCTGGCATGCAAGTAGGACTCTGTCTGTTTGTCTGCCTTTGATCACAATTCATGTATTCCAGAATCCAGATCGGGAATCCAGTTCCCATCCATCACTGACTCCAGTCTGGGACTTTTCCTGTTCCTGTCATTGGGGGAAAGCATCTGTTATTCTTTTTCATTGGCCAGTACGGCCCAAATGACAAAAGAGCCACAGAGACAATGTGTTATGAACTGACTGCAAACCCATTCACCATCCTCCTGCACTACTTGAGGGGATGAAGTAGACAAATCGAGAGTCAAGTTGAAACTGGGGAAGAAAGGAGGGTGGAAGGCAGTGTTTTTAGATTTGTTCTTATTTCTCATTATCCTATTCTCTTATTAATTTGCACTAAATTAAATTAATTTCTCTGAGTAGAGTCTGTTTTTCCTGTGATGGTAATTGGTGAATGATCTCCCTGTCCTTATCTCAACCCCTGAGCTTTTTGTTCTATATTTTCTCCCCTGTCTTGTTGATGAGGGGCAGTGACAGAATGTCTTAGTGGGCACCTGGTGGTCAGCCAAGGTCAACTCAGTGCAAAAGGGAAGGTCATTTAGGGTGGAAATTCAAATGTTAATGTAAAATTTTTAGATTGTCCTGCAGACACGTTTCCTCTCATCTTGTGATAAAGGTTTGAATAGCAAAATGTACATCAAAATCTTTTACGGCTGTCAGAGAGACTACCTACATTTAAGTAACTGAGATGTGTGATTCTGGAAAGAAACAGTCCCATAGGCCAAGAAAAATTAAAAAATGGTGCATTGTACAATGCACTAATTTTTAGAAATAGAGGCCTCAATGTATTACATGTAGGTTATAAAATTATTTCTAGGAATCTCAAACTACTTACCAAAATCTCTCCTCTAAAAATCACCACAGAAACAGGGCTACATGTCACTTTAGGGCCTGACTGAACAAGCAATAATATTTTAATCTTAGATGCCTCTCTTCTGCCATGGAGGAATTTATCTGCCTGTTTTTTACTTTCTGTATAAGATTCAACAGAGCAAATAAACTCTATTCACAGTAAATCAAACAAATGTGAAATGTCAAATAAATTATGCTTTTATGAATCATAAAATGCCGTTACCTGTCATTACACCGACCCAGAACACAAAGAAATTGAAAACTAATGGTAATAAAGTTAATGGGAATTGTAAGTGTGTATAATCCAGAGCTATGTCTTATTTTCCTGATAGCAAAGCTTATACTTAATGTTACATAAGCTTGCTGCTTTAATATTTAGAAATCTTTCTAAGTCAACCAGAAGAGATTGTAGGATTGTTTTTCCTCTTTGGATGAGAAATTATGTCCAAAACTGTCAACTTCCACTGAGCTAACCCAGTTCTTCCGAGAAACTTTCAAACAACGCAGTGTAAGGGCAAAACCTTTTCACTACAGCTGTAGTACAACTGTTTATAATTGTATACCATTATAAGCAGCACTTAAGAATATTCTTTGACATGTTAATGGTCTCTGCACACTCACTGTTATGATGCCAGACACCCCTGGGCAATGGGAAGGAGCACATGGGTGAAGGCCAGTTAAGATCTGCCACACCCTTCAGATCTTTGAGGTGTCTTTTGTCTTTGAATATTGAAATGTTGGGCTGAGCACATATACATCTCCCAGCTGATTTGTTAATTAGCCAGGCATTGCAGAGCTACTACTTTTGCACTCACAGAACAACTTCTTGTCATACAACACTTTCAGGGTTGCTTACCTGCACACAAGATCAGTTTGTTCTGCAGACATGGGGAACCTCTCCATCTCCTTGAACCTACCAGAATAAAAGGGTTCTGCGGCTTTTCACACAAGCACTGGTGTTCAAGAGAATAGCATAACTCCGTCCTTGTGGGCTCAGTGTAAGGGAGATCACGGAGCAGTTCCATATGCTTAATCAACTTGTTTTTACAAAGGGATATTCATACTGCAGTCACAACCCTTAAACTAGTCAATGTTATTTCTACCATGGATGTAGAAAGATACTTTGTTTTTTTACATGGGAGAAGCCATCCCACCAGAGATTTCGTGTCACTGGCTCCTTTTTGGCTTGTATGAGAGCAAATGAGTATTTTCATGTGAAATCAAACTACAAGAAGCCTTACTCAGTATGTTCTTCAGAAATGCCTTATATGAGCTGTGAGGACTGCCTTTTCCATTTCTGTCATAAAGGTGGAAAAAAAATGTATATTATTTGTATACATAATACTTTACTATTGACAAACATTTTTTAAAATACTTAATTGACTATGAAGATGCGCTTAGTAGCTCCACAACTGCCAAGTCTGAAAGCATATAATGTCATATGAAACAATATAGTAACCCCTGACAGAGAGGAAAAGCTTCGTATATAAAATGAATACATTAGAATATATCAGCTGTTTAGTTGTAATTTTTTTGTAAGCATTAAAATATGATGTGAAGTGAGTTCTAACTTAGAACAGATAATTCAATCTTATTTTGTCAAAAATGCATGTCTCTTACTCTGAAATAATAAAAAAGTGGTGTTGTATCATAATCCACTTGCCCATAATTTATTTCTTCAATGTGGAGTATAGGCCATTGGTCTGTCCTGAAAATAGCTTTTTTTTTCAGTGGTATAACCAAACATAAAGAAATTTCATGATCAAACCCATAGAAGTGATAGTTCCTTAACTATAGGCAATAAGAAGCTATTCAGTAATTTCTATTATTTCTTTAAGGGACATCCTTTTTCTTTTTCCCATTTTCATCTTTTTTTTTTTTTCCCTGCAAAGTTGAACCTGAAATCCAAAGATACATACGCAGTCAAGAAATCAAGGATGTGATTGAGACCAGAAATTTTTTCTCCACAACTGTTCCTTTCTTACTTAATATTATACTTTCTGCTTTTTGTTGTTTCCATAACACATCTTTTGAAGGGAGTGTCAGTGAAACATAAGTATCTGAAAGTGGCACTAGTGCACCTTGAAAATGACAACATGAAACTGAATGTTGTGAAGGATTCAAAGGACTGAAAAATTCTATAGTACCTGGGTTAGCATTTTCAAATACACGCATTGTATCTAGGCTGTATTTTTAAAAATATCATTTATCATCATCATAAACTTTATTTTTTGGGGTTTTTTTCTGCTTTTTTTAATGGCTTTCTATCTGGATGAAGCAATCTTCTTTTATTATTTGAAGTGTAGTATTTCTTATTCTTCTTATTTATGGCCAGTGAAGTGCCATAAATATGGTAACAAACAACCTTCAAAGAGTCCTAAGAACAGAGATTAGGAGACTGTGTTGAGTTAACCTTGGCTGGGCACCAGGTGCCCATTAAGCCACTCTATTATGCCCCCTCCACAAGTGGAGAGGAGAGAGCAAATATGATGAGAGGCTCATGGGTTGAAATCAAGAAAGGCAGATCACCAATTACCATCACGGGTAAAACCAACTCAACTAGGAGAAATGAATTTAATTATTTACTGCAAATTAATAAGACAGTAAGATAATGAGAAATAAGAGCAAACCTAAAAACACTTCCACCCACCCTCCTTTCTTCCCAAGGTCCAACTTGATTTTCAACTTTTCTACCTCGTCTCCTCAAGTAGCACAGGGGGATGGTGAATGGGTTTGAGGTCAGTTCCTAACACGTAGTCAATTCATAAAAAGTTCTTCATAAGTAAGAGGCTCCTTGCTCTCTTCCCTTGTTCCAGTGTGGGGTCCCACCCATGGAACACAGTCCTCCACGAACTTCTGTGTGGGTTTTTCCCTCGGAGAGCAGTTCTTCATGAACTGCTCCAGCACAGGTCCCTTCCACGGGGGGCAGTCCTTCAGAAACAGACTGCTCCAGCACGGGCTCTCCATGATGTTACAGCTGTCTTCATAGCATATCCAACTGCTCCAGAGTGGGGTCCTCAATAGCCTAGATATCTAGCTACTCCACCGTGAACCTCTATGTGCTGCAGGGGGACAGCCTACATCACCATGGTCTTCACCACAGGCTGCAGAGGAATCTCTGCTCTGGCGCCCGGAGCATGTTCTCCCCTTCTTTCTTCACTGACCTTGGTGTCTACAGGGCTGTTTCTCTCACATATTTTCACTCCTGTCTCTCAGCTGCTGTTGCACAGCATTTTTTTACCCTTTCTTAAATATGTTATCACACATGCTACCACCATCACTGATTGGCTCAGATTTGGCCAGCGGTGTGTCTGTCTTGGAGCTGTTTGGCATTGGACATGGGGTAAGCTTCTAGCATCTTCTGACAGCCCTGTAGGTGCTCCCCCCCCCCGCTACCAAAACTTTCCCACGCAAACTTAACGCAAAGACACAAAGAAAAGGTGCTGAGCATAGTCTCTGATGGACAGAAAATACAGGTGTGTGGAGCAGCTGGAATGGGCAGATGCTACGTCATGCAGGAAATGGCTGTTGCCTTTGTCAAGCTCAACAAACTTTATGGAACAATGTTCCATCTACTGTTAAGCACAGAAACAGAGACTCACACTTTTTTTCTCAGATAGTGGTGGCAGAGACTGCATCAAAAATATACGTGAATGGCCATCTTTGAACAGCTATACAGTTTTTCCAAGCTTTGTGCATTTAATTTACATTTCTCTTACACGTCCCACTATAAAAAGAAACACAAAACAAACAAATAAAATAACTGAATTTTAAAAACACTATAAAGCTCACGTATGATTTATAAGATGGCTTACTGCAGTGCTTTTCAGCATTTTTTTTCTATGATTGGCTTCTGATTCCTCTAAGGTTTTAATTAAGTCTTTAAGGGGTTTAAAGTTCTAATGGTCTCTCTCATTAAATATTTAACACAGCAATGCTTGCCTTTTTTCACTTTGTTTCAATATTGTATTGTCTTAATTGGTTTAACTGGAAGGTGAAAATGAAGCTGGTGACAAAATTTAGATTTATAGAAATGTTTTTGCTATTTCTGAAGATATTCTTCATGGATTTTTAATATCTGTCCCTTACCTTAATATTTTTAGTACTTCATGCCCAGTGAGTAGCTAATAAAATTAGAGTTGGAAGCTAAAGCAGAACATAGTTTTTAAATGCCTGTCTTCATATGTGTCATAACATGTTTCATAAATTCAATTAGTATTGATAGGCCTATAACTTACATTGAGACAAAGATAAATTAAACAAGTAATAAAAGTTCAAATGAAAATAAAATTTCCAAGATACTTAAATAATGTAACTGATAACAAGCAAATTCTTTGTTGATAAGCATGTCACTTGTACAAAGAGGCAGATTACAGTCCAATTACATGAAATATGAAATAGTTAGGATAGAGCTTCATATCCAATTTATTTGTAGACATTAAAATGGGTACTTTCAACAAAAAAATTGAATCAATGGTCTCGATAATCTTGTCCACGTACAACTATCATAGAATCATAGAATGGCAAGGACTTGTCCCACTAGACTAGGTTGCTCAAAGCCCGATCCAGCCTGGTCTAAAACACCTCTAGGAATGGGGCATCCACAACTTCCCTGGGCAACCTGTTCCGGTATCTCACCACCCTAAGTAAAAAATTTCTTCCTGGCATCTAATCTAAATCTACCCCCTTTCAGTTTAAAACTGTTACCCCTCATCCTATCACTACAATCCCTCATAAGAAGTGCCTCTACGTCTTTCCTGTAGGCTGCATTTAAGTACTAGAAGGCTGCTACGAGGTGTCCCTGGAGTATTGTCTTCTGCAGGCTGAACAAACCCAACTCTCTCAGCCTGTCTTCATAGGAGAGGTGCTCCAGCCCTCGGATCATCTTCATGGCCCTCCTCTGGACTCCCTGCAACAGGTCCATGTCTTTCTTATGTTGACAGCTTCAGAGCTGGACGCAGTACTCCAGGTGGGGTCTCACCAGAGCTGAGAAGGGGATCAGAATCACCTCCCTTGACCTGCTGGCCATGCTTCTTTTGATGCAGCCCAGGATGAGGTAGGCTTTCTGGGGTGCAATTGCACACATTGAAGGGTCATGTTGAGCTTCTCATCAACCAACACCCCCAAGTCCTTATTCTCAGGGCTGCTCTCAATGCATTCTCTGCCCTGCACTCTGTATTAGTGCTTGGGATCTCCACAGCCCAGGTGCAGGACCTTGCCCTTGGCCTTGTTGAACTTCATGAGGTTCACACAGTCCCACCTCTCAAGCCTGTCAAAATACCTCTGGATGGCATCCCTTCCCTCCTGCATATTGACCGCTCCACACAGCTTGGCATCGTCAGCAAACTTGCTGTCTATGTCACAGAAAATGTAACAAGGGTCACCTTACATTCTTGGCACAGAGAAAGAAAAAACATGATGCAAACTCTTCTATATCTCTAAAGATAGTGATTGCTCAGACCCAGTGCTGGATGCAACAATGTTAGGATGCTTGCATAGCCTCTGGCTGTATTATATCAGTGTTCTGGATATAGTACTTCAATTTCTAGAGCTGTCAATCTCACTTCTTTTATTCTTAAGAACTAAAATGAAGAGAAAATGACATTTTTCTAAAACAACTAGGGTGCAGTATTGTTCTTACTGATGTTGTAAAGTAGCTGGAGATATAATAAGCCTTCTCTGATCCTGACAAGAGCTTACGGTTGAGAAAAGTGCATTCTAGTAAAATAGAAACTCAGAATTGAAAAAAACAAAGGTAAAACCAGTAAAATATGCAAAACAGAAAAAGAGACAATTTACTTGAATAACTAAAATTACTTTTAAAAGGAAATACTGTCAGGCTGAAAGCTACACTTAGGAATTTTTAAAAATTGTTTCTCCTTTCCTGTTGAGTGGGTAATTTCAGTGTCAGTTATGGTTTTCCAAAAAATTTTTAACTCTTCAATGTTTATCCAAAAGTCATATCAGCTAGACATACAAATAATTCATGTGGTGATCCTGAGCAGAAGACCATTGTACATGGAGAAGTTAGGGATCCACAATACAGTTAACCCAAGCATGGCCAGGCCAGTGCTGTGCTGCATGGGGCCATGCATCCAGTGTGGTCTTCAGGCTGTCTTGTGCTGCACAAATCACTTGTCTGCAGGATAACCTCAGGCTCCTTACAGCAATAGAGGAGCCTGCAGGCAGCTCTCACTCTGTACTGGTAATAATGCCACCGGTGTGGCCTTGCGTTTATCTAAGAGTGCCACAAGAAGTTCTCACAAGAACATCATTTTTTGTTAACTGTAGAAATGATGAATAGATTTGTTCCCTTACAATCTTGAAAATCTTACAATATCTTGAATGACTTTAAGGGGAAAATCTCTGCTATGGACCTGACCTGCTTCCCTTGTTAATAGTTCATATCTTTTAATTTTCTAGCAGGATATTTATGAAATGTTCCATTTGTTGCTAGTTTTATATATACATCTATATAAAAAACTATATATATATTATAGCATGCATATGTTTTTATTTTTTCAGTTGCAAAAATTAATTCACAGAGCAAGTCCTATGCCTTCTACAGACCTTTTGATGCTTTCATTTACTATTTTTAATATGCTGCAGAGATTTGAATTTTGACTTTTTTACGAGGTAATTCTTCCACTTTCAGAAGGGTTCACAGTACATCAATTTGCTAAATCAATTAAAAGAAAAAGGAAAAAAAAAGTTTGAAATAAAGTTAGTTAATGATTGATTAATATCAATTGAGAAAGGAAATTGTCTTATCTTGTATTTACAGAAATTTTTCCCCTAGGAGGACCTGGGAGTGCTCTATAATCTGTATTATATGCAAAGAAGGAAGAAAATCTTAAAAAGAGCAGTCTGTCCTCCATAACACAATTCTAATAACTTTTGACCAGGTACAGCACACTGCCGAGTTCATATCATCGGAAAGCAAGCAAACCAACCTGATCAGACTATCAGTCTCATCAGTCGTTGATGGATGTGAAGCATGTGAGCATAGGATTTGCCTCACGTAACTTAACCTGTGCCTAGCTCAACTTCAAGGATACCTCTGTAATCAGCGGAGGAAGAGTGGTGTCTCCAGCAAGCAATTCACTATGTCTAGTGTTGTCATCCCAGCAGTGGTGGGCCAGTTCACTTTATGGGGAGACCTATTTGTCCTTCTACTTGTTACAGAGCAGTCCTAAATAACAATCTCTCAGTAGATACTTGACTTTCAGAATGCGGAACTTCAGTGAAATAAATCCCCCACCAAGTTACTCAAGCACACAAGTCTCAGGGACTTCTAATCCCATTTAAGAAACTCTGTTCATTAGGTATTACTTAGTATTCTGTATCCAGCCTCAGTACCACGGTGTTTAAAAACTGCACGTGGATCAGAGTCTGTTTGATGTTACTCTGTTCAGGGCTCACAGCATATAAAGTATGTAAGATTATCTATGGTATTCTCTTACAGTGTTAGCACCAATAGAAAGCATTTTAAATGAGAACTTACTGAGTTTAAGCACCTTTCTTACTGGGACCATAATGAACCAGCTCCTCCCAGCGCAAAAAAAACCAAACACTAGATCAAAGAATATACTGCTTGTCAATACGTTTCATTTTTTAATCCCAGGTCCTTCTATGTTTAAAATTTGTATAAATTCATATCTAAAAATCCTGTCTCAGTTTCAGCTGCCTCTACAGTTACCATTTTTGTCTTCTGGTGATCATATTTACCCTATTTTTATTTTTCTCCTTCTACTGAGGTGTCAGTTAAGGCATGTCATTCCTTCCCCTTTCTTTTGTGATTGTTCAGGGTGTAAAATTATGAGAAACCTACTGTGTAGGGTTACTTCATAAAGGCATGGGGAATAAAAAGCCTATAAAGTTTATTTTTGCTTAGTAACTGAAATAGTGTGACCTTTTTGTTCCAAATTCTATCATCTGGTTCATGAACCTCTTATTGTTGAAGTCAGCCTATGAAGGTCTTCAACAGAACCTATCAAGCAGAGTGTGTACTGTAGATAAACTAAAGACTATTTTTCTTTTCCACTGGCAACAATGACATTTGATCTTTCATGTACCTGCTATTCCTCCCACCTGTGCCATCTGAATACTGGAAAACATGAAATAATGTCTGTCTTGTGTCACTACTTCTTCTAACATACACATTTTCAGTCTTCATCTGATCATTCTTTTCCCTAATGATGACCAAACATCAAGTTTACACTTCTTTTCCCAGAAGAGAAATCAATTATTTTATTTACTGTAATACAGTGTACCTAACTGTTCAATGCTGGCAGGTTAGAGCTTAAGTAGTTTATGGCTTAGTGCAGGAAATAAAGACACTTATAAGAGTAAAGGAGGAAATGGACTAATCATAAATTACTCAAATGTTAGGCAGCAGTATACCCAACACTTTTCATATTGCTTGATTTCAGTGTGTCATATGCTGTAGTGTGTCTTGCTAGAGGAACTAATTTTCATTTCAGATGAGCTCTTATATATAGTTTAAGTCAGCAATGTATTAACATAATGAATATTGTATTAGTACAAAAAAGCATGTGTCATTGGCCTGTGCTGTTCAAACTGTTTTACTCAATAAATTTGGTAAAAGAAATTTATGAACTTAAGCTGGTCATCATAATTCATACTCAAATAGTAGAGATGCTTTTAACCTTTCCAGTCTGCATTCATTTCCTCAAATTCCTGAACAGATTTTTCAGAAGTTCCTGTGTACTATGATTACATCCAAATAAGATCTTTACCTGATGACATATTGATTTTCAGGTTTTGAAATCAGCTTTGCTTTAAAGAATGCTTTCAGAAAAAATAGTATTGCATATTAACAATTCTAAGGAGATATGTTCTTCATTATGTATGTACTAGTGAAATGGAAATTTCAGCTCACTCGTAAGTTCACTTCTTTTCTAAGTGCTTGGAATTATCATGATTATATTTATATGAGAAGTAGTCTCTTGTATCCAGAAAGCAATTAGGGTTTGTGGAAGGTCTTAATCAGGTCTGCTGGAATCAAGCCCTCCACTACACAAAAGACATGCTGACGTTATCTTACTGTGCTATCATTTGAATGTTAAAACAAGATATGGTACAGAAGAAATATCTATTGTTTGGAAGAATTGGCTTGTTATGCTCCAGTTTAGGTAGATATGATAAGATGATGAGGAATGAGGTCTTGCAGCTGGCTGGCTTTCTGCACATTGAGAATGCAAACCAGTGCACAGATGCACTGCCAGTGAAGGTCCAGCTGCTGCAGGCTGAGTATGCAGATTGAACAGACACTGCCAGTTTCCAAACAGGCACTTTGAGGTGAGTTGAAGGTAGCAGAGTTGCCATAGAAAGTGCCCCAAACTTCCCCAAAGGCATCTTTAATTGAAGCTGACATACTCCTTTGAACTGGTAGCCACAAATAAACAATAACTGAGCATCAAAGTGAGTGATAATATAGATTTGTTTGAAGCATATTAAGAAAATGGTGCAATATTGATCTTTGTCAATATTTCAAGTGGTGGTGAGACATTCTTTTATGTTCATAGGCCAATGATATTACACAAACATATGCTAAACTTAAGACACTGCCCCCACAGCAGAGTCACTCTTGACTACTTGTGGGAGTTACAATAATTCTGATTGTGGTGGGTTGACTCTGACCAGCAGCTAAGCGCCCACACAGTTGCTTCCATCATCTCCCAGCGGGATGGGGGAGAGGATTAGAAAGACATGTGAGAAAAAACTCATGGGTTGAGATACAGACAGTTTAATAAGTAAAGAAAAAAGGGGAAAATAACCCCCAAACAAGTGAGTGATGCAAAGGCAATCACTCACCACATTGTGCCAGCAGACTGATGCCCAACGAGTCTGCTCTCCAAGGCTACTTGGGAAAAACACCCCCTCAGTTTTTATTGCTAAGCATGATGTTACAGCATGGAATCTCCCTTTGGTTCAGCTGTCCCAGCTCTGCCTCTCACAGAATCATAGAATCGCTGAGGTTGGAAAGGACCTTTAAGATCATCAAGTCCAACCATTAACCCTCCCTGACAAAACCCATTTCTAAACCATGTCCCTAAGTACCACATCTACCCTTTTTTTAAACACCTCCAGGGATGGTGAATACACCACCTCCCTGGGCAGCCTATTCCAATGTTTAATAACCCTTTCAGTGAAGAAGTGTTTCCTAATATCCAATCTAAACCTCCCCTGACATAACTTAAACCCATTTCCTCTCATCCTATCACTTGTCACCAGGGAGAAGAGGTCAGCCCTCACCTCTCTACAACCTCCTTTCAGGTAGTTGTAGAGAGTGATAAGGTCTCCCCTCAGCCTCCTCTTCTCCAGGCTAAACAACCCCAGATCCCTCAGTCACTCCTCATAAGATTTGTCCTCCAGACCCCTCACCAGCTTTGTAGCTCTTCTCTGGACACGCTCCAACACCTCAATGTCCTTCTTGTAGTGAGGGGCCCAAAAGTGAACACAGTACTAGAGGTGGGGCCTCACCAGTGCCGAGTACAGGGGGATGATCGCTTCCCTAGTCCTGCTTACCACACTATTCCTGATACAGGCCACGATGCTGTTGGCCTTCTTGGCTGCCTGGGCACACTGCTGGCTCATATTCAGCTGGCCATCCACCAACACCCCCAGGTCCTTTTCTGCTGGGCAGCTTTCAATCCACTCCACCCCAATCCTGTAGCACTGCATGGGGTTGTTGTGACCCAAGTGCAGGGCCCACCACTTGGCCTTGTTGAACCTCATACCATTGGCCTTGGCCCATCAGTCGAGTCTGTCAAGATCCCTCTGCAGAATCAACCTACCCTCAAGCAGATCAACACGCCTGCCTAGCTCAGTGTCATCTGCGAACTTACTGAGGGTGCATTCGGTCCCCTCATCCAGGTCATTGATAAAGATATTAAAGAGAACTGGCCCCAGCACAGAGCCCTGGGGGACACCACTTGTGACCGGACACCAACTGGATTTAACTCCATTCACCACCACTCTCTGGGCATGGCCATCCAGCCAGTTTTTTACCCAGCAAAGAGTACACCTTTCCAGGCCATAAGCAGCCAGTTTCTCCAGGAGAATTCTGTGGAAAACGGTGTCAAAAGCTTTGCAAAAATCCAGGTAGATAACATCCACAGCTTTTCCCTCATCCACTAAGCGGGCCACCTTATCATAGAAGGAGATCAGGTTTGTCAGGCATGACCGGCCTTTCACAAAATTTTGCCTACTCACAGCCTACTCGTTGGGGGGTAGTGTGAGAAATCAAGGACTCAGTGCTATGAAAACACTGTACAGCAATAGCCACTGCAAACGTTGGTGTATTAACAATATTGTTTTCATCATGAATCAGAAACAGCACTTTATGAGCTAATATAAAGAAAATTAACTCCACTCCATCCAGACAGTACACTGACTTGAGTTCCTATTTGTAATGTGTTTCACTTAAATGACTTTTACACAAGACCAAGAGATATATCAGAAATACTGTCTTTTAAATGGTTTAACAGTCCTGATAGAAAATTGCAACTATTGGTCTCATATATTTGGATCTTCCCAATACATTTGACATAATGCCACAAAGGATTTTTATTAAAGTGTTCAGAAGACACAGAATTATCAGGACACATACTAGATTAAAAACTTGATATGAAACAATGATAAAGAAATCATTCATTAGGAAAAGATATGAAAATTTAGATTTTTGTTACTTACACACTCAGTGTTTCAAATGTGTTCAGAGCAAAATAGATCAATATTTTATCCAAAGTGAAATTCTGGTAGTCCCTTTTAGATTCCATTCACACTAATTCTTTTCTCTTTGTGATTCTTTTCTATACACAGGTTATTGACCTTGGTTTTGTTTGTAATTGAGATTGTAATTGAGGGAATGTCTTCAAATCCATAGAATGTTATATAAATGTGAATACAAATTTGCTGGGTTTCTTTCCTTGCCTAATATGCCTATTTAGTAGCAGTACTAGTAATACTTGAAAAAATATTAAACAGTGACAAACATGGCTTATTATTTCTATGTCACAATAAAAGACAGTACTATTTAGATAAGTACTTGTTTTTTGTTATGCTTCCAGTAAAGCCTAAAGTTTCAGAAAGCTGACAAAACACCTAGCTATGACAAATTTAGCTGAAAGGGCAGGTAGTTAAAATTGCTATTATGCAGACATGTTTGTTTGTCTTCTCAGATATGCCAGCAGTGACCTTTTCAACATTCCCATTGCATGTTTTATCAAAGAACACTGTCTCGACTCTTATGAGATCTTGCTCATAAGTACAGGATATGAACTCAAAGCTTTGTGCAGTCTGTGAAACTGGAAATCCGAGTGTTATCCAGCACAGGCTAATGCAGCTTTCAGCATGCCAAAAAGAGCTCATGACATTCAGTTTCCTAAGGCCTAAAAGTCTGGCAGCCTAGCATTAAGTGAAACTGAAGGAGGCTCGTATCAGGGGACTGAGAATATACAAAATAAATCCTGTGAGGTTGGAGCAGGCTCCTAAGGATGTCTATCATCTGTTGAAGTGAGCATTTGCTAAATTTCATAAATCTTTGAGAACAGAAGCTTCTGAGACTTTTAACTTAGGACTTCTTTTTTTTCTCCCAGAAGATAAAGTGAAAATATTTTTCACGACTAAAATGAAAATCCTGCTTTTTTTTCAACCCTTCTCAAGAGATAATGATCGTTTTTTAATTGTATGCATGTAATTCTGCCTACATTGAGTAGTTTCATTGTGCTAACTCAAGGACTGTCCTCGCTTAAAAGCACAAGAGCATTAGTACTCTTAAGGGAATGAGTTGGAGTAGGTTTTGGTGGGTTTTGGCTTTTTTTTAAGATCTCTTGTTACTGTCTTCTGGCTTAAGCTTTTCAAATAGTTGATTTTTTTGTTCCACAGAAATGGTGGACCTAGCACAAAAACATTTGGAGGAGCTGTAAGATCCTGACACAGTTATAGCTAACAGCAAAAAACCCACAACAATAATGACAAGTTCTCATCAATATTGGGTTTTTTGCTGACCTGATCAGCATTGCCTGTATTAACACCCAGCTCTTTTAAGTACAAAACCAATATCAGATAGGTTTGGAGAATTAAACTTCAAAATAATAAAAAAAAATCTAGTAAACAAAATAAATGGACTCTATGATACATGTAAAAAGTACTCAAGGAAATCACATTCATGTAGGCTAAATCTTTAGATGATTATTTCTCTCCACGTACAGCCAGTAGATTATGCGTGCTGCCCTTTGACCAGAATGTCAACTTTTTTTACTTCTATGGCCCTCCATTTATAATAGGCTATTTTGAACAGTATTAGTTGTAGGTCACTGAAAAAGACTTTTCTTTGTCTGCTTCTTTACTAATGTAGCCCTTTTTGGAGGGTGTGCTTGCAATCTACAGAAACATGAAGAATTCCAGATAGCTTGAATGAGCTAGCATGGATAAGAATGCAGGTATTAAATTCAATCAAAGAATTGGAGGTGATCATAGAATCATAGAATCATAGAATGGTTTAGGTTGGAAAGGACCTTGAAGATCATCAAGTTCCAACCCCCCTGCCATAGGCAGGGACACCTCCCACTAGACCAGGTTGTCCAAGGCCACATCCAACCTGGCCTTGAACACCTCCAGGGGTGGGTCCTCAACAACCTCTCTGGGCAACTGTTCCAGTGCCTTACCACCCTCAAAGTGAAAAATTTCTTCCTAACATTTAATCTGAACCTACCCTCTTCCAGTTTAAAGCCATTCCCCCTCATCCTATCCCTACATGCCTGAGTAAAAAGTCCTTCCCCAGCACTCCTGTAGGCCCCCTTTAGGTACTGGAAGGGTGCAGAGATCTCCCCAGAGCCTTCTCTTCTCCAGGCTGAAGAGCCCCAACTCTCTCAGCCTCTCCTCATAGGAGAGGTTCTCCAGCCCTCGGATCATCCTCATGGCCCTCCTCTGGATGCGCTCCGACAGGTCCACGTCCTTCTTATGTTGGGGACTCCAGAGCTGGATGCAGTACTTCAGGTGGGGTCTAACAAGAGTAGAGTAGAAGGACAGAATCACCTGCCTTGACCTGCTGGCCACGCTTCTTCTGATGCAGCCCAGGATACAGTTGGCCTTCTGGGCTGCGATCAAACATTGCTGGCTCATGTTGAGCTTCTCGTCAGTCAGCACACACAGGTCCTTCTCCTCAAGCCTGCTCTCCAGCCATTTCCCGCTGAGCCTGTATTTGTGCTTGGGATTGCCCCGACCCAGATGTAGGACCTTGCTGAACTTCATGAGGTTGGCTTGGGCTCACCTCTCCAGCCTGTCCAGGTCCCTCTGGATGGCATATCTCCCCTCCATTGTATCTACCTCACCAAACAGCTTGGCAGCTTGGTATCATCAGCAAACTTGCTGAGGGTGCACTCAACCCCACTGTCCACATTGCTGACAAAGATGTTGAACAGTACAGGTCCCGGTCCTGACCCCTGAGGAACGCCGCTCGTGACTGGTCTCCACTTGGACATGGAGCCGTTGGTCACAACTCTGAGTGCAAACGTCCAGCCAGTTCTTTACCCACCGGGTGGTCCATCTGTCGAATCCATGTCTCTTCAATTTAGAGACCAGGATGTCATGTGGGATGGTGTCGAACGCTTCACACAAGTCCAAGTAGATGACATCAGTTGTTCCTCCCTTGTCCACTGCCACTGTAACACCTTCGTAGAAGGCCACCAAATTTGTCAGGCATGACTTGCCCTTGGTGAAGCCATGCTGGCTGTCACCAATCCCCTTCTTGTTTTCTATGTGCCTCAGCAGAGTTTCTAAGAGGATCTGCTCCATGATCTTGCCAGGCACAGAGATGATACCGACTAACCTGTAGTTCCCTGGGTCTTCCTTATTTACCTTTTTAAAAATAGGGGATATGTTTCCCCTTTTCCAGTTAGCAGGAACCTCACCAGACAATATATCACTGTGATCACAGTGAAATATTTTTTAATTTACTTTACATTGTCTCTTTTCTGTATTTCTGGGACACCCATAAGGTTAGCTCACTCAGCTGTTGTCTTAAGATCAGAAAGGAAAGTTATATTTTGGTCTTGGTAAGCGTTAGCTGTTTTTCTTACTATTTGACTTTGAGCCAATAGTCTTTATGTGTCCATTTTTAATGCTCCATTGCCCGTTTACACTTCCTAATTTCTATAAGATATCTTCAAAACTTAAAAAATTAAATAGATGAATATCCCTCATCACCTTATTCCACTCCATTGCCTTCTTATTATCTTACTAATTGATTACTTGTTGGGTGTATAACTGAAGCAAAGCATGATAATAGTTAATCTCCTTCTTTCATATAAGATGCAAATTAGGGCAATAAAACATATTTCACCATATCAGTCTTTAAAGAGTGAAATGTGCTGGCCTGTTTGACCTTCATGGAGATGGATTTCATCTACTGTTATACACTATAGAGAAAACGTATGCAGGGACAACAGAAGTTCTCTCACCAAATTAATGTATTTTCATCATACTAAAAAAAAAAAAAAGAAGATTAAAAAAGCCTTTTGGTGTTGTATGATGAGTCAATTTTCCCTGTACAGTCAGTCCTTGGTCCTTTTGCTGAAACATCATCTTGGTGCCAATTAGTGTCAGATTCATTACACTAGAAATTTCCCTTATATGGGCTACTAGTACTGCAAATACACTTGGCTCATTCATTAGTTCCACAAAGGTCAAGAAACATCATCCCTGAAGAGTCCGTAAGCAATGACAGGTTTGGTTAAACTCAGACATGCCACACAACATTGGAATCCATGACTTAATAGAGAAAGTCTATGTGCACCTACTTGCAATGTATGTTCTTTGTCTGCATTTAATGGCAACTCGCTGAAAATGCATCAGCCACCAGGTGAGAGTCAACCCACTCTTTCAAGGAAAGTAGTCCTTGGCTTACTGTTAAGATTGCTTTCTTAGCTTTCAAGACTTAGCTTTCAAAAAAGTGTAATGGATCAAAATGTACCAGTAAAGCTTTTCCAGTCCACTAATTTATCCACTAACCTTGTAAAATTACTTGACATTTTAACTTCTGTTTTCAGAATGCATTCACAGACTCTTCTCCACCAGTTTTTGACAAGGCACTGAGTGTAAGGGATTTTACTTTGTGTTAACAAAACTTGTGGTTCATTACCAATATAACTAACCTTAAAGAATTAAATAGTGTTTCATTGTACTATAAAGAATGGAAAGATAACAAAACAGAAAACAATTATACAGGTATCACAATACATGTAAATATTTTATTAGAAACAATACACTTGCAACATGTCTACAAAGTAAGAGTAGACATTAGATAAGGAAGTGCATTATCTCCCATATTAATTTATTTTGGGCCCAATTATTGAAAATCTATTCATTCTGTTGTAGTACATGTCTCTTGCAACCACCCATCTGCTTTTTTATCTTTCACATTTTATGAATACAGAAGCATTTATCATTTGCTCTGGGTTCTGACTTGTACATTTTAGAGGATTTCCAATTTTGAAAGCATGTGTTAGAACATGTACTTCAGCCTAGCAACCATCAAATGTCTCATTTATGAATTTATGGGTTTTGAGGATACAGTTTAAAAATGGGTAAAATCTGGATTTAACCATAAAAATACCAGAGAAGAAGCTTACACTGCACTGTACACCCTCAAGAGGTGGTGTTCAATTTGATCACCAGTTCAAATTTTCAGAAAGATCAAAGCT
This sequence comes from Vanellus vanellus, assembly GCF_965231255.1. Taxonomy (NCBI): domain Eukaryota; kingdom Metazoa; phylum Chordata; class Aves; order Charadriiformes; family Charadriidae; genus Vanellus; species Vanellus vanellus. The sequence continues at coordinate 41,067,771 of NC_138908.1, read as the reverse complement.
TTCTAACCCCTTCTTTTTCTTCTCATTTTTGACTCTAACACTGGTAATTAAGATGTATGCAGCCTGAATCAATCATAGGGTCAAGGCTTATACACACTCTCTATCCCAACACCAAATGTAGTTGCAGGCTCGAAACCTGACCTATTTTATTTACCTTATGGTTTTGTCTTACACCAGTAATAATTACTTTGGTAATCATCTGTGGCCTCTGACGACACTTCTGTGGTAGATTCCTTGCATTGTCATTGCAATAACTGTGATTTACTGCAGTACTGGAATGAAAAGTGATGTATTTGATTCTTAGCATAGCAAGTTGACAAATGGAAGCTGCTTCAGAGATATGGCAAACTTATTTTCTTTTGAAATTGCTGAAAGCACACTGTATTAGCCTGAAAATGTCTCCCAAATATACAGCTTGAAGACCAGGTAAACAAAACTTAATATTCCCACAAAGAAGAGAATTACAATAGTTGTTTCTATGGGAAATACTAGTTTTATCATTTTTAACAGCTGTTAGCAGTCTAAATGCAGGGTTTACTGCTAGCTCTTTTTTCTCTCACAAAGTACATACATATATATTTTCAAGATTATGTTTATAATTATCTTCTGCTTGTGTCTGTTTCTCAGTGTGTCCTCTCGCTTCTCACTGCTATGGCACTTAAAATTAATTGAGCACTTTGGCTGTCAGTTTCTGCAGGAGTACATGAGAGGGTACATTTTGTTGCCTTTGGTCTGCTTTTGCTATTCACTGCCTTCATAGATCAGACAAAACATGAAATTAAAATTAAAATTATGTGATTTAACATACAAGTTTTGAGGAGCTCATGATATCTTTCTGTCCAAAATATATATTTCAAAGATAAAGAGTAAAGGAAAGCCCTAAAAATATTGCTTTTTTTTTTTTATTGAAAAGAAGAAAATGAAAGAATAGGTCTAGTTAAAATACTGAATCAGATACTGGTACCTTAAAAATACATTTGACACATGTTTGTGTTCCTGTGAAATTATTGCTATTTCAGGATTCATGTAGAGATTTATCCTCTAATCTTCACTATCCATGAAAAAATAAAAACTTGTATTAAAATTTACTTCAGATACAATATCTTTATCAGAGTTATTCAGTAGCAGTGAGACCATAGTATTAGAAATTTGTTAGATTTTGTTCTTTTTCATTACCCTATAAATAGCTGCAACATGGTACAATAACTCAGAATATTTCAACCTCCTTAAATTGTAGCTGTAGTTTGATTATTTTCTTTTTGTCAAGAAACAACATTTTAGTACTACTGGACCATCTTTATGTGTTGTTCCCAGTGTTTGCTGGTTTTCTTCCTGGGTTTCATTATGTTACAACTTAAAAACAATATTTTAATTACTTTTTATTTTCTAATCTAATTTTATTCTTCACAAGAGAACAAAAATTGTCCATACCTGTGATGGTAGAGAGCCCCTGGGAAAAGCAGTGGTTGTGGAGGGACCCAACAGCAGGACAGTGAAATACCTGTCCTGCTTGCAACTTTAGAACCAATTCGTGCAAGAAGACCGGAGTCATCCAACGGGCTGGATGAGCTGCTGTGCACAACTAATCTTTGAAAGGTGAATTCATCCCAATGTAAATACTTCTTTTGTATATGATATGAACTAGAAATTTAAAAAATAATCACAGAATTGCAGAATGGTAGGGGTTGGAAGACACCTTTGGAAATCATCGAATCCAACATCCCTGCCAAAGTAGATTCACCCAGAACAGATTGCACAGGGATGCATCAAGGCAGGCTTTGAATTTCCCCAAAGGAGACTCCACAAGCACTATGGGCAGCCTGTTCCAGTGCTCTGGCACCCTCAAAGTAAAGAAGTTTTTCCTCATGTTTAGATGGAATTTCATGTGTTCCAGTTTGTGACTGTTGCCCCTTGTCCTGTTGGCGACCACCACCGAAAAAAGTCTGACCCCATACTCTTGACACCTGCCCTTTAGATATTTATATGCATTCATGAGATTCGCCTCTCAGTCTTCTCCCAGCTAAAGAGATCCAGGTCTCTCAGCCTTTCCTCATTGGAGGTACTTCATTCCCTTGATCATCTTTGTAGCCCTCTGCTAGACTCTCTCCAGTAGTTCCTTGTCTTTCTTGAACTGGGGAGCCCAGAAGTGGACACAGTACACCAGATGTGCCCTCACCAGGGCAGAGTAGAGGGGGGGGATAACCTCCCTTGACCTGCTGGCCGCACTCTTCTTGATGCACTCCAGGAGACCATTGGCCTTCTTGGCCACAAGGGCATAGTGCTGCCTCATCGTCATCCTGTTGTCCACCAGGACTCGCACATCCCTCTCTGCAGAACAGCTTTCCAACAGGTCAACCCCTAATCTGTGCTGGTGTATGGGGTTATTCCTCCCCAGGAGAAGTACACTACACTTGCCCTTGTTGAACTTCATTAGGTTCCTCTCTGCCCAACACTCTAGCATGTCCAGGTCTTGCTGAATAGCAGCACAGCTCTCTGGTGCATCAGCCACCCCTCCCAGTTTTGAGGCATCGTGAAACTTGCTGATGGTACACTCTATCCCCTCATCCAGGTCATTGATGAATATGTTGAACAAGACTGGACCCAGCACTGACCCCTGGGGGACACCACTAGTTACAGGCCTCCAACTAGATTCTGTGCCACTGATCACAACCGTTTGACCTCTGCCATTAAGCCAGTTCTCAGTCCAGCTCACTGTCCACTCATATAACCCACACTTCCTAAGCTTACCTAGGAGAATGTTATGTGAGTCTGTGTCAAAAGGCTGGGGGCTTTGTCAAAAGCTTGCCTGAAGATGAGAAGGTTGGGGGAAGCCTTGGCTACAGTGACCATTAGATGGTGGAATTCAGGATTCTGCGTGGAAGAAACAGGACAGTAAGTAGGATTACATATTAAAAATACATACAGTAGGATAAATTTATTGTAGCCATTTTTAATGTGACGTTATACTTTAGAGATCAAAAAACTTGTTCATTTGTGAATAGTCATAATGCCAGCCTGCTTTCCAAGGAAGTCTTTTTTCATATTCTGCCCAGTTCTGTGAAGGCTGAAGAGACTGACGGTTTGTTATCATTAAAAATGTCACAAGAGGTGTTGAATTTGTCTGATGTAATGAAAACTAAATTGATTTTAGGTTTTTTGGAGGTATCACCTTACTTCGTTGGCCTGTCAGAGTTTTCAAAATGGAAATAGATTTCCCGTTCTACTTTTCCTGACCAGTCTTTTTTTACAGCCTCTGTCCTAGTCAATATTTTCTCTTAAGATCATTATGAGAGATTTAAAGTTCTCTGTAACTCCTTAGGACTGGTACGTGTTCTACCTTTCAGTCTGAATTCTGAAATGAAAATACAATTTAAACATTTACAGGCTGGGAGATGAGTTAGTGCGTTATTGGAAATGCATCTTTGGACTACAGAGGGTTGTCCTGGTTCCATCAGGATAGGGTTAGAATCACAGAATCATAGAATCATAGAATGGTTTAGGTTGGAAAGGACCTTGAAGATCATCAAGTTCCAACTGCCCTGCCATAGGCAGGGACACCTCCCACTAGACCAGGCTGCCCAAGGCCCTTGCTTATACTTACTGCTATAAGAACCATGGCGAGCTTTGTTACTTTGGTGAGCTTTGTTACTTTGTTACTTGCCCCTTTGGAGGGTCAGAAGCAGAAAAGTGTAGAAGGTTCCCACCTGCAGGGAGGAGCGGACAGGACAGTTGACCCAAAATTGACCAACAGCGTATTCTATCCCATCTGCCTCGTATTCAGTATAAAAGCTGATGGATCAAAGGGTCAGCTCTCTTCCTTCAATGGCCAAAGTCTGAGGAGGACTCTGTTCATCTGCCTTTGATCCCAATCCTGAATACAGATCTGGAATCCCATTCCCGTCCGTCACTGAGTCCAGCCTGGGACTTCCCCAGTGTCAGCCAGTGTTGTGATTGTCATCTTGGGAGCTTGATACCGTTTATTATATATTCCATTATTTTCTTTTTATTCTATTATTAATATTGCATTAAAGTATTTAGTTCCTTCTAAACTCATAAGTCTCTTTTTCCCTCCTCTGCCTCTTTCTTCAAAGAGTGGTAGGGGGGAGCATCTGTTGGTCCCATCTGGGGTCCCCCACATCCCCAGTAGCTGATTCAGCCTAAACCAGGACAGACTGCGGAGTCTTCCACTCTGGAGACACTCAAAACCTGCCTGGATGCCATCCTGTGCAACCTGCTGTAGGTGACCCTGCTCTGGCAGGGGGGTTGGACTAGATGGTCTCCAGAGGTCCCTTCCAACCCTGACCATTCTGTGATTCTGTGATTCCGTGATCTACCATATTTAAGAGGCAACGAGTGGGCTTGTCCACCATTTCAGCTTGATAGGTGTTCTTGTTAAGGAAGGAAACCTAATATGTAAAGAAGGCGTAACAGCAAAAGACATTGCCTTTTAAAAAGTGTGATTGCCAAAGAAGAAGCAGATTTTCAGCAAGCAGGTAATTTGTCTCAGGTGAAATTAAGATGAAAGTGAGAACCCAAAAGCAACCAGGCTGCACAAAGTGGGTCTGCCTTGATTACTCTAGTCAACAGAAAGCCTGGTAGGTAAAAAATCAATTTATTGTCCTTAAAATGCATAATAAGTATTCTTCAGAACACAGTGATGCCACAGAAACCCACATATTGTGAACTTGCAGGGTGGGAAGTGAATCATATGCATCCCTATGTAGAATGCTACATCCACAGCAGAAGGGATTGGTCCATTGCCCAGGTATTTAGCCTGAGACTGGGAGAAAACTCTTTTATACCAAAAAAGAATAATCCCAGTTCCAGCAAAAATAAAAGATACAGAACATAATGACTGAAAAGGATTTCTGAGGAGATCTGAAAAAGAAGGAAAGTGTAATTCTGAACCACTGTGTTTGCTTTGAGTTAGCAGGTGTAAAAGCATTTTGCCCTATTATTTTTCATAATTCTCTGTCATTTCCTTTGATGTTTTATTCATTGTTAGTAGATAAAATATCAACATTATGGAAAAAGATTAGGAAGCAGAAAGCAAGGTGAGTCAGCTGATAGATGCAGATGGGGGGAATTATAAAAAAAAGAAAGAAACAGCTGGACTCTTAAGACATGTCAATACATAGCTAAAATGTTTGCTTTTTCCTATATTTATTTCCTGCACTGGGAGAAAAAAAAATAAAAAGAAAATTTCTTTCAGGTTCCAGAGAACATATCCGAAGAATACTAAGATTTCTGGCTAAGGATGTTGAACATCAAGCAAGCCTGTCTGGCAGCCATTTTTATAATGTAGTATCTACTTGTTTGTACGGATGTGGTAGTACGGCAAATATTAATCAAGGTCAAACTTTGTTTCAAGCTTGCACTGAAAACCGCATGCAGCTGTTACTGCCAAAATAAGAAATGATTGTTCATTTTAGGAAGAAAAAGTTGGCAAGATGCCATAGTGGCCACATGACTCCCTTGTGGCTAATAACTGCAATAACAGATTTTGTATCTGTTAGTCTCCAAACTGTGCGAAGGTTTGGGTAGGTCTTCAATGTTCTGAGGTTATACTGCCCAAGCTTTATTGCTTCAATTTAAAAATTTATTTGTTTTTTTTTTTTAGTTACATCAATTTAACCCATTCTAAACCACTTTTTAGGACATATATGCAGCATTTCCTTTCTAATATTTTGTAATAAAAAGATCTGTGAAGAGTACCTAATCTCAGAGGACACTTGTCAGTGGCGTACATATAATATTTCATATGGGAAGCAACAGTGGGCCGCTTGTTGTACTGAATGAGGAATCTGGGATGCCACAGACAGCAGGAAGCACTCAGGGACACAATTAAAAGGGATGTAATTCATCATGTGGAAAAACCTGTATGCTGAAAGCTTTGCAATACTATCTAGCAATTGTGATGTGCAGACAAAAGCAAAATGTAAATCTAGAGGAAAATATCCCAATTGTACCAGCTGAATGCAGCAGATTGATTGTTTATTAGCATTTCAGAATGATAACATATGGTGTAGGAAGAGAAATTATATGCAATATTTCCATTTTTAGGCTTGACACTAGTAAGACCACGAAATAGTAATATGCTTATATTCTTTGGTAGCTTTATTTCCTTTTGTAACTCTGAGGGATTGATCATAACACACTCAGAAATTATCACAAATATGTATGAGAGCATATAGAATAAACTTGTAGAAACATTTGATTTTCCTTGGAACAAGGAAGATTCTTTCTGTACAATCTACTCAAGGGTGGGTTGAAGGAGGATGGAGCCAGGCTCTTTTCAATGGTTCCAAGTAACAGGATGAGGGGTAACGGGCACAAGTTAGTACACAGGAAGTTCCGTTCAAATACATGGAAAAACTTCTTTATGGTGAGGGTGACAGAGCACTGGCACAGGCTGCCCAGGGAGGTTGTGGAGTCCCCTTCTCTGGAGGTTTTCAAGACCCACCTGGATGCAGTCCTGAGTAATGTGCCCTAGGCAATGCTGCTTTAGCAGGGGAGTTGGACTAGATGATCTCTAGAGGTCCCTTCCAACTCTGAAAATTCCGTGATTCTGTGATTCTGTGAGATGGGAGATAGTTCTTGATTCTAATCGTCAGCAGACAGATTTCAAAAAAACTCTTTTTGTGGACACTTTATGTTGAGGATTAGAGTAGCCTGAGATAATGCTTAGGTTTGCCATGTGGTGCTTGGGGAAAGAGGTGTACTTTAGAATATGATTCACATCTTCTTGGGTGCAAAGTAGGAAATGCTGAAAAAAAGAGATCAGTTGAAAATATGGAACTTTTCAAGACCTATCTGTTGAATATTAACCCAGAGAAAATGAAAGCATATTTTGTGCCTGAGTTCAGGAAAGGAGAGACCGTATACTCAATAGCCTACAGATTTTGATAGCAGGGCACATTCACCCCAGAAACAGGTCCATGTTGATGGTCATTATGGAGTTTATTTTTCATGTGAGTTGGGGTTGAAGACAGAGCTACAACAGCATGGGTTCCAGTGGTACAAACACTTTCAAAGCTATGAGTATGTAATGATCATCCTACAAACCATAGGAACCACAGAAGGGGAAAGGGAAAATGTGGGAACAAGGCCACAACTGGGATGGTGGTAGAAATGTGGGGCTGGGCAACAAGGTGAGGAAGCATGGGAAGGGCAGGCAGGTGCTGTGCCAAGGTGTGAGGCACCGCACCTCAAGCTTGCAGTAAATCTTGGCGGAGTTACTTCTGATGGCTCTGGGCTCCTTCTGTTCTTGATGTTGATGTTGTCAGGTTGGCCCAAGACTTGGTCCATGCAGAGAGGAATAGCTCTCCATACACCGAAAGTGGGGCTCTGGTGCCAGTCCAAGCTGCTAGGAAAGGGACCAGGTGGTAAAAAAGGACTAGGAGGCAAAAAAAAGAGTTGAAGGCTCCCTTCTGTCAATTTTCCAAACACATGATAAATACTGTTCTTTCAAGTTCTTATCCTTAAATAAACATTAACCAAATATGGTTATTATCTAGTTCAAATTCCTCTTCTGAGAGGTTCAAAACAAAGTGATTTATTATAAGAAATCATCTTTTCCAGCAACCAAGGGATTACTTTATGTCAACAGATGATGTATCTTCATTCCCTGCAGAATCTGGCTAGACTGATAATTTTTCAACAGAACTAATCATCATACAAGATTTGGGAACAAAGTACTACTTTTGTGGCTGAGAGGCCTTTACAAGCTGCAACACTGTATGCACATCTGATATCAAATAAACCCCTTTTATGAACCAAACACAAGCTGTATTTCGTGTTATTTTACAAGCTTATTTGACCAGCTGTATGCTATACATCAGTTATTCCATTAAAAAAAAAAAAAAAAAAAAACAACAAACAAACCAAACCAACAGCCTACCTGCATTTCAAAGTTTGTAATTGGGATAATTTACCAAATGTTGGCAGATTCTCTCTGTACAATCTACTCACACAATTTTAGGGTGAACTGTGTTGCCTAAATACCTCACTGTGAATTACACTCTTGCGTCAGCAGAGAGGAATTACTGGAAAACTAGGAGGAAGGAGTCAGAGCTACAAGATAAATGGAGTGATGAATTGGTCTAACAATAACAGAAAAGCAAATCATGATAATTTGACATTATCTTGAACCGTTTTCCCTAGGAAGCTGGAGTACTGCCAGCTCAGACTCACAAGGGCTTAAACACATAGAAATTGTGAAAAACAACTATGCTATCTCAAAAAACCTAGATCACTAGATCCCAAGAGAAGCTGGTCTACCTCTAAATTTAAATGTGCTTCGTTTTTGAAAATGAAAGCTAATACAAACCTGCAAAAATCATTTGTGAAATGCAAAGGCATAATTCAGGTTAATTTCTTCTTACTAGGAGATAATCATGTTACTTATGATACAAAACAATGCACATGAAAACTATACTTTGTGTTATTCTACACTTCCAAGGCACTTAAAGTTTTATTTTTCTAAACAATCTTCATATCATTATTCATAAGTGGATAAAATTATGGCCATAAAATTGTCAAAACCATTGAATTAAACCTGTTCTATTGATGGTTTTCATACTAGACCAAACTCTCCTGTGCATTAACACCTGTTGTTTACTAAACAAATTCAAATGTTCTGTAATTCGTCTAGCTACAGCTAGCATCTAAAACCTTTTGTGTTACATGACTATCAGGACTATGAGCGCTCACTATTACCTTTGTAGGTATGGCAGTTCAGAACGAGTAATCCTGTAACAGAAAATTGCCAGAAGAAATGCTAAAAAGCTCTTAGTTAGATTTAATATCATTGTGATTTCAACTGCTGCTGAATGTGTAGTTATGTATAGATATTATAGTAGATATGTACCTGTTATACAAGAATGAATAGCCATTAGTTAAAAGCCTGTAACTGGTGCCCCTTAAAGTGCTACCTGGAAAATTTAATGGGCTTATTATATTTTATATACATTCAATATCTTAATAAGACCTTAAACAGAGAGTGTTTTTCAAGGAAATTCTGTTTTCTGCATGAAAAAGTTGTGAATTGTGAGTTATAATATCTGGAAATAGGTTTGTTTATTATGCTGTAAAATGTATGTATGTTTTAATTTCAAGGCCCATTACATTAGGCAAGAGAATCCAACTATCCTTGTAGTGTTTCCAGTTGTAGGCTGCAGAATTTATTTATTATTTTTTTAAAAAGCTATAAATCTCAGGAGAACACACCAAATTACTTCAAAAAGGATTTGAAACAGAACTGTTGAAACATCAGTGAGCCTCAAAATGGTGCACTGGATTCTTATAATCCAGATTTCCACTGATGACCATTAAACCTTTTCATAGTTATACAAAGTTTATATAAAGTTATTCCTTAGTCTGAGCTTCATAGCTCAGCAAACCCTTCTGAGTTTTTCAAAACTTCTTGTTGATTTTTACTTATTAATTAATTTTCCACTTCTTTCCTTTTCTTATTCATTAAAACAGAAGCAGGTTCTCAGAGATTCTTCTTCAAGACAGATAGAAAAGCATAATATTATTACTTAAAGGCAGTCAAAGATTAAAAAGGAATGTCTTTGTGTCTTTTCTTTGTGTTTTTTTTTTTTTGTCAGTATGCAACTGAATAGGATGTAGTTAACATGCCTTAAAACATGACCAATTTAAAAAAAAACAAAACAACACACTGTCATGATGAACATTTAATGGTTAGCTGTGTCAAAACTCTTAAGTAAATGCATGGCAAATATATATTGTTTCATAAATTTGACTTTGCAATGTTACAATGATACCTTCAAAAAAGTGACCTAAAGAAATGACTTTGTTATTTCCATATGAACATTTTTACTTAAGTATCTAATTTTAACATTCTTGATCCTTGGCAGAAAAAATGTAACAAAACAAAACCAATTAAGTATTTTACTTCTGTATCTTGTTTAAATGGGACCCAAAGACTGACTACGAGGAGTACAAGAAGACACTCATAAATCTCTCATAATTGCCTTTTCTAGAAAATAAAGAGAAAAAAAAAAGAAAGAAAGGAAAAGTACAGGAGAACTTGACTCTGGTTTTATTTGTCTCAAGGTTCTCTGGTTCAGATAGGGCTGAAACTTCTCTTAAGTTCAGAAATTAAGACCTAATGTATCCAGAGATATTCTGTATAAGGGAATGGTAAAGCTCAGATCACTTTCTTCCTGTTATCAATGTCAAATCAAACAATCCACTGAGAGGTGTTAGTCATCTTAGGAAATTATATTCTTATTTTTTCAAGCATCTAATGCATCAATTATAATTAATTTGCATTCCAACCCAAATAAGGCTCACTGAAATTTATCTCAAATTCAACCATTTTATATTTTGGATTAGATTAAATTAAAGAGGGGTTATATTTAATTATACTAAATGTTATATTTTATCATCTGCTTCTTTTGGCAAGCTGTTAGTATGGGCTGGAGTTTGTTAGCTGACATACAATGTATTCCTCTGTGGAATACTATCTTGTCATGTGCAAAAATAGTAGAAGAACATTCCCTTAGTGATCATGCCAAAATGCCTGTTCCAAATGTTGGCCGTTTCAAAAGTTGCAGCAGGGCAACTTTAAAGTTACAGGTCTGCAACTGTAGGAAGGGAATTGAACAGAGTTCATGAAAAAACATTTTTTCCATTATATTTCAACCATTCTAAGTTGTAACTGACATTTCCCACACAGGCAGGAGTAAAAATACTTAAATGTATAATATTTCTAAAAGTTTTCAGGTAGTTCTTCACTTATGGGCAGAGTTTGCAACCTGTCCATGCTAAGTTGACCTCATCTGTTTAATGTTAAACTTTCACATCATATGTTGATAGCTTCACATGTTTCTGTAATTTCTCAGTCGGTACTTTTACTTTTTCTCTTCCACAGGAATAAAGGTAAAAATATCCTCATTCAACAACTGCAGTAGAAGGTGGTGCTGGTGTTATGCTGCTGTAGGGGAAGTTTCTACATCCATTTTTAAGATTTTCAACTAACCATAGATATCACCAAAGAACAAAGCAACCTATAAAAACTGAGGGCTCTGAATGCAAGAAGTTTGCTGAAAGATGAGAACTGTAATGCTACAGTGACTTGATGTCTTCTACGATTCCTGCAGTATGTCCAACATATTAACACCCAGGAGAAGTATACAGATTTATTCTTGGAGCAGCTTTTATAGAGACTAGAGAACAGCATACAGTATACAGCTTTAAAGCACCAGTATAGGTTAGGAGCGGACCTGCTGGGAAGTAGCTCGGAGGAGAAGGATCTGGGGGTCATGGTAGACAGTAAATTATCCATGAGCCAGCAATGTGCCCTTGTTGCCAAAAAGGCCAATGGAATCCTGGGCTGCATAGGGAAGAGTGTGGCCAGTAGGTCGAGGGAGGTAATTCTCCCCCTCTACTCTGCACTGGTGAGGCCACAACTGGAATACTGTGTCCAGTTTTGGGCTCCCCAGTTCAAGAGGGACAGGGAACTGTTGGAGCGAGTCCAGCGAAGGGCAACTAAGATGATTAAGGGCTTGGAGCATCTCCCTTATGAGGAAAGGCTGAGAGAGCTGGGACTCTTTAGCCTGGAGAAGAGAAGGTTGAGGGGAGACCTTATCATGGCATACAAGTATCTAAAGGGTGGGTTGAAGGAGGATGGAGCCAGGCTCTTTTCAATGGTTCCAAGTAACAGGATGAGGGGTAACGGGCACAAGTTAGTACACAGGAAGTTCCGTTCAAATACATGGAAAAACTTCTTTATGGTGAGGGTGACAGAGCACTGGCACAGGCTGCCCAGGGAGGTTGTGGAGTCCCCTTCCCTGGAGACTTTCAAGACCCGCCTGGATGCAGTCCTGAGTAATGTGCTCTAGGCAATCCTGCCTTAGCAGGGGAGTTGGACTAGATGATCTCTAGAGGTCCCTTCCAACTCTGAAAATTCCGTGATTCTGTGATTCCGTGATACCATAGAGGTTCATAGCTGAGTTATCAGTTGAATAATAGACTTATTTTGATGTTTCATTGGCTTTGGAAATATCTGCAGATGTGAAAATGTCAGCCAGGAGCAAAAATTTGTAGGTGTCATTCATCTAAGGATAGCACTCTTGCTCTTTCTTTCTCTTTTACCGAGATAATTTAATCACTCTCACAGCTGCATGAAGTGTTCTTAAACCTCTACTCAGATAACACCATGATTCTTTATTAAATATTCCTTTTAAGAATAATATTATAAGAACAATAATTGTTTGTCACTGTGTTTTCAAAGTGCAGTTTATATTATCTTATTACCTCAAACCAGGATGTTTATAAAGTACATTTTCAAACTTCCATTCTAAGGGAGAGAATGGTTCTTACTTTAATTAAGAGTTCATTAGCCTGGTATTTTTTAAGATCAATTTTATGAGCCTGTGTCTACCCCCATAATCAGTAGGGTAGATGTAATTATTTTAACTGTAGTAAAATGAAAAAAAAAAAATAGTGGGGAAAGTCTATTTCTATATTAGGAAAATGTGTGTCTGGTCTAACTTTACATCCTATAACCAACTGCTAAGATAAAAGGAGGAAAAGGCAAAGATCCTTGACTGAGAGAAGATAAACCATTAAAAAGGCCATTGGCATGTAATTAGAGCATAATTCTGATTATCTAAATGTCACTTACTTGAAAATTCACATTATCTGAAACAAATTTGTGTTTTCTTCACATTTAGAAAGGAACCTGATATTGCTTTGTCTAACACTGATTTTAGGTAATAGATGGGCATGTATGCCTCCACAAGAATTGATGAGAAGAGGTCAAAGTGGAGGGGATGGAAGGGATCTTGAGAAGGAAATAGGAGGGCAGAGTTGGGTGTGAAAAAGCTCCTAGCATTCTATGTAAGCTGAAGCCCCTTCCTGTGTGCAGGTTTCAGCATCTAAAAGCTTAAGCACATAAAGGTCAATGTAGCCATTTAAAAAGTCAATATAGGAGATCAATAGCTGCCTACCACACTCACAAGAGGCAAGCTAAGATTGTGTTAAGTTTATTAGGATCAAATAGATGCACTCAGTGGCAAACTTTGCAACTTCTTAAGAGTATGGAGTCTAAACTAAACTTATAGCATGAGTCTGGGTAGAGTATCATCCAATGATTACAAAGACAGCTGACTCAGGAAGTTGTAGCACTCTTGCAGCAGCATTACAGAATTTAGGGCAGGTCAATTTTGATTGAATTGTTCTGCAGTCCACTCCTACAGGTAGACTCATCTGTGGCCTTGAAATGGGTTCAACCTCTGCGCGGTGTTGCACTAGTTGGCTGAAGCTGTGGCAGAGATTCCAGCTGTGGCAACTGTTCATGGTGGCATAGCAGTGCTAGTTATACTATTTACCTTTCATTTCAAACTCTGTAAAGTTGTTCTTACTGGATATCTTAAATTGCAATGATTAATTTTAGTATTGAAACCAAACAGAACCACACTTTATAAAAAAAAAGAAAAAATAGCTCTGTAAGCATATAAGAGAATTTTGGCAGATCAAGCATTTGGTTAAAGCATACCAGCCTTATAGAACTTCTGAAATATTAAGATATAGAATGTCTTTCACTTAGTATTTGGTCAGGTCAATCTCATTTGCTGATTCTACATACTATTCTAAAAATTTGGTGTATTAGAGTTATCTGAATGTTCAGACATTTGACATCAAACTGCACCCAAGCTTTCTTGATTTCTTCGTCATTAAACTATGCAATAATAGAAATGTAATTAGAATGCAGAAAACTTCATTAAAATAACTACACAGTACTATGTTGAAAAATACTTTGCAACAACTACTTGCAATTAACGGGGTTACTGTGAATCTGGGAGAATCATTTATGCCAAAATGCATAACCAGGATCCACATTCTCTTTTGAAAAACATTAAAGCTGATGAAAATATCAACAAAATTAACTACTGTATTTCAGATCCCAGGTAAAATAATCAAGGAACATGATGAGAGTGTCAAAAGCAGAAGAAAGAGAAGGTTAAAGTGCAAGAAAAGGAAATAAAACAGTAATGCGATCAGGAATTAAATATAAAAGGTAGATAAAAATGTTAGACAGTGAAAACTATAATTTCTCGAGTTTTAAAATTTAATTGGATGAGTAAGAATTAAGTTTAATCCAGTTGACATAAGCATGTATGGTCTTATCTGAACCTCTTTTGTTAAGAAAGTGTGTTGAATATATCAAAAACAAGCTTGTTTTACAACATTTTCAGTATTTCTTAGATTTTTTCACTCATTTTTCAAACTGTTTCCTTAATAGAAAGACTTCAAAATTTATGTCAGAATATTTCTCAATTTTCTTACTACTAATAAAAGGTTTGTGGTTCGTTTGAGTTCTGAGCTGTGTTTTGGGTCAATTTTTATCTTTGGGCAACAATAGGTCAGCGCCATTGAAAAATAAATTCCTAAAGGAATGAAATGCATAGCGTTAAGCAATTAAGCAGTATTTTTCCATCTCTGCTATGAATTCACCTCTCTATTCTTCATAGGAAAAGAAATGTTTTACAAGTTTTATTTCTAGGTTTGGTAGATGCTAAAATACAGCTCTATATTTCCTGAGCCATTAATAAATAAGGCTCTTCCTTCAATGAGAATATAAACTGTCACATCAGAGGGTGCTTTATCTTCACTACTAGTAAAAGGATTGAAACAATTTCATGACATACTGTTACTTATGGAACATTTCCCATTTCAATGTAGAAACTGCCTGTTAGAAGACAGGAGATTTCTTTTCTTTAGGTAGCTGAGTACGGACAGCCACTAAAGGAAACTTACTGAAGAGCAGCTTTAATAATTACGGATGATTAGCAATATTTAATCAATACTTGTACAAATGATCAGAAATATAGTTCCGCATTGCACAAACACAGAGGTTAGAGAAATAGTGATGGAGAATGCCTCAGCTGCCTCCTTCATTGTACACCTGCTTAGAACCATCATGAGTAGCATTTAAAAAAAAAAAAAAAAAGGTTCCTTTTCAGCTGCTTTAAGGTATTAAATTCAGTGGATCTGAAAAGAAGGATTTGAATGTCAAAATTCTAGCTTAGAGTTTTGTGCCATTAGTAACCTATATATTTTTCAAGTTCACAAAATATAAAAAATATTAGGAAACCTCTGCATTATTTAGGTCTCCCTGGGAAGGTGAATGGTTTGACCATAATTTTCAAAATGTAAAGACATTTTAATCTGTGGCATTGGCCTTTTCTCTCACCTTGTGGATAACAATATAATTACATAAGGATATACAAATAACCAGATTTCCTAACTCCCCCCAGCAAATATAACTTCAGTTTTGCTTATTCCTTTGTGGAATTCCTTTAAATGTCTTCAATATGTATTTGAGTACAAAAACAAAAAAGCAGATGAGTGAAAGCCAGAGACACGTTAGTGTAATACTTATTAGCAAAAAACTTAGGGAAACTTTAGTGAAAGACATTTAAAACTGCTTATATTTTAGCTGATAATGTCCCTTTCTTACTTTTGTAATTACACTGGAGAAACTTGATGACATTTTAGTATACGTCTGTGCTTCATTTTTACTTTTACAGCTTTAAAGGTAAATGAGGTAAGAATGGCCTCAGCTTGTGGAAGTCAGTTCCGTTTCACTCTCGCTGGTGCAGTGATGCCCACCGGATGAGAATCTAGCTCATTATTTTCTCAAGATTGTATTTTCCTTTAGAGATATGACTCTTGCTTAGACATAGTCTAGGTAATGCTCTGTGGGCGGGATACAAGCTGTAAAACTGTTATATCAGGTCCATTCTCTTCTCTCTAGTAAAGTGACTAGTCAGGGGTCACAGACTGAAAATGAAACTTCTCCACTGTTGGCATAAAGCCCAGGTTAGAATCAATCTGCTGAAGTACAAGGAGGGTTGGGGTGGCTCTGTCAGTAGCTGCAGCGATCTAATCACACAGCTAGTGCAGAAGCAGCCTGTCGTGTTACAGACAATCTCAGATACACTGACTGTCTCCCCTGTCCTTTGGTGGCCCACCGGCAGGCACTTTGCAGCATGTGCAGGCAAGCTACTGTGGCTTGCACAGTCCAAAGAGGTGAGATCCAGGATCAGGTGGACCATGCAGAACCATTCTCACATGCAAGGTGAGAAGATGGGCTGGAAACCTGGCCATAAACAGAGCTGAGTGAAACAGTGCTTGTCAAGATGAGGGAGATGAGTTCAACAGCTCTGTTAATGGTCAGGGAGAGGGAGGAGACAGCAAGACTATTCAATTTGTGAATGATACAAGGTTTGGAGAAAGTACTGAGGACAGGAATATATTTTAGGAGGATTATAAAATTATGGGCTGACAAGAAAGGAAGATTCATCTTAGAATCTGTAAAGTAATGTATCAGAACAACAATACGCCAAGGAAATAGAGGGCTTCATGGTGAAAAACATGGAAAAATATTGATATCAGAAGAGACAGGGGGGATGTGGGTAATGGTGAAACAGTTAGATTACTGACTTTATGAATCTGAAAATTACAAAGAAAGTTCTAAAATTATTGTCCTAAGTAAGCAACTGAAGATTATTTTTTTTTCCAGTTTAAACTCATCTGTCTTTCCATTTATAAATAATCATTCAAATTAAAACCCGAATCTTTAACGGTTACAAAATTCAAGCCTTTCCCCTATTGCAACTTGCAGGAAAATTGTACCTGACCTACACTGTCCTTCAGAACTGGTGGGAAAGGAAGATATCTCATTTCTTTTCACTGTCATGCCCTGCTCCATCAGTTCTCTGACTCTCTTGATATCTTCTTAGTCTGCTTGGATCAGTTCAGAGTATATTGTTTATGTTTCATAATGTGGGAAGACTGGATATTTTGGCAACCAGGATGAGGGGCAAGATAAAACTCACAGTAACATGGAATTATCACAAGTAATTAAAAGGATTCAAAATAACTGTTTGAAGACTATGATACTGCAGGTCCTTGTAGTTCAGTAAGCATTAGTATATAAACACGGGAATAAAGTATTACTATTTCAGGTTGCCAAAACAAAAAATCACATGACAGAGCTGGAAGGTAAAATCTTAGATTAGATGTAAGAGGAGGACGTAGTATCATTGAAATGCTCAGAACTTGCACCAGAAAATCGGAGATTGAATTCTGTTTCAAAAGTCAAATGAGAAATACACAACTGAAAATGTAACAGAGGTTTTATTCAGTAGCAGTAAAGAAGCACAATATTTTTCACAAGAATTAATCATTTACAGTATTTTATTTTATATGTGAAAAGTAATAGGTGTACATAATATCATAATGCACAGTTTAAAAAAATATTTACTGCAGAATCTTTTTTTTCATGCAAAATATTCTGCAATTTCCTGCATATCAGGGACAGTTACAGACTGTGATTTAAGCACATATATAATGTTTTGATATGTAATCTTCATTTATTCAATGAGAACATTTGAACAGTAATTTCTTAAGGTTCAAATTTGCTATTTTATATGTAACATAAATTATATAAAGTGGGAGCTGTGCTGTCACTGAGTATTACGTTACTCAGAAGAATGCATTGCTACTTATTTTTCTGAGATTTACAGTGGGTACCAGTAGAAAATACTGGAGAGAGAAGATAAACTTCCATTTTTTACTACACAGATTTTCCGGATGCATCCTGATGAGAGAAGGCTGCTTTGTCAAATACCTCAGCAGTAGGAAGTTTCAAGAATTATCTATAAATTTTATAGCCATATAGTCAGTATAATTGGATGGGTTTTGAGGTTACCTTTGGATTATGTGAATCCTTCTGCCTTACGAACAATTAATTTCTCAAGGGAGAATTGGTATGAACAAATCTGTACCTCTAATGAAGAGTTTCTATTTCAGCTGGATCACACTATTAAAGAACTTGTATGAAGAATTCAGATTGTCTTTTTCTACTATCTTTCCTTAAAAAAGAATATCTATTAACTGGAAAACAAACAAACAAACAAAACAACAACAACAACAACAACAACAAAAACACAAAAAAACCCACCCTATCACCCAGAAAAAAAAAATATTTTATTGCAAAATCTGAGGCTTTCATTTTCAAAATAGTGGGTTGTTTTTTGGGGTTTTGTGGTTTTTGGTTTTTGGGTTTTTTTTCCAGAATTATAAGATCAACCTCAAACACCTAAATGAACTGCTTTCCTAAGTACTGAGTATCTATACCTTAATCATACCTGGGAGATGCTGAACAATTTTGAAAATCTAGCAGTAAACTAGACTTCAGCTTCCCTATTTTAAAATATTACTAATGTGAATTAATGTAGTTCATTTTTCTTTTTGAATCTAAATTTTCATCATAGAAAGTAGTGTTCTTCAGGTTATGAATAAGACTGTCAATTTGCCTACCCTCTCCCTAATTTTTCACTGGTCTACTAATTACAAGTTATTTTTCCTTAATACCTCTTAATTAGATTCTTTTTTTGTCCTTTCTCATGTCTGTGCAGCTGCTGCCCTATAACACATCTGTTAAAGCAGGTGCTCTGCATTCATTTTCATCACAATTTGAGAAATTTCTTTTAGTGTAACTTTGTAGGCAGGAAATTACTGATTATTATTGGCACTTGTTATAAATCCGTTTCGTTTTCTACTTGATGTTTTCCTCTGGTATTTATTATCAAGACATTTAGAAAACTTTTTATAACTTTGGCAGGTTTCCAGGTTTATAACCATATGTTAAGACGATAATAACACCTCCAAAAGAAGACTGGTCTTGGCTTTTATATTTTGATGTTCATTAACTGATTTCATGCTGGAGAAAGCAATTCATATAGCTATTATTTCCTTTTAGATATTCTCACTGGCTTGCATATTGCTGGTGGAATTTTTTAAATAGATTAATTCTATATAAACTTTTGCCTTCTAATAAATTGTTCACATGTAGAATTCCCAGGAGGTAGTTTTATATCTATTGTGTTCGCAGTTGTTTATAGAAATCCATCGGCGCTATGCAAGCATTTTCTGCTTGTACATTGTTTGAACCATTAGAACTATTGGATTGGACTAGATGATCTTTTGAGGTCCCTTCCAATCCCTAGCATACTGTGATACTGTGAACTACTTTCTCAGCAAAATTTCAATTTAATTTCATTTTGGCCAACATTAATACAGTTGTCTTTGCGCCTATCCATTAATTCAGATGTGTTCATTTACTTTCACTGCAATTGCTGAAGATTGGAAGTTGTTTAGAAGATTAGAAGGTGAGATGGCCTGAGGCAGGACCATTTTCTGAGAAATCCAAAGGTGCTTTATATAGTGATCACTTAACATAGAAAAAAAATGGTCATAGTTAAATAATTTTAATGTACCGGTATCTGTTACTCATATAGCACATCTGTAGCTTCTTGCCATATAATTTGAATTGAGTTCCAGTCCATAGATTGTTTTCTAAGCACTAATTCCCAGTAGACTACCCACAGGACTAGTAAAACAGCTGTCAAGAAAAAAAGAAAGAGACAAACAAAATAATGCCTCTGATGAGCATTTAGCACAGGAAAACTTAAAGGACTGGAAAGCGTAAATATATTTATAGCACCCTAGATAATATGGGGCATTTTAGTGTTCAGAAGCAAATGTATACATTCACAAAACTTTGTCCAAAATCCAATTTTTTCTATTTGGCTTACCAATTAAAATGAGGGACAAGGTAAGAATTTTAAGAAATTTACAGGCAAAATTGTTAAGGATACTTGAAAGGGAAGAAAAATTATATCTGCTTTGGGCGACTTTCCAAAAAGAGGGAGAAAAGGAAAGGATCACTGAGGATGCCTTCTGGAATAATTTAGGATACTGCTTACAGCTTCTAAATAGACCAATTTGACTTGTCACTTTTAATTAAAAAAAAAATTTTAAATGATACAATTTTATAATATTTATCTATTCAATGTGTGTATATAAATAGATACAAAGAAGCTGTGCCAAATTTTTTTTTAAGAATTTACCATGAGAAAAACTAGGAGTTTAAGGCTGTAATTCTGTTACACTGGACTTTCATTTTTTTTAATGAGCATACAATGTAATATGTTTGTATACTTTTAATATTTACTTACAGATCTTTGAAGTGCACAAGCATTCAAGTAGACATTAAACATGTTATTTGGGAATGTGATATGGAAGGCAGATTCTTTTTTGTTTGTTGGTTGGTTTTATTTTTTAAGGGTTGAAAGCATGCCTTTGATTTCTTAGGAAGAAGAAATTTTCTCAAAATATGATTTGTAGTCCTACTGCAGCCTGTCGATGCAGCAGGAAAATGTAAGATCTGAATTTAAGGACAGAAAATGACCATCCCTACCTGGCTGCCTATCTAACGTGGGGATAATTATCCCTACGTGTCATAGACTTAACTCTTAAACCTTTATTATTTTTGCTTTTTTGGAAAATGTCCTGTTATTAGAGGAGTAATCTAATATAAATACCAATTTTCAGGGAATTTTTCTTTCATGAAACTTGCTAAAAATAACCTGCTGAAAACTGGAAGAGACCCTGGATGCTTTCACAAGTGCTAAATATCATGATCTGGGATGATCCTTTTTCTCAAACGAAAGAACAATTCATTTCTTCTTTCAGTGTCTAGATTGTCTAAATTTCCAACACTATTTCATTAACTATAAATATTTGACTTGTTATTAATATTTATTCACTTAAGACTACCATTACAAAATCTCTGTGCAATTGGGAAGTTACCACCTCTTCTAATTATTCAATAGGAGAACTTTAGGAAACAGTACCAAAAAAAAAAAAAAAGCAGCATGCAAAGAATATTAACCAAGTGTACAGGTGTTAAACTCTCTTTCCATTCCCTTCCCAAATGAACATTAAAAAACTATTTCTGATTAATTAATTTTGATTGGTAAAACACATCTGGAATATAAGAACTAATATAAGAACTAAGAAAGTATTTTATTTTGTACTCTGAATGGTCTGAAATATCAGATTCTTCTATCTGTGGAATCTAGACAACTAACTCTCACAAAGGTGTCCAATATTCACTATTTTGTAGTTGGAACAGACCATAACTTTGCCACAACTGCAAGTTATTACAGCAAGATATCCAGTAGGAAGATGCCATTCTAGTTGTAAATGCAATCAATTTTCTCAAAACCAACAAAGAAATAGAATTAAAACAGCAGGAAAGGAAGGTTTATTCACTCTTTTTAATAGGAAAAGAAGTTTCCATACAGAATAACAAACAATCAAAACATTTCAAGAACAACACAGAATGTGGAGAGTGAAGCTCCAAAATTAATAAGTGAAGCTCCAAAATTAATAAGTGAAGCTCCAAAATTAATAAGTATTTGAGCCCTTCCTCACACAAAACTGAGTGACTGTATTATGACCATGATTATCAGATATTATTAAGGTGTTATTAAGAATTTGCTTTAAAACTCTAAGGCAGTTTTGATTTTTCTCAGGAAAGTACTTCATGAGTTGCTGTATACATTACAAAAGGTGGAGCCTTAGGGAAGTTATTTAAGAAAATTAATATGCTATTTTAGAACATTACTGTTTATTGTTTGAACTGCTAAATATCACCATATTTCTTATTAATTATTTTGTTAAAATATTGTTTTACTTATTTATCTGGACATATCAAAAGTGGCAATTGTAAAGCACAACTTGAAGCCTATATTATAAAAGAAAGCATTTTAATTTCTATTAAAAATTACATGGTTACAGCTTTAAAATATGCAGACAACTTCTGCTCCAAGATTTATATCCTTTAGGCAAATTAGTGAACCACAATTTGATTCTCATTTGCTTAGATAATTCTATTTCAAATTTTAAAAAGATACAATTTCTGATTGTTTTAGCTTTAAATTTACAGCTTAAAGAGCTTAATGGGCACTTAATGACAACCTCTAAAAATATCAGAGTAGCAGTAACTGCTATGTATGAGTTGCAGAAGTTTAAAAAGGGAACGTTTAACAGCACAGATGCCTCCATCATTTCTCTTCCAAGCTTCTCCCAATTCCAGATAAGACCACCAATTAGAAAAAAAACTTTCATTATTTATGTATCTGTGTTTTTCAAACGTTGTTTCAGGTAACTTTTGTATTTAATTGCAGAAGAATTTTAACACTGATTTTAATAAGAGTGGAAATGAGGAATAGAGCAGCTTTGGTGGGCACCTGGTTTCCAACCAGGATCAGCCCACCACAGAACTACAGCTAAACTAGCTACAAAGACTACATGACTGGTCAGGCTGAACCAAATGCATTGAGGTATGCATCACATGCACACAAATCTGTCACAGTATCCTCTTTTGCTTATTCTTTATCTATACATGCTTTCTAGACAGTAAGGGTGGTTTGGGGTGTTTGTTTGTTTGTTTGTTTGTTTGTTTTGGGGTGTGTGTGTGTTTGTTTTTAATAGAGATCACTGAAAAAAACAAAAACAAAAACAACACAAAAAACATTAGTCATCCTTGCTTCCTGCAATCTCTTTGGTTTGTTCATTTGTTCATTGTTTTTTTAACAAAACCACTTGCCTTTAAAGTACAGATCTGCACACAGAGAAGAGGATTTTAGAAAAAGTATTGAGGGCACTAAGAATTATTAGTTTCACATGATAACTGTCCTGTTTTTCAATGTTTCATAACCAAATATTTGCAACGTTTCAGGATAGTTGTTTTTTTTTTTTTTTTTTTTTCAGTATGCCTACTAGGAGCTGAATCGTTGCTTGTGACATTTCAGAAAATTCATACCTTGTGATGATCCATGCATTTACCAAAGCTCAGGTTTTGTACAGAACTAAGCTGTATTGAATTAAATTGCTTTTCCACTGACACTGAGCTGGAGTAGTTGCTTCATTTTATACATTAAAAAATAAAATCCCAGCTAGAATGACCTTTGTAAAAGTCTATTTGGGAAATTTATACTGTTAAAATGAATAGGTGATAGTCTAAATTTTTTAAAGTTATTTCATACAAAGAGCTCCACACAATGGTCTCACTACTGTTTCTTTCCTTAATATTTCATGTTTCCTTCTTTCATCTTTTAGAGCTTTTCCCCTTGTTTTCTTCAGCTCTTTACTAAAAAAAAAAAAAAATATTTCTTCATTGAACGCATAGTTTTCCTTTCATCTCACTGGTAGTGGTCGAGGCCCTCAATATCATTGAATTTTATATCTGACCTTACTGAGTTTATGCCCATAGTTGCATTCTAAATTTTTAGCTTTTAAATGAGAGTTAAATGAAGACTACTTTTAATCCATGTACAGTTATTCATACTATAGCTATTGTTAGTTCTTCCTGCTTCTACAATACACTGAGAAGTATTGTCATCTGCAGACCCTCATAGGTAGGAAAATAGATAGTGGCCATTTTGTGACCAGGAGCATAATGGACTCTTTGGTGAAACTTAGTTATAAGCTGTCCCGTACTTAAGCTTTCACATACATCCCTATCACTTGTGATCTCAAAGATTGCTATTGGATTTTCATTCTGAATATATGGGTGATCTCAGTAGGCTCAGATCCATAGCTTCTGCATCTTGAAAAATAAATAATAAGAAGCTATGCATCATCTTGTTTAGTCTGCTATGACAAGCCCTATCATACCTCTGAATTTACTTTTAGTAATCATTAGCTCTACAAAAGCCTAGCATTTCTACCTTTGCTTTTGATATATATATATATATATTCCTCAGGAGTGTAACAAGTCTCCTTTTTTCTCTCTCCTGACATCAGATCTACAAAAAGTTCATTGACAATTTGCACAGATAGTCATAGTGAATCTCAACAAAGTACAGCTTGTATTCAGTGCTTGCTCTCCAAGAAAGCCGCATTAATATAGCACGCTATATTAACATTTGGAAGCATTTGGAAATGTGATAGCATAAATTCTTCTTCCGTAGAGAATAAATGCAGACATGTAAATCAAAAAGTCTGTAAGAAATGAAAATGACATAAAATAGGGTTATTGTAAATCCCATGTCTATAATTATTGATTGCCTAGCATGCTGACTCTTGGAACTTTGTATCATTAAAAATCCTCACAATAAACAGTAAAAATTTATCCAATAAAAAACTGTCTAGAAATGCTTTACTCAAAATGTGTGTTGATTCTGCCAACAAAATTCAGGATGTTTTACAGATATTCTGGTGCTTCCTCATCAGGGGAAAGAAGGGGTTTCTTTTTCTTTTAAACTTTTGAATTCTGGAACTCACATTTGTACTTATAGATAAAATACAGAGACAATTTAGTAGGCCTGGTTTTCCAATTTTTTGTTCTCTTTTGTTTTTTAATGACACATGTTTTGGTTTTCCATATCGGGTAAAATTAATCACAAGGAACATTCTGCAAAATCAGTGTCATAATACTTGTTTTATTGGGCAATATTGGAATATTCTGGAAATTGCAGCATGCAGCATGCAGTACAGGCCGAGCCTTTGATCTTACCTCAAAATCATGCTACAAGCTAATTTGCTAGATACATCTCAGCATGATAATACACCATTTTAGTGATGGTGCCAGTACGTAATGTTCCAGTACGAGAAAATGTCTATGTATCTTGATGCTTCTATGTTTGCCTCACTTGCTAAGTTTTGCAGGCTGCTGGAGGTGACGTGCTGCGCAGAAATGTGACTTGATGTAGTGGTGCGTGATTAGATACCACTAACAAAGTGCCACCACCTAGAACATAGGTGATGATGATTTACTCTCCTTTATCAGAGAGAGAATTTATTTATTTATGTTTACTACGTGTTGAATGGCGTTTTGTTGTGACCAGCAGTTCACATGGTATAGATGGTCTACTCGTTCAGTCTGAGTGGGGTCCAATTTTCCCTTTCTACTGACTTAGGCAATTACCAAAGGATTTTGGTAGAGAAAACTTGGGCAGAGAAGAGTGCTGTTTGTCTGAAAAGTTTTGAGAGGAGAGAGAGAGCTCTCTAATGTGTGCCTGTACCTCATTTTGCTTATAATTAATATTAATAATGGATGAAGCAGGAGGACAGAAAAAGAAATAAGAAAAACATAATTAAGGATGAGATAAAGCTTTGATAAGATGAAGAGTACAATATTCAAACAAAAGAAAAACAGCAGATGTTACCACTAGGAAAGAAGTAAAGTATATGAAGAGGCAATTAAGAATGAAAGGAAGTTTAAAGTTCTTGAATTTTATGCATATAGATAACAGCTAGGCTTCTTGGGGTAGGAACATCTAGAAAAATAACAGGCATAACTCTATAAATTGAAAAATTGTAAAAGATATGAAGTATATTCTTTCCCCGTGGAACAAATCTTACCTTTTTGCCTTCTTTTGTTTTGAGCAAACCCTTTGAACCTGTGCGGTAAAGAGTTCTCAGAAGAGCATCTGATTTAATATACATAACATACATTGTTGCTCTTTTAGGTTTTTTCCCTGATCTGTTAGTATTCTTTTTCAATTCATTCCCTTAGCACAACATTGTGTTAAGAAGTTTGTCCCTTCAGCTGTTATGTTCCTCAGCTGCTTGGTATGCAACTGTCCTAAGACAACCAGACTGTTGTATACCACTAGAAATAAAGAGTAAACATTCAACCTGGGGCAACAACAGGTTTTAGGTAACTTATACCAACCTTTATCCACTTGGACCATAATAGTCAATTAGACCTATAGCATAAATTTACAGAGTATAATCTCAAGAACTGTGGAATTAAATTAAATTTTTTCCAGAACTGTTGTAATTGTTTTCTATTGAACCTTTTAAACTGTCAGAATACATATCTTTCTCTGGAAAGACACCATTTCTTCTCCTTTAAATGACTGAGGGGTGGTCCCACCACAATAGGAACTGATTATCCTTGTGAATGGTAAAACATGTACATTTTTAAGCATCCATCTTTGACTGTTTCACAGAAATTCTCACATTATGCTTTTTGGGTTTTTTTTTCAGTGTACACTAGGATATCTCTGCCATTAAAATACACTTCTTATATAAAGAAGTAATACAATATATAGTCTTAGGAATTCTTTCTTATTTTTTGTACATTGCAAATATTTATAGCTACTGGATTTTTTCAGTGTGCATTTGTTTTCTGTGTTTTTCCTTAACTGTAGCTTCATTTACCTACAGTTTTCCTTGTTTACAGTATTTATTAATAGTCCATTTTAAAGCTTAAAGCAGGGATTTTTTATAATGTTTTGGAAAATATTTTGTTTTAAAAATCTAGTTGAGTGATTTGTTTCATTTTTTTCTTTACTATATATTTAATTATTTTTTTTTTAAATAGTGACATAAGCAGTCCCCTGATTTAAGGTGATTTCATTAAGCCCTGTACATCACTGCTGAAATGGTGTCAAAAACACCCCTTATATAATAATTATATTTAATACAAGATGTTGATTAATGAATGCATAAAACTTTTGAGAATAAAGCTGAAAAATGTGGATAAACTGCATATGGAAATGTTCCACATCTGTGCAGTCTATTATATCTCATGGCAAAGATTATGTGAGCTAGCAGATATTGGACAGGTAGAGTTTGGTGTAAGGGCAAATCTGACCCAATCAAGAGACTTGGAAAATTTCTTTAAAAGCAAATGCTCCTACACAGTTGTAATCCTAGTACTTCTTAACTTTTGATGTGTCTCTATAATCTGAACACTTTTAAATTAAGAAAGTATGATAGACAGATGCCTGTATTTTAGATGTCTACTTAATTTATACTTAATATCCTAGAGTAAGATGAGTGGTATTAAAAAGAAAATGGGAAAAAAAAAGAATCATAACATCAGTGAAATCACTGAAAACAAGATGTATTCAAATTCTGATTTTTATCTGAATTCAGGCTTCATCAGGAAATTATTTGTGTGACCCAGTTAGGTCTGATCTAAATATTCATATCAAACTGACAATAGATTCCACTTTTTCTACTCTTTACATATCTTACTTTTCTTGTTCTCCTTCTGTATTTTTGAAGAGAAAGAATAGAGGACAATATTACATATACTTTTTTTCCATCATGCATATTCTTCTTTTCTGCTAATAAGAATATTGTAAAAGATATAAAAGAATGTCCTTGTACACTCAAATCATAACCTCAGCAAAAACTGAAACAAAGTTTTTGAGTGGATATCTCTTTAAAGCACATGGCTTAGAAGAAGATGCTGATCTGAATGGCAATAGTAAAACCTATATACAGGATCAGAGCATCTTGTCTGAATAATCTTTGCGTTGATAACTGAAAAGAAGAGTGAGAGAAGAGTCTACATAATGCAAGTCACCTAAGATTCTTCATGGAATACATCAACACTTCTTTTTTAGATATAGCAAGAACAATAACTGAATAGACTATGTAAGGCAGGAAAAGAATTAGTTACATTTATGTTTACAGAATTAAAAATAATTCTCTTCAGAGTTGTAATAAAAATATTGAGACTTGCTTAACACATTATTTCATATCAACTGAGCTGCAATAACTGCACAATCTTTCTCCACAGTAGGAAAGAAGTATTTTACTTTACTGCAGGTTACTGCTGGGTAAAATTGTACACATAGGCAATTATTAAGGACTAGCTGATCCACAATAATTTGCTATCTAGATGTAACATGTTCATATGTCAAAGCATGAGGTCTGAGGAAAAACATTAGTTTGCTTAATAAACCCAAATGAATTGGCTGTCCCTGTGTTAGGCCTGTAGAAATAATGTTCATTAGCCCTTAAGGGATTTTTGTGGTTAGAATTCATCTCAGCGTAAAGCAGCCTCACAACTAAGAAATTTCCTGAATAGTTGTATATCCACTCAGCAGAGTGTTTCACTAGGCTTTTGATTTGAAGCAATTTGTATAATGGCAAATTAAAGGAAGGAAAATAGTTTACTGTGGCCTTCAAATGCATTGCAGCGGATCATAAATACAGTGCTATCAGCACTCTGTACTAAGGCAAATATGTGTGTAACTCTAATTATACGCTTTATCTTTTTTACACTGCCCTGTGATTATGTACAAACTAGACTTAAAAAGAAAGTCTCACGTGAAAGTATCAAATCAATTCCAGTATAAGGAGGTACAGCTTCTGTAAATTTCACACAGTAATATTTTTCTTTGACCCAACATTTAATAGTAGGCAACAAAAAAAGCTAATTAGAATTGCCACCTGAATCTGGAACCCAGCGGGATCATTAAGAAATATTAATACGATCAGCTATTTTTAAGAAGCTGTGTTTTTCTGAATTTACCTTGAACTGGAAAATACATGCTTTGTTGGAATTTCTAAACAGTTCTGTCTTATCTGCATATTGTACCTGTCTATTCACTCTGTTCTAACTATAAATCAGTAATTCTAGGGTTTTTTTAGATGATCTTTGAAATATGTTACATACAAACATTTTTGGCTGGGGAAAAAGGAAACATAATTGATTTAAAATATGGAAAACATCTCATCTGTTATTTTAATTGTCCATGATCACATGCCAACATCCTTACATATTCTGAATTTTAGATGACTGTTAGAATCAGTGAGAGCAAAATAGAAAATTATATCTTCCAGGTGAGATAAACAGTAGTATACAAATATTCACAATTCACAAAAATCTGTGGACATTACATTTCTTGAAACATGTATTCTAGAAAATTCCTGTCCGTGTTCTATGGGTTAGAAAAATGGAAAAATGATCAAATCCGTAACATTAATTGTTTGCTGAAAACTATTACTTAAAATAGCTAAGGCTTACTTTTCGTAGTCCTAGAATCACCTATTCCTTTCCTAATTTTAGATTCTTGTTTTCCTCACACTTTCTCTTCTCTTGGTTCTGTGATCTCTCCACAATAATTTGTACTCTTTCCTGCCATCAGACCTTGATCAGCTTTTTCCTGATATAAGAATATAAGAAAGACTCAACTTGACAACCCCACTGTTCAATGGATAAACCCCATGCCAATGTCAGGTCGCCAACAGTAGACTACGTAACAGAGATCTGCACAAAACACAGCAAGCAGTACCTTAGCATACGCTCAAAGTCTGCAGGAATATAGAATGAGGGATTACAGCTATTACTAAAACATGGATTCACAGTCGAATGTTAGGTACTTTGTTTTGCAGTAAAGGGGAATAAAACATCTCCTTATGGCAAACATTTACTCAGTGACTAACTGTTTTTTAAGCACAGCATTTTATTTTCCTTCAATTTCAATATTTTTTTTTATTACCATGTACTTATTTTCACTGCTGACCAGCTCTGTTCTTTCGTGTTACAAGGCCTATCTTGCACAATAAAATATTATGTGGTAGCCTATAGAAATATGTTTCAATTACTTTAAAAGTAAATATGCCTCAGTTTCTCACATCAGTTTTTGATAAAATTAAGCCTTGAAGTAATGCAAATCCAACTCACATTTATTCCAGTGTCTTATAAAAAGGATTCAATCATATTAGAGTAAATTGTTATGGCCACTGAAATTTTAGGGTATTCTAATAATTTCAGAAGAATATATACATGTGGTATTGAATGAAGAACATAATGGAAACCATAAAACCACCACAAAAATCCAACTGATCTACTCTGTGAATAAACAATCCAGAATAAAAACAACAAATTGGGGAAAAGATCCATTGCCGTAAACCAAGTTAAGCTTTTTTGGCACTTGTACTACTACGTATCACTGGATTACATTGCTGTTGGATAGCCTGAGACATTATCAGTAACACCATTTCCCAAATTCCTTGTATTCACAATGTACTTGCATAGTCACCATTGCATTTGTGATGATAATGGATTTTTTTTTTTTATAAATTCTCTAGTTCTAGAAAAGGATCCAAACTGATTTCAGTGGAATCCAGCATTCAGGCAAAATATCTTATTTTGGATTACATGACAGTTAGATATATTTAAATATTTTATTATTTTTCAGAAGAAAAATGAAATAATATAAAAATATTTTTAATTTTCAATTGATATTTCAGTAGAAATTACTGGAATAATGCAACTTAATAAACACAGAAAACATTTAAAACATAGACTGTCAGTAAAAAGTATTTTGCACTAACAATTCTGCTTACGAAATAAGTATTTACTTAAAATGCAAACCAATTCACCATAAATTAATTTGGTTTTGAACTTTAAAAATAGGTAAATGCTCTGAAATGCCATTAAACTAATTTCTGGAGTATATTTAAGTTTCAAATAGATACAAACAGATGTAATGGTTTGGCTTTTCCCTTTCACTTGTAATCTGAAGCATTACACTATTATTGGCAGAAATTGTCAAGGACCGCAGTTTGGGTTAAGAAAGCAATCTGCACATGGAAACACCAAAAGCCTCATTTTAGCAAAGTGTTTGTTTTTAACTATTTCAAAATCATCCTCGTTATCTACCTCCTCGTTGGAAAGGTGTCACTCAACAGCTGATTCCTCAAGCATGTTGTCAGATGTCTACTTGGAAGTACCTGCTGGATGGCCAATGCATCAATGAGATGTTGAATTATGTTGTCATTTGGAAAGAAGCACTAAGCTGCTAAACTAGCTGCGAACACTGGCTGCTAGTGACCTTTGCACAGAAATTGTGCTGCTGCCCATAAACGTTTTAAGGTCATGGGATTTATTCCAGTTCCTCACAAAGGCTGACATTTTCCAAAAGCCAGGAGCAACTCTGTACTGATTTTTGTTACCTAGGAAATATCTCCCTTTGGTATCCATTAGTATGGGTCAAACTAATTCAGACTGTAAGGCCATTAGACCTGATAAAGTTTCAGAGCAAAAGGACTTCTAGTGCTGCAGATGGTAGAGTTGTACCAGGAATATTTTTTCCCTCATTTTTTTTGTATAGCTGCTCATGAGAATTTATAACCTGAATACCTTCATAGCCAAATTTCCTCAAAAATATGATGTCACACAGAAAACTAGCAGCTTGTCCTCCACTCCCTGTCACATTGACCTTCGACTATTGGGGCAGGTGCATGTTTTACTTGCAAGAAAATTGGTCAGAATCAAAACAGATGCTACAGAAAGGCTTGTAGTAGCCATATCCCTGCTGCTCAGCAGTAATCCTTCCCCACCAAAATCTTCCTCACCTGCAGTTTGTGTAAATTCCCTCGAATTTGTGCATCAACTGACATGGGAACACTGTTGTTTCCTGAAGCATTCATATTTACTTCATGATACATTAGAGTATCAGAACTGTGCTTTTACTTTTTTATGACATAAATGGAACATTTGTTTAAAAATTCCAAACACAGCTAAAAAACAATGAGTCGTGTATCTACTAATGCAAAAGCAAATGTGGCTGGAAAAATGTATAGGACTTTTTAAAGTGTATAGAACATAAACATTGTTCATTATTTCTTTGCATATACTTGCCCATTTAAAAAATAATGCACCAAATATTATTGGTGGAAGTTAATGTTGAAATTACAGCCCAAGAGAAGCACAAAAGAAAAGCCAGTATTTTGATTTGTGAAAACAAAAATTAATTTAAGAACATCATAAACTCAAAACACCAACAAATTACTTATTGACATATACAAATAAACAAAAACATACACACACAAACTTGTACACAAGGCTGTATCTATGGCAGACTACATAAGACTACAACTTAAATCTTTATAAAAATTTGTCTTTGGTATGTATGAGATTCTAAGACAAAATGTTCCCTTTTCTATTTTTTTTTTTTTTTTTGTCATTTTCCTCCCCTTTTTCCTTTCCATTTCTCATCATTCTTCATTTTATTTATTAGGCCAAGTAATATATGGAAGCATATAGAATTCTATATAGTTAGAATGGTTCGAAAAAGTATCACCCAGAGACTTTTTGTACTGTCTATGAGTTTTGCAATCTTAATAATGAATCAAACTGGGGACCATAAAATAAACTTGAACAATTGGAAGTTCATGTAGGGTGCTTTATAGCTCACTTTGTAAAGCTGAATGTCAAATGGGAGACTAATGTCATTGAATATCCTGGGATTAATATACTTAATATTCGTAAAGATCTGATAAAAATGAATCTTGCACCCCATATTAGCCTTAGTGAAATGTGATGCTGAATGCAAGAGGAAGATCTGACCCTCTGGGGTACAACCAATATAGTTAAAATTAATATGTTAGGACACTGCATACCTTCATCATTGTTGATACATGGCCTAAGATCACCTTTAAGCTTAATAAAAAAAATATGAAGAGCCTCTTCAGTATAAAAATTGAAACTCTCTATAATAAATCTCAGCCCAGATTCTTGCTGTGCACAAAATCCCTTCAAATACTTAAATATCTGAACCTGGAGGTTTATCTTGGATATATTTGTAATAGAGATTTTACCATTAACCTGGATCTATTCCCTGTGAAATGTAATAATTTATAATTTTTAAAAATGGAAATGTGGCTATAAAATACTACTATTAGATTTTGTCACATAAGCCCCCAGACACTTCAATGTTTGTTTTTTGTGTATTTTCTGCATTTCTGGGTAAATTCTGTTGTATAGGTTTGTGATCTACAAAAATCAAATCCTCTTGGAAGTAATTATAGAATATTAAGTCTTCAAGATTGGTGTCTGTACATTTAGCCTAAATTAACATGCAGACTCCATAGAAGTGGAAGACTGCTTAAAATCTCACTTCCTAAAAGTTCTGCATTACAAAATTCACTTTGTAGGATGTTTTTCCTTCCCTGTAAAGTTATTTATGCAATAAAGTTGTCTGATTTTTTTTTTTAATTGTGGGATAGACCCACATTTGATAACAAGGAAACACTGCACACGTATATATATGCATATTATGTCGTTAAGTATATATAAGTATGGTGTTAAGTATATATAAGTATATATGGATCTGTATACACCCAAATTTGATGGAGATTTTTTTTGTTTTTCTTTTTTTTTATTGTTTTACTTCTCTACTCATACTTTACAAAACGTCAGACAGGGCTAAGATAAGTTTTGTTAAATCTAAAACCATAGATGCAAATTCTCATGTTACAAACATAGAGCTCTAATCAATGAGAAGATTTAAGACGAAGGCAGATCTTCAGCTGTGTTGATCAGTTACAATCCATTGCAAAATATTTGTCCCAGAAAGCAATTTTCACAAGCTAGAGTATGTTATGCCTACACTCACAAATGGAGAAAGCAGTGAACATGAGAAATGAATTGGAAATTTAGTTTAAACATCTTTGCAAATTATTAATCAGCACATTTAGAAATATGGAGTGTTGTGCATGGAAAAATAAAACAAGTGAGGCCTATTGGCTATTTTAGGTGCCATCACAAAACCAGTAGGCTTTGGACACCATTTTGCAAATTTCTTTATGCTAATGGAGGATTTTTTTTATGAAATTTCCTAGTATTTTTGTAGACCTGACATGTATGTAGATATTAAATGTTGTTGTCATACGTCAAAATGGGTTTACTGTGAAGCTATTAACTGATGCAAAAGGTGTAATTCAAAACCTTGGAAAGCAACAGAGCACAACTTTAAGTCTAAAATGTATGAATTCTAGCAGGAGAGGAAGGTGAAATGACTTCAGAAGCCTATAACATCCTCATGTTTAAAAGAATTGGAATTATTAATATTACACATTATAATACAATATAACATTGTACAATGTAATATAAAAATGAAGCATCTGAATGGGATAAAAGCCTGTTAAAAATGGAATACTACTATTTTTACGATATTTTTTATAAAAACCAAATAAATTTCAACATGTTCGCTATGTTCTTGTCTACAAGTCATGAAC
Organism: Vanellus vanellus; assembly: GCF_965231255.1. Lineage (NCBI taxonomy): Eukaryota > Metazoa > Chordata > Aves > Charadriiformes > Charadriidae > Vanellus > Vanellus vanellus. The sequence goes on along the minus strand of NC_138908.1, from coordinate 41,034,105 downwards.
AGTATAAATATATTTGCTAAGATGTAATCAAATCAAAATGAGGATCAGAGTAAAAATTACTATCCTTTGTTAGCCTACTTTGAATCAAACTCAGTGTTTCTAAATACAATGCTCATTTTTGTTTCTTCCATCTGAATTTTCTTCTTGCAAGAAATTTTCTGTTTACTCCAAAGAAGTAGTCACATGCTTCATACGTCCTCTTATCACCATGTACAAGTCCTCTTTCAATTCTAATTGTTCCCAGTTTCTTTCTAAAATGGGTATTCTTACTGAAATTTATTCCTCTTGCTAAATCCTCATTAATTTTCTTTCTTTTAATCCAGAGCCAGTACTGGAAATGTATGGCTTTACTCTAATAGAGATTTATTCCTACTATTGTTGCCAGACCTCTTTTGTCAGCTATTCCTCATTCTTTATTTTTATCTTCTTCTTTCTGTCCTCTTCTTGCTCATTTATCAGACTTTTAATAACAAATAAGTGTTAAAACTCTGAGGTTCAAGTCCTCCAATCCTTCGGAAATTAGGCAGAAATTAGAGAGTAAGGGAAAGTGATTTTAAAACTAAGTCATTAGAGGAACAATCATTATTCATATTAAGTTTAGTCTATCATGGAACCTTAGAAGTTAAACTCACACTGTCATATGTATTAGTTTTGTGTCTTATTTTTCCCCGTTTGTGCTTAAATTCATTGATCCTCTTTTGATAACCCATCTCAACAAAAGAAAAAATTCCCCCCTCCCCATCAATATTTAAGTCTAAAAGAAAAAGTTTACACTTTCTTTACTGCAGACATAAACAAAGATTTACAATAGCTGTTGAAGTGAAAGATAATAGAAGCGTCCTAAAATGCTATGGGGTATAGCAGGGAGCTGGTATGTCTTCATGAGTTGATGAGACCAGGAGACAAGTGAATCATCAGGAACAGGAAGATCAATAATCACTCCCTGGAAATATGGTATGGGGAACTTGTCATTCATGGAATTTATAGATATATTTGGTTAAGAATAGGGAGAGAAAACAACTATTAAGGAAAAGAGAGAAGATGCAGAAGCCAGGGATTTTATTATTTTTTTTTTCTGCTAAAGGGGATCTAGTTTTCTTGTAAACAGACTTTGAAACAGACTTCAGAAGCAGCATTTCCTAAAAAAAGCTAGGGAATAGTCCAAAAATCTCTATGCCTGACAGAATAAGGAGGCAGATCCCCTTTCCCCTGTCTTTTGCCTCATTGAGGGCACAATAGTGGGGTGTCAGCAATGGATTGAGGATTGACATTAGAGAAAAAAACGATGCTGAAGACTTTTATAGTTATTACTGTGGCGTATTAAAGAAGTCAGATGTTTCCAAACTTAAAGTCCATCTGTTTAAGCCACTTTACCTTGTCTTCATTCCATTTTATTCAGCATGAAGGAAAAAAAAAATATTGGAGGGCCAAATGAATTTTTTTAGCAAAGATGAAGCTAAAAGTAATGCACAGATTCTGTGGTACTTCAGTTGTTTTCCAAGTAGATGAGATACAGTGCAGAACAACAAAAGAATAGGCCACTGATTTATCTGAGGTAACCTCAAGCAAATCAGCTGGGCCTGTAAGCTGTCCTGTAAAGTCAAATGTCAGAGGCTCCAGCCTACAATTGAAAATGACACAGTAGACTTTACAAGGAGTGGACGTAATGCCCGGAGGTACCATGTGCAAGTTACACAAGTTCAGATGTTTTCTTGTCTTTGGCTCTTATAGATGTATGCTGTGTTTCATGTTACTTCAGGTTCAAGCTAATTGTTTTCTTCTTGGCACAGTGAATTTACGATAACTGAGTGATTCTCAGTGGGACAGAATTAGCAACTAATGGCAAATTAACATAATGCAATTACAAAAGTGTTCTTGTTCAGTTGTCTTTGTTTTAATGGTATAATGAAATTGAACAATAGAAAAGAATCTTTATAGTAGTTCATTTCACTTTGTTAATAAAAACTTTGACCGTTTCATTCTAGTGGAACCACCTAATATATTAAAATTTGAAATATTCTGATGTCTGACCTACTGATGTTTTGCAATCAGTTCAAGAAAGACAATGAAATGCTAGCAGTCACAGACAACACCCTTAGTGGTACGTTATTAAAGAGTTCCATATCTTAGAATTTACTTCTGATGATTTCGTAATTTCAGGAATATTTTCACTTTTCTGTGAGACACTGCCAAAAATTGTTTGTGTAGCTTCCTTTGAAATAAAGCTAAAACAAAGAAAACCCAGAAATGTTAATCTGCTAAATTTGTGATTTTTTTTTTTTAATGTATCATCACTTTCTTTAGTATGGTTGTCTATGCCTGAATCTTTTCCAATTACCTCACTTCTTATTAACAGTAGATGAAAAAATTTTCAAAATGCAGTTGCAATATTGTAATAAAAAAGAAGTGTGGTGGAAAGAAGTTTTGAAACATGAATAATTTTTGGAAGCTCGATTATCAAATTACTTTTTTAGTGTAGGAAATGAAAAACACAAGAAGGACGAAGACTCTATTAGCTTTTAAGAACTGGGAAAATCCTAATATGTTAACTAATATTTCGGTGCTCCAGGAAACAGGGAAAATTTATTTCTAAAGATTTTAATCTGTAGCCATATACTGCGTTGAAAAGCTAACCAAAACATATACAGTAAATAACATAGTAAAAAATAAATACATACACATACATAAATAAATTAGTATTTTTATGGTCAGAAAATATCAGTGAATGTGTATCTCTGAGTATTTAAGGTGCCTTTGTCAGCTGCAAGTTATTTAGCATTTAGAAACCTACACACAAGATAGTTAGAGAATCATGTAGAGATGGGTACTTCTGATAAAGTGCCTGCATAGGCACAAGTGCACACATACTAAGACTTTTGTTTTACATTTCTGAATAAGGATAGGAAAATTAACTTCATTTTTAATTTCTTAAACGAAAAGTGCAATGTTTTTCACTCACTTCTGACAAAGATTTTTGTACTTAAGATGGCACAGTGTTTCCTGTAAAGTTTGAGAGGTTAAGAGCATACGTACTCATATAAAATCTACTTATCAAAAACATGAAAATATTTTCTAGAGAGATTTACTATCAGCATACAATGCCTAAAGATAACACAGAAAGAAAAAGCGGATAAAAATAAAAGTGATATTATATGCAAAAATATGCAAATTAGTGCAGAGCCGTTCCTCATGTGGCTATTTCCAAATGAGATTTATAAAATTCATTTTTAACTTTTGATAAATTTCATTTATTTTCCCTGCACTGCCATGTACTAGCATTTCCCCTTGATCTTAATTCATTTCCCATTAGTCTCATGGCTTCCAGAACTTTATTTTCTCCTTCTACTTTGCAATTTAGGAATATAATATGTGTGTCTGAGGTTTTGTAATTAAAATAATCTGAACTCAGTCAGCAGTCTTTTATTTCACTAACATTTAATTGCCCGGCACAGTGGCATAGAAGAAATGCACTGAATTACTAATTGACAATTCAAAATTTAGGATAGGTGGCAGAAACCCACATTGTGCAACTCTGTACTTAAAAAGCATCCATCATTGTTTTTCATGGGTAAATGAAGATTACAACACACGCATAAAAATTTTTACTCACACATTGAGGTTTGCTAACTGTGTAGAAGTACATTTTCTTGGAAGTAGGAATTGTTGGAGCTATTTTTAAACCTTTTGCTTTTATTGTAATTGGTTGCAATTAGTCTTTTCCTTGGAAATAAATACCCCTATAGTGTCTGTTTACAAAAGATTTTAAAGCTCCATATGATATTCTGCTCTTATGGCACTGAGAAAAATCAGTTTAGTAGTTTTGACTTGAAAAGTTGTAATTGATTTATGTTACACTGAATTAAATCAGTCAGCCATTTTACTTGTGACTACAGTCCCAAAATGTTTGTCAGACTGCAGTAACTTTCTTTTTTTTTCTCCCTTGGATATGCTCAATATGTAGATGCCAATAGAAAAATAGCAAAAATAGCAACTCTCATCTGCCTTAGTTCTAATGACACTTTAGAAAGGGCATTATCATCTAGGATGCTGCAAGTCAAGTATGAGTTTGACCTGTCCCAAAAGTTGGGCCCCCCTGAAATCATTAGCACATTTTTAACATTCCTAGGCAAGGTATTATCCTCAAAAACATATTAAAGCAGATTTAATGTTATTTGCAGTACTGCCAAGAGCTTGTTCCACATACATTAGTCAAACTAGATAGTTGAAGTGTAAGCTATTCGTTGCAAATGTGACTCTTCATATCTGAATTTCTTATTCAAGTCTCCATATCTTTTTTTTTTTTTTTTAGTAGCAGAGGATTTTTATGATGGTTGCTATGGTTGTGCTATGTTTCCTTCTTTAAAAACCTTAAATGACTAAATCCTTAAAATCTTCCTCTTGAAATCTGTCAATACTGGATCAATTTGATGTGCTAGTTTATTTAAATAAAAATAAAAATCTAAAAGCCTAATGCAAATATGAGTCATTTTTATTCACTTTATTTTCCTCTGAATTGTTCATATAAATCACGCCAAATGAGGGTAGTGGAGAAATTTACTCCTATGTAATTGCTAAATACTGATACCGGAGTGAAAGCTCTTCTGTTTTCTGGGGGGAGGGGAGGGAAGGAAACCCAGCGTGATTCTCATAAAGCAACAACTATAAGATCTATCAGAAGAATTAACCTAAACCTGAAAAAAACTTTTGTATTTTCTTAAAACTGGCACGTCATTTAAAATGCCTTGCGGGAGCGTACAAATGCTATGCTCAGGAACATTTAAAGTTATTTACTCATATTTTTACTTTTGCTTTCTGTGTTGGTTGATCCTAATTTACATTTTCTCATTTATTTTAGTGACAGGAACAGAAGGAGTCTTTGTGCTGTACAAGGGGAAGTTGAGGCAGTGAGGAAAGCCCTCCTTTTTCAGAAGGAAAAAGGGACAGGGAGAGATTTTACTGCTGTGGGAAGGTTCAGAAAATGAAGAGCCAGACTCATCCTGAGGTGTACAGAGGCAGAAAGAGAGGCTGGATCATGGGAAATTCCAGTTTGACATTAGAAACGTTTCACAGTGATGATACTCAAACCACCAAAGGGGATTGCCTAGCGAGATGTTTCCACAAAGTAAGTGTTATTCTAGAGAATCCACTTAAATCCCAGGTGAAAGTGAAAATAGAAACTAATTAGCATAAGTCTTTCTATTCAGCCAACTCTACAAAACGATATTCTTCCGAAGAGCGCTGTAAACAACAATTAGCTAGAATTAGTCTAGAATCTCATCAATTTGTGTACTTGTGATTATAGAAACTTTGCTTCCATTTTCATTTTAGATCATAAGTGGAGATTTCATTTAGCAGTGAATTCCTTTAACATATAAATGACTACACAAGTGTTCAATATTTACTCACAATTGCTATACTTTGACATGACTGCAGTTCAAATGCATGTATGTATCAAAAAATTACAAGTTTTAGTGTCAAAAATCCCCTGAGATGGGTACTTTTTCAAAGGCATGTGCATAGTTTGTTATGATTTGTCGTGATTTTCTCCAGTTTCATAGAAAAGTTCTATAGCCAAGCTATGATGATGACACATGATAGTCTCTGGGCTAAAAGTGAGAATCCTAGAGAGAAGTTCATCTAGCACTAGTAAACCTGGTGAGCTTTGTTCAAAAGAAGGACTTCATTCTCATGGCTTGCAGTGATCTCAGCTTTTGTGGGGAAAATCCCCTGTATGCAGAAATGGGTAAAGTTCTTTTGTGACATGTCATACATATCTCTGTTAGTGTAAAGACATGTTACTTTAGAAGTTATGATGCTATAGACTGCATATTCTGCCTGAACTTCTCCAGCTAAGAAATATTCTTTGGCAGAAAATCCACTGAAAATATTTTGTTTGAGGGGTTGCAGCAGGGCTGTAATTAGACATTGTAGTAGAGTCTTCTGCCCCTTTGGTACTCATGGAACGGCAATGGATGGGGGGCTAAAATACCATGAGCTAGTGAAAAGTCTTGAACAAGTACCACAGCTTGAAGTCTTTGAAACAGTTTCTGTGGTATGAGCAGCAATTTACAGGTGTGCATTGGATTAAAGTAGTGTTTATCAAAAATATCAGAGACTTAAGTTAGGATAAAAGCACAAAATTGCACGTGGATCATTGAATAATCATGTGTGCTAGTGAGAACTCAGTCAGTTCCTATTTTTGGTCTTGCTTCTGAAAAATCTTAATTCAAAATTCAAATGCATATTTTGTAGCCAGGACCTTTTCCACAGTGTGAACCTCCTTTCAGTGTTGAGAATCTCCCATGAGCTACCTCTCAGCCAGGGCTTTCTGTAGGAGTCACTGCTGTAATCACATTGCCTCTGAGTCAGCTAGTGTGCTGTATATCATCTCAAATACACCCACATGTAGGTTAATCTTCAGTGGCAGAGTACCATGTCTTCCTTTTGTCCTTTTTAAAGATAACACAGTCCACTGCACTATTCTGTGTTTTATTTCAGGATGATGTTTCTTCCAGCTCCCAGTGAAGCAGCTACATTTTCTGCATTCTCAGTCACTGAAAATTAATTAAGTCCAAAGCCAATTGTCCACTTTTAAACCCATGCTAATCAAGTTTATTCCTGAGAAAAAAAATCAGTTGACTGCATCCACCCTAACTGTTACCAATTGTCATCAATAATGACATGAAGATAGACACTTTACACTGTCATAACCACTTCCTAACCCCTAACATTAAATTTTGCTTCTGCCCTTGTGTTCACAAGTTCCCTGCTCTGTAATAAATTCTATATGATTCTTAAATAAATATACCAGCTTAACTTCTCCCAAGAAAAATCTTAATACATTAATATTCCACAATCAAAATAATTTTCATTGTACTGAACCTGGAGCCTTTTCCCTGTACACATAATGTGTGGTTAGCAATAATTTCACCTAATCCCATTAAGTACTGCAAAAATACATGAGTTGCAGAATAACAATAATTTATTTACTATTAGGGGAGAAGGTAGTTTGTTTATTGGAGGAAAGATTTTGGTGTTGTTTTTGTTTTGTTTTGTTTTGTCTGGCTTTGGGGGCTTTTGTTTTGCAGCCAGGACAGCCAGTTGGGTGGCCTACAGTAACAGCCAACTTCTCCCACCTTTAGAATCCTAAGTCTGATGCTGCTTAGACAGGAGAAAGACCACTCATATAAACTATACGATAATGTTGCTGACAGTCCTTTCGCTCTAGTACTAACTCCTCTTTACTTGGACAGTAAGCTCCAATCTCACATATATTAAATTATATGTTTACCTTTTTATTTGAAGCCATATCTAGGTCTGTGGTCTGCCCCCAACTGCACACACATTTTCCATTTTCCTATTACTTATGTTCCCTTCCCCCCTGCATATTATCATTATTGTGCTAATGCTATTCATCACCTTCGTGCATGAGAGTATTTCATCCCCAACAATTTTTAGGTTTTCTCCTGTTACTTGCCTACCTTTGAGTCACATGTTGATTCTCAACTCTTTGTAGCTCTCCTTTGTTCTCTTCTGTGAGTGTCTTTGCTTGCATGATGGAGTTAACACTTAATATTTGATCTCATAATTCCTTCTATAAAAAATGGTCATTTGAAACAGCAAAGTAAGAAAGAGACTGCTACTTTTCATGAAGTAAAGAGTCACCACGACAACTCCCCACTCTTTAAACTCTCTGGCTTATGCTGAATGTATCTGGGGACACAAAATTAATCGCATTTCTTTCTGGGTCTTCACATACTGCCAGTAGATCAACAGAGTATATTATGGAACGGGAAAAATAGCATGAAGTTTAATGGCAAAGATGATTTGATCAGATCAATTAGTCTGTAATTGTTCAAGTGAAAACCAGCATGCGACTATGAATGTGATACAGATATTGGATGACACTGTTGTATGATACTTCTGTTAATAGTACACATCCTGCTGTCATGGCTTTTAATAAAAATAATGCCTTTCTCCAGCAAAGAAGGGATCTTCAAACACTGAAGTGATAAATTGTCACCAGGTTATACCATAGCTATCTTCTACTCCTAAAACACATTTTTGTACATAATCCTTCCAAAAGGATCTTTTTCTCTCCAACTGCTTTATAATACTGTTACAGCTTTTCATCTTCTAATGAGCAACACTAGATCTTTATTTCAACATCAGAACTTGAGAAGAAAGAGAAAATAAAGTATTTTGAGCCACAGGACCTTAAGCTAAGCAACCGCCCTGCCCTCCCCTGGCATCAATGTAAAAACCAATGTTGTCTTTGTTTTAAGATATAACTTGGAGTTAGACAAACCCTTGAAATGACATGTATATATTGTGCCTTATGGAGCTCACTTTGTTTATATCCATGTTTTAGTAAGTATGACATGCAAAAACCAGAATCTTGACTTCACACCGTGGTAAGCAACAACTTCCTTGCACTTATGTATATATATTGCCTCTGTTCTCAGTTGAGGACATTGAAATACTGACACGGTTCATGAAAGACTGGCAGGATTATTTTTTTTTTTTCAATGGGGAACAGCAATAGAGGGAAAAGAAGAAAGGGGCATTGCGGGTGAGATCTTCAGTGGTATAGAAACTCTCCAGAAAGAATAATTTATAGGACGTGGTCCTAAGAAGAAAAAGGAATAAGTGAGGTTACTGTAATAAAACAAACTGCAAACCAATAACATTAGGAGGGAAGGACAAAAATTTGAAAAGAATGTTGCAAGATTCACTGACAAATTCAGGGTAAAAGTCAGTCTCAAGATAATGGTCTGTGCCAGACAGTGATCTGAATAGAAGATGAGTCTTCTCTTTCCTTTGATCATCCTGTAAAGTCTGGAAAGAATAATCTCTGGAAGGTTAATCGTCCCAGGCTGACAGATGACAGAATACACTGAGAATGGACTAAGGTGAATATACCAAAGTCTGAGTCAAAGCAACTTCAAGGCCATACATGTATTTTAGGGCTGCACCTCATAACATACCTTCAGCAGAATTTTGGACGTTGCTATGCTTGTATTCTCTGCTGACAGAGAAATCCAGGTAAGGATTTGTGTTCATGGTAAGTCAAAACAGTGCAGGGCAGAAGATGCAGGGGCGGGGGAGGAGGGGAGGAGTTGTGCTCTCTTCTCTGTCACTCTAATGAAACATTTAGATGACAGGGGTAAAAAGCAGCCTTCAGGGCCACATAGTCTTTTTGGGTTGCTCCAAGCTGCCTCACAAACTTAATGTTCATCTGGAAACTTACAGGTCTTTCAGTCCTGTCTTATTGCATTCTTTTCTTCACACTCTGTACATTCCAATTAAGCCTCCCACAACAAAGTTTGCAATGCCAAAGAATGTCCAGATCTTCAACACAGTTGTTACCCACTGAACTCTGTCACAGACACATTATACCTCTTCAAATTCACTTATAGTCCAACAAGCACAGAGTCTTTAATCATCACTTCCTTAACTATATCATTGGTTATCATCAAGAAAAATATTTCAATTATAAATCTTTTATTAGAAAAGTTTATTTTTTGTTTCCTTTTCTTTCATATTTCTTTCTTAGTCATATAACCTGTCTAGATGAAGATAACATTTGGCGATAATAGAATCAAGGCACACTGTATGCTTTTCTATGTTTATATCTAACAATATACTGTCATTAATAATGAGTTTGTTTTCTCACATTTAAATTTGATTGGCTAGGAGATATTTAGACATAAATCTAAACATTCTTTATTTAAATTCAACTTCTGGATATTTAATTCTCAACTTGAAACTGTTTCAGTAAAGAGATTTCCTTAATTGAACCTTTGTTCACAAAAAGCAAGCTCCTAAGAGTTAGCTGGTTTTGTTCTTAATTATTAAAATGTATAAAAAAAATAAAGTTAAAAAGAAAACAACCAAAAGCCACCAAAACCAGAAATAAACAGTCTTTAGCAGCCAAAATAAAATGTATGAATTTAAAGAATTTACATGTCATCTTAGATTTGCAGTTACTAGCGAAAAGAAAAATTTACACATTGTGTAACTGGATTTGGATTCTTAAAAGCCTTGATTAGGCAAATGACCCAGTAATCTCTGTCTCACAGACTGAAAATATTCTGCCTGCTTGGGCATTTGCTTTGGTGGGTGGAGGGAGATGGGAGTGGGCATCAGAATTCAGCATCCGTTTTCAACCTATACCGGGAAACAATGTGAAAAGCAGAAATGGGACTTGTCTTTTAAAAGAAAGTTGTGTGCATAACTTCCATTATACCTTTGAAAATATCCCCACAGATAAAGAAAAGATCTTGCACGTCCCTGACAAGAAAGGTAATATTGTTAAACTAACCACACAAAAAAAAAAAAAAAAAAGAAAAGAATCATTACTTAAAGAAAATGGTTATTCAGTGACAAAAATAAAGTGATTTTTTTTAAATGAGTGTTGTAATTGTTCATAAGATAAGTGCCTTGTTTAGCACATTTCTGAGAGTGTACTACTGCAGATTTCACAGGTCAATTGCTAGTAGAATAGTGAAAGCTGCAATTAAAATGGATTGGCACAATGGGGATGCAGAACATAAATATCATAATTACTTTAAATTCTGGTTTTCATTCTCAGACTAATACACATACAGTCCGTGGAGTTAAAATAAATTATATGCGCACTTATATTGACCTAAATTAACAACAATTAAAATAAAAATAGTACTACACCAGTTGGTTTGTCATTACAGTATGTAAGTATGTAAGAAGTATATTGTTGTAGGACTATTTTCTAACAGCTATATATGGCTTATAAATGATTGGTGATACAGAAACATAAGAAAGAGTTTTGTTTTCCTTTTATCTTTGTAAGGTGAAGACAAATGCCAAAACAAAGACTACAGTTACTTAAATGTTACATGCAACTAGCTGCCTAGATTTCTTCTTTTCTCACAAATTTATTTGTAATGAGTCACAAACGTTCAAAAACATGAGTGTAAATATTGAAGACAGCTACATAAATAGGATGACCACAGGAGCCCTGTTTCCTTGAAAAACCAAGCTGAAAGTTATATCTTGGCTGATGCTGACGTATAAAAGTTATGACCTACTCAAAATAGTGTGGACCGCAGTAATATATAAATAAAGACAAAAAAAAAAGCAGGAAGTTTGAAGTAGAAGCCATAAAAAAGGATAAAAAATTAAATACTTAGAAGTGATCAATGTGTGTAAGACTATTAAGATTATTTAGCTTGTATAAAGCACTGATCTTCATAGTTCTATATGGCTGCGAAAAATGCATGGAAATAGAGAAAAAGCTGAACAAATTACCTGTAGTTTGCTAATGAATGTCACCTCAGTCTTTTTGCAAGATATTTACAGTCATTACAATATTTAAAAACACTATTTCAAGTAATCTGTGAATATAACTATGAAGATATTTTTGATTGGGGTCAAGAGGTGCTGCTGGGTGAGTAACAGTTTTGAAAATGGTTCATATTTTTAAATATGCATTAAGAACTGAGGCTCTTATAGCTCTGATAGCTTTAGAATCGTCTGTTTTTAGAAAAAAATTCCGTGATAATCTGATAAACACTGGGAGGAAAGGATAATGCTGTGCTAGAAGACCATGTCAGCATTATAGTCACTGAAAAAAAAAAAAAATCAACTTTTTCTTCTTACAAACTCTTAAATTACTATTCTGAAAACAGTGTCATAGAATCATAGAATGGTTTAGGTTGGAACGGACTTTGAAGATCATCGAGTTCCAACCCCTCTGCCATAGGCAGGGACACCTGCCCTTGTGTCATCATCAGCCTTCATTTTTGTCTACTCTATAAAAATTGCATATTCAGCACTTTAATTAGACAAGTAGCATATACTATATCATATATCATAAACCCACATTTGTCATTACTAAATTTTCAATGAGAGCTATAAGTAATATGCCCAGTTTTGATGGTTCTCTTTGTGATTTTGTTTGCATTGATTAATTTATTTACTACATATTGAAGACAACGTAAAGGAAGTATGAGTTAGGTGTAAAAGAAATCTCAAAAAGAGTGACTGTTTTGTGCAATTTGTCAAATGCTTGTCCTATAAGGCAAAGCTAAACAGTTTTTTGCAGTTACATTTTTTCAGGTTTTACCTTTTTATAATGTTTTTTGAGTATTAGCTGCATGTTATTAATTTGATTCTTGTGCTCTAATTTTTTTGTTTGTTTGTTTGTTTTTTACTTTGTTTTAAATCTTGGATGTTAGTTGTCAAGGTAAAAGAATAAAAGCCGTTTACAGGGATACCAGATCTGAAATGGAGAATTGTAGATAACTGTTTTTTTTTTTTAAAAAAAAAAACCACCTTAAAGAGATGGGTTTAAATAAGAAATTAGGAAAAAGTGAAAAGGAAAGGGGATCCCTTGGGACTGACTTAGGCAATTTCTCAGCTCACACTGCTTTAGAGAGCCCTCTGCCACCCATCAGAGGTGTACTGCACACCTGTCCCTTGTGCCTTGGGGTCATTTTCCAGCTGATACTCCTTCCCTCTCTGCCCCTCCTAAACTTTTTCCTCTCACCTTAAAATAAATAAATTTATTTTTATTCAGGCAAGGACAGGAGACAGAGTTTCTAGCTTCACTACTTTCCTATACATATAATAAGAGATGACAAAATGCTCTCAAAGCACATGAAAGGGCCACATAGGTCACAATATTCCCACCCGACCCTGAAAGTTTGGTCTCATGAACCCCTTCCTCATGCCAGGTGGATGTGAGCTGGTGGGCACAGTGGCTGGACTCCAAGAGGACAGCGACCCCAGACTCATCCATGGGGAGTTCACCCCCATCAAGTTTAGAAGCAGGGTCTTATGGCCCAAGAAATGGGTGGGCCCCACAGTGCCAATGGGGCAGGTGTGTGAGTAACCATGCCCTGAAGTAGGAGAGAAAGGACTTGAACTTGAACACTTCCCTATCTCAGGATACAAGGAGTATCTGTGTATTAGCACACAAAGTTCTTCTTCATATCCTGGAAGACCTAATCTAGAAATGCTGTATACATTCAGAAACAGAACTTATAGACAGACCCAAACACATGGCCACAAAGGAGTACCTAGACCACAGCAATGCTTGCAGAAGTCAAATTGATATACCTCCATAGGTACTATTCTTACAGCCCATTTGAGGCAACTTTTTGCTTGTCATTACTCCTGGTGATTTTTCCATTCTGCAGTATGGCAGAGTGGCTGAGTTCTGACAGGCACCTCTGGAGATGACCTAGTCTAACCTCCTGCTCAGAGCAGGGTTGTCCAGATCAGGTTGCTCCAGATTGCATCCAGTCCAGTTTTGAGTATCTCTGGGATGGAGATGACACACTCTCCCTGGGAAAACTGTGCTGATGTTCAATCAACCTCACAGTAAAAATATCTTCTCTACATTCTTACATAGTTCCCTGAAGAATATTTTCATTGTTGTGGTTTGGTAGGTTTTATACTTTGAGGAAGATTTTTTTTTTTTTAATCTTGGGAATATAAAGAATAAAGCACTACTGAGCTTATTCTCCATTGACCTGGATATATGAACTTGCTAAGAAAATGCAAAGCAGACGTACGATGTTACAAAATCAAGACAATCCAAAGCTTGGTGTTGAAAATGAAAGGAAATGCAGAGTTTGGGTACTTATTTGTCTAAAAAATGGAGAAAAAAATAGGAAGGATTTTTCACTCAAAATAATGAAATGCTGCACAGCTATAATATAAATTGACTGTAATGAAAACACTGGAGATATGCTATCCAGCTAGAGAAACCCTTGATCTGACTCATTATTATAGATCTTTTGACAAATATGGTTAAAGCAGAGTTCTTGTATTTTTCATAAAGATAGTCAGATTTTCAACGGTAAAAGGATACTTAAAAATGAAGATAAGGACCTGTTTGGCTTTTCAAAAGTACTTCGATCAAAGTACTTAGTAGTTTGAAAAATCCTACTTGGAAGCTGCTCTATTCCAAAATCTGGCCTTTGTGGTGTCATGAGTCAGAGTAATCTTAGTCAGCCACAAGATAAGAGTCCATTCAGGATGCAGTTTGTGATTATGCTAATGGACCAAGAGCACTTCCCAACTTGCAGTGTCCTAGCATGCCTCAGCCGTCACTGAGATGGTAAACATCTGGCCTACCACAAGTTATGATTTCTTCAGGAAGGAAATCCAGATGTTCTTCTGTCCTAATGTAAGTAGGCAAAGGCCCAAGATTCCCTGAGAATACATCACCCAATCATATTAGGTAAGTCCTTAAAGTAAACAGAGAGAAGTATTTAAAGAATTATTCTGTTACAAGGATCAAAGTACAAGGAAGATAATTAACTGAAAAGAGAAAATAGCACATTTTTTTTTCCTAATTTGTCTAAACTATTTATTTATGAAAGTCTTTTTGCAATCTGGTTGTTCAAGTTCTAAGTTCACGTGAGTAACCTTGCAGACCCCGATGTAACAGCTACGTTAACCAGCAGTAGTTACACTAGTATGGGATCAGAATATGATCCTGAAAATAGGTAAGGTATAACTCTTTATTTGGCTTTGTTTACTCTGGATTGATGTTAAATTTCCTCCTTGAAGCTGAAATAAATCCAGTTAGTATTTTATCAGATGTTGAGACTCACATATATAAAACTTACACAGACAAAATATTTTTTCTCCTTAAGGGATGTAAGATCATAATGCTATTATTTGTTCTCTCCTCGGCATAGAGCAGCCTACCAGCAATTATTTCATGGTTCTCCAAATCACTACCTGAACAGAAGATGAAAGCAAAAGTGTCCTGTTGATACATTACTGTAAAAAATGACTTAAAATATTAGTTTTCTGCAGATTGGCAACCTTTCTTCTTTTGAGATGTACTACTTTACTACTTGTGATGTTATGTTAAGTTTGGGGTTTTTTTTGTATATCAAAAACGCTAAAGCAAATTTTAAAAGAAAATCAGCAGCAGGGTAGGAGGAACTTATTTCCTTGTTTCAGGTGGATGATTTTTGCAAGGCTCTATCAGGTTGCTCCTTAGTCTTGCAATAATTATTTTTTTTTTTTTAATTATACACAAAAAGTTGAATAAAATATTTTTAAAAATATTAACCAGGTTCTGAAACCTTCAGTCTACCCACCCTCAGATACATAATTATACACACACACACACACTTTTCACAGGAAACTGCCCTATTACTCGCTTACTCAGGACAGATTGAAAGAATCCATGCCTTTGTTTTGTTTTGTTTTAATTGATATCTCCACATTTTTTCTTGTTGTCACAAGATTAGTCTTTGAGTAAATAGCAATAATTTATACTTCAGAGTATAATCACTGGTTAAAAAAAAAACAACAAAAAAAATAGAAAAAAAACCCACAAACACACCAATGCACAAAACTATATTTATTTACTTTTTACTTGAGTTGGCCCAGGGAGAAAAGTACAGA
The DNA here is from genome assembly GCF_965231255.1 of Vanellus vanellus. Lineage (NCBI taxonomy): Eukaryota > Metazoa > Chordata > Aves > Charadriiformes > Charadriidae > Vanellus > Vanellus vanellus. Next base: position 41,018,691 of record NC_138908.1, on the reverse strand, counting down.
TTATTTTCACCCTTCTAAACTGAGCTGTCCTGCCATATTTTTTTTCCCTTCTCATGTGTTTTCTTTGCTTTTTGATGTCTTTAAATAACCTCTAAAGTGTTCCCATTCATAAAAGTACAGAAATGGCCTCACCTTCTTTGCTGTTTTGTTCTTCAGTTACTTCAGATAAGCAGGTTTTGCAAAACTAAGATAACAGTTCTAGAAATACACTTATAGCTTTCCTTATAACTTTCCTGAGTGTTTGTAAAGACAGGTACATTTTTTCATCTGTAAGTGGGTGGGGACAATTGAACAATTTACTCTCAAATAAAAAAAAAAGTAACAACACAAAGAGAATTTTTCTGCATATTAAAACTATGGTAAAAATTATTATGATTAAACCACTAATTTCTAATAACATTAAAAATATATGCAAAGTTAAGAATGTATTTTGGTGGCTATCTACTTGGGATTAATCTGAAGACCTTTTGGTAAGAGTCTCAAATCAAAAACTGGTGTAAAAGACAAGATGGGATTCTAATTATGTGTCATGTTGATTACAAAATAAAGCCACACTGCCTGGAAAACAGGATATCTTCAATACTGCAGTTGTGCAATCACATTGGGAAGATGCCTGAAAGTAAGACTGATCATCAGTTGGTTAATAGACTAATGAGAAGCACGTCTGTATTCACAAATAAGCTGAAAAGGTTTACATGCACCTACATTATTACACAATAGCAATATTTAAACTAAAAAATGAATGTATGAACTGATCATCTGTTGCTGTAAACGCTGGACATTGGGTGCTTGTTTTGTAAATAGTTAAAGTAAATCGACCAATTAAGACATGCATGGTAAAAGATAAAAACAAATAGAAAACCAATAACATGTATAGTGGAATTTTATTTTGGGGGGCTTACGCTGGTACACACTAAAAGCATGTTTTGTTACATGGGCACCTCTCATGTGACACACTGCCTGACTAAAGAAATCTGTGTTTAAGGATTTTTTGGCTTATCAGAGCTGTGTTATTCCTCTGTCTGGAAAAAGTGGGATTAGAAACACTCTGATGCAGTCAACTGTGTCTTTGCACTATTCTGGACTGAAATTGTAGCCTGAGGTTTCTGTGGCAGTGAGAGGGACATGACCACCAGCAACAAAGACAGCCTATAATTAGAGCGCTTGTTATCACTCTATCTTACTTTTTACATTATTTATTCATCCTGCTCTCTTAAGACTTGCTTTGTCACTGGGATGGGAAATCGCCACATCTCTTTCCTATATACCCACTGTTTAAGCTTTCTTATGAGAGCTTTTGTTTTAAAGATAACACAGGCAACTGCAGAAACAGAATGCAAGTTTGTAAAAAAGTTTCTGAGCAAATATTAATACTGTAAAACATCACAGCAGTAGTAATTAATTTATTTATAGGGCTAGAAAATATTACCTTGAGTTTGCTAGTCCTGTGCTTTGTCACACTTTCAGGCCTTCTCAGTTAAGAGGAAACCCTGTTTTACATGAGGAAATAAATGGCATTCCCTGATGTTTTGACCCGAGTTCTGTATAGATTAGAGTGGCCTGGGAATTGCTCTAACCTATGCCAGACAACTGTGGTCCCTAAGGAGCCAACCGTCATCTGTAGATATCTGGATCAAAATACACACTTGTCTTTCCTTTTGATAAATGGGAAACTCCAAATTGTGGTGACATATTACCCAGCTATTCCTGTTCTCTGGCTTTCTCCCTGCACAAGAGATAGCAGTTTTTTTTCTCTTTTTTAAAACATATGTGCACATACACACACATCTATACATACCATAATTATATAAAACAAATCGAACAGTTCAGTAGATTGTCCTTTATTCTTCGTACCCTTAATAACACTACCTAGCACAAAAACCTGAAACCTAGTGGCTTCAGATTAGCACCAAATTATAATTTCAAATAGAAGCAGACTCTCTTCAGGCATCTGACAGACAATTCAAGAAAGATGAATTATATTTGCAAGAAGCATTACATGCAGAACAGCAATTATTAAAATCCTCAGTATTTATACAGTATAGCCAGTCAAATTATCTGACAAGCTGAAAAACTTCTGTCATATTCTTTTATATAAAATCTTCCAGAGCACTGAAATTTATTTCAGAATAACTTGGCAAGTATGAATAATGGATTACAGTGGGCAAAATCTGATTTCCTAAATCAACATGATAAAGTCAGGCCTTTCTTCATCATTTATAATAGGAAGTTTTCAGTTTCAAAACAGTAAAGGTCAATCAACTAATAATGAAAATATGTCTTATTTGAAAGCTAGAGTGTTCATTTACATATATATTCTATTATAGGTTCAGAACTGAAGTTTGTTATAAAATCATTAAAAAAGAGATTGGTCCTCCAGACTTAATATAAATAAGCCAACCCCCAAATAATTCACCCCGAAATGATTCCTCTTTGTCTTAAAGAAGAGACCAGGTATGAGCTACAGCCACTTACACCTCTTCATGTAGTGCATTTACTGTTTTGGGAATATGAGGGTCTACACAAAAGTAATTTCATACTGAAGCAATGACTTGAACATGTTAAGAGTTGCTTGAAAATCAGTCAAGTAAAGTAGACCATGCCCTGCCTAATAAGTATTTGGATAACTAAGATAAGGAAAGAATCCTTACTAAAAAAAGAGATGTTAAACCATGACATTCTTGGGAAGAGGAGGACTAGAATGAAAATATAAACCAGTGAAGGTGTAAATCAACCTGGATTCATACGAAGGACCCAAAAAGTCAAATGAGCTCTAGGAAAGAAGTTTCTGTCAGGCCAGGGACAGGCAGGTTCTTTCAGCAGGTGGATGGAGCTTGCCATGGAAAATTGCCCCTTTAGCAGGGGAAAACAGAAACCTCTTCTGGAAGTTTCTAAACACATTCTCTTTAGTAAACTTAATAAATATCTTTATAATAAATAAGTGTCTTTAATAAACATTAAGGAATGCTTAAGTGGTAAAAAGGACAACTTAAAAAAAAGAAACAAAACAACCAATACTGACAAAATTCTATTTGTATTCAGATGACCTTCATTGATAGCCCAACCTTAATATTAAAGTATTATCTTAACCCAACATAAAATTAGTCAAAAAAATAATTCCAAAATTTGGTTTTCACCTGATTTCATTTAAATGCTAAACTAAAATTAACAAAAATATCCTGGATAATTGTTGCTGATAAGATGGCTCTTCCTTCTGCCAGCCACAAACTGAGATTTCTAGCCTTCCAGTTTAGTTACAAGGACAGGTCTAAAGTTATTTTTCACGTGGGTTTTTGGAGTTAAAAGAGAACCATTGTGGTTATACCACCCTGTGCAGGCTCCATATCCAGGACTGTACATGCCTGAGGATTTGAAGAACTCTTACCTGGAAATAAAGAGATAAAGATACATAAATCTAACCCTGAAACAACAAATAATGGCATGGTTCATTGAAAGAAAAGATAATTCTCCTATGTAGATGAAGACTGTATGACAACCTACATACTAGAAAATGATTTATTTTCTATTTTTTCCACTAGATAACTCACTACTTACCTTATATATCTTAAATCAATGGGGTCCTGAGATCATTAGGGCAGTCGTCTTCTCCTTTTATATAATAGGTTTTCTGACACTTTTGCATTGTCAAAAAACAATGGACAGCTGGGCAGACCATTGCCATTCACAACAGGGTTACAGTGTCCCTGAGGGGCCATCTTGTGCATGTGATAAGGATGACCATTTGGAGATGACTTGTACCTCCAAACCTGCCACTCCAGAAACATGAACAGAGCTCTCAGTTATTCAAGGTGATTCTCTGACAAAGCACTTCTACTTTGGCTTTTATTTCTGAATCATGGACAACCATGCATAGTCGCTCTACCAGGAGAGAGATGATGATTTTTCCAGTGTTGCTGACAAGCTCTGAGGTGACTTTACATCAATTTTGGTCTTTTTACAGGAGACATAACATGTCACCCATCTCCTGGCATGCTGGAGACAACAGCATTTCAGGGATCTGGAGCTGGCTTACTTTAAAACTTTAAAAGTGAAGAAGTTTACTGAAGATATGTATATTCCATAGATTTCCGTTATTGTTAACAATCTGGAGGGAATGAGCAGATAACATATACATTCAGCACAATCACTTGATCAGAAGCATTACAAGTTGCCAGGAGGTCTTGCAGTAATAAACACTGACAATCTAGTACAAAGAATCCATAATAGTAACAAAGAACATACTTGTTTTGGAAGCATTGGCTGTCAGTGATTGTTTCTCAGGTGGGAAACAAGATAACAATTTGCATAATTACCATTAAAGTAAGTAATCTCTCTTTAATTCAAATTTTTATTTTACAAAACATTTGGTATTAGAGAAATAATTAATATAACTTACTTTAGTCAGTAAGTGATCTTCATTTATTTTTACTTTTTTTTCAAAGCATAATTTAGTATAATATGAGATACCATCCGAAAAGACCTGTCTGTCTCTCCATCAGCCCATCCAACATTTGCTCCTTTTACCACACATTGTTCTATCAGCTTTCCAATAGGCTGTTTCTTTCCACCATAAAAATATATGTACATATTTACTGAAAATGTTTACTGGGAGCTGGATTTTTTTTGAAGCGTGGAAAAAGAGTATCTTTTCTTCCACAATTGGAGAAGCTCAGTGCGTTGATATGCAAATGCATTATATTATACAAACCAGGTATGGAGAAATTATTTGTTAAGAAAATAGTACATGTTAAACTTCATGATAACTTTCTTTCATAGGTTTGAAATAGAAAATGATATGCTAATTTTTTTCCAAGTTATTTCATTGTGTTCTGTGCAGAAGAGAAATTTTCTCTTTTCAAACCTGCACAGAGGATCTTGATTCCTATATTATATTCATTTTGCTTCAGTGGCACAGAGAATCTTGATTCCTGTTATGCTCATTTTGCTTCAATGCAAATCCTGATTAGACTTTATGAGAAAATTGAAATTCAATACACATTTCCTTCCAACCATGCCCACCCATTGATAGAAACTATATTTGAAAGTTAAAGGCTTCATCATCTGACCCAAAGCTTCATCTTCTGTAAGAAAGACATCATATTGAAAACCACAAAGTTATCCTGAGTCATTTTCTAGGACTTGCTTCCTCATTAGTAACAGAGTATTTCATAGCTAGAAATCAGTACATTGGAGAAACTACTACTGTCCTCTGTATTCGTGCATAACATTTTTTGCACACAAATCTGTGGGCCAGTTACTAAGAGCATGCCAAGTACCTAAAATCTCAAAACTTGTTTAACCCTGTAAGATCTTTAACGCTGTGTGATCCCGAGTCTTAAGCAATAAAATCCTCTCAGTGTCTGATGGGCGTGATGGACAGATTTCCTGCATTGAGGACACAAGGACGTCTGTGCCTTCCTCAGGTCAGCACACCAGTGGGATTCACTGCCTGCCTTCACGTGGGCCTTACAGCCTACCTACTCCCACATCCATGAGAAGTAGCACTCCCAGAAAAAGTGAGGTTTATGGCCATGACTGTCAAACAGATTTAAGCCCACACTTTTACTCAGCACTAATTTTTGGACAACCCAAAGAGTTTCACTTTGTGCAATGAGCTGGAAGAGCTCCTTATGGCACCTGAACGTTCTCCCCAGCCCAGCCCTGTCCACCGCTGCCGTGAGCCCCAGTCTGTTGCCCAGCCACATGAACACCACCGTGTGACAGGGTTGCCTAAACATTACCATCACTTTGAACCTAGTCTCTCCATGACCTTAGCCTTTTTATTTGAGTAAGTACATTTGCCTTTGTTTACCTTGTGTGAAACTGCAAATGTGTTGAATGTAAAAAAGAGAAGCCTGGGGAGGAGTAGGGAGGGCTTCTGGGACATGTACTTACTGCCATAAGATATCATTGAGGTTGTGAGTAAGGGCATTGAAAAAGGATTTGGCATTCACATGTAAATTGAGACCATAAATAAAATGCTTTAGATAGGATAAACACGTAAATCCTCATACCTCAGATCATAAGACACTCATTGCCACCTCTGTCAGAAGAAACTGCCTATGCAAGAAAACCCGCCAACAACCAAGTCGGCAGTTTGCTGTGACTTCCTCCAGAAGATCTGTCACTGTCAGGCTCATGCCACTGTGCCAGAAATGGCACTGACCTGATCCAGAGAGGCAATTTCTTCATTTTGATGTTCTCTCTATTTAGACATAATAGGGTCTCTGATCCTGTTTGGTAAAATCACTCTCTTGTTAAATTTAAGTAAGTGTTCATTAAACTGTGTTACAGTATCACTCTAATGTTGCCTAAATCTGCTTGTACTCAAATTTATATTCAGGCCCCTAGAGATGCTCAGCTGATTACACATTCTGTTGAGACACAACCTTTGTCCCCTTTTTTCTGCATGACAGTATTTTAGCATTGCTGACAAGCCAAAAGCTCTAGCTCTTCAATCCTTCTTTTACTTGCAGAAATTACGTGACAGCACTTCCAGCTTAGAGAGGGGACTGCATGGGCACCCAAATCCCTGGCAGTGGGCACCTCTGCCTCTGGGAACAGCCTCACAGGCACCTCACAACCACCTTGCCCCAGATCCGAGATGAATATGGGGCTTGGTAAACCTGCAAGCACGGCGTCAGATTATTGCAGAAGTAATAAGGCTTCAGAAAGTACAATGAACCAAATTCTCAGCCACTGTAAATTAATATCCATCTAACTACACAACTTAAAGCAGTGTGGGATTGGCTTTCACTCCTCTCTAACCCTTCTGAGTTTACATAGTACATAAACCGGACTGTTATGATTGTTCTAAGAGGAAGCTCAATTCTTATTATCCAGCCAATAAAGTCTATGAACTTTTATTATTTTCTGTTTGTATTGCAATAAAACATCAAAGCTTCAGTTAAAGATTATAGTACTGTTATGCTATGTGTTGTGTATACATGCAAACACATGCATACGCACAAGAACGTGCAAAATGTGTGTGCACACATATAGCAAAAAATTCTTAAATAGTTTACTTTTCAAATTGATACCAAAAAAAGCATTTGACAAACTGAATGCTCATTTGTGATATACTTGCAAAAAAGTTCCCTCAGCCATTTCTGGAAAAACAGATGCATATAAACATGTCACTTCCAAATCTTACACTTTGATGTGGATTATATAGCCTTATTTTCTATTTAGTTAGAAAAAGTAGACCTTGAAAACTACTTCTTTCAGAATGCCCCTGTCACTGGAAAAGCCCATAAAAAAAATCATTTATTCCTACAATTGCTTCTAGCGTCTGTCACATTTTTAGCACCTGTTGGTAGTCTTAAAGTCCGTGACCAAATATTTAAACATTCTTTTTTCTTTTGAAAAGTAGTAGATGAAGGTGAAAGTGCTCTGCTTTATAATCATACAGGTTAAATATTTATTGGGTAAATATTTAAATATTTCTACCCCAAGAAGAGCAATCTGGGAGCATTGTATTTCAATCAGCTATTTCAATCAACTAGAGTGTTAAAGTAATTTAAAAATATCATCATAAGAGACGACACTGATATTCTCATATTAGACATTTACGCTAACAAACTACAAATGAAATTTTTAACAAAACTCTTGTATTAACCTTTATTGGCTATGAACTTATCTGCTATTTTTATCTGTCCTGCAAAGAGTGAAAGAGCACTATTAATCTATTTATAAAATAGCGTTAAGTGGAAAGGGAAAAAAGCAAACCTTAGCTGGGTTAAACAATTGAAACAATGTAAGGAAATAATAAAATATTTGTCTCAAATATAATATAGAATAACCTCATTGTCAGTAAACAGCATTAGTTTCATAGAGCGATGGTTCTGAGGTACTTACAGAGTAAAAATTATTGTTATATCTAGGCATTAAAGATTTCCAAAAACCTCAGCAAAGAAGAGTTTTCATGTGAATTGAAAAAGGTTGTCTCTGGTATTTGACAGCCATACTAGTATGCATGTAAGAGGTGGCATTCAGTTAGCTAAATGCCAAGGTGTTAAAGTTATTCGAGATGCTCTAGTGCAATCATCCTGGTCTTTAGATGACATTCTAGAAGGATGAGGGTCTTTCTTGGACCATCTTTTGTTGTACAGCCCCATGTTTCTCAGACCTTGCTGGGTTGGCAGCTGAAATCCACCCAGAAGTTGGTATGGTAAACTCCTAATGGCTAACCATTTCAATTTCTGAGACATCTTCATATTTTCGTACTAACACCGTGTGCTTCCATAGTTTACAGGTCGTTAAACAAGGACTAGTAAATAAATAAAAAGAATATACAGATGCACAAATAAACCGTCCCCATTGTGATCAATCATATTGAACAGGGCTGGTGTAGTCTGTCTGCATTTTATATCATGGCCAGAGTTTCCTTATATAAAGACACAATAGATGGTGTGAAGTACTTTAACATGCTAGGGACTAAGCTCCTTCAGCTGTTCTTCCACTGGGCCTCTTCTGCCTTTGAGGATTTCAAAGATGAACCTGAGATACATTTAAATCCAGAGGTGATGAATCTGTTGCTTAGATATGTCTTGAGAAGATTTGTGGAGGTAATAAAAATGAAGGAAAATGTAATATTACTGGACGTGGAAGCTGTTAACAGAACTAACTATCCAGGGGCCAAAGGAACACATTCAGACTGGATTTTTAACCACAGAGAAATCACCCACTGACAGCACTGTAATTTCTCTTTGTAGATAGAAGTTTCTTTGAAAATCCAGTGAACTGCGAATTAAATATATGTCAGTTTTTCTGTTGAGGAGGCTTTAGCAATTACACATCACTGGTAAATTGTGGTACAGGCATAAGGCTTTCTAGGAAATAGCCACTGAAGAATTTTGTTAAATAGACTTTAAAGTATAGAATGACATATGTTTATGGAATAAGATTTCAAATGGCCAAGTAAGAAGGGATGCTGATGTTCTCAGGTTAGCCATTTCAGTTATCAACTCTAAGGTCATTTGAGAATCAGAGGAATCGTCACTCTGTGTTAACTAGTTATTTATTATCTGTTCCCATGAAGAAGAATATGCAGCACCCTATCTGCTTAGTGCCAGGCAATCTGGGTAAATGGTATAGACAGTAGACTTGTCTCCTTGGTCTCCACTGACCTCAGTTAGGTATATTCACGTATGGGAGGAAAAGAAAAAAAAAAAAAAGAAGTTGGACATGAGGTCGTTCTGTTTGCCCTTTTATCCTGTATATGTGTCCTCAGTATGATCCCTAAGATTGCACACTGCCTGGGGTGCAAGTAACATACAGCTGCTTTTCTATTTCACATCAAGGACAAAAAGGCACACAACAATAATATCGGTGAAAATTGATATAACCTATTACTAGTAATGGTGAGGGTCTAGTAAATGGGACAAGATGATCATATTCTATTGTTTAAAAGATGTGTACAATGATCTGCCTTTTAAGGAAACTATTAAAAGCTTTTTTTTTTTTTTAACACCTTTTTTTTGCAATAAAATTGTTACTGAAGTTCAGATCTCAATTTTTCAATGCACATGAGTTCAAAACTTCCAAGCTACATTTATTTCCTACTGCCTGCAGAATTCATTGGCATGTCTGCTTATGCACAGTTTATACAGATGTATTTTCAGACGCATAGTGTATTTTGCAATGAAGCTGACTTACAGTTTTTCATAACAGAGTCTTCAGGGTTTTTTTCTCCTTTTGCAGACTTTCTTTTTCTGCTATTATACTTGAGTGAGGAGCTTTGGGACATCATGTCAAATTGGAAAGAAAAAATATGCTTAGATGAGTCAAGCTAGTTAGAGGAGGGGTAATTTAGGAATTCCAACTAGTGATTCATGAAAGACTTTACTTCTGACAGCATTGAAAACAAATCTGGCATAAAGTCACTAGATCTGGGAGACCTAGGTCACAATGCAGCTGACAGGGGGCAGGGAGCACAATCCTGGTGCACCTTTCTTTCCTGCCTAATCTTGGCCCTCATCTGTAAACTACAAGAACTGTCAGCAGCAACGGTACATCAGGAAACAACTGCATTTCTGTATTATCTGACCAGAATTCTGCCCTGGCTTCAGTGGCAGTGCTGTTGATCAGAGCTACTCCATGCCCAACACCATTGGACATTCTTCTCTTCTGGTCCTCCTCTTCAGTTTAGTATCTCAGGGCCAATTCCTTTACTTCTGACCAGACTGGCAAATCAACAATTAAATGAACGACTGAAATGTCACTAAAAAGATAAATTATTGAGGAGACAAATCCTCTTTTTCTGTGTGTTTTTTTTAACGTTCCAGAGACGTATTTTGAATTTTCTAGGGACAAACTATATAATTCAGATGTGAATAGGTGAGACCCCCTGCATTTGCACAGAATTAGCCTTGAACCATAAGAAAAAGGCTATTTCTAAAACTTAGATCTAGAATTACAACAGGTCTGGAAAAAAATATAAGTAGTGTGCTCTCACTATATATTTATTTAGGCCTCTGCTTAAGTCTATGGAGCTCCTCAAAAGCTTTGCCTCTCCCTTATTTTCTGAGTCATAGGTAGGAATAAAGGCTTGCCAGATGTTTATTTGTAATTTTAGATAACTACCAAGTAAATCATAGGATTGTTCATTTGTTTTTTTTTTTTTTAAGATTTACATACAGACATGACATTTCAGTAAGTGAAATAGTTTTATATCGTTGTACATGAAGTTCTTAACAAGAAACAGTTTTGCATTTGAGTATGCTACACTGCATTGCATTGCACAAGTTACTTCTTTAAAGAGCTGTCAGTGTTATGGATATGGGTGTAGATTATTAGAACTAGATGTCAGAGGTATAAAGCAGGAGCAAACTGATAATCAGTAAATCTGTAGGAATGATGAAATATGGAATTAACCTAGTAGAAAAATAGATTAGGACAAAGTGTACAACCTTGTCAAAAGTGTTCTTTTTTTGTATACCTGTACAAAGTTTTGCATTATAAATTCCAAGAAAACTTATACTTAGCATTTCATTTGCAACTTATTGAAAGTGAAATTTGGACCTAGACAGAGATGAACAGTGAATGTTTTTTTAAATTGATTAGATTAACCTGAAACACAACCTCTTTTGTAACCAGGTATCTTGACTGGGCCTAATCCTTTCTCATCTCTTATAAAGGTGACAAAAGATTTATCAAATGTTAGACTACTATTCTTCTAAACAACCTGACTGGTTTTTGCAAATGTTTATACGTCTATAGACTATATTTTTCAAGGGAAATCATATGCCAGCTCTTTGCACAAAGGAAATGAAAAGGATTCAAACACATTTTCTTTTTTTTTTGCAGCATTTCATAGCAGCCACTGAATAATATGTCTGATTTAAGCAAATAGTCTAGTCAATCCCAGCAGACAGGGCCTTAAAGTTTGTATGTTATTTATATACAGGGTTGCAGAAATCCATTTAACTCTGCATATTTTCCTGCAGTGCGAAATGTTACTTTTTCTTTTGATAGTGGCAATAGAAATAATTGCTCGGTGCTTTAAGCAAGATAGTGTAATACTATCTACTACAATACCATAATATATTACACTGCAATATATTATATTTACAACATACTACCTAGTATTATCATGCTATCTACTATATAATATATAGCTGATAATACAATATTTTACTGTAACTTCATAGTAATATGTTGTATACTGAAAAATACTGTAAAGTATCTGAGGAAGGTTAGGGAAGAAGGAACAACAAACTCCAGCAATGCTGATTGCACCACCTACCTTGGATTACTTTCTGTTACTCAGAGCTGATTTTATCCTATGCATCTCAATTTATTTACAAGATAACTGAATGAACTAACCTTGGCCACTGATAGGGTTTTCTTAGTTTGCCCCAGAAAACATCTCAACTCTGGGAATGGAACAGTAAACATCTGCCAATGGGAGGGATTGGGTGCCAAGGTGCATTTCATTCTTATTTCTTATCAAGTTTTATTTACCCCCTCAGACTCACATTTTCTTCTTCATTTTGCCTTTTTATCTCCCTCTTCCCTGAGTGCACCGTAGGGATGGTTTTGTAAAGGGACAGAGAATAATAAACAAAAATATATTCTCTCCAGTTTGCATTTAAGTCACTAAATCCTCACTGGCAAGAAGAAAAATTGATTGACCTTTGGCTACTAGATCTCACTTAATATTTCACAGTATCTTCTCTTCCAAGTTAGATGGAAGTAACAAAATATATGCTGTATAGACAAATGTGTTCTATGTATTTTCAGATTCTCAGTTGCAAAATAAATAGGACTTTTAAAAGTGTTTTCTAAGGTGACTTTGAGTCCTTTTTTAAAATGAATTCTGGATTTCTTTCTTTCTGTTTTTGCACCGAAGACTGAGATGAGCCTGGTAACGTGTCTGGAGTATAGAGCCAAGGAATAGGGACATTGCTGCTGGCAAGTGCCATTTGTTTACTATTAAGGTTAGCTGAGAAAAGGATTTTCAATATTAGTATCTCTCCTTAAGGTATAAAGTATCATAATCTTTTTTCCTTCTCACCCATGACAGCACAGCGGGGTATTTTTTATTTTTTTTTTCCTACTGCCTGAGAGTTTGTACACTATACACCACACAACTGGAAATAAGCTTCTATCTGCTTAATTTTGACTAAAATACTTACAGCTTTGCAACTACTACTATATGTTCATAATGTGAACTTTGACTCAGCTTTAACATATACTATCCCCACACCTGGCACTCTTTATTAATACTTTTTTTTTCGCTGGTAACTGTAGAAAGTTCAGAGACAAGGATGCATTACTGACTTGCAAATACATCTCAGCTGCTTGCTGTTCTCTGTCACAGGTTTTATTCTGAAGCTCATTAGCCTTAGTCTGGGTGTAGGATTATTAACTTGTAGCATCACACGAGGAACCCATTCTTACTTGGCTAGACCAAAATCTCAGCCCTCCTCTCCAAAATTCACATCAGTGATGTCCTGCTTTATCTCTTAAACATTGCCTTTCAACATAGTGAATGATGAGCTTTCAAATTCCCTCAGATATTTTTATTAGACTGAACGAACATTAAAAGAAGAGGAAATTTTTAGAGACAGCTATGCTGCATCTAATTTTATAAGACAAACATCCACTGGGAAACGCACTGTTCAAAAGCCTAGCTTTATTTTTAGATTACTTTTTCCTCCCTGCAGGCAGCCCAGTGACCTCTGTTCTTACTTCCAAGGTCTGCTCTGGGGCAGTGAACAACACCTCTGATCACAGGAAAAAGGTTCTGACTGCAAGCGAGTGAAGCAGTCAGCTGAACTGCTACCTTGATCATCTCCCTCTTGCCTTGTACCATGACATGCTACTTTGGCTTTTGCTCTTGTATATTCGAAAACTGGGAAACAGCACTGAGAAAAACACATTTTTGGCGCCGTTTTTAGCAGAATAGTAGCAGCACATGCTTCATTGCTAACAACAAAATCTCTACAAGCCATGCTGCTATGGTTTTACCATGTGTGTTTTCTAAGTCTTACTACAATAAACCAATACTAAAAGAAAAGTGAATATTATAGTTATGTAGCTATAATATTTTGTTTATATGTTTATGTGCAACAATGGCATTTGTTAGTACTACTTCACAAAATAATCACCTTCTGTTTTTATATATGGGCTGCTTCTAAACTAACATCACAAAATGTTTTTCACAGTTTCATTCTGTATAAGAAACAGTGAATCCTAATGGTATTAAGAAACTTGAAATTCCATTAGAACTCACACTGAGCGCTGCAGGGAAAGAATACATTTTTCAAAATAAAGCTCTTTTTTGGGGAGTGAGAGGCAAGGAGGATTTTTTTTTTTTCACTGATAGAAAGTTTCAAAATCATCATGCCCTCTCTAACCACAAAATGCTTTTAAGTAAGGAAATAGAAAATATTTTGCCTTTGATGTAGTGAAAGTGAGACAAAAGAAAAGCACAGCAGGGGCAAGAAACCAAGAAACGCCAGGACTCAAACTCTTTTACATTATGTATATTTATAATATATATAAAATTTATATGACTGTGTATTGCTGAGGTCTTCAAGAAACTTTGACAATTAAATGCTAAAAAGAGACAGATTTATTTTTTGTGTCATTTGCAAGGTTTTCTTAACTTTGTGAACTTTTAACCTTCTTTAGACAGGCCTAGGAGGCTGTTAAATTTTTATTCTACTCTGTCTCTGATGGTAGTACAGCT